>NC_143577.1:9438578-10073886 GCF_048544385.1 Mastigoproctus giganteus
CACAGAGAATGTATACAATTGAACTGCGGTATATTTTTTAAAACATTAATCACAGATGCCTTGAATGCGTATTTACCATTAAAAAAATACTCTACGAGGAGAGTTCCGAGTTGGATGAATAGTGAAGTTGCCACATTACTTGAGCAGAAAAAGGTGGCATGGAAAGGTTACAGAGCAATAAAAAGTACTGAAGCCTATAACAGCTACAAGGTGATGTGTAATAGAGCCACAGAAAAGGTTCGACAGGCAAAGGCAGTTTATGAGAAATCACTAGCAAACAGAGCAAAGAGGGGGGATAAAGAATTCTTCACATATATAAATGCCAAGAAGAGCAGGACAAACCAGATGGGAACTTTACGTAAGGGAAAGGGGATAGTAATGAATACAACAGCTGCCGTTGCCGATGAACTCAACAGTTATTTTGCATCGATATTTACAAATGAAAAACCTTTTGTGGCAATGGGAAATTGTGGGAGCGAAGTTAAAAAATATGTAATTAATGATATTGAAATTTCGCATCATTTAATGAAAAAACTTTCGAGCCTACAGGCCAGTAAGGCTCCTGGAGTTGATGGAATATACCCTATAATCTTAAGGGAGGCGGCAAGTGAGTGCATTGAGGCTAATTATGCGAGCATCACTAGACTCTGGAGAGATTCCCTTGGATTGGAAAAGTGCCAATGTATCTCCCATACATAAGGGTGGCTCTGAGAGTGAAGTGGGAAATTATCGACCTGTCAGTCTGACTTCAGTGGTAGGGAAAATCATGGAGGTAATGATCGAGGGTGAAATTCAGGATCATTTGGATCGAATTGAAATTCTCAAGGATACTCAGCATGGTTTTGTAAAGGGAAAATGATGTTTAACAAATCTGGTTCGCTATTTCTAAAGGGTCACTCACGAACTGGATTTAGGGAATAATTTCGACATTGTTTATTTAGATTTCAGCAAAGCTTTTGACTCAGCCCCACATGAGCGGTTGCTTTATAAGCTGGAACAGGTTGGAATCACTGGGAAAATCCTTAGATGGATAGAAGGATGGCTTCAGGGCAGGAGGCAGAGGGTTGTGATAAATGGCTATTCCTCAGATTGGGTTGATATAAGAAGTGGGGTTCCCCAAAGATCAGTATTAGGACCACTGTTGTTTTTAATTTTCATTTCAACTTAACCGAGTACTGGAGGTGGAGTTCAACTAAACCGAGTACTGGAGGAAAGGGACTTGGGTGTTACGATACAGTCAGACATGAAATTCTCTGAGCATTGTAAACAGGTTGCAAGGAAGGCCCATGGTGTCCTATCGATGATCTATCGAACTTTTGCAAGTAGAGATAGCGACGTGATAGTCCCATTATATAAGGCTTTTGTTAGACCACACTTGGAATACTGTGTTCAAGTATGGAGACCGTACCTAAAGAAAGGCATCGAGCTTCTTGAAAGGGTGCAAAGACGGGTAACTCGCCTGGTGAGATCGGCAAAAGGGCGTCCTTATGAAGAAAGACTTCGAATATGTGGGTTGCAGAGTTTGGAAACTAACCACCTTAGAGGAGACTTGATTGAGGTGTTTAAGGCTGTGAGAGGCATAAGAAAAATGAATGAGGACGAAAGTTTCACGGTTATAAATGATTCTAGAAGTAGGTGATAAGGATTTCTTATCTCCTAGTTCAGGGAGAAATGTTTAGATTGGACTGCAGGAAGTTTTATTTTAGCCAGAGAGTTATAAATTACTGGAATAAGTTGCCTACATGAGTGGTAGAGGCTGACAGTTTGGGGAAATTCAAAGGTCATCTGGATAGTACCTTCGGGTGAGGGAAGCGCATAGGATGATAGGTTTAATTTCCTTTTCTTTTATTAATTATTATTATTATTTTTTTATCATTGTTTTATACGGATTTTTTTTTTTTTTTTTCTTGTCTGGTGCAGCATAAGCCATAGGCTTTCACCATGCGGCCGTTACTAATACTAATACTAATAACTGCTTTACAATTGTTGCGAGCTTTGCTGTAGACAGAAAATGAAACTGAAGAATTGGAAACAAGCCAATTACGATATGCAACATTCTTCTCTTGAACAGCCTTAGCACATTTATTGGAAAACCAAGGTTTAGATAAAGGGCGAGATTTTAAAGTGGAATGTGGAATAAAGGATTCCATTCCTACAAGAATAATTTCACTGACACAATCTGAGCAAACGTTGACATCAGAAGTTGTGAAACAGTAATCCGATCCAGGAAAAGAAGAAAAGAAATCTCCCAGGTCATCCCATTTGCATTCTTGTAATGCTTTTATACTTGCCCATTATTATTTTTTTACCTATATTATTTTTTAAAACATTAAATACACTTTTTTCTACTACTTCCTGCCACAGTAACAATGAAAAAATAAAAGTAAACAGTTTTGTATTTATTATTGATTTATATATGATTTTATTACTGATTTGTATTTATTTTATATTTATAAGTGCTTTTATAAATGATTAAATATAATCGTATTCGTAAGTCTATGCAAATACGGGAGAAGACAGAGAGTGGTAATCAATGGATGCTGCTCTTCGTGGGCCCAACACCGAACCCTGGGAGTCTCCACTAATGTTATTAGTGGGGGCTCCACTAATGTTATTAGTGGAGCCCCCTAGGGTTCGGTGTTGGACCCACTGTTGTTTTGTATATTTATCAATGATATTGATGAAGGTATGACAGGCTTAATGTACAAGTTTGCAGATGATACAAAGGTTGGAAGGGTTGTTAAAGGATTAGACAATCTAGCTTATTAAATATTGCGGAAAAGCAATATTGTAATGAATTGTATATTATTTATTTATTATTATTTTTTTTTGTGCCTACTATAGCACTACACGTTAATCACCAGTGATCGCCATTGTATAACACAGGGGTGGCCAAACTGCGCCACGTGTGTCCTAAGTGGCATGGAAGGCATTTCCAACATGGCCGCTGCTGGAAAAGTTTGGTCACCCCTGTTCTAAAACATACAAACGTTGTCTGATGTGTGTATGTATAATATTTGGGCGATTAATTACGAATGTGCTGGAATTATGATCGATAATAAGCGTCTTAAGTTTTTAGAAGTTTTCTTTTGGAAGTTTAATAACCACTTGGACATTTCGGCCCATTTTGAAAATCGTTTAAGTGTTATAGAAGATTTATTCTATGAAAAAATTTCATATTCACAGAATGAATTAAAGATTTGGACAAATATAATTTATATTGCAAAAAATAATAATAAAAATAAAATAAAATTTAAAGAGCTAAAGAAATATATTTAAATAGGAAATAAAATAATATACATTAAAATCTGCTCATATATACGAGCAGATTTGAATGTGTATATTAATGCTACGTATTAATGCAATATACAGTATTATTTTAACTTACTGCCTGATAAATTCTTAAATGAAAATAATTTCAAATAATTTAAAATTAAAAAAAAACAACTAAATAATCAAAATAATTCCAAGGGCCATGAAACTATGCTACAATCCATAAAAAATTGTGCAGCCATTTAAGCCCTCTTAGGTCCCTAGACTGCGATAATCAAGGTCCCCATGGGACCTTGATTATTGTATAATTCATAAGTATTGTACAATAATTAAGTATAAGCATAGAAATTGCAATTGCTTTTCACTGATGTTTTTATATCTTCTTGTACATGTTGTTCTATTGACATATCATGATTCTTCTCTTTCTTGGCGATTCCCTTCTACTTCTCTCTCTCTCTCTCTCTCTCTCTCTCTCTCTCTCTCTCTCTCTCTCTCTCTCTCTCTCTCTCTCAGGATAACTCAGATTCTTTTTTGGCTGGTGCAGCATAAGCCTTAGGCTTCCTTGCACAATATGGATAATAATAATAATAATAATAATAATAATACATCAGAAGCTAGCAAGGAATTACCCGTTGATCGAAGAAAGTGTACCGTACTACAAGTACGAACCCCAGGCAGTACTAAAGACCCCCAACCCACAAGCTGTACTGGGACCGCGCCATAATAACGGATAGGACAATCCTGCACAACAGACCGGACATAATCCTTGTGGACAAGAAGGAAAACGCCACCTCTCTGATTGACATAGTGGTACCAAACTCTGGCAACATGCAGAAAACCCACAGGGAAAAAATCAGGATGTACACGAATCTAAGACAGAAGATCAAAGAGATGTGGCATATGCAACAAGTTACGACCATCCTGATCATCGTGTCAACCACAGGTATGGTGCCAAAGACCCTACATAACAGCCTAGCAGCAATAGGTCTCCTAGTGAACACCTACAAGGAACTCCAGAAAGTCGCAATCCTGAACAGCTGTAGGATAGAGAGTTTCTCGACCAACAGTAACACCAGACATAACAACAACCACCCTGTGTACTTGGTAGCAAAACCCAAGGTGGAACTCTCAATCAGGGAGAAATAATATAAGAGCAATAATAATAATAATGACCAGTCCATTAATTCTTTCTTGACCAATTGTTGGTCGTGAATGTTGTAATCATTTTGAGTCTTTAAAAACTCCTCTCTGCAAACGCAACTGTAATTAGCAATTTTAATAATATCCCAAGAGCAATCGTGATGTTGGGATATAATTCAACTAAGGTTTTTTTTTTTTTTTTTGTGTTCAGGGGTGAAAACCAGTGCAAGGGTGTACCTGAATGATATTCTGGAGCCGCATGTGAGACCCCTCAATCAGACTCTCTTCAGTGGTCAGCACTGTATCTTCCAACAAGACTCAGCGCCTGCCCACAAGCAAAGATCACCGAAACATGGCTGACAGAGAATGTGCCTGAGTTCATCAAGCATGACGAATGGCCTCCTGTCAGCCCAGATCTTAGTCCACTTGATTACCGTTTATGGGCTATTTTGGAAGGGACGGTCTGACGGTTTGGCCCTAAAAGGCATGCCACATTGGAGAGCCTGAAGAGATCACTGGAGCATGCTGTGGCCAATTTCCTGCTGGATGTTGTGCATACTTCTATTAATGAATGGCCGGAACGTTTGAGGTCTTGTGTAAAAAACAAGGTCGGGGGTTGGGTATTTTGAATGAGTGTTGTCTTGCTTCATTTGTTGGGTGTTCAAGAATAAACCCACAGAGTTTTGAGTTCCTGTGTCTTTTTATTTTGTGGCTACATGCAGTAACACATGTGACAGTATTTATGGCAGTACTGTGTAGTGAATTACCGAAAATGGCATCATTTTTATCATATCTCATATTGTGATACAACATCACAACGAGTTGCCTGATATTGCACTACCTCGAATAAGTAACACTTCCAGTGGGTTGACTCACTATGGCAACGCCACCGATGAGAGCCGTCCAAACAGCCTTGAAATTTCTGTGGTATCCACTGAGAATAAGTAACAATAGTCTTTTTCACCGGTGAAGTGTTACTTATTCGAGATAGTGCAATATCAGGAAACTCGTTGTGAAGGTATTCACAATATGAGATATGATAAAAACGATCATTTTGCAATTTTCGGTAATTCACTACGTACAAACATGATGCTAATGCACTAACCTGTTACGTTTAGTGAATTTTCTGTAAATTGAAGCTTTGGCCCTAAGTCTTTTCAGTACACATCATATGTACTGCTCAGTCAGTGCCTCTTTACCTTACCCTTCTGCAAAATGGTTTCGTTCCGTTGCCAAGACACCGAAATATGTTCCACTTGCCAACAGACAGTACTGTACTGTACTGTGCTCTAGTACAGGTTGCAATTTGTAACGTACTGAGTTAGCGCACATGTATCTTCCATCTCCAGGGGCTCACATCTGGTGAGTATGGGCTTGGCACACCCAGGGTCCTGAGCTGGATATCATAATTCTTCTCTTTCTTGGTGATTCCTTTCTACTTCTGACTCTTGTTTTCTCTTTCTCAAGGTAATTCAGATTTTTTTTTTTTGGCTGGTGCAGCATAAGCCTCGGTCTTCCTTGCACCATATGGCTAAAAATAATAATAATCTCATTTTAGGCGTTATGACGTCACATTCGGAGCGAAGCGAAGTTTTAAATGTGAATCTGCATTATTGTTTGTTTTTGTTGCATTAAAATTAGGTTTAAATAATAAAAATAGGCAAAAATTTATTTCTTTGAACATCTGATTATAAAATAAATAAATTTTCTGTAATATAAACAAGTAATATTATTTTCTTAATATTATTTATTATTTAGTAATATTTAGTAATATTATTAATATTACTAAATATTACTAAATATTATTAGTAATATTTAGTAATATTTAGTAATATTATTTATTCTGTAATATTATTTTTTTGTATAATTAAAGTATAATTAAAGAAACAACCATTTTTTTATATTTAAAAAAATTAAAATGTTATCGGAATGCGAGCCCCTACATTCCCGGGCCCCGGGCAACCGCTCTTGCCTAGGTACGGCACTGGACGTATACACGGAGCAATATGGACTTAGTCGCCGATTCTCCTGAAACCTTACTAGAACAACAACTACAACATTCCTCTTCAGCCAATGTCCAGACATAAAACGACTGCCTTGATGATGAAGATGAATGAGCAATATAGTAGTAGTATTTGATATAAATCTATCTTAAAATGAAGAAAACAAGAAAAATTTTCGTTGCAAGAAGGACTACATCAAGAGTTGATAAGATTATCAATCAGTTAACAAAAAATCAGAATACACTTTCCAAGGAAGAGTCAACATAACATTTATGTTCATAGCAGTTCCAGCCCTCCCTTTTTTTTTACCCCGCCATATTTTGTGACTTTCTTACTGACAATTTCATTTGAAGAAAATTACATTGGCCTGACTTTTATGGATTGGTCCCGATGTTCCGATTATTTCATCTTCAGAATTCGTTTTGTTCCAGTTTTCATCCCGTAAAATCTGGTCACCCTGTGATAAAACATACAATGTATCTTATTGTTGATTATAAACAACCACAATCAAGGTTTCCTTTAAATTAACAAATACTCTGATCTTTGTGTAATGTTCCTAAGCGTCAACAAAGAAAAACCAACTATGGAATATGCTCTCTTTTTTAAAGAGAGTGTTGCCATTGAAATTATGATCATACAATAGGATTGCGAGGTGATGTGATTGAGGTACATAAGGCCTTGAATGATTTGAGCAAGCTCAATGCATATGAGATTCTTCCTCTTGCTCAGACTATTCACTTGAGGAGACATATATTCAAATTGAGGAAAGACGGTTGCCGAATAATGTGCTGAAATTTGACATTAACCAGCGGTTGGTTTATTGCTGGAATGAACTTCCATCTGTCATTGTGGAAGTTGATAGCTTAAATAAATCGAGGAAGAACTGGACAAACTTTTGATTTTATTTTTGAATTTTTAATTTCAATGTGATGTAGCATTTTCTGACTTCCCCTTATTCATAGCATAAAATCACTATACAATTTGAGCTCCCCCTCCCTTGTGACCATATCGTAATATGTGTTTAGTCCCTAACAGTAATAACAGAAAGGATTCAATAGCATTCCTTTTTTCCGTTCTTTCAAGTGTATTTGAGTGATTGTGCTATATTGCTGTCAATTTACTTCAGTTATGACAAAGAAAAGAATGCTTATAGCTGGTTAAAAGAGAACAACGAGATCTTTTTAAGGAAAACGATAAAGTTTTTTCTCTTCCTTTTTTTTTTTTTTTTTTTTGTTATTAACAGCAAGCCATACACGAGAATAAAAAGGTTTAGAAACTTGGTAAAAAATCTCATCATCATAAATTACATATACATACCGAGAGATTTTTTTTGATTATTCCTAAATTGATGTCTGAATTTTCTATGGAAAAAATATTCTACCCTACTAAAGGCGGGGTCTAAATGGAAAATATACTTTGAGAACTCCACAGCTCCTAAACTTCACGACATAATTCTAAAGTTACTAGACAGCAATTCTATCAAGAACTGCAGAGTGGGGTGGGTTCATTGTCGCAAAGTCTACGAAACACAGTCTTTTGGAACTTACCTACAAACATAACAACAGAAAGTGCGTACGTGACTAACGATCCATGATCCCCCTCTCCATGTAAAAAGGAGTACTGCCAAAAAGAAGCTGAAACTCATGCTTCACTGGAGTTTTGGGTTGACATAAAAGACTTCGTTTATCGCCTTTAAATAGAATTTTGGCGTCACTCGGGTGGTATTAGGGAAGCATCTTCAAAAACCGTGGGAAGTGACGCTTTTCTTGGCTACCGTTGGTCTACTTCTTAGCTCACCAGTACTGGACCTTGTTTTTTTCCCCTTTGCCTTATGAGGAAAGAAAAGTTTAACTTATCAAAGGACTTCAGGGAAAACGGCCTTCCAGTATTAATATTAATAGTTAAGCCCTTCATGAGAAGGATGATAAATGATCTGAACTAAGGCAAAGTTATTCCACGTGTGAAATTTTTAAAATGTCTTGAGTCACTTTAGAATTTTCTGGAGCAAACTTATAGTAACTTGAAGAGTAACGCGAACGGTAGGGTAGGCGTACAAAAATATGAATATAGGAGCGAAATTTGGCGAGTTTCTTGTCTATCATACTTTCGATTAAAAAAAAAAAAAAAAAAGGCTACTTCATGAAATTTTATCTAGTATCGTGTATGTGTTTAAGGTTGAGAAGATACTTGTTGACTTGAATTTCTGTATATTGGAACTTTTTGGAAATACACGTGAAGGAAGGTAGTTCCAAAGATCAGAAGTGGGAGGGATAAACGAGGAAGAGGAAAAGTTTATTCTACGAGTTTGTTATTGAACTGTGAATAGATATTGACTAGTTGAGGTATGTTTTCGGAGTGATTTGGAAAAAAATGGTGGAATTACCGAATTACCAATTCGGAAGAGTGCCCATGGCGATATCCATACAAAAGGCATAGAGCTGAAACCGAATATGTATGGTTAGAGAGTGGTGAGAGTTTGTAAGAGACTGGTCATTAACATTAATTAACCTGACTGTCTTCCTTTGAATAGAGTCATGGAACTTAAGAGAGAATTTGGTGTAAAGATCTGTGCCTTTATTGGGGAGGATTAGAAGGACTTAAATTAACTAAGTTTTCTTTGCTCCATTGAAGAATTACCTGGAGATCGGTTTAAGGATTTGTTGGGGGGGGGTGAGTTGTTGTACGGTTTTAGGTGCATCAGCGATTTAGATTATATTGCTCTCTATATACTACGTGTGCTGCGGTCGATTTGCTTTTTGCTGGATAAGTTTCCAGGAGAAAAAAAAATCAACCTTCGCCTGAGACCGTCTAACTCAGCCAGTTTGTGAAAAAGGCCCATAAAAATTCCTGGCTCCATTGATGGAATTCGAACCCTATCCTTTTCCACCCGGTGTGGGAAGGACGGTGTTTATACCAACTATGCTACCTACGAGGGCTTGGTAGGGGGAAGGGAATTCGAGAAGTTGAAGATGTTTATGCAGGGCAATGTTTCTAAAATGGAAGGCGAAATGTAGTGTGCTGTTATCTGCAAAACTGTTCATACTTTTGCTGATGGTTCAAAAGGAAAAGAATGGGAGAAATGACTGAACCTTGGAGAACACCAGCATTAGTTGAGAAGTTATAAAATAATGATCCATCCATCAACACCATAGTGAGCGGTCAGATAAAACTGGCTATATAGTCGTCAAAAAGCATAAGGCAAACCATAAGAAGGAAGCTTGTTTAGACGATATTTATGGGTAGAAATGTGTATTAACCATCTCTAACCATAAATATCTGTGTATTTTGTCTGTAATTTGGTGCATTCTTCGGGCGGTTTGCTGTTTTATTGAAGAAAAATACAAGTTTCCGGGAGAAAAATAATGCAGCCGTCGATTATAACCACTGAGCGCAGAACATCTTTATCCCAAACTTAATCAGAGCGTTGGAAATGTCAAGAGCAACTGCATGGGTTTCCCTGAAATTTTCCATAAACTTTGTCCAAAAATAAGTAACACGCTTAAGAGAAGACATGGGGGATTCCTTAGTTTTGCTCTGAGGACGAAACATGTTTTTCACTATTTCAAGCTTCTCAATAAGCACAGTATCATGCACTGGCTGATGAGAGTCATCTACATTTGTACTACCTAATATTACATGGTAACACAGAGGGTACGTTATTCCTTTGCATGATGTAGCTGCCAAAATGTGACACCTATTTATGTTGGTTCACACCTGGACGGCAACCTCCAATATACACTGGTGTTCAAAGAAAGTACATCACCCATTAAAATTGTAATTGTGGTCCGAATAACGTAAGTATATGGCAATATATCTTACAGATTGCATCAGATAAGATTGACACGCGTAGGTGATGACCTAATATTGTATCAGCTGTTACTTACAGCTGTATAGGCACGCTCTGCAAGAGTTGCAGTCATTCCTTGCTTGTGTCAGGATGGCGAGTTACGTGCAGTTGTTGCCACTAAGAAAGAGTGCTATTGTTGCTTTACGTGAGGAAGGTTGTTCTTCCCGTCATATTGCTTATATAGTGTTTTGTAATCAGCCGACAGTGAGTAGATTTCTTTCCAAACTCAAGAATACTGATTCTGGAAAAAAGAACCTGATGCAAACGAGTCTCTACGCCAAAACAGCACCGCGTTTTGAAGCGCTTATGCCTTAAAAACAAAACCATAAAGCGTCTTCTTCTGAGCTGAAAAGGGAATGGGAAGAACATACATGAGTGGTAGCAAGTTAAGTAACAGTCAGAAGACGCCTCTTCAAAAATGGACTTGTAGCCCCTCGTCCTAAGAAGAAGCCCCTCCTCACACAAAAAAATGAAAAAGACCCGTTTAATTTGGTGTAAGGCGCATGTGAAATGGTCCCCCGAGCAGTAGAAGTCAGTTGTTTCCTCGGATGAGAAGCAATTCAACCTGCATGGCTCTGCATTGGAGACAAACGATTCGCCGTAGAATACTATCCAGACTGTATGGTGTCTACAGTGAAATTTCCTACCAGCCAAATGATATAGGGGTGCATTTCTTATCGCGGAGTAGGTCACCTGCAGTTTATAAAAGGTACCGCAAATGCCAATAGATACTTGGCTATATTAGAAGGCAAATTGCTGCCAACCATTAGAGACCATTTCAACCTGCCAAGTAACTGCATCTTTCAGGACAACTCTGCTCCTTGTCATCGGGCGAAAAGTATAAGTAAACACTTCTGTCGTTACTTTAGCTTCATTTCTGCATAGAGGTTCGACAGTAATGTGTTTACATTTGTTAACAGGTGAAAAAAATTGGTTGGAAGAACAGTCCATTACAACTGTTAGCTGTACTAACTGTTACAACTGTCCAGGAAACAGCCCGGACCTGAATCCTATAGAGAACTGTTGACATCGTGTGGAATCTGCAGTTGCCAGAAAGAAACCAAAGACCCTTCGTGAACTTCAGGAAGCCATAATTCGTCTTTGAAGCCACGAACTATCAGTTGATTTTCTTCAGAAATTGATCTTGTCAATGCCGAGACGGTGGTCTGCTGTCATCAGGGCCAGAGGCGGTTCAACTAAATATTTGTTTGCACCTTGTGAACTTTTCATTTTGTTTTCCATTTAAATGATAAACTGAAGCAAATTGAGGGCTTCCGATAACATTTCAGCCATAATTGTCGTGCCAAAACTCTTGTATAAAGGTTGCAAATGCTCATTTTGGAATATTTTGAGAGCACCTGTCAAATATTACTTAGCGCCTTAACTATTAATAGATATCTTTTGTTTATATTTATATTTGTGATGCTAGTCAGTAGCCGAGTGGGCAGGAGCGGGAGTGCAGTAGCACACGCAGATAAAGGAACCACTAGGTGGCAGTGATCACAGTGTGCTGAAGTGGGATTTACTCAAAGAGGTAACTACCGTCAGGGGTAAAGGAAAGGGTTTTTGCTTCCGTAAAGGGGAGTACAGTGGTCTCAGACAGTTTTTAAATTCTGTACAGTGGGATCAACTGACGATGTTACAAACAGTAAATTCTAAGTGGGAAGCATTCAAAGAATTAATCGTGGAAGCTACTAGACTTTATATACCGATTAAGAAATATCGTTCAAGGTTTAGGCCTAAATGGTTATCAAATGAACTAATGAGACTCGTGACAGAGAAGAAAAATGCATGGGATGCATATAAATTATCAGTTGACGCAGAAGCCTGTGGCAGATATAAGCTAGTCTGTAATCAGGTCACAAAGGAGGTTCGGCAGGCAAAGGCGGATTACGAGAAATCTTTGGCAAAAGATGCTAAGAAAAACAGCAAGGATTTCTTTACTTATATAAACTCTAAAAGGAAGGGGTTGAATCTGATTGGTCCACTTGACATCGATGGTTCGACTGTTGATGATCCTGCTCAGATAGCAAACAAACTGAATGAGTATTTTGCATCTACATTCACACGTGAGGAATTATTACAATTTGAAAATGGAAGAAGGTTATCAAATTGTAGCAGTGTGCTTAATGATTTTGTAGTAACTGAGAGCAAAGTGGAGGAGAAATTGTTGAAGTTAAACATAAGAAAGGCACCTGGGGTGGATGGGATCTATCCAGTTATTTTAAAGGAGGCGGCAAAGCAACTAAGCAAACCCTTAGCCATAATTATGAGAGAATCCTTGGACTCAGGGGAGGTTCCCACGGACTGGAGATGTGCAAATGTGTCCCCAATTCACAAAGGTGGATCGAAGGGTGACACGAGTAATTACAGACCAGTTAGTTTAACTTCTGTTCCGGGTAAAATAATGGAGTCGCTGGTTAAAGATGCATTGCAGGATCATCTAGACAAGACTGCAGCAATAATTCAAGCACAGCATGGGTTTGTTAAGGGAAAGTCTTGTCTGACAAATTTGATTGGTTATTATGATGTGGTCACAAAGGAACTGGATGCAAAAAATAATTTTGATATCATATATTTGGATTTCAGGAAAGCTTTTGACACTGTTGCGCATGGAAGACTACTGTACAAATTGGAGCAGAATGGTATTAAGGGTAAGTTGCTACAATGGATAAAAGGATGGTTAAGTGGGAGAAGACAGAGGGTGGTAATCAATGGGTGCTGCTCTTCGTGGACTAATGTTATTAGTGGAGTCCCACAGGGTTCGGTGTTGGGTCCACTGTTGTTTTGTGTATTTATCAATGATATTGATGAAGGTATATCAGGCTTAATGTCGAAGTTTGCAGATGACACAAAGGTTGGCAGGGTTGTTAATGACAGTAATGGCAGTGTGCTACTGCAACAGGATCTAGATAATTTGGGCAGATGGGCTAAGAAGTGGGAACTGAAGTTCAACCTTGACAAATGCAAAGTACTGCATATGGGTAGAAGTAACCCCAGAGAAACGTACCAACTGTGTGGTACTACACTTAAGGTGGTAGAAAATGAAAAAGACCTGGGAGTAATTGTGCAGTCAGATATGAAGTTTTCTGAGCAGTGCAGACAGGCTGCTAGGGCGGGTCATGGGGTTTTGTCAATGATATATAGGAATTTTGCTAGCAGGGAAAAGGAGGTGATTGTCCCTCTGTATAAGGCAATGGTCAGGCCACGCCTTGAATACTGCGTACAGGTCTGGAGGCCTCATTTTAGGAAGGATGTAGATTTGCTTGAGCGTGTACAGAGAAGAGCAACACGATTGGTGAGGGGAATGAAGGGATTCTCTTACCAAGAGAGGCTTAAGTTCTGCAAATTGCAGTGGCTGGAGACTAGGCACCTGCGCGGTGATCTGATTGAGGTCTATAAGGCCTTGAATGGGTTGAGCACGCTGAATTCTGATGGGATCCTTCCACTTGTTCAGATTACCAACCTACGGGGACATAAGTTCAAATTAAGAAAGGACAGATGTAGAATAGATGTGCGGAAATTTGCCTTTAGCCAGCGGGTGGTTAATTGCTGGAACAAACTTCCATCTGTCGTTGTAGAAGTTGATAGGTTAAATAAATTTAAGGAGGAACTGGACAGGCATTTGGAGGGAATGGTGTGATTTTTTTTTTTTTTTTTTTTGGCTGATGCTGCATAAGCTCCTACACTTGCTTTCTTGCATCATGTGCCACTACTACTACTACTACTACTACGCTCTTTGAGTAGACCGAGGTTCAAGCCCCATTCGATCTGCCAACCCGCACTGGACCAGCGTGGTAGATTATGGTCCATCTCCCTCAGCATGAATTGTTGAGGAGGCTTCCACCCTGCAGTGGGTTGATAATGGCTGCACTTTACTTTTTTTTTACCATCGCGAAAAAGGGGTAGAAATGTGAAATTCCTAGCTGATGCACTTTCTTTGAACACCAGTGTATAGTTTTTGACCTTGCACATGGGAATATACCCAGGGTTACTAACAGTCCCACCACCAAGCAATAACCTAAAAGGAATAATCGAGAGCAGTAATAATGAAGAATGAGATGCTTCAATAGTAACAGATGCAGCATAAGGGTCTGTACCATAAAGAAACCCATCGGTAATAGGACGTAGATCTTATGCAACAAGAGTAATTCATGAGCATTATGGGTTTCTTCGTGAATGATATTGCCATTGCTGGCAACAGCAATTCAGCCCAATGCATTATTTTCTTAAATTAGTTGTTTTGATATTTCCAGAAATATTTTTTTTTTTTTTTTTTTGGCTGATGCTGCATAAGCTTGCTTTCTTGCATCAAATGCCTCTACTAATGCTAATGCTAATGCTATACTGATAATCATGCCTTACCTACTCGTCTGCACACGAATTTTTTTAAATAGTGACTCCTGCACAAGGTATTCTTATTAGCATTAGTAAAGGCATATGATGCAAGAAAGCAAGCTTATATAGCATCAGTCAAAAAAAAAAAAACCTTCCCATTTCACCCATTCATGGTGGAGTACGGAAAAACAATCTTTGTAATGTGCACCCTGCCTAATTTTTCATAAAATTCTGAAAATTATTTCTCTCTAGTAATAAGATAATTACCAGTATTAAGATAATTCTGATACATCATCCTTATTTCTGAATAAGGATGATGCATCAGAACAAATTGGAGGAATTCGGAACTTAGAATACCATTATGCAAGAACGTCGCACAAAGAAAACTACATTTGGAAATCGGCTAATAGGACACTACCATCTGAAAGTTCAATTGAGGATTTCTTCTTGACAGAATTCACTACGGAAACTGATAACTCAGAAACGTATTCAGCACGTCTTGGATGTCATCTATTTTTTCTGAGCGGGATTTGGAGTCTGTTGGTTACAGACATAATGATCATGCAAAAGATAGAGAGCTTTTTGCAAACGATATCACAAATATTTACAGAAAAAGAGGTAGCCTCTCTTCAGCCCGATTGCCTTGGAACCCTCGATGGCATAAAGATAGCATGCAGCAGTTGTACAGAAAAAAAGCTAAAAACCATTTGTAAAATTAAAAACTCACTTTTTTGTGCTCTATTTTAGTTTTATGTATTGCATCTTCTTTTTCTTCCTCATCTTCATCAGAAGATAGCACAAAAATACAATTTGATCAAAGAAGAGTACCGTATTAAAACTACGAACCTCGGGCCATACTAGAGAAATCTGCTCATAAATTGTACTAGAACCGTGCCATAAGAACGGTCGAGACGATCCCGCACAACAGACAAGACATAATCCTCATTGACAAGAAGGAAATGGTACCTGCCTGATCGACATAGGGGTGGCTAGCACCAGCAACTTCCAGAAAAACCTATGAGGAAAAGATCGGGACATACACAGACCTAAGATAGGAAGTCAAATAAATGTCCCATTTCCAATGCCACATTTCTTTGTGTTAATTGCCGCGTCAGCCACGGAGCTGGAGGAGAGTATGAAATCGACTAGGATAATGATGGCAAGAGCCGCCAGCACCACCCGAAGTCGGCTATCAAAATCACACCTGGTGGAAAAGGCCCGGGTTCGAATCCCGTCGATGACATGAGGAACTGTTATGGGCTTTTTTCACTCCTTGGTTGAGTTTCAGGCATAGATGGAAATCCCCCCCCCCCAGAAATGTGTTTTTCGTCCAGCAAAGCAGGCAAATCGACTAGAGAACACGCGATTTATAGGTACAATACATATGGGTAGTTGAATTAACATGACCCTAATATAATAGTTTAAAAAGTACATGTCGAGGGGAATAAAAATCCCATAAGGAGAAAAAATCATAATACATGTAGTCCTTTTCTCTTTCTTGGTGATTCCCTTCTACTTCTCTCCTCTCTCTCTCGGGGTAATTCAAAATTTTTATTTTTTTTCTTTCTGGTGCAGTATAAGCCTCAGGCTTCCTTGCATCATATGGCTACTAATAATAATAATATATTAAAAAATCGAATCGCTGGGATCAAAAGAAAAGGCTTCATGCTGCAGTCACAAAGATTAGTATGTATTAATCTGTAGTTCATGCAAACGCATATTTTTCAATGAAAAGTTATCATCAAACTCTGTACCTTTATTTGTTTCTACACTGAATGCTGTGACTGAAAGTGCATTGGCGCCATCTATTGCCAACAGATCAAACTTTTTCTGGTAAACACAAATAATTTGTCTAAGTATCAAATATACTGTAAAGCAGAGATTCCCAAACTTTTATACCCCGAACCCCTTAATATTTTTCATAAATTTAGCCCCCCACCCAAGTTCTAGAACAAGTGCAAATAAACAGATCTAACCTAAAATTTAGCTATGAATATACATACTTTAATAAATTAATATATATTGAAATTAAATATATATATAATTTCAATACCCACAGGGGCTCGCATCTGGTGAGTATGGGCTTGGCAAGCCTAGGGTCCTGAGCTGGATAGCATCATTCGCTTTCTTGGTGATTCCTTTCTACTTCTGGCTCTCTCAGGGTAACTTGGGAATTTTTTTTTTTTTTTTTGGCCGGTGCAGCATAAGCCTCAGGCTTCCTTGCACCATATGGCTAATAATAATAATAATATTATTATTATTAATTCAGTATACACGTATTTAATCCCAAAGAAATAAAATATGAATAATAGAAATAAATAAAAAAAACTTTTGTACCTAGATTAATGGAATGGTTTTCCCATATTTTGTTATAAAAAGTGCTTCGTGAAAACAACCAGTGCCCCACCGAAAAACTGTGTGCTGATGGGGGGGAAGCACACCACACCTTTAGAGAATCTCTGCTGTAGAGTAATCCCTCCATATTCGTGTGGTGAGGGTATACTTTTTTTTAAAATCACCGTGTATATGACCAAAGCCTTAGGGAAAAATGGTGCTTGAGTGAACCTTTTCTTAGTGAAAAGGTTCTGAATGAAATCACAGGTGACATTCATGATTAATATTAGCATTAGCATTAGGCCTAAACTCTAGAAGGAAGGGGATGAATCAGATTGGTCCACTTGATATTGATGGGTCAACTGTTGATGATCCTTCTCAGGTAGCTAACAAACTAAATGAATATTTTGCATCGACATTCACATATGAGGAGTTATTTAGCGAGGGGAAAGCCAGAGGTGTATTCAACTCTAGCAGTAAGCTAGAGTAATCTGTTAATGTAATCTGTAAATATGTAATCTGTTAATTAATAATTAATTCATTAATATTAATTATGAAATAATATATACCATAATTAATATGTATGAAATTAATAATTTATATATTATTTATGTAACATAATATGTAATCAGTGGCTGGTTCAAAAGGGACATTCAGGGCAAGGCATTCTTCCACATAGATCTGAAGAAGCTGGAACAAATATTGTGTGCTTCATGATATTAAGTTGTATGATAATTATTTTTGTTCTATATACAGTAAACCCTCGCTAATGCAGAGTAATTGGGGGAGAGATCATCCAGATTAAGCAATAATCCAGATTAGTGAAGCAAAAGATAGCCCTAAAAGACAAAAAAACTTAGAAAACTAATAAATGGAAAATTAATGATGATGAAAATAAATTTAAAAAATATCACTGTAGAGCCTTTATTTAAAAACTATAAAAAGACAATACATTTATCCATCGATAGATGGATAAATATAATGTCTTTTTTCTTTTAATACATTTATCAGATGGCATTGGCATTGCACGCCAATGTCACTTGATCATTGCTGGGTATACCACTTAAATACAGCTTCTTCCAGCAACACTTCCTTTGGTTTTTTTTAATGCCTGTCTATTTGATACACTGATTTTATCACTCCCCACATCAAATTTTAAAGGAAATGTATTTATAGATTCTTTTTGTTTTTTAATATCTAACACAGCCTGTTGGCCAATACTAAATTCTTCAGCAATTTTTTTTTTTTTTTTTTTTTCAGGAACACCATTTTCAAGTTGTTCTATCATTTTGAGCTTGTTAATGATAGTTAAAGTAAAGTGTTTTCTTTTTATTTCACTTTTTAATTCCTTAGAACCCATAATTATATAAAATATGTTAACTTATGTACATATGTATAAAGAAGTATGCAAATGAAGAGATATAAGCAATAACATCTGTTCAGCTCAAAGTCAACAACGATACTGAACAACATGCAAGACAGTGTGATGTACGTTCCATCCCTCTCTGCACAGTTAATCAGCACACAGTGAGAACAGTGCATAGCTACCCTTTTTCGGGCCTGGAGGCAAAGTACATATTCGGGCCCCCTACTTAATTAATGAAAATTCCAAAAACAGGAGACAGCCAAAGATGCCGGGCCCTTAAAGGGCCCAGGCCCAGAGGCAATCGCCTTGCCTGCCTACATGGTAGCTACGCCACTGAGTGAGAGTTACTCATCTACCTTCCTAAATCCTACATATCTTTTAAAGTTCTCAACTGTGAAGAGAATTTTTCATATTTTGATCCAGATTATCCGATATCTGGATTAATTGCAACCAGATTAGCGAGGGTTTACTGTATATTATATAAAATCTAGTTAAAATTTGAGTTTAAATTTTAATTACTGTCAATCACATTTATCAATACATATCATCATTTTATTTTGCCTGCCCCTTGCCCAGGAAAACAGTAGGATCTGCCCTGTATATTATACCTACAGGGCCGATCCATACTGGATAATAATCATGCTTATTATAACAAAAAACTATAAACATGAATTTTTTTTATATGAAGAATAAATTGCAAAAAACATTTAACTCATCAATGATCACAATACTGAAAAGATAATGAAAGGAGTTGTGATATAAGAGGGTGGATTACAGAGAGAGAGAGAGGCAGAACCTCCTGAAGGTCTTTCCAGAAAGGTGATGTACAAAAGTGTCTGCAGTTGTGAAGTTCTAAAAAAAAACCTTTATCGATTGCTCTGTCTTTCTTTTGTAGGTCTCCTTGTAGGGGCTATAAGAGCATTCAATGCTCCTTTAAATTTTAGCATCAAAGAGTCCATTTCAAACACCTCATCAGCCAGAGCCTTGGACACATCCAAGATCTTTGCCAGTGCCTTAAGTAACAACTAAGGCTTTTGAATCACAGTATTCTCTTCTTTGCTTTCTTCCCCAGAAGAAAACTCACAGTCTTCTGCAGCTCTTCTACTGATAAGATATTTTTCAGGTCTTTCACAGTATCAGGCAACAGCTTCTTCCAGTATGGTACCCAAAAAAATTGCCCACAAGGAATGTTCATTTGTCCCCTAGTGTATATTGCTGTTCAGGGGAGTGAAGTTTGTAGTTTTTATATTTGTATTTGTAACTTTACATGAACAAATAAATGCCTAATGGACAAAATGGCCAGTGGAAAAATGGCCCAGAGAGAGAGAGAGGGTAACCAGGGATAGGGAGATATATTCCCCATATGTGTGTTTAAAAATTGTGTGTGTGTGTGTGTGTGTGTTGAAGGATAGGTTACAGAGTTCAGGAACCTGGGTTCAAGACTCTAAATTTAGCCTATTGGTGGAACTGAGACAGACCCCTTTTTGGGATTTGGCACCCTTTTCAATTAGGAGCCTGGGTGCATTGTACCTACTGCATCTCCCCAAGGATTGGCCCATGTGTGCATGTTACATATTTTTGAAATGAATTTATTTGCTTGCATACTCCAGTGCACAGTTTCTTTACTCATGTAATTAAATTTTTATTATATATTCATATTTGTATTCAAATTGAAGCAAAACCATAAAGAGACACCTTCCCATAAATAGGTGCATGACAGAATTGTATTCAATAAACTTACATTATAACTGTTGATTGCATTTTATAAAACTAAATTTTTTTTTCATGCTATATTTCTCCTGACTGTTTTATACTTTTATTTGACTTTGTTGTGCTCGTTTGTTTCATTGCCGGACCAAGGTATTTTCAGCTCTGGGCAGAAAGATTTTTCAGCATCCCCTTTACTAAGGCTATATATATATATTTTTTTTTCATGATTTGTAAAATTTGATGTCCCTTAAAGAATGGCTCCCTGGGCAAGGGTCCTGCTAGCCCATGTCTTAATCTGCTGGTTTGCTTGGTTTGTTATTGTCTCAGGTGACTTATGTAGCTTAGCCATTTGAAATAATAACTTTAGATTATTGTACAGCCTTGAACACATCAACATTCTCAAAATGTGAATGTTCTGTGGTAGAACATTTTCTTCTACAATTTTCTCTTCAATTCTTGGTCACTTCATTTTCACTCCTGTTCTCTTGGGTAATAATCAGAGGTATTCTCTGATTATTACCCAAGTCTCTGGTTGTTTATAAGGAATCAAACAGCTAAACTGGCAAATCACATTTATGTAGAGCTTGTGTGTGTTATGAAATTTTATAGGAGTCCAGAATATATTCTACTTTTGTGATATCAACATTATGTAGATCTTTACTGTAACTTTTACAGTTGTATTTAGTACGATACTTTGAATCCTGACAGAATAATTTTAGTGGATCAATATGTAGCTTGTTATACAGTTTTAGTGGGTCAGTATGTAGCTTGTTATGTAATTTTAGTGGATCAATATATAGCTTGAAACAAAGAATTGATAAATGTCCATACTATGGTTCAAAATAAATGTGGTTCAAATAATAAATGTCCATACATTGGACAAATATTTGGGTTGTGTTTTAGGATTCAAAATAAGAAAAAATAGCTCTGTAAACATGTGCCTAATTCTGAATGGTTACAAAAATGCTAAAAATATAATTAAAATAATAAAAAATAAGAATAACTAGAACTATACCTCATATTAATAAACATTTTACTGTTATATATGCATCTACTTATTCTTTGTGTTACCATTCTCTGTGAATGGTTCCATTTCCATATTTTTAAATCTACTTTTCATCTACTCACTTTTTAGTAAAGCGGTGTCCATAGTTCTGTAATACTTGAGAATGGAATGTTTGTTTATATAATATTTTCAGCTCAAAATCCCTATATTTTGCTACATCCACTTTTATAATTAATTAAAAGTGGATGAAGCACCTCCTGAAATTTGGCTGTGGTTCCTAGAGCATCCCCTTTTATATACATATGCAGTATATATATATATATATATTTTTTTTTTTTTTTTTAATTATTTTTTTTTTTTCATTCACATGGGCATTTTTTGCCTCTATATCCTTATTATCATTGAAATTTTTTTCTAGATTCTTCAGTAACTATTCCAAGTCAGTGGTTTGATTTCATCCAGAGATTCCTTTATATTTGTCTCACAGTCAGCAATTCCTACTTTTTACAGTGGTCACTTACTGGCATGGAACAATTCTCTTCATCTGTAGAGATCTTATAAATGGTGTAGTCTGATTTAATTGTTATGATGACACCCTGATCCAAGGTCTCATCACAACATTTAATAACCCATCCACAGGCCTGAAAAGGATTGCTCTTCCAATAATTGAACAGGGTTACTTAGACCTCGCATGCTTACATTTAAATAATCAACAAAAAATAATTTAAAATTTTTCCCTTTTTTTTTTTCAATGCCACCTTTGTTTTCAATCTTAGCATTAGCATTAGTAGAGGCATTTGATGCAAGAAAGCAAGCTTATGCAGCATCAGCCAAAAAAAAAAATAAATAAATAAATAAAAAAATAACCACTTCCACTTCACCCCTCTGTTCGTTCGAAATACCTGTCCAGCTGAGCCTTAAACTTCTTTAGGCTATCAACTTCCACGACAAGGGATGGAAGTCTATTCCACCAACCAACCACCCTGGCTAAAGGCAAATTTCCTCACGTCTATCCTACATCCGTCTTTTCTCAATTTGAATTTATGCCCTCTCAGGTGATTATTCTGGGCAAGAGGAAAAATCCCATCAGCATTGAGCATGCTCAAACCATTCAAAGCTTTATACATCTGATAGAGGTATCAGATCACCTCACCGGTGCCTAGTCTCCAGACACTGTAATTTGCAAAACTTAAGCCTTTCTTCGTAAGAGCATCCCTTTGTTCCATTCACTAATCTTGTTGCCCTTCTCTGTACTCGTTCCAGCATCTCTATATCCTTCTTAAAATGAGGCCTCCAGACCTGTATACAGTACTCTAGGTGTGGTCTGACCACTGCCTTATACAATGGAATAATCACCTCCTTATCCCTGCTAGAAAAATTTCTATATATCATCGACAATACACCATGAGCTACTCTTGCAACCCGTCTGCACTGCTCAGAAAACTTCATATCTGCCTGCACAACCACCCCCAGGTCCCTTTCATTCTCTACCACTGTCAGTGTAGTATCACAGAGTTGATACGTTGCTCTGGGGTTGCTGTTTCCCATATGTAGTACTTTACATTTGTCATCTTTTCTGAACACAGTTGTGAAAATTCCTTTTTGTATGTTAAAAGCATATATTTTTAATTAATCTTAGAAATTAAAACTCTCTTTAGACCTGTTGTTAAGCAAACTGCAAAATTTAAAAACTGCATGCTTTGATAGACACTTCCAGTTGGACAGCAGCCTGTCACTAACAGGAGTGCCCTGCTGCATGAAATGTGAAGTGCATGCATCAGCAATTTGATTTCAGATCATGCTTCAATATCATGAAGCTAGAGAGCATTACCAATTGAAGGAATGCTCATGACAGTGAACATAACTTGCTATCAAAAAATTGAAAGTGACACATGCCAAATCAGCATATGTATATAATTAAGTTTAACTTGATTGATTCCTAATTATGCAATAATCACAGAGATTTCTGTAATTTTCAGTAAATCAAAGAAAACATTTTTAAAAAACAGCTAATAGGATTTTCAACTATTTGGATGAAATAGATGAGGGCATGAATTGCTGAAATATTGTTTGGAGTTGAATCAACACCACATGACTAACACAGGGTTAAGTGTCTCATCAGGGTCTCATCTACACCTCTACAGCACAGACAAGTACATATGTATAGGTATGCTGGAAATGTAACATAGGCTTTCAGAGAAACTATTTGCAAATTATTGAAGCCATTGGTTTTAATAATTTGCAAATGTTGGGAATATTAAATAGGTATACTGTACAAAGATATATAACCTGCAAGCAGTCAAAACTGTCTGTACAAAAACATAAACCATGAACATTAAATTCATGAATATCAAGAGTTTATATTATATATCATAATTATTTTCCTTTCCAGTGCACCTTTGGCTATGTTTTATAAACATAATATTATGATACATAACTTGTTGATCTGGTTTTCAAAAAATTTTTTAGTCTCAAGTTCTAATGCTATTTGTTTTACATCTGTTTTAGGTAGCATTTGAAGGTTTGTCACCATTTCCAAGCAGGCAAGAAATAGCATCTAAGCAGGCATACTATTGTAAAACTCTAAAAGAGCATTCAAAGAGGATGAGATTAGAGAAAGAAGCTTTAAGATATAGAGAAAAAATGGTAATAACCTAATTTTTTATGTCCAAAAATAAAATAGTTTTATTCTGACTCCAGGCAGTGCTGTATCATCAGAGCTGTAACCTGTTATTCCTACCCCACATCCTTCTCTCTATTAATAATTAGAAAATACAAATTAATATATATAAATTATAAATAATGAAATTCTGCAAAATGTGTGCACACCCATTTTTTTCAGTATTTCAAAGTTAAAAAAGCAACATATATATATATATAATTAATAACAAGAGATTTTAGTGAATAGTAACAGCTTAAAAAAGAATGATATATCAAAATATTGGGATGGTTTATGGACAAGGGGCACTGTTAGTTAGCAGAAATACCCATTGACCATAATGTAATGTAGATTATAGTATAACTGGAGAAATGCTGACCAAGTCAGATGTAATAACAATGGGAAAAATTAAAAAGGTACCTGTAAAATAAAGATAAAATAAAATAAAATTATATTAAAACTACTTAATGCTATAGATCCTGTGATTTTAACTTCTTCATCAAGGGTCAGCAGCCAAAACTAAAGGAAATACAGCAAGAAGTAAGGCCTCTGTTTCTGATATGAAATATACATAGCAAGAGTAAAAATGAGAGCTGATGTATATTATATCATGGCTATGAATAAGCATCTCTTTTCCTGCTGGGCTCTCATGAGTTTAGAGTCTTTGGATTGCTATTGCTTACATGAATAGAATGATATGCCACTGCTACGGGATTATGATATATAGAAGTTTTCAACCTGAACCAAGAAAACAAAACAGCAAAGATAATTAAATGATTCCATTATAGAAGTGCCTGCCACTTAAGTAGGATTAAAAACATCTGAATGTAGTAGTAGTAGTGGCAAATGATTCAAGAAAGCAAGCTTATATAGCATCAGCCAAAAAAAAAAAAAAAAAAAACACACACACACACTTCATCTATCCTTACTGGCCAAGAATTTGTCTAGTTCTTTCTTGAATTTATTCAAACCATCTACTTCCACAACAACAGATGGAAGCCTATTTCAACAATTAACCACTCACTGGCTGATGGCAAACTTTCATACATCTATCCTGCAACCATCCTTCCTCAACTTGAATTTCTGCCACTTCATGAGTGTGATCTCAGCAAGAGACCACACTCATGAAATGTGTGTGTGTGTGTGTGTGGTCTCAGCAAGAGGAAGAATGCCATTCACATTCAGTTTACTATTCAAGGCCTTAAACACCTCAAACAGATTACCCTGCAGGTGCCCGATCTCCAAAAGCTGCAATTTTCAGAACTGAGGCCTTTCTAGGTAAGAGCATCTTTCACCAATCTGGTTGCCCTTCTCTTCATCTGTTTCAGCAGATCTACATCCTTCCTAAACTAAGGCTTCTAGGCCTGTATACAATACTCTAGATGTGGCCTAACCATGGCCTTGTACAAAGGGATAATTACCTCCTTATCCCTACTATCAAAGTTTCTGTGTATCATTGACAAAAGCCAATCAGCTGTCCTGGCAGCATGTCTGCACTGCTCAGAGAATTTCATATCTGACTGCACAATTAGCTCCAGGACTTTTTTTCCTTTTCTACTGACTTGGGTGTAGTTCCATACAGTTGATAAGTAGCTCTGAGATTACTACTACCTATATGCAGTACCTTGCATTTGTCAATGTTAAACTTTAACTGCCATTTCTCAGCCCATCAACCTAATTTTTCTAAATCTTGTTGCATTAGCATACTGTCATTAATGTTTAACCACCCTACCAACCTTTGTATCATCTGCAAACCTTTGACATTAAGCCTGATATACCTTCATCAGTATCATTAATAAATATTGAAAACAACAATGTGCCCAGCACTGAACCCTGGGGAACTCCACTGATAAAATTATCCCATGAAGAGCAGTGCTCATTGATAGCCATGCTTTGTCTTCTTCCACTTAACCAATCCTTTATCCCTAGTGATAACTTGTCCTTAATGCCACATTGCTCCATTTTATACAGCAGTCCTTGATGTGCAATATTATCAAAAGCCTTCCTGAAATCCATGTATATGATATCAAAATTATTTTTTGCATCCAGTTCTTTGGTCACTGCATCATAGCAATCTATCAGAATAGTTAGACAAGACTGTCCCTTAACAAATCCATGTTATGACTGCAGTATAATTGCATTCTTGTCTGGAAGTCCTGCATTACTTTCTTAACCAGTGACTCCATTATTTTCCCTGGAACAGATGTTAAGCTGACAGGTCTGTTATTACTCATATAACCTTTTGATCCCCCCTTTAGGAATTGTGGATACATTTGCACCTCTCCAGTCCATAAGGACCTTCCCTGAATCTAAGGATGCTCTCATAATTATGGCTAAGGATTTGTTCACCTCCTTTGCTGCCTCCCTCAATATGATTGGATAGATTCCATCCACCCTAGGTGCCTTTTTTATGTTCAGCATCAAAAATTTCTCTCTTCCACTTTCCTTTCAGTTAGAAAGTCATTTCGCTCCCCATTTGGAGTTTGATAAACTTCTTACATCTCCTCCTGTAAAGAATTCCTTGTGTCTGAATCTAAATGCAAAATATCTATTCAATTTTTCAGCAATATGAGCAGGGTCATCGACAGTTAACCAATAGACATCAGTGGCCCAATGTGATTCAATTCCTTCCTTCTACTATTACTATAAGCATAGAAGTTTTTGCTGCCTTTCTTGGCATTCTTCTTCAGAGACTTCTCATTATCTGCCTTAACTTGCCTAACCTCCTTTGTGACTGGATTACAGACTAATTTATATCTACCATAGGCTTCTTTTTATGCATCCCATGCACTTTTCTTCTCTGCCCTGCATCTCAGTAGTTCATCTAACATCCATTTAGATCTAAGCATTGAACAGTATTTCTTCATTGGTATGAAAAGCCTAGTAGCTTCTTTGAATACTGCCTTGAATACTTCCCATTTAGAATTTGCTGTTAGTAACGTCATCAGTTGTTCCCACTGCACAATATTTAAAAACTGTCTGAGAGCCCTGTAGTCACCCTTACAAAAGAAAAAGCCTTTCCCTTTACCCCTGACAGTAGTTATGTCTAATTAAATTCCACATTAGTACACTGTGATTGCTGCCACCAATAAAGAGTATTGCTTCCTCTTGTTGCCTCTCTAACATACTGCTATAGAAAACAGTCATCCAAGAAATCTACAAATGCCTTGCTAATGTGTGAGTGTCCAATCCACAAATTCCAGTCAACATCTAGAAAGTTAAAATCCACCATTATGAGCCGTTCTGATTTACTGGCTTACTCTATTTCTCTGTATAGCTGTTTCAAATAGACTTAAATGGTACAAGTCTATAAAATTTAGTAGTGAAGCTGCTCCGATATTTGACAATATGCATGATTTGAAGTAGCACGTGCCACCTGAAATAGACATGTGACCAGTGGTGTAGCCGGGGTAGGGTCAGCAGGTACATTGTACCACCCTGATGCCAAAATCTGGTATTGTGGCACTTTTTAGCATTAGGCAATTGGCACCTTTATTTTGTAAATGTACCTGCTGACAAAAAATGCTGGTTACGCATGTGACATTACTGTGGGAGGCCTGAAACTAGCAAAAAAATAGAAGATGGATGGCACTCAGAGTGTGCATACTCTGAGTCCCATCATTCCATCATTCCAACTGTCTATGTTAGAATGTGCATGATTAAACAAGTTTACTGAAGCATTATTTGTTGTATCCATTAATGTACATTCAGTGGTATATAAGGTGGAAAGCTAGAAACAACCATATCTATGTAACATCTCTCATGGGTGACAAAATGAATAGTATCAATGGGAACTTTTATGTACTGGGGCATTCAGCAAAATTAATACAGGATATTTTTGTGTAGTGGAGATGGGTGGCATCTTCTTATTTGCAACCAGATGCATAAAAGTCTTGGCATGGTCCTCTATGTATTCTTTAACCTTCAGTGGGTGCATCAAAAAAATCACAGCTTCAGACACATTTGAGTACAGAATTCACCAATTAGGATTTTTTTAAATGAACAGAAAGAAATAGTTGAAAATGGGGAACTTTAAAAATTTATTTGTAATCTAACACTATATTGGTTAATAATTTCAAAAACATTTACCAAAAACATTTACCAACAATTTAACAAAAACATTTACTAACAACAGTCTTGTTATCCAAAAAAAATTATTTCCTTGAATCAGGGAAATCAGAGTAATTATACTTCAAAATATTCTTCCATGTTTCTTCTTTTTCTGTTAACTTCAAACAGAACAATTTTCCTAAGTTGTTATCCCACCTCAAAAGAAAAAAAATTAACATGAAAACTGGGCCTTAGCTCAATTAGCAAGAAATGAGCCATATTAGCATCATGGGGAGCCACATGTCATCCCCATTTATCCTATTCTGCAACCAAAATTACTGCACTTTTGGAGATTTAAAATAAGAAAAAATATTATATAAACACAAGGGCAAGAATTGTTTTTGTGTCATATCTGATAGTTCCCCAAGCCATTATACCAGGAGTTTGCAATTTGTGTTTCTCCTTTATATAGTCTAGTCTCTCTCTCTCTCTCTCTCTCTCTTGCTGACATTTTCTTGCTGTCATGTGTCTATCAGTCACCCCAAGTAGTTATACTGAAGCTACTCTCAATCACTAAACACTGCTGAACACCATTCCAGCCTCCACTCATCTCATGCTCAACACCACTGAAGACATTCATAATAATGAGTAGAAGTGAGAGGTAAACAGTTCAGTAGGTCTCAAGATTGCAACCTTGCTCCCAGCAAATGATTGTATACTATATGAAGTGTCATGTGGGACACTCCTAATTTCAGCAGAAGTGTTTGCTGAAGCTATCCATCAGATACACAAGTCCTGCTTCTGTCGGTGCTTCTGGAAGGTCCTGTAGTCTTTGAAAATGTGTGCCTTCCTCTTCCCATTGTGCCCAAAAGCAATGAACTGTAGACACCTCTCACCCATGTCATTCAACTGTATTGCAGAATGACATTCCTATTGTTGTGTGATATTGCTGAATAAACTGTAGATACCTCTTGCCCAAGTCATTCAGAAGTATTGCACATTGACATTCTCCTTCTATTAGGCTGATAATTATCTGTCCTCTATCAACATCCATCAATGGACAGAAGGAGTAGTTTGTCTTCTTTTTGGCATTATTCTAGGAATACAATAAATTGTAATCAAAAATTTTTGAAAAATTTATAATTTTTTATTATAAAATATCAGTGTAAATACACCATAGATAGCTCATAAAAGAAAAACTACAATCATAGTGTAAAGGCACTGATTTAATTGTATCTCATATTGTGACTACCTTCACAACGAGTTAACATGTATTACACTACCTCGAGTAAGTAACACTTCACTAATACAGAAGACTATTGTTACTTATTCTCAGTGGGCACCACCACCCAGACGGCACCATTTCAATTGAAACGGTGCTGTTTCAATTAAAACAACACTTTCAATAATACCTGAATAAATTTCCTCAGTGGGCACCACCACCACCTGTCTGTGTGGTGGTGCCCACCAAGAATAAGTAACAATAGTCTTCTGTTAGTGAAGCGTTACTTATTCAAGGTAGTGCAATTCATAGTAACTCGTTTCGAAGGTAGTCACAATATGAGATACATAAATCGATGTGTTTACACTATGATTGTAGTTTTTCTTTTATTAGCTATCTATGATGTATTTACAAGAATATTTTATAGTATATTTTAAGCTCATATTGTATTATTCCTTGTGCATTTATATTTTAATAATTTTTTTTGTAAGAAAATAGCAACTTCAACTCTAGAATTTCTTCACAAACAACATTGTATCTCTTTTAATACCTGAATCAAATTTCCTGAAAATTTAATCATTTATTCCAGTAATCCCTCATAATATTATTAACAACTTTGGAAAGAATGGATATTGGGTATTTAGTTAAGGAGTAACTGAATGCCCAGTTAACCCACTGGCAGGGTGGTAAAACTGGTAGATTTCTGCTATTTTTACTTTATTCAATAGAGATTTTTCAAATTTTAATAGAAAATATATGATGGAAATTTTTCTTGAAAGGTACATACTATGATTGGATGTACAGAATAGTTTAAAGTAAAAAAAAAAAAAAAAAAAAGGAAATGGAGTCAAAATATGATATTTGGGGGTAAAAATGGTCCCCAAATATCATTCTTAACTTATCTGATCATCACAGATAAGTTATCAGGATTAAAACAAGTCATTCAACCCCTCCCTCCAGAAAATTATAACTGATCATCTTTGAGCAGATTACTTTTAAGTTCATATACACTGATGCACAAAAAAATATGGCTTTTGATGAAAGTTTGAAACACACCTACAAGACATTTGATTTTTGATTTTGCCCATCTATAGAAAAAGCTCTGTGCCATTCTCAATTTTGGAATAAGGTAGTAAGCATTTTAATAAAGAATTATGTAGACATAACACTATCTTAATGTAATTTGAGATTAATTTTTTTCAATTAATAATAGCAATATTTACATTGAAAAAAAAAAAGCATAAAACATAGCTTAATTGAACTGTATAGGATTAGGCAGAATAATCATAGTTGTATGTAAAAAAAAGATGGTAGCTAACACTCTTTCTCTTGCTTTCTATCTTTCTCTATAGTTCTCAGAGTCAGAAACATATGATGCTAATCAGCTTGTAATTGAATGTGCTGCTGTCTATGATAAAGGTAGGTGCAAACAGTTTCAAATGTGTACCGCAAAAGGTTTCTAGCATGATAATTTTGAATAGGAATGAATTAGCATTAGCATTAGTAGAGGAACTGAGTTAGGAATAACTCAGTTGAATTTGGATCAGACTTCTGTACACTGTCTGATACTTTTGACTGTTACATACTCTAAGTAAAATTAATGTAAACAAAGGTGGGGGGCAGGTTCAGAATAATTCATTGGTCAGTTGGTAAAGATGCATTTCTTTTGCACCTTAAATGTTATATATTTTAACTTAAAATATGAATAACATTATACATCAATATTGGCATAACATGCTCATGTAATACCTGACCCAATGAGATCCTTCCCAGTGCCCGTCACCACCAAATACGGAGGATGCGGAAAGGTCAGGGAATGACCACCGCATATCCCGGAGCAATATGGCCTTAGTTGCTAATGCTCCTAAAAACCAAATAACAAACAAACAAACAAACCTTCCCAGCAGAATGCGCTGGTCCCACAGGAGTTTGCTATTATTGATGACTGTTGTCAGAGAAACGAGCATTATATTTTGTAAAAAGGATAGATGGAATAAAACCAAGGTGCATCTGCCAGGGAAAAAATGATGACATAGAGCAGCTGTTATCTTTTAAGGGTGCAAAAGGTGATATTATTGTACACATTTATACTAAAGATATTAAAAATAGCAGAACTGAGGATTTGCTTAACAAGTACTGGCAAAGTTGAGAAAACTTGTGAGTTAGGATTAAATTTGAAAAGTGTCTGCAGCTCTGCCTAGACATGATAGGAGAGATGCATGATGAAAGCTTTGGGAATCAGTTTGGCCTCGGAGAGACTGTGCAAGGCTCATGAAGTAGAATTTTTCTCAGCATGGTCTGTGATTGTTAATAGGAGAGTTAACATTGTATTAAGACTGTTTTTACAGGATGGGATACACTTAAATAAAAGGAGTGCAAGAAGGAGTGCAATGAGGCTAAATGTCAGTACAGTACCTGGGCAGATGGAATCTATCCAATTATATTAAGAGAAGCAGCAAAACAGTAATATGGAAGCTGATATGTAAGCAAACCTTTAGCCATAATTATGAGCTCACCCTTGGATTCAGGGGAAGTCTCTGTGGATTGGAGATGTGCAAACATATTCTCAATTCACAAAGGGTGATGATTATAGATCTGTAAGTGAATTTTGTTCCAGGGAAAATAATAGAGTCACTGGAGTTAAAGAAGTAATGCAAGACCATCTGGGCAGGAATGCAGTTATACTGCAGTCACAGCATGGATTTGCTGTGGGGTGATCTTGTCTGACTGGATCTGTATGGATACTGTGTTGCAGAAAAATAATTTTGATATCACATAGATTTCAGGAGAGAGAGAGAGAGATTATCAATGCACTGCTTTTTGCTGGGGGTGTTGTTGTTTAAAATATTAATTAATCATGTTGATGAAGACATATCAGACTAAATGTCTAAGCTTGCACATAACCTGGTGGTATTATGCTGCAACAAGATCTAGAAAAATTAGGCAGATGGGCTAAGTCACAACTGATGTTTAACATTGACAAATGCAAGACATTGCATATGGGTAGCCAGAATAATATACCAAATGTAGTACCACACTCAAGGTAGTAGAGAACAAAAAAGACTGGTAATGTGCAGTCAAACATTAAGTTCACTGAGCAGTGCAGGTGGGCTGCTAGAACAGCTGTGGGGTTTTTATCAATGATTCTGCTTAGGAGATGGTTATGACACTTTTTGAGTACAGGAAGCCTTATTTCAGGAAAGATATGGATCTGTTGGAAAGGGTGCAGCAAAGAGCAATGAAATTAGTGAGGGGAACAAAAGGGTAGTCTTACCAAGAAAGGCTTCACTTCTCCAAATTGTATCATCTGGATACTAGGCACCTGTGATTGAGGTGCTTTGAATGGATTTATCATGCTCAATTCTGTTGACATTATTTCTCTTTCTCAGACTGTACTCGAGGGTACACAACTGATGTTTAACATTGACAAATGCAAGACATTGCATATGGGTAGCCAGAATAATATACCAAATGTAGTACCACACTCAAGGTAGTAGAGAACAAAAAAGACTGGTAATGTGCAGTCAAACATTAAGTTCACTGAGCAGTGCAGGTGGGCTGCTAGAACAGCTGTGGGGTTTTTATCAATGATTCTGCTTAGGAGATGGTTATGACACTTTTTGAGTACAGGAAGCCTTATTTCAGGAAAGATATGGATCTGTTGGAAAGGGTGCAGCAAAGAGCAATGAAATTAGTGAGGGGAACAAAAGGGTAGTCTTACCAAGAAAGGCTTCACTTCTCCAAATTGTATCATCTGGATACTAGGCACCTGTGATTGAGGTGCTTTGAATGGATTTATCATGCTCAATTCTGTTGACATTATTTCTCTTTCTCAGACTGTACTCGAGGGTGGCATAAATTCAAATTCAGGAATGATAGTTGCAGGATAGATGTGGAAATTTGGCTTCAGCCAGTGGGTGGTTGACTGTTGGAACAAGCTCCCATCTGTTAAAGTGGAAGCGATGATGTTACCAACAGCAAATTCAAAATGGGAAGCATTCAAAGAAGTTATCTTGGAAGCTACTAGGCTCTACATACCAACTAAGAAATATTGTTCAAGGTTTAGGCCTAAATGGATGTCAGATGAACTACTGAGACATGTGGCAGAGAAGAAAAATGCATGGGATACATACAAATTAATGGGTGAAGTGGAAGCCTATGATAGATATAAGCTGGTCTGTAACCAAGTCACAAAGGAGAGTAGACAGGCAAAGGCAGATTACGAGAAATCCTTGGCAGAGGATGCAAAGAAAAACAACAAAGAGTTCTTTACCTATGTAAACTCTAGAAGGAAAGGGATGAATCAGATTAGTCCACTGGATATTGATGGTTCAACTGTTGATGATCCTGCTCAGGTAGCTAACAAACTAAATGAATATTTTGCATCGACATTCACACATGAGGAGTTATTCAGTAAGGGGAATGCTAGTGGTGAGTTAAACTCTGACAGTGAGCTGGATGATTTTATAATAACTGAGAGGAAAGTGGAGGAGAAATTGTTGAAGATAATCATAAAAAAGGCACCCATGGTGGACGGGATCTATCCAGTTATATTAAAGGAGGCAGCAAAGGAAGTAAGCAAACCCTTAGCCATAATTATGAGAGCTTCTTTGGAATCAGGGGAGGTACCCATGGACTGGAGATGTGCAAATGTGACCCCAATTGACAAAGGAGGATCAAAGGGCAACACAAGTAATTATAGACCTGTTAGTTTAACTTCTGTTCCAGGAAAATTAATGGAGGCACTGGTTAAAGAAGCACTGCAGGATCATTTAGACAAGACTTCAGTTATAGCTAAACAAAAGCATGGTTTTGTTAAGGGAAAGTCTTGCCTGACCAATTTGACTGGATACTATGATGTGGTCACAAAGGAACTGGATGCAGGGAATAACTTTGATATCATATATTTGACCTTAGAAAGGCTTTTGATACTATTGCACATGGAAGACTGCTGCACAAATTGGAGCAGTGTGGCATTGGAGGCAAATTGCTGCTATGGATAAAGGGATGGTTGAGTGGGAGAAGACTCACATCTGGTGAGTATGGGCTTGGCACACCCAGGGTCGTGAGCTGGATATCATCATCATTCTTCTCTCTCTCTCTCTCAGGAGGTGCCTCCATAGCCAGGTGGGAAGGAGCAGCAGTGCATAGCACACGCTTCTTGATTAGACCGGGGTTCGAGCCCGTCACCACCAAATACGGAAGATGCGGAAGGTCAGAGAATGACCACCGCATATCCCAGAGCAATATGGCCTTAGTTGCTAATGCTCCTAAAAAAACCAAATAACAAAATCTCTCTCAGGGTAATTTAGATATTTTTTTTTTAGCTGGTGCAGCATAAGCCTTAGGCTTCCTTGCACCACATAGCTAATATTAATAATAATAATAATAATAAGACAGAGAGTGGTAATCAATGGACACTGCTCATCATGGACTAATGTTAATCCCTCAGGGTTCAGTATTGGGTCCATTGTTGTTTTCTGTATTTATAAATGATATTGATGATGGTATATCAAGCTTAATGTCCAAGTTTGCAGATGATACGAAGGTTGGCAGGGTTGTTAAGGAGACTAATGACAGTATGCTGCTGCAACAGGATCTAAAAAAGTTGAGCAGATGGGCTGAGAGGTGGCAAATGAAGTTTAACATTGACAAATGTAAAGTACTACATATGGGAAGCAGCAACCCCAGAGTGTTGTTGTTTGTTGGGTTTATTGGTGCAACGGTTACTAAGGCCATAATGCACCTCCCCAGAGTGACGTGTCAACTCGGTGGTACTACACTGACAGTGGTAGAGAACGAAAAGGACCTGGGGGTTACTGTGCAGGCAGATATGAAGTTTTCTGCAGTGCATATGGTCTGCTCATGGTGTCTTGTCAATGATATACAGGAATTTTTCTAGCAGGGATAAGGAGGTGATTATCCCTTTATATAAGGCAATGGTCAGGCCACACCTTGAGTACTGTATACAGGTCTGGACGCCTCATTTTAAGAAGGATGTACAGCTGTTGGAACGAGTACAGAGAAGGGCAACAAGATTAGTGAATGGAACAAAGAGTTGATCTTATGGAGAAAGGCTTAAATTTTGCAAATTACAGTGTCTGGAGACTAGGCACCTGTGAGGTGATCTGATTGAGGTGTATAAAGCCTTGAGCATGCTCAGTGCTGATGGAATTCTTCTCTTGCTCAGAATAATCATTTGAGAGGGCATAAATTCAAATTGAGGAAAGACAGATGTAGGATAGATGTGCGGAAGTTTGTCTTTAGCCAGCAGGTGGTTGGTTGGTGGAACAGACTTTCATCCTTTGTTGTGGAAGTTAATAGCCTAAATAAATTTAAGGCTGAGCTGGACAGGTACTTGGAACGAATGCAGGGGTGAAATGGGAGCGTGTTTTTTTTTTTTTTTTTGGCTGATGCTGCATAAGCTTGCTTTCTTGCATCATATGCCTCTACTAATGCTAATGCAAATTTGAATAAATTTGAGGAAGAACTAGACAAATTATTGGAGAGGATGGATGGGCGATGTAGGAAAGTGTTGTTTTTTTTTTTTTTTGGCTGATGTTGCAAAAGAAAATAACCCAGAATCTGCTTTACCTAAAGAGAGTAGATTTTACTCCATGAATTATTCTGAGCCTTTCAGGGTGCACAAGACGTAAATCAGCCCATGAATTCACACACATCCAGACAAATGGGCAGTAGAGATATAAGAAAAAAAAAACTTCTGTGCTATTAAAATGATAATTTGAATTTCAATTTTGCAACATTGTACAACAAAAAATATTTGATATGGATCCAAAATCAAGCCTCTTTGAGCTACTTTAAGTCTCACACTAGAAATCTGTATGTGCTCTCTTGATGCTTTTATAGCTTTGCGTATTGCTAGCAGTGCTACTTTGCTAGCACTGTTGGGATATTCAAGTGCTTTTTTTTAGAGTATAATGTAATATCTTAATTCAGTTTAGAGGGTAATTCAGTTCAGTAATTTTATTGCCCGTGAATTGTAAATTTTTTTATATATATCTAGTCTTAGTACATTTTTATCTTCTAATTATTTGTGAGCATCACTTCCACATACATGTGTATGTATATATATATATATTTTTTTTCTTTTTCAGATAAATTGTGGCTTTGCCACAGCCACCAAAATGGAGCCCAGATATCCAAAGTGAACTGTGAGGAGAGCATCATGTACTGTTTTAAAATAGAGGTAAGTTTAAAAAAAAAATAACACTCTCACTTAAGGAACTCTCATTATATGGAATTATCCATTGTAGTTAGTGGAAGAGTTATAGAAAATGTTTCTTCGTAGCTTGAATCTCGAGTGATGTGCATGCATGCACTGGATGATGACACCATGATCCTTGGTACATTGTCTCATTTTGTGCGTGCCTTCAGTACAAAATCAAGGTAAGTTACCCTGAAGCTTTAATTTAATTACAAGTCATATCGTCTTATGTCTTGGCAATGAGTTTTTAGTGCTGCTTACTTATCTACTACTGTCACTCACTCACTTGCTCGCTCATTCTCTCTCTCTCTCTCTCTCTCACACACACACGCACACACACGCACACGCACACACACACACACACACACACACACACACACACACACACACACACACACACACAAATTTATTAGAGAATCTAGTATTCCCATATCCACTTACTTTTTATTGTCAGCAAATGAAAAAGCCTATCACATGCTAAATTCTGTGATGTGACAAACCTATAAAAAGAGCTACAGTTCTTTAGTAGAATCTTTAACCTGTAGAGGAGTATATATGTAAATTTACATTTTGTGTGTGTGTACAAATTGTTACAAATTGTTTTAAAATCTTCCAGTATGTGCTGCTATCTATCATTTGTGTTTTCAACTAATAGTAGACAGTTTTAATAGACAATAACAAAAAAGTAGCTGTGAAAATCAAAGCAGGAAGAGATTGTACCTGTTGGCCATGGTTATCTGATTTGGGTTTAAAGAAGCTAAACTTTTCTGGATTTCTGATCAAGAAATTGAAGAAATTAATTGAAAAATAAATAGATATAGAGGATATTACTATATTAAAAAATAATAATTACTGCAAATTTTTAAAATAACTTCTGATTTGATTTTTAGCAATAATTCTTTCTAATGTTGGACACTTGGGTGAAAATAAGCACAAATTAATATTTAAAAGCATTTTGATACAAAGTTTTCATTTTAATTATTTTAAAAATTCACTCTTCAGAGCAGAAACCTTACTACCACGAGGCCAGATATATTCAGCAGATTTTCAAAGGAAAGGGTTAAAGATAATACAGAAAAGTCAAGTCACATCAGCGATCTCATGAGAGGCATGATCATAGGTGTCAATGGTGGATCCAGAAGGGGGAAATCTCCCCCACCCCCAACAATACCCTGAGTAAATTGGAACCATGTGTATTTTGTAATATTGTATTGTATCTATATTGTATAATGACTGGTTAAAAATTTGTGACAAACTCAAATTCAAGCTAAATTTAAGAGGAGGGGATATCATTGTTATTATATCCCCCAGAAAAACTATCTGGATCTGCTAGTGATAGTTGCTCATGAAGAGTTATAGGTGCACTAACAAATGGGAACAACAAGTCTAGCATGAGTGAACTAACAAAGAAGAATACTGCAGATGCATAGCCCACCATGTATATCTTAGCACCAGACAGCAGGAATATATTTTCATGAGTACAGCATGCAGGGAACTCAGGACAATAGGTTTACTCACATAACACTCTGCTGAAATAAAATGGAAGGAAATTATTTTCGGTGCCATTTACAAACGTACACATTCCTTGTTGAAAATTTTGTAGCACATACTTTCAAGTTGCTGGTTTTTGTGAATAAATAAAAGTGCCAAAATGATTGAATAAAATTAAATATGATGGAATAAAGAAAGATTTCAGATTTCATTCACTGGGTTCTTTCCCCCCTGTTATCAGGAACAACAAGACACCTGTGTCTTAAAGAATCCAGATACATAACTTTTCAGGAACTTCTAAACCTGCCAAAGGGTTCAATTGGAAGACTGTGTACATTCTTCATTGTACATGTCACAAAGGAGGTTAGATTTTCAAATTACAAGTCACAAAGGAGGTTACGCAAATTAAGGCAGATTATGAGAAGTCTCTGGCAAAGAATGCAAAGATGTCTATGCTTATATTAACAGTAGAAGGAATAGAAGAAGGGGTTGAATCACGTTGGGTGACTTGATGTCAGTGGGCTAACTGTTGATGACCTTGCTCAGGTTGCTGATGAATTGAATAGGTATTTTGCATCTACATGAGGAATTTTTAGTGGAGGGGATGCCAGAAGTTTTTCAAACTCTAACAAGGAACTAAATAACTGTGATAACTAAAAGGAAAATGGAAGAGAAATTGTTGAAGCTGAATATAAAAAGGCAACTGGAGTGAATGGGATCTATCCAGTAATATTAAGAGAAGCAGCAAAAGAGGTAAACAAACCCTTAGTCATAATTATGAGAGCATCCTTGGATTCAGGGGAGATCCTTATGGACTGGAGAAGTGCGAATGTAGAAGTAACTTGTCCTTAATGCCACTGCTGTATAAACTGGAGCAATGTGGCATTAAGGGCAAGTTACTTCTATGGATAAAGGGATGATTAAGTGGAAGAAGACAGAGAATAGTTATCACTGGGCATTGCTCTTTGTGGATTAATGTTATTAGTGGAATCCCCCAGGGTTCAGTGCTTGGCCCATTGTTGTTTTCAATATTCATTAATGATATTAATGAAGGTATATCAGGCTTAATGTCTAAGTTTGCAGATGATAACAAAGTTTGGCAGGATGGTTAATGACAGTAATGAAGGTATACTGCTGCAACAAGATCTAGAAAAATTTGGAAGGTGGGCTGAGAAATGGCAATGGAAGTTTAACATTGACAAATGCAAGGTACTGCATATGGATAGCAGTAGTCCCCAAGTAACTCATCAGCTGTGTAGTGCTATGCCCGGGGTAGTGGAAAATGATAAAGACTGCGGGTAATTGTGCAGTCAGATATGAAATTCTCTGAGTATTGCAGACATGCTGCCAGGACAGCTCATGGGGTTTTGTCAATGATATACAGAAACTTTGCTATCAGAGATAAGGAGGTGATTATTCCATTGTATAAGGCAGCATTTCTCAAACTGTGTTCCGCGGAACACTAGTGTTTCTTGAGATGTGAACAAGTGTTCCGCGAAAAATCGTAATTAATAATTAAAAATAATAATAATAAAATAAATAAATTTTGCATATTTGTAGCTTATACCACTTTTGTATCATTATAATATTTAACATAATTTTTTTAGTTATTAATATACTAGCATGGACTAATAATCAAATAGACCACAGAACACTTTATTTTGGCAGGCTTTGCATAGAGGAGTATGCATAGAGATATATGTAATGACACCTACAAAAAAGTAGCAATGTGGTGATCTAGCATGCCATTCATATGTGATTTAGCCTGGAGTACACGGGTTGAAGGAGAAGAGGAAGCAAACATATCATAACTAAACTCACTTCTTTGTATAAATTTTTTTTTTTGATAATTATTAGTATTTCGAAATATTATTATTAAAATATGTGACCATGGATCCATGATTGAAAAAGGAACTTTAAAACGAGAAGCAAAATACTTCTAGTAGTGCAACTGTGGTTGATGAAAATGAACATAATATTGTCAAACTTCAAAGTGAGAATGAACAATTGCAGCCCTTTATTTCCCAAAAATCCAAAGTGAAAAAACAGGAACCAACTAATAAAAGACCAAAACGAAAGTATGATGACAGTTATTTGAATTTTGGCTTTATGTTGGAAATAAAGATGCTCCTGATGCACAGTGCGTCGTATGTAATAAAATATTAGCAAACAGTTCTTTGGCTCCCACTAAATTTGTGTTTCATAAGTGTTCCGTGAATATGTTGTGAGATGAAAAGTGTTCTGTAACTAAAAAGGTTGGGAAACGCTGGTATAAGGCAATGGCCAGGTCACATCTTGAATACTACATACAGCTCTGGAGGCCTCATTTTAGAAAGGATATATAGAGCTCCTGGAATGGATGCAGAGAAGGGCAACCAGATTAGTGAAGGGAACAAAATGGTGCTCTTACTTAGAAAGGCTTTATTTCTTCAAATTGTAGCATTTCAGGTCTGGGCACCTGCAAGAGATTTCTTTGTGGTGTTTAAGACCTTGAATGGATTGAATAAGCTAAATGTTAATGGCATTCTTCCTCTTGCTAAGACTATACACATGAGGGGGCATAAATTCAAATTGTTGAAGGATGGGGGCAGGACAGATGTGCAAAAGTTTGTCTTCAGCAAGCAGGTGGTGTTGATTGTTGGAACAGGCTTCCATCTTTTGTTGTGTAAGTGGATGGTTTGAATAAATTCAAGGAATAACTAAACAAATTCTTGGAGGTATGAATGGATGAAGTGTGTACATTTGTGATTTTATTTCAAGCGTATTCTAATTTGTGCATTTTTTTTTAGTAGTAGTAGCAAATGATGCAAGATAGCAAGCTTATATAGCAGTGGTGCTCAAACTGTGTGTTGCAATGCCTTGGGGAGGTGCCAAAATTTACTAGCGGCATCACCAACAATGTAATAGTTTATGGAAGATTTTCATGGCAAATATTAAAAATGTATTAAGAATGATTTTTTTTTACTATTAGATATCTACTACTATTTGATCTGTATTATTAATGTATAATTATAGCAAATATTTGGGGTATTTTTGACGAAGAGAACGCATTGTGTTTCCCGACCGTATTCTTGGGATCTAATTACTACAAGCGATTGGTTTGGGTATTTTAACACGTTATTTGACCTTGAATGAGTCTGAATTCTTGTATTAACATATTAAAAATAATAAACTGCACAATTATAGATGTTTTACTTCAAAGTAGGTGCCGGGAAAATTTTACAGGTCAAGGGAGGTGTGGGCTCAGAAAGTTTGAGAACTGCTGTTATATTGCATCAGCCAAAAAAAAAAAAAAAAAAAAAACACCACCACACGCTACTTGTTTGTGACTTTTTGTGGTATGGCACAGCCCATCATGCTATTCTGAATGATTCTGTCATGTAGATAGTGTATCTGTGCATTCTTGCAGACCAGGTTCATCCTATAATGTTGGTACATTAGCATTAGCATTAGCATTAGTAGAGGCATTTGATGCAAGAAAGCAAGCTTATGCAGCATCAGCCAAAAAAAAAAAAAAAAAAAAAAAAAAAAACCCACTTCCACTTCACCCCTCTGTTCGTTCAAAATACCTGTCCAGCTGAGCCTTAAACTTATTTAGGCTATCAACCTCCACCACAAGGGATGGAAGTCTGTTCCACCAACCAACCACCCGCTGGCTAAAGGCAAATTTCCGCACGTCTATCCTACATCTGTCTTTCCTCAATTTGAATTTATGCCCTCTCAGGTGATTTTTCTGAGCTAGAGGAAGAATCCCATCAGCATTGAGCATGCTTAAACCATTCAAGGCTTTATACACCTCTATCAGATCACCTCGCTGGTGCCTAGTCTCCAGACACTGTAATTTGCAAAACTTAAGCCTTTCTTCGTAAGAGCACCCCTTTGTTCCATTCACTAATCTTGTTGCCCTTCTCTGTACTCGTTCCAGCAGCTCTACATCCTTCTTGAAATGAGGCCTCCAGACCTGTATACAGTACTCTAGGTGTGGCCTGACCATCGCCCTATACAATGGAATAATCACCTCCTTATCCCTGCTGGAAAAATTCCTGTATATCATTGACAATACTCCATGAGCTACTCTTGCAGCCCTTCTGCACTGCTCAGAGAACTTCATATCTGCCTGCACAACCACCCCCAAGTCCCTTTCATTCTCTACCACTGTCAGTGTAGTACCACAGAGTTGATACGTTGCTCTGGGGTTGCTGTTTCCCATGTGTAGTACTTTACATTTATCAATGTTAAACTTCATTTGCCACCTCTCAGCCCATCTGCTCAACCTTTCCAGATCCTGTTGCAGCAGCATAGTGTCAGTAGTGTCCTTGACAACCCTGCCAACCTTTGTATCGTCTGCAAACTAAAAGTTCCTAAAAGTTCATAACATAGTGTTGAAACAGACTATTCTAAGATGACAAATTGTGCAGTAATAATATGCTGATCACTCCAGTGGTATGCATTGCATCATGTGCTAGAAGTTTCATCATCCTTGCGTACGAATCCCATTGAAAATTTGGGAATCATCTGAAATAACCCATCTGAGCTAGGCCTCAGTTGTGCCATTTCCTCAACCAATGAATTTGATGGATCTAAAGGTCGTTCTTGGTTAGGAACTAGATATAATTCATTCTTGGATATGATTCAGTTAGGGACACAGGTGTCCCTAACTGAATCATATCCAGGTGTCCTATTATGACCCCAGTGCCTCTAGTTGAATCCACGCCATGTAGGATTGTTGCTGCAGTTGTCACAAAATTGGGATCTATGTGCTATTAGGTCTGTTCTAATATTTTTGTTGGCAATTCATAAAGTATATTTTGACAACAGAATTTAATGTCTTTTTTTGGAGCTCCTTAATTTGTGACTTGTGGAGTGTACACAGTCACTCTTTTTCTAGAAAACTGTTGTGGGAAACTCGACTGAATGACTCTGTTCTTTCGCTGTGTTCTCATGAAGAAGATGGACTTAGATTAGTATATGCTGGACTTGCAGATGGAACAATTGCAGTTATTGAGGTTAGCACTTTTTTTTCATAATAAAAACACATGCATGTAAATTATTCAGATAATTATTATTTTATTTCAGGACAAAATCTTTTGTTTGATAATGATTCAAACTTTTACCAAAATTTTAGATCAGCACTAAGTAATATAATTAATAATTAACCTATTGTTGGGCACATGAGGATAATTTTGACTTCTATGTTTTTTTGTTTTTTTTTTGATATTTTACTTGAAACTCTTAGCATTAGCATTAATAGAGGCATTTGATGCAAGAAAGCAAGCTTACGCAGCATCAGCCAAAAAAAAAAAAAAAAAAACCAAATAAATAAATAAATAAATAATAACCACTTCCTCTTTACCCCTCTGTTTTTGCATTAACTCTTTCTATTTTCTTAAAAGTAACTTTATGAGAACAAACAGAATGGTTTAAAAAAAAAGTCTGTTAAAAATTTGAGAATTCTATTGAATAGGGTCAAAATTACCCTCAAAATGTCAGCACTTTGTATATGATTATCATATAAATTAGAAAAAAATTGTACCATTTTGGGCATTGTCTTAATTTTCATTCCTTAATTTTTACTTATTTTTTTATCCCATTTGAAAAAATAAAAAAAAGTTCAAATTGAAAAAAATTTGAATTTTTAAACCTCACTTCAACTTTTTTTCCTCCAGTAAGCACTCTTTTTAATTGCAAGGATGGAAAATGGTGCTGCAACTATTAGGCTTTATGCACAAAAATTGACCAGTGATTATGAGAAACTGATCAAATAAAAAAAAAAGTTCAAATTGAAAAAAATTTGAATTTTTAAACCTCACTTCAACTTTTTTTCCTCCAGTAAGCACTCTTTTTAATTGCAAGGATGGAAAATGGTGCTGCAACTATTAGGCTTTATGCACAAAAATTGACCAGTGATTATGAGAAACTGATCAACTGCAGTCCTATCTTGTGGATGCTGGCACATAACAAGCTGTTTGTGGGAAGAAATAATGGTCACTGTAGACCACAATCCAAGTACAAGGACAGTAACAGTACATGTGAGATCATCACAATCTTCTGTGCGGAGGATTTTACAGGAATAAGAGATGCATCCCTAACATACTGAAAGAGTTCATGCATTGTCCACCGTTATGAGCCTACAGCAGAAGTGTGCAGAGGATCCTTAGTTTCTTACCAACATCCTTTGGACAGACAAGGCCTGCTTTCTGCAATGTCCACAACCAGTTGTGGCATATACTGCAATCCATACATATCAGATACCACCAACAGCATTTCTCTTTCAGTGTCCAAATCAGAACAGTAGAGAACATAATCCGTCCGCACACGTTACTTGAATGTCTTGGTGTCATGAATATTTGGACTTTCTCAACGATATTTTAGAAATGCCTTTGGAATATGTTACTGGATACATGCCAGTGCGTGTGGTTCATGCATGAAGGTGTATCACACACTTCATCTTATGATGCTTCCTGAACAACCATTACCCAGTATGTGGAATGGGCTGTGATCATGACACTCCAGCAAAATGGCCTGCTTGGTCACCAGAAATTTTACAAACTTCCAAAACGCATATTGAATAGCTTACACGTTGTCCAGAAACTCACTGACAAAAAGGATTAAAATACAGAAAAACTTCATAAATCAAGCATCCTTGGGACCCAGCACATGCTGAATTTTTGTTTTGAAGGCTATGCATATGGCCTAAGTATTTGGGGATAATTTGTTATTTTTATTAACTAAAAATATTATAGGGCTTACAGTAGTTGTAAGCCCTATAATATTCACTCAATGACAGTTGCCAGCATTAAGCCAAAATGTTAACCTACAGTGCTGGATCGTTTCAGTAGGTAGCATATTTGCCTAAGAAATAATGGTCGCAGTTGAATGCTGCCTCCAGTATGGGTGTTCCGATGGTCCAGTATTTTTTAATATGTGGTATAAATAGTGAAATATTTTCAGCAATCAAATTTCCTTAAAAACTAAAAAAAACTTTAAAACTAAATACATACCACTATACTATTAAGTGCTTTGCTCTGAACTAATATTGAACATCTTCAGAAAAATTATTTTAGATGGTAACAATGACACACAGTTTAGGAAATATTGTATGTAAAACAGAAAAAACATTGTTTGGAAATTGTTAATAGAACATAATGTATAAAATTTGGCATATATGGTGCTTTGTTTTATTTTTTAAGTTTAACTAGCTTATTCCCCCCCCCCCCCCCTTGTGCAGTCAACTAGCCTCAGAGAAATATTGAAAAAGTGCTAGATTTTTGATAATTCCTCCTGATAAATCCTTTCTTAAAATGTTCCCTATATCCTTCTCATTATAATTGAGTTCAATTATACGTAAATACAGCTACTTCCTTTTTTTATTACAATATTTACAGAATTTTGAGAGCAGAGTACCAAAACCTGAAACTTTTTACATCCTCATCGGTTCTTGCCCAGTAACATCTCTTCTGTTGGTGGATCGAAGATTATGGTGTGGTTGTGGGAACAGAATCACTATTCTTAGTGCTCGGTAAGTACACATTGTTGCGATGCATGGCATATTGCAATTAAAATTTTAATAAAGTAAATAACAGGCCTTAGGTGAAGTAAAATAATCAGCTTCTTTGGTAGTTTAATAATGGAAATTAAACAGAAATGAAAAGTTTGACTTTTCTGCTCCCTCCTTCAAATAAAAGAATGAAGTATAAAAACCTTTTTAAAGGGTTCATCTATCAGTTATTGTTTTATACCAGTGTTTGATACAAATTCATTTATTTTATAACAAATCAAGTTCTTATGCTGTTTAATTTTTTTCCCACTCTCTTTTCATGTAGTTTTTATTCCTGATCACTTCCTGGTGGATAAAATGTTGGTTAAGTGATAAGAGATTGCTTGTTAATCAGTTTGGCACTGGAGAGATTGTGCTTAGAAAAATTCTACTCATGGAGTAGAATTTTTCTCAGTGTGTGGTCAATGCTTGTGAACAGGAGGGATTGCTTCTACAGGGCTGGGATACACTTAAATAGAAAGGGTGCAAGAATATTTGCTAATGTTATGAAGGCAGTGTTAGGTGGTTCAGAAAACTGCAAGCTTGGAGGGATACACAGACTAATAGATTAACAGTAGCCATAGGCAGAGGCAAAATTGATTCTTGCACTGCTTGTATTGGAACATGCAGCAACCTGGAAAGAAAGGTATCGGGGATTTTGAAGCCTGCTGTGGGTTATCATGGAACAAATAAATACATGGGCTGTATCAGGGTAACTAAGGGTAAGAACAGGTGCATGCATGCCAATGTTAAGAGCATAGTAAATGAATTTGAAGTGCTGGTCAAGTCATCAAATGCAGACATTGTGGAGATATCAGAAAAGACAAAATTTGAATATGGGGAAGGGGGGCTTCAAAATGTCAAAATGTGTTTATGTTTCATGGCGGTCTCCAGGGTTTCTCCCATTAGCTGCTGTAGCATCTGTATAAGACATGTGCCAATGCACAGCATGGTAAGTGTGGGTGTGTAGGATGTGTGTTCTGTTGAGTGTTTGCTGCCTCCTGGCATCTTCGCAGGCATGGGGCATAGAAATAACAGAAAGGACAGAGAGGATCAAGGGGACAGAAAGATCAAGGGGAGGTATTATGAACTGGAACTTGTCGGTTAGTCCCTCAAATTTTGTGGATTTATTGGATGATTGTTAATTGGATTTATTGGATGCCAACAAGAGAGAGAGAGAGAGAGAGAGAGAGAGAGAGAGAGAGAGAGAGAGAGAGAGAGAGAGAGAGAGAGAGAGACCCTTGATCTGATTATTAACAGTGATAAGTCATGCATTAAGAAAAATCTGCAGATAAAACAACCACTGGGTGGCAATGATCACGTGTATTGATATGGCATTTACTTAAAGATGTAACTACCATATCAAGGATAAAGGGAAGGGTTTTTGCTTTCATAGAGGTAACTACAGTGGTCTCTGACAGTTTTTAAATTCTATACATTTGGGCTAACTGCTGACACCATCAGTAACTACTAAATGGGAAGTATTTATGGAAGTAATAATAGAAGCTATTAGACTTTTCATACTGACTAAGAAATACTGTTCAAGGCCTAAATGGATGTTAGACCTAAATGGAAGTTAGATGAACTTCCATTTAGGTCTAACATCAGATTGCAGATGATATATATATATATCATCTGCAAATTTAGACATTAAGCTATATCCTTGTGAATATCATTGATAAATACAGAAAACAACATGCACCTCGATGGCTCCACTAATGGCATTAGTCCAAGAAGAACAGTGTCCATTAATAACAATTCTCTGTCTTTTCCACTCAATCATCTCCTTATCCAGAGAGTAGTTTGCCCTTAATGTCACACTACTTCAATTTGTTCAGCAATTTTTTTATGTGAAACAGTATCAAAAGCTTTCCTAAAATCCAAGTATATGATATCAGAATTATCTTTTGCATCCAGTTACATTGTTACTGCTAAGTGTCTACCAGTAATTTGTTAAGGGGCAATCTTGTCAGAACAGTCAGACTGGTCAGACAAGATTGCCCCTTAACAAATCTATGTTGTGACTGTAATATAATTGTGGTCCTGCAATACTTCTTTAACCAGTGTTTTCCCTGGAACAGAAGTTAAGGAGGTTACAGGTCTGTAATTACTCTTGTCACCGTTTGATTCCACTTTGTAAACTGAGGATATGTTCACACCCCTCTAGTCCATAGGGGCCTCCATGAATCAAAAGATGCTCTCATAATTATTGCTAAGGGTTTAGCCATAATTAAGATAAAGAAGCCTATGATAGATATAAACTAGTGTGCAATCAAGTCACAAAGGGTTTTAGGTATGCTTGTATAAGGTAATGGTCAGGCCACATCTTGAGTACTGCATACAGCTCTGGAGGCCTCATTTAGGAAGGATATAGAGCTCCTGGAATGGGTACAGAGAAGAGTAATGAGATTGATGAAAGGGAACATAGGGGTGCTCTCTTACCAAGATAAGCTTCAATTCTGCAAATTACAGCATCTAGAGACTAGGCACCTGCAAGGTAATCTGATTGAGGTGTTCAAGGCTTTGAATGGATTGAGCAAGCTCAGTGCTGATGGGATTCTTCCTCTTGCTCAGGCTACACACACAAGGGGCCATAAAATTCAAATTGAGGAAGGACTGTTGCATAATAGATATATGGAGTTTGCCTTTAGCCAATGGGTGGTTGATTGCTGGAAAAAAATTCCATCTGTTGTGGAAGTGGATAGATTGAATAAATTAAAGGAAAAACTAAACAAACTATTGAGGAGGGGGATGAATAGGTGAATTTTTTTTTCTTTTGGAAAATTATGCAAGAAATCAAGCTGTATAAGCTTGCTTTCTTGCATTTTGCCACTACTAATACTAATACTAATCTTAATTATTATATCTTGTAAACTTTGGTTTATTTTCATATAAGAATAAATTAATCACTCCTGAACAGCACTTGTAGTACTTTTTTTTTTTTTTTTCTTACCTGGAAACTTGGGCTTTTCTATCTGTATGCCTGTGTTAAGTCAGACACATATATACACAAATACATTTACTTTTAACTGTGTGATAACTCATAATATATAGCATCTATGTACATACAGGAAAGACTGACGAATACTAGAGAAGGCAGCAGTGAAGATAACATGGTTAATAGGTACCTTAGAGGGAGATCTGATTGAGTTTAATATGGAAGGGGTAAGTAGTGTTCTCCCCAGAAATGTTTTCCAGCCATGTGGCATTATGAAGTAGCCAGGTGGGGAAGTATAATACTTTGCATAGTATGTTCGAATTAATATTGATCGAGATCAGTGAGCAGTACCATATGGTACTGCAACAATCTTAAATTTTAGCCGGGCGGTCAGTTAAATTCACTGGGCGGTGCATCCATTCGATTGGTCCTGGGGAGAACACTGGGTAAGTAAAATGAGGGGATCTGAATGAGTTTTATATGGAAAAGGTAAGTAAAAAAAGGAAATCTGATTGAGTTATTATCTTGAAGGGGGCAGTAAAATGAATGTAGGTGAAGTTTTCATGGTATTGGATGACAGAATCAGGAGCATAAATTCAAACTAAAGGTAAGAATTATTGACTGTAGAAAGTTTTCCTTTACCCAGTGAGAGTGAGTTTAATCACTGGAATTAAGTTGCTTCCATAGGTCATCTGTGGCTAGCAACTTGGGGAAAAGAAAAATCACCTGACATTCAGCTCACTTCTCTTCCTTTTTTTTTTTTTAAATAAAAATGTTCATCTAAGTTTTCAAATTCATTCATGCACTTTCTAGGAGAAAAATTACTGACTTTAGGCTGCCTGACTGGGCTTCAGTCAGTGGAATACTGTCATCAAAGGTACCATTATTCAATAATTTCGAAAGCAATGTGTTAATTTCAATTTCTGTGAAATTAAGAAAATATATGGCATAGTTTTGTATATTTTAAGAGCTCTCGTAGTAAATTAAAAGTTTATTGTGAATATTTCTTCTGCTCATAATTATGAGGGGGAGAGGTTCAAAAAAGACTTATATTCACCCAGAAGTAGTTGTGGTAGAAAGTTGAAATTATTTTTTTGTGTGATACCTTGAAACCTCTGTAGCAACCACACTGGATAAAGTGGAACATAGATTGATTCAGTTCATTTTTCTTCAAAGGAAAACACCCAAAACGATCCATGAAGAAATGGTTTCTATTTATGGAAAACACTGCCCAGGTTACAGTGTTGTTGTACATTGGTATAAACAATTCAAATGAGGAAGAACCTCAGTGTATGATGAAGAAATCCCAGGATGCCCAGCAACTGGTGTATCAGAAGCGAGTGCTGCAAAAATTGAGGCATTATCCTGGAAGATAGCCATATTAGTGTCAAAAAACTAGCTGCACAGCTCTAAATTTAGTGTAGGATCCATGGAAAACATCATCCATCAACAGTTGCATGTGAGTAAACTGTTTGCTAGATGAGTTTCCAGACTTCTGACCCTTACAGAAGAAAAAAAGGGCACAATGTGCACATGAAATGTTAATGTGCCAGGAAATACAAGGGGGTTTTTTTTCAAGGCTAGTCAGCATGAATGAAATTTGGATCCATCACTATGAATCCCAAAGCTAAAAAAAAATGTCAAAACAATGGAAGCATGCAGAATCACTGCCCCCTCCCAAAAAAAGGGCAAAAGGAAAATCAAGTGCTGGCAAGATGATGCTGTCAGTTTTTGTGATCACAATGGTGTAATACTAACAGATTACCTTCGAAACAGCTGTACTCTGATGGCAAAATATTATTCCAACCTCATAAAGCTATGTGCTGCTGTAAAAGAAAAAAGACAGGGAAAGCTGTCAAAAGGTATGCACTTGCTCCGTGATCATAACCCTGTGCATTCCTCACATGCTGTAGTGAGGTGTGCCCACAAATGTGGGTTTGAAATATTGCTGCATCCTGCTTATTCCCCCAACCTTGCATCCTTGGTCAGAAACACTTTGTTGCTGATGAGGTGATTTCTGCTACCAAGTCATGGTTTGAAGGACAGTCAGAGGACTTCTACAGTACTGTCTTTTTGAGAGGTGGCAAAAATGTGTCATTTTGTCTGATGACTATTTTAAAAAAGTGTAATATGTGGTGTTTGTTTCACCCTTCTGTCACAACTACTTCTGAGTGGGCCGACCGGGCTAGCCGGGTGGGTAAAGTGCCTGCCTGGCAACCCAAAGGTCGCAGGTTCAATTCCCACCTCGGGCTTGGATCAAAGTACTGCAAAAACCTTGGGAATTATGGCACAGAAGCCTATGCTCCAACAACTACCACAAAAAAAAAAAAAAACTTCTGAGTGAATACAAATCTTTTTGAACCTGCCCCCTTGTATATTATAATATCCTTTATCTGCTAATCGTATTATGATGTTGTTTTCTCTTTTGGGAATGAAGAAATTTATTTTGTTTATGATTTAAACTACTTCTTATAATGTGGACCATATTTAAAATATTAGCCATTTTATATTATACTTCCACGGCTGTTTCAGGTAACCGCTTCAGCTCAGCTTATTTCAAGTGAAACGTTGTCAAGTGAAACGTTGTCTATTTCAAGTGAAACGTTGTCCATATACGAATAGCTACAGCTATTCTGTGCACTGCATGATAAATTGCATTGGGCAACTTCATTTTGACCCTTTTATTTAGAAATTTAAACTAGAGACCATCTGCTATCTGATAAGGGACCATTAAGGATAGGTGGAATAGCATTAGTATTAGTTGAGGCATATGATGCGAGAAAGCAAGCTTATACAGCATCAGCGAATAAAAAAAAACAAAACTTTCCATTTTGTCCATCTGGTCACTCCAAATGTTTGTTTTATTCAGCCTTAAATTTATTTAAACTATCAACTTCCACAACAACAGATGGAAGTCTGTTCCAGTAATCAACTACCAGCTGGCTAAAGGCAAACTATAGTGTCTGGAGACACTGTAAATTACAGTGTCTGGAGACTAGGAACCGGCGAGGTGATCTGATAGAGGTGTATGCTCAATGCTGATGGGATTCTTCCTCTTGCTCAGAATAATCACCTGAGAGGGCATAAATTCAAATTGAGGAAAGACAGATGTAGGATAGATGTGCGGAAATTTGCCTTTAGCCAGCGGGTAGTTGGTTGGTGGAACAGACTTCCATCCCTTGTTGTGGAAGTTGATAGCCTAAATAAATTTAAGGCTCAGCTGGACAGGTATTTCGAATGAACGGAGCAGTGAAGTGGAAGTGTTTTTTTTTTTTGGCTGATGCTGCATAAGCTTGCTTTCTTGCATCATATGCCTCTACTAATGCTAATGCTAAAACTTCCGCACATCTATTTTACAGCCGTCTTATCTCAATTTGAATATATGCCCCTCAGGTTCTTAGTCTGAGCAAGCAGAAGTATTCCGTCAGCATTGAGTCTGTTTAAACCATTCAAGGCCTCAATACACCTTAATCAGATCGCCTCCTAGGAGGCTAGGCACATTAAGTCTTGAAGTAGGCTGTCATCACAGTGTTTCATCTTTTACACAAATGGCAGACTAATCTTTCAGCAGTACTGTTTGTTTAAAAGTAGTGCAGTACCAAGCAACTCATGAAAAGGTAGAGTTCATTTTGTTGTAGGATGTAATCCACAGTATTACCTATTTTACCTATTCTTTTAAAATTTCCTTGCTGAAAGCACACATCCAAGGACAAGGCAGTCCTGTTCTTTTCACAAATCTCAGCTGGGTCAAATAGCTTTAGCTATTTTATAATTTTAGAAAGATCAGATAAATTTTCATTGTTTACAAAAGGGTATTGATTAGATACAGAGTAGATGATGCAATAGCACCTAAGAAAAGGTAGAAATATCCAAGTAACAGTGATCTCTACATCACCAAATCAACAATATAGAAACAAGTAAGTTAATATTGAACAGAAATTGTGGAAAAAGTTGTAAGTCTAATCAAGTAAATTATTTCAAATTAAATTTCCTAGAACATATAAAATATGTACATACCGTATGCCTAAAGAAATTAAACATTCTATGAGCGATATCAGCCATGACATGGGGGGCTGATCATTACTCACTTTTGCACATTTATCGTGCAACGATAAGATCCAGATTAGATTATGGTTCTCCCATTTACTCCTCAGCTAGGAAAAGTGTGTTGAATTGGTTAGATCCAATTCATCACAGTGCATTACGTATTGTTTCCGGAGCCTTTCGTACCTCACCTGTGTATAGTCTTTATACAGAGATCCATGAACTCCCACTGTCTTCGTAGACAAATTCTTCTTATGAACTATGCTGCAAAAGTTCAGAGCCTTCCTGGACATCCAACATGGCAATATCTGTATAAACCGAAATGGGAAACTTTATATACGAACAAACTTAATAATAAACCTAACTGCACAGCTAAAATTAGTAAATAATAGTACTTTGCTGCATAGTTGAAAAAAGAAAAACTGATGAAAAATACAATCTGAGTTCCTTTCAGAAAAAAAGAGCAGTTAGAGCCAAAGATTTCTTTTAGAATTAGCATTAATAGAGGCATGTGATGCAAGAAAGCAAGCTATTATACAGCATCAGCCAAAAAAAAAAAAAAACCCAAAAAAACTTCCCATTTTACACCAAATGTTTGTCTAGTTTTGCCTTGAATTTATTTAAGCTGTCAACTTCTACGACAGATGGAAGTTTGTTCCGGCAATCAACCACCTACTGGCTAAAGGCAAATTTCCACACATCTATTCTACAACTGCCTTTCCTCAATTAGAATTTATGTCCCCTCAGACAATTAATCTGGGCAAGAGGAAGCATCCCATTAGCATTGAGCATGCTCAAACCATTCAAGGCCTTATACACTTCAATCAGATCACCTCACAGGTGCCTAGTATCCGGACTGTAATTTGCAAAACTTAAGCTTTTCTTCATAAGAGCAACCCTTTGTTCCATTCACTAATCTTGTTGCCCTTCTCTGTACTCGTTCCAGCAGCTCTACATCCTTCCTAAAATGTGGCCTCCAGACCTGTATGCAGTACTCAAGGTGTGGCCTGACAAGGGGATAATCACATTGCCTTATACAAGAGGATAATCACATCCTTTTTCCTGCTAGAAAAATTCCTGTATATTATTGACAAGACACATGAGCTAATCTTGCAGACTGTCTGCACTGCTTAGAAAACTTCATATTACCTGAACAATTACTCCCAGGTTCTTTTCACTCTCTATCACTCTTGGTGTAGTACCACACAGTTGATACATTACTCTGGGGTTACTGCTTCCCATATGCAGTACTTTACATTTGTCAATGTTAAACTTCCATTGCCACCTCTCAGCCCACCTGCTCAACTTTTCTAGATCCTGTTGCAGCAGCGTACTGTCATTAGTGTCATTAACAACCCTGCCGACCTTCGTATCGTCTGCAAACTTAGACATGAAGCCCGATATACCATCGTCAATATCATTAATAAATACAGAAAACACCAATGGACCCAACACTGAACCCTGGGGGGGCTCCACTAATAACATTAGTCCACGAAGAGCAGTGACCATTGATTATCACTTTCTGTCTTCTCCCACTGAACCGTCCCTTTATCCATAGCAGCAGTTTGCCTCCACACCACACTGCTCCAATTTGTGCAACAGTCTTCCATGTTCAACAGAATCAAAAGCCTTCCTAAGATCCAAGTATATGATATAAAAATTATCCTTTGCATCCAGTTCCTTTGTGATCACATCATAGTATCCAATAAAATTGGTCAGATAAGACTTCCCCTTAACAAACCATGCTGTGTCTGAACCATAACTGAAGTCTTGTCTAGATGATCTTGCAGTGCAACCCTTTTCGCTATCAAAATAAACCTTATAACAGAAGTTATTCCAGTAACAGTAGAAACCTACCTATATGCCGACGACCTCACAATATCATGTCATTCACAGAATATGCGGACAATCGAGAGGCAGCTCCAATGTACTATTGGAGCTGCCTCTCGATTGAGATTCAGTATCCATTATAGATGGATATTGAATCTCAGTACAAAAGACAGTGGCAATACACTTCTGCAGAAAACGAAAGATGCATCCTGACCCAGAACTAAGAATAAGCAACCAACAAATCCCAATCAAACGTAGTATCCGACTTCTAGGACTAATAATGGATTCCAAATTAAATTTTCTAGAACATATAAAATATGTACGTACCGTGTGCTTAAAGAAATTAAACATTCTATGAGCGATATCAGCCATGACATGGGGGGCTGATCGTTACTCACTTTTGCATGTTTATCATGCAACGATAAAATCCAGATTAGATTATGGTTCTCCCATTTACTCCTCAGCTAGGAAAAGTGTGTTGAATTGGTTAGATCCAATTCATCACAGTGCATTACGTATTGTTTCCAGAGCCTTTCGTACTTCACCTGTGTATAGTCTTTATACAGAGATCCATGAACTCCCACTGTCTTCGTAGACAAATTCTTCTTATGAACTATGCTGCAAAAGTTCAGAGCCTTCCTGGACATCCAACATGGCAATATCTGTATAAACCGAAATGGGAAACTTTATATACGAACAAACCTAATATATGCAAACCTGCAGGCAACCGACTAAAAGAAATACTCTCACAGTTGAACTTAAGTATGGATAAAATCTACCAAGATACCCCCACAGCCCTTCCACCGTGGGAAATCAGTTCAGTTGACTGTGACATGGTGCTCATAAAATGGAAACAGAACAATATCCCAAGTCAACATATAAAACAGCTACATTCCTCTTATGTAACACAATTCTCAGACTGTTCTCATCTGTACACTGATGGATCCAAGACGGGTACACACGTTGGTGCTGCAGTTGTATTGCCAAACAGCATAATTTCACAGTCTCTTCCAATAGAGTGCAGTATCTTTAGTGCTGAATTGTTTGCAATAAGTCTCGCCCTAGATCACATTGCCAAAACTTCCCTCGTACAAAGTATCATTTTCACAGGCTCATTAAGTGCAATATATGCTTTACAGATAGAAGATCATCCATCTCATCCATATGTAAGAAAAATTCTTTCCTCTTTATCACACCTTAGAAAAAAAAAAACAAAGAGTCAGATTCACTTGGATTCCTGGACATTCTGGAATACTCGGCAATGAACATGCGGATGATGCTGCAAAACATCCGTCTAACGAAAATTTTCACTTGCATAAAATACTGCTCAATGACTTCAAAAACATCAATCGAAAAGCCTCTGAAAATATATGGACACAGACCTGGAAATCTCAAACAAACAATAAATTATATCAAATCAAACAACAGCAGAAATCCTGGAAATCAAGTTTTTGGTCAAACAGACATGAAGAGGTTATCCTCGCCCGGCTTCGCATTGGACACACACATTTAACCACACTCTTACCTCCTAATGAAAGACGATCCTCCACAATGCCCTCAGTGTCTGACCACACTAACAGTGAAGCACATCATCATAGAATGTCCACAATACCAAATTGCCTGCCAATCCGCTTTCAAATCGCATTCAAATGAGCCATTAAGCCTTGAACTCATTATGGGAGAAAAATCAAACATCAGTGAACTCTTTTCATACCTCAGTTTAATAAACTTAACCAATCATATCTAATATGTCAAATCAGTAACAGTCAAATCAAAACAGAAAATAACAAAACTTGAACAGGCGCAATATAGCCGAAGTTGCTCTTGTGCCATTAAACCCCAAACAACAACAACGATGATCTTGCAATGCTTCTGTAACCAGTGCCTCCATTAATTTCCCTGGAATTTAACTAACAGGTCTGTAATTATTTGTGTCACCCTTTGATCCTCCTTTATGAATTGGGGTCACATTTGCACATCTCCAGTCCATATGGACTTCCCCTCCTCTATAAGTTATTGGCTTAGAATATCAACTATGCAGATAAGTAATAATGGCTTAGAATAGCAACTATGCAATGAGTAAAAACGTTGAATTCTAATAATTCAATGTTTTTACTCATTTTAAACCAAATTTTTGGAAGAAAAATGTGAACCAAATAGTTATTCATTTAAAGTGTTAGTTTGTGAGGGGGATCAACTGGATTTAACATAAACTATAGTACCCAATGGAGGAGATCACACTGCAATGTGTTGCCTTGGGCCCCATAAACTCTGTCTGAGCTTTGAAAAGATGGCATCCCACTATAAATGATAGCATCCTATTGGTTATGGCTTTATCCAATCATAACCCCAGGGGCTCACATCTGGTGAGTATGGGCTTGGCACATCCAGGGTCCTGAGCTGGATGTCATCATTCTTCTATTTTTTTTTTCTGCTGGTGCAGCATAAGCTGCAGGCTTCCTTGCACCATATGGCTAATAATAATAATAATAATAATAATCTGTAATATACATTATATAACATACTTTTTTACTTTTTTTAATTTTGTTTAACCCAGTGTTGCTATTATGTGAAGCTCTGTATCCACTCTATTAGCCTATACTGCTCATTTTTTGAACTGCTTTCATACCATGTACAATCCATGCATGTGCTTTCTCTTGGTATTTTTTATTTTACACCTGTACTTATAATTTAACATAGTTACAGGTCGTGCTGGATAGTCTCCAAAAGCAGGTCTTTTTGTAATTATCTACAACTTATTAATATTTTAATCTTTACATGCTGTTAATAAAAAATATTTTTTTTCAAACAAGTCTTCAAATTGCAGAAGAAAAAATATAGTAAAGTGGTTGTTGGAGTAAGCATTTAGTGTTTCATAATTATTCTACCAATTTTTCTTTAGCATATGTTGAAGATGAGCAATTATATTTGTATAGCACTCTCGACACAGTCGATCAATTCCAGACCTCATCCAGCTGTTTGGATTACATCTCCATTGTGGTTCTTGGTCAGCATGGTGTGTGGATTACCATCAGAGGTTCTTCTATCCTGCAACTGTGGGATCCCCAGCGACTTACCTGTAGGTTGCTCTTTGATGTCAAAGACAACAGCTATCCACGTTCACCAAAGGTAAAATCAAATCATGTTAACCGAATTATTTAGGAAACTTCAAGTTGTCATAAAAAACTAAGTACTATAGCCTAGACAAACCAATAATGATTTCAAAAGCTATATTCAGACATTTACCCTACTTTGGAGATTTTATGTAATGAAAAATATACTCAAGCTTCATCAAAATCTAATATGTTGCCAGAGAGTGCCTTAATAATGCTATTTATATCTTATAATAAATATGCACTTACAAAAAGACTAGGGAATGATAAAGAACAAATATAATAGGAAATAACAATTCAAATGCTAAATAAGAATACCAGTAAGATTCTTAATTCAAGAAATTCTAAGAAAAGCATTGAGGTACACAAATTATTAATCTAATGGAAAAAAACTACATAAGAGTATGTTATGAAGTTATTAAAAGTATATTATTATAGTAAGAATTCAAGAAATCCTAAGAAAAGTGTTGAGGTACAAGTACTATTCATCTAATGGAAAAACTACGTAAGAGTATATTATGAAAACACTGGAAATCTTGTAAAATCCCTTTCCACTTTGAAACTTGTTGTGGATGCATCTTGTAAAATCCCTTTCCACTTTGAAACTTGTTGTGGATGCATCTTGTAAAATCCCTTTCCACTTTGAAACTTGTTGTGGATGCATCTTGTAAAATCCCTTTCCACTTTGAAACTTATAATAACATTATAGTCATTATATTGATCTACATCTGGTCTCAATTTAAAAAGCTGAAAAAACAACTCAAGAATTTTATATCAGTGGTCATCCCCATAGGCGCAGTGCCTAGGGCCTACAAAGGAAGCGGAAAAAAAACAAAAAAAAAAACGCTTCACTCTTTTCACTGTGACTAATAAAAAACAAGCTGAGAAAACGTGCGCAGTTGACTCTAAGAGCTTCAATTCAATACACATACACTATCTAGCGACTGTTCTTGAAACTAGAATTGATGTGATGGTTGCTCCGTCAGTTGAGGTGGTCTATCATTTATTATAGTTGAAACTTGAGTCACGTTAATTGCCATGATTTGCAGTCAAAGTATTACAATAGAAGAAACGTTTTATGCTTTTTTTTAGCACATTTTGGAATAAAAGTACCTGGGGCCTATGAACACCAAAATCCAGCCCTGTCCCCAAGTACTGATATTATCATCCTGGGAAATTTCAACATACATTATGAAATCAACCTTGATACAAATGCAAAAAACAAACTTCCAAGTTTGTTTTTTGAAATTAAATCCAGAACAATATAAATTTTTTGTCTACACGATTAATGAATTTTTTAGATCTAGTGTTTTGTAATTGTGAGCTAGTGGTATTAACCACTAGCTCACAATTAGAAAACATCTGACGACCATCTGACCAAAAAAACTACCCTCTCTGTGACTCAATTTGAAATGGACTTTGAAATGTTTTTTAACGAAAAGTGTAAACCTGCAGATTCTTCTTATAATTTTAATAATGCTGACTGGAATGACATTTGAAATCACCTAATTGACTGAGAACGGCCTCCGTAGCCGAGTGGGCAGGAGCGGGAGTGCAGTAGCACACGCTCTTTGAGTAGACCGGGGTTCAAGCCCCTGACTGCTGAATACGGTCGATCTGCCAACCCGCACTGGACCAGCGTGGCAGATTATGGTCCATTTCCCTCAACATGAATTGTTGAGGAGGCTTCCATCCTGCAGTGGGTTGATAATGGCTGCACTTTACTTTACTTTTTTTAATTGACTGAGTATGACTGGATTGATTACTTTAGATTGTAAGAATTGAACAACCTGCTAGGAAAGCAAGTGCATTTGATAATTAAAAGTTGTAGTAGTAGTAGTAGTAATAGTAGTAGTAATGGAGGCATACGATGCAAGAAAGCAAGCAGTCCAAGGATGCCCTCATAATTATGGCTAAGGGTTTGTTTTGATATATACAGCCAAAAAAAAAGGTAAAGCATAATCAAAGCTTTCTAAGTTGGTTTATTATGAATACAATCAATATTATACAGCTCAAACTAAAACTACTTCATATGCTATATAAAAAGTTTCAAAGTTCACTAAATGGAAATGGACCAGAGTATGTCTTCCAGGGGCAAAAGTACATGACGCCATAGAGCAGATATCTTTTTAGGGTCAAAAAAAGGTGATATTATACACATTGGCACTAATAATATTAAGAGTAAGAGATCTGAGTATTACTCAACATGGATTTGATCCAAGGAACTGGATGCAAAAAATAATTTTGATATCATATACAGTATTTGTATTTCAAGAACTCTTTTGATACTGTTGCACATAAGACTGTTGTACAAGCTGGAGAAATGTGGTATTAAGGGCAAGTTACTGCTATGGATAAAGGGATAGTTGAGTGGGAGAAGACAAAGAATGGTTATCAATGGACACCGCTCTTCATGGAGTAATGTTATTAGTGCTGGGCCCATTGTAATGGTAGTTGAAGTTTAATATTGACAAATGTCAATATTAAACTAAAAGTTTGAAGTTTAACATTGACAAATGTAAAGTACTACACATGGGAAAAAGCAACCCCAGAGCAACGTATCAACTCTGTGGTACTACACTGACAGTGGTAGAGAATGAAAGGGACTTGGGGGTGATTGTGCAGGCAGATATGAAGTCCTCTGAGCAGTGCAGACGGGCTGCAAGAGTAGCTCATGGAGTATTGTCAATGATATACAGGAATTTTTCCAGCAGGGATAAGGAGGTGATTATTCCATTGTATAAGGCAATGGTCAGGCCACACCTAGAGTACTGTATACAGGTCTGGAGGCCTCATTTCAAGAAGGATGTAGAGCTGCTGGAACGAGTACAGAGAAGGGCAACAAGATTAGTGAATGGAACAAAGGGGTGCTCTTACGAAGAAAGGCTTAAGTTTTGCAAATTACAGTGTCTGGAGACTAGGCACCAGCGAGGTGATCTGATAGAGGTGTATAAAGCCTTGAATGGTTTAAGCATGCTCAATGCTGATGGGATTCTTCCTCTAGCTCAGAAAAATCACCTGAGAGGGCATAAATTCAAATTGAGGAAAGACAGATGTAGGATAGACGTGCGGAAATTTGCCTTTAGCCAGCGGGTGGTTGGTTGGTGGAACAGACTGCCATCCCTTGTGGTGGAGGTTGATAGCCTAAATAAGTTTAAGGCTCAGCTGGACAGGTATTTTGAACGAACAGAGGGGTGAAGTGGAAGTGGGTTTTTTTTTTTTTTTTTTTTTGGCTGATGCTGCATAAGCTTGCTTTCTTGCATCAAATGCCTCTACTAATGCTAATGCTAATGCTAATGCAAGGTACTGCATATGGGTAGCAGTAATCCCAGCTTAACATACCAGTTGAGTGGTACACAATGGGAAGTGGAAAATGAAAAAACCTGGGGGTAATTGTGCAGCCAGGTATGAAATTCTCTGAGCAGTGCACACATGCATCCAGGACAGCACATGGGGTTTTGTCAATGATATACAGAAACTTTGCGTTTCTCTATATCATCATGAGATGATTATTCCCTTTCCCTTGGTTAGGCTGCATCTTGAGTACTGTATACAGGTCTGGAGGCCTCATTTGTGCTCTTACTAAGAAAGGCTTCAGTTCTGCATATTGCAGTATCTGGAGACTGCAGGAAGATCTGATTGAGGTGTTTAAGGCCTAATGGATTGAGTAAGCTAAACGTTGATAGTATTCTTCCTCTTTCTGAGACTACACACATGAGGGAGAATAAATTGAAGTTGAGGAAGTATGGTTGCAGGATAGATAGTCAGCAGGCAGTTGATTCTAGGAACAAACTTCCATTTGTTGTTGTTGTGGAAGTCAGTTGTTTGAATAAATTCAAGGAAGACTAGACAAATTCTTAGAGGTTATGGGTGGGCGAAGTGTATAGTTTTCTTTTTTTGGCCAATGCTTTATGAGCTTGCTTTTGTGCATCATTTACCACTACTAATACTAATACTAAGTACAGTTCAATGTGGGGAAAAAGTCGTAAGTTAGGATTAAATTTGACGTATCTGTGGGAGGGATAGGAGGAGTACATGTTAAAAGCCTTGACTGACAGTGGTAGAGAATGAAAAGGACCTGGGGGTAATTGTGCAGGCAGATATGAAGTTCTCTGAGCAGTGCAGACGGGTTGCAAGAGTAGCTCATGGTGTCTTATCAATGATATACAGGAATTTTTCTAGCAGGGATAAGGAGGTGATTATTCCCTTGTATAAGGCAATGGTCAGGCTACACCTTGAGTACTGTATACAGGTCTGGAGGCCTCATTTCAAGAAGGATGTAAAGCTGCTGGAACGCATACAGAGAAAGGCAACAAGGTTAGTGAATGGAACAAAGGGTTGCTCTTACAAAGAAAGGCTTAAGTTTTGCAAATTACAGCGTCTGGAGACTAGGCACTGGCAAGGTGATCTGATAGAGGTGTATAAAGCCTTGAATGGTTTGAGCATGCTCAATGCTGATGGGATTCTGCCTCTTGCTCAGAATAATCACCTGAGAGGGCATAAAATTCAAATTGAGGAAAGACAGATGTAGGATAGATGTGTGGAAATTTGCCTTTAGCCAATGGGTAGTTGGTTGGTGGAACAGACTTCCATCCCTTGTTGTGGAAGTTGATAGCCTAAATAAATTTAAGGTTCAGCTGGACAGGTATTTCGAACGAACGGAGAGGTGAAGTGACGGTTTTTTTTTTTTTTTTTTTTTCTGGCTGATGCTGCTGCATATGCCTCATATGCCTCTTGCATCATATGCCTCTACTAATGCTAATGTTAATGCTAAATTAAAATATTGACTAGTCACTATACAGGCAAAAGGCACAAAGTGTCTTGTCTGATTTATAATACCTTTATAAGTAGGGAGAAATATCCTTTTGTATAAGGTGATTGAGACTGCATTTAAATATCATATTCAGTTGCGGAAGCCATAATTTCAGGAAGCTTAAAAAAATACACAGCACTTCTAAAGAGGTTTGAAAGGATTTTCAGATTGGTGAGCAGCACTAATTTTACTTATGAAGAAGAGAAGTTTGTAAAGTTTGTTCCCGATGAGAAGGGGGATGGGTATCAGTGAAATGGTAGAAGTGACACACTGAGCAGAGGGCACAGATGTGAGTGAAATCTCTTAAGGAATAACAGAAGACTGATCTCATGAAGTTTATTTTTTTTTGCTTGCTTCCATGCATCTTTTTCCTATAATAATATAAATACTGATACTAAATATTTAACCCTTTGTAACTCAATCATTTCTAACTAGAATAATTATATTGAATTAATGATAAGAATCATTATAGTATACATTCTTTTTTTTTTTTTTTCTGTGTGTGTATAGCAAGAAGAAGACAATTATATCTGTCATGCAAGGATTACCACCTTGCTTCCATTTGATGGAAGTGTTCTAGTTGGAACTGGAGAGGGCTCATTGATCTTTTATGATGTTGTTTCACGACTTTCCCGTAGTACTAGTTCAATAGACTCACCTTTTACCCATACCAGCACTGCTGATGTCCCAGATGTTGAAAAGATACAAGAAAGAATACAGGTGAGAAAAAATATTATTGTTCTCACTATAGAGAGCAGTACAGCTAAGCATTTTCTGTGTGCATGTGTGTGTGTGAGTGTGTGCTTGTTGAGCTGGAAAATCTTTAAGGCTAATCCATAAGTGTGATCAGAACTTGAATACTCTTGGTTACTTCAAATAGGTGACATGAGTTAGTACTGATTGATGAATTCTTTGTTTTAATTTATATATTACAAAATACAGGAAAGTTCACTTATCAGTTAAAGTTTTCAACTGAAAAATCTCTAAAAACTCAGCATAAAGACTTGTTAAATCTTGTAGGAGACAAGGATATAAGCATTATAAGCCACCATTAGGAGCATTTCGTAGTCCTCTATGCTGAGTATTGATTGAAGTCTTCTACAATAATTTTGCGTCTTGAAACAAAGCTTCATGTCTATATATAAATACCATATATCAGTTCAGCCAGTTGTCACAGTTATTTTTAGTGACTGTATAATGAACTGGTGTAAATTTTTAACCTTGGTAATTTTATATTTTTTGACTGGGGAAAAGAACAGAAATTTCCTTTATGATAAGGACATGGACGGTGTAACTTTAAAGCAATGTTAGCTAGCTTTTCACAGATGCAGGTCTCTGCTAATTAACATAGATTAACATTCCACACTAACCAACTGTACCAACTGTGTCATACTACGCTCAGTGTAGTGAAAAACGAAAAAAATCTGGGGATAATTGTGCAGCCAGACATGAAGTTCTCTGAGAAGTGCAGAGAGAGAGGCTGCCAGGATAGTTCATGGAGTTTTGTCAGTGATATACAGGAACCTATTATTCCCTTGTATAAGGCAATGGTTAGGCCACATCTTGAGTACTGTATACAGGTCTGGAGGCCTCATTTCAAGAAGGACGTAGAGCTGCTGGAACGGGTACAGAGAAGGGCAACAAGATTAGTAAATGGAACAAAGGGTTGCTCTTACGAAGAAAGGCTTAAGTTTTGCAAATTACAGAGTCTGGAGACTAGGCACCAGCGAGGTGATCTGATAGAGGTGTATAAGGCTTTGAATGGTTTGAGCATGCTCAATGCCAGTGGGATTCTTCATCTTTCTCAGAATAATCACCTCAGAGGGCATAAATTCAAATTGAGGAAGGACGGATGTCGGATAGATGTGCGGAAATTTGCCTTTGGCCAGCGGGTGGTTGGTTGGTGGAACCGACTTCCATCACTTGTTGTTGAAGTTGATAGCCTAAACAAATTTAAAGCTCAACTGGACAGGTATTTCGAACGAACGGAGGGGTGAAATGGGAGAGGGTTTTTTTTTTTTTTTTTTTTTTGGCTGATGCTGAATAAGCTTGCTTTCTTGCATCATATGCCTCTACTAATGCTAATGCTAATTTTGCTAACAGGGATTAAGAAGGTGATTATCTAGTTATACAACACAATGGTTAAGCTGTATTTTGAGTACTGCATGTAGATCTCGAGGCTGCTGTTACCAAGAAAGGCTTCAGTTCTGAAAATTGCAGTGTCTGGAGACTTGTCACCTGCTGACCGGGCTAGCCGAGTGGGTAAAGTACCTGCCCGGCAACCCAAAGGTCGCGGGTTCGATTCCCGCCTCGGGCTTGGATCAAAGTACTGCAAAAACCTTGGGAGGTGCAATATAGCCACAGAAGCCGATGCGCCAACAACTACCAAATCAAAAAAAAAAAAAAACTAGTCACCTGCAAGGTGATCTAATCAAGGTGTTTATGGTTTTGAATGTATTAAGCAAGCTCAATGCTGATGACGTTCTTCCTCTTGCTCAGACTATAAACATGATGGGTCATAATTTCAAATTGAGGAAGGATAGATGTGTGGAAGTTTGCCTTCAGCCAGTAGGTGGTTGACTGTTGGAACAAAACAAAGAACAGAACTATCCACTTCCACATCTGTTGTTGTGGAAGTGGGTAGTTTGAATAAATTCAAAGAAGAACTAGAAAAATTATTGGAGGGGATGGACAGGTGATGTGGGAAGTTTTTTTTTTTTTTTGGGCTGATACTATATAAGCTTGCTTTCTTTCATCATTTGCCACTACTAATACTAATAGGATGAAATTCCAGGACCTGTTGATAAGAGTGTCAATAGAAGTATTAACTTATTTGTCATTCTCCTCACATTTTGAAAATTCTGACCAAAATTAGCCAATCTTTATGATTGATCAAATAGTCTTGGAGTTCATCTTTACAAGAAATAAGTTAGCCTGTTAAAATTGGGGATAAAGCCAATAACTTTGGTTGAGTGGCATGAATGGTAAAATCTTGACTACTGTACTTAGTTCACCATTTCTATACTATATGAGCATCTGTTGAAATTACTTTCAGATACAAAATTAGGCTTTTGCAAACACAAATGTTGCAGGAATCAGGAGACCCGACAGCTGGTTTGGTATAGTTAAGGATCTTAACCATACTAAAGATGTGGGGGGGAGGGCAGTTTAGCAATTTCCTTCACTTATCTATCACAGTAATAATCTTGGTATTACAGAGAGATGATAGTGATGATGATTTGATGATGGGGAGAGATACTTCTCCTCTTCATCATCAAAAGCTAGGTGTGATCACAACAGATTTTTCAAGGAATACAGTGAAGTAATTTCTCAACTTGCTCCAATCCCATTCCAAGGAATTGAGCACTGGGTGCGGCCAACTCTCCAAAACAATCTATTTTGTTTTTCTCCAGCTTGTAAAGTCATCGGTTTTCATTGTTTTTTTTTTTGTAATTTCTAAATGATTTACTTTATGTTTATATTTGCTTTTTTTTAGCTATAATTAACCTATTAATTTATCTTAAATTAACTTCTATCTCCCAATGAAGAATTAAACAATACTATTGATTCCTTGTTGTGCAATAAAGAGCATCATTTATTTAGCATGACAAGTAGTATCTCACAATTTTGCAAAATTGTGAGATACTAACTGTAAATAAGATATCAAAATTTATTTTTAATTGTAAGCCCTCCTGAGCAGTTTAACAGTGCAGTACTATTAAACTGAATAGTGGGAATTATTCAAATAGACTTTTTTCCAATACGTAGAATAACATGCTTCAGTTCATACATTAAGAAATCAGAAAGATTTCAATTCCTAAGATGTTTTAATGGCCTTTTTCTTAAGCAATATTGAATAAAATGAATCACAAATTTGCTTGAACCTTTTTTCATTATTTACAGAATATTTGTAGTAGTCAGTTTTTGTTCTAGAGAATATCTCTGCTTTGCAGCTTAACTCATTCAGGACTGAGTATGCAGGGTCAGGAAAGTCAGTTTTCTTCTCAGGACTGGCTCTGTGGAATGAATTTCTCTCTGGAATTTTGAAACTTGAAAAAGAAAGCTTTATAGATAAATTCTTTTAAATATTAATTTGTTCTTATTTTGACTTAATTACCAAACATTACAGTAAAATTATTTTAAAAAACCAAATCAGAATTTAAAAAAAAAATTGTTCAGTAAACTTGGCTACTTTTTTTTTTTTTTTTTGAAATATCCTCTACATCTTTTTGTGTATCATGTGGTTCAATTTCATCAAATTCTGGATCTGAATTCCAGAGAACTTCAGTTTTTATAAGCTATTTTATTCCCTCCTATTCTGTCACAGGCTTTATTCTTAAGAGTAGCATGGTTCCCTCCTCATTTCATTTTGTTGATTAATTTAAGCTTTCTATTTATTTATTTTTAAAGTTTTGTAATTTTTTTCTTATTAGGAATTACTTTTGGAACGTCGGCGACGGGAAACTGAAACTGAACAAAATGAGGATCGACACAGAAGCGACAGTGGTTGCTATACTACTCCCACACCAACCCCTTTGTTAACACTCAGCCGAAGAGAAAGCACACTTGTCCCCGAAACTCTCCCCATTACAATTGAACAGGAACATGAAAGTGAACCATCTCCTGAAGATCGAAGCGAGGATACCAGTGGCTCTACTGTACGGCGAATCCACTGCAGTCGTCATCATAGTACAGATACCATTGTGTCACCAGATCCACCACTGTCACTTGAGGATGATGTGCTTACCCAGACTATGGTTAAAAGAAAAATTCATACACGTCTGGAAAGCTGCCATCATGATATGATGTCACCACAAATAAAAGAACTTCCAGATTCATTAGAATCTGATCCTTGTACAACATCTTCTGTAGGTATCAATTTTGACAGTAACAAGTATAGTGACTGTGAGAATAATACAGATGATGTTAAAACAAAGGATATTACTAAACATTCATACAGTACTAGTAATAACAATGCAAAACAAGCCACTTTTCAAAATTACTCTTCTAACTTGACTAGTTCAGCACCTGCCTTCTGCATGGTTAATTCAGTCTCCCCAGGAAATCAGTGCACATGTAGCTCTTCATCTTATAAAACAGTAAAATGTGCTTGCTCATCACCAGCAAGTGAAACCATCCAAAAGATATCAGTGCCAAAGGAAGCTTCCCATATAAATGGTTTTGAATTAAGCAATCAATCTTATGATTCATCCTCACAGGAATCTGCACAGAGAATATCTGATTTTTTTTTAGATGAACGTGAGAGGACTAAAAGAAAATTTATGTCATTATTGGAACTCCAAAAGTTTGAGTCGCGGTCAGCAAAGAAAAAGAAAGCATTTCATCGTGCAGTAAGTGCTGATGACATACACAGGTGGCTCAGTGGAGATCTTAGTTCCTTTACCAGTGACAGCTATGAATTTGATGATGTTTTTGTGACATATAAAGAAGATGAAATGGCAAAATCCAAAATTTGGTCACCAGCTTCTTTTCAGAAAAATGAATCTAAAATGTTGATGCGTTCATTTCAAAAAAAAACCTCTTTAAGTGAACGTCGTTCATCTTTTAATGTTATTTCTGATATCCATGAACCGCCTCTAGTTGACCGCTGGCTATCATGGAGAGCAAGATGTTTACAGACTTCAGAAAAAGCAGCTCTCTCCAATTCCTTAACCACTCATGCCATAAAGAAAAAGCTATCAGGTGTTCGGATTCAGTATCCTTCATGGCACAAAGAAGGATTATCAGAAAGTGACAGTGGTTCTGTAATTACGACATCTACAAGACATTTTAATAGGAGTAATGAATATCAAATGAATGATGATGGTGGGTCACCGAGCTGGTTCAGTTGCGATGATGATGCTTCAGCTACAGAGAATGATAATACCCTGAAAAGTTCAAGAAATCATGACCTTCTTCAGCTGGGGGAGTGGACTAGTGGAACTCATAAAAGTAGTGATACTGCTAGCAGCATTTCATTTAGCAGTGTAGAAATTCCATATACATTTGAACTTGTTTTGCAGGAGAAAATCAAGATCTCTGATAAGCCAATCAAATGTTTACTGGAAACAAGGTATTTATTTATAATTACTTATTATTATTAATATTACTATTCAATAATGAAGTGTATTGTATTATCAGTAGTTGGAAAGTTCCTGGTTTATTTCATAAATTGTTTGGATGCAGTGGTAGCTCCAGAAGTAACCTAGATGGTTGCCTAGAGCACCAAGTTCAAGAGTGCACTGTCCATCTGGGCAAACTAGGAAGTCACTTAAAGGACAAAATTCAAGGAAAAAAGGTTTTAAAAAATTAAAATGAAAAAGCTGGAAAAAAATACTGAAGTAATTTATAAGTATGATGTGTTTTTTATTGTCCCCCTTGAACTTGGTGAATTTGCTAGAATGTGTTACTGTACTGTAAAAACTGATATGTATTTCATATGCCATGTAGGCTTTATAAGGACTACCAAGGGAATCAAAACCAAAGTGTGCATATTTGAGAAAACCGAACTGACCCTACAATTCAAAAAGAAAGGAAGGAAAGGATGTGGAGACGAAGGGCTAGAGTGTAACTCTCCAAAGAAATAGCTGATGGGACACAGTCCACATGGCTTGAATGTTGTGAGGATTTCTCTGAAGTGCTTTGACGTAGTTCACCTGTCTCAAACACATATTGCTGAATATTTCTTCAGAATTTTTAAAGCAGAAAATGATATGTTAACTCTAGTTATTTACCTGGATTGTAGTTACAGCGCAGGTTATTATCCAACATAGTTTGTATGGGAACGAAAATAAAAACATACTAATTTTTTTGTTCCTTCATTCAACTTCACTCTTAAAAATTATAAAGTATCTTTATGATTTTACCAAAAAAATTTATGTAACTCCAAAGATATATATATATTTTTTTTTTTTTTTTTGATCAGTGGCTCACAGCAGAAGAAATTTTGCCTTCACAACAAGTTGACCTAAGGACTACCAAGTCCTTAGGTCAACTTATTTCAAACACATTTGTTCAAAAGTTAGCCATACTAACCCTCCAAGTATTAGGTGACAAACGCTGTTGGAATGCTTTATGTAAGAGTAAATGAAGTTAACATAAGAACTTGTTTCACCTTAAAGGAACAAGTTCATATGTTAACCTGAAAGGATCTAGTTCATTAAAAAAAAAGAAACAAAAATCCTTCTATATTCCATCATGACCATTAAGTCAGAGGAGTTTACAATTACAGTAATCATTTTGGCAATGAATACAATCATTAGCTGCATTTAGCAGTCATTAAGGCTTGAACCACGGTCTACTCAATATTTGCATGTACTACGATTTTTGCACTCGGACCATTCAGCTATGTCAGACTCATTCCTTCCATGCCCTGATTATTATACCTTGAGTAGCAAGTTTATTAGGTAGATCTCCCATCATTCAAGGGTCAAATGTTCCATCAGAGATATTCGTCCATACCAGGCTATATGAAGCAGGTTGTTAGATACCAAGGCACATCTACTTGGCAGTAGATGTGCTGGTAGTGTCATAGACACTACAGTTGTTACTGTTATTGTTATTTTGGTTTTTAGGAGCATTAGCAACTAAGGTCATATTGCTCCGGGATATGTGGTAGTCATCCCCTGAATGACCTTTCCGCATCCTCCGTATTTGGTGGTGACAGGCTCGAACCCCGGTCTAATCAAGAAGCGTGTGCTACGCACTGCTGCTCCTTCCCACCTGGCTACGGAGGCGCCCTAGACACTACAGCCCAGCTCACACTCCTCTAGTGTGTTTAGAGTGTTTAAAGTGTCTATGGCACTTTATTTCATTCATTCATTCATGATTAGATACAAATTAATTACATTGTAAGAATTTGGGCGAAGGTAAAGAAAGTCTGCACGAGAACGAAGAGAAATGTCGGATAACTTATGCGGAAAATTAGTTTCCCGATACGGCATTCTAGCGCTGCTCACTCAGTCAACAAACGGTAGGTGTTATCGGTCTGGAGCAAAGTCGAGAATGATATATTGATTGACGGGTAGGCGTGGCAAATGATGTACTGATTGGTGCGTGAACACAGCACACGATAACATCATTTTAGTATCACTTTAGCAGCATTAATGGTATCATGTCCTAATTGCACATGCCCTAACCTTTTTTCACCATTACAGTATTTCGTAATGGTGAAAAAAGGTCAGATTACCTCGACTTGAATCCCATGGGAGCTTGAACCCCTCCCGAAGTGGAGGGGGTAACCTAACCTTTTTTTCTTTAGAATCAGTCATATTTAGAAATACATTCATAAAAAAATAATTTTTTTATGACTGTATTTTTATTTTCTTGTTCAATAATATGCCCTAATGGTGAAAAAATGTCAGGTTACCTCCACTTGAATCCCATGGGAGCTTGAACCCCCCCCCAAAACGGAGGGGGTAACCTAACCTTTTTTCTTTAGAATCATGGGTGGACTAGCACATAAATTGTTTATTAACAAAATATTAATTTTTTATTACTGTACTTTTATTTTTAAAGACACTCATGCGGATACACACGTATCATAACATTAATCAGCACCTTAAAAGATTCATCGCTACTATTACCTGTTCACCGTTCATTACAAAACTATTATGCATCGTTCTTTACTGGTAAATACACATCATAATGCCAACCAATGACTACACAGTAGCTTGCCGTCTCTCGTGCCCACCACCAGTCATTTCATCGTTTGCCACGCCTACCTGTCAGTCAATATATCCTTCTCAATTTCTGCTCCAGACCGATAACACCTACTGTCTGTTTACTGAGCAAGCAGCGCTAGAGTCCGGTGTCGGGAAACTAATTTTCCACGTAAGTTATCCGACATTTCTTGTCGTTCTCGTGTAGGTTTTCTTTACCTTAGCCAGAATTTGTTTTTTGTACGTATATTGAGTTATTTTCCTTTTACTTTAAGTACCTCAAAATATTGAAATATAAATAAGTGTAGATAACATTTTGTGCAACACTTGGAAAATACTCATGGAACACTGGTTGATATGGGGATTTTAATTTCCCAGATATTGACTGGAACTTGTGGGTTGGTCACTCGCACACTAGCAAGGCTTTTGTGGATTTATTGGATGATTGTTTTCTACATCAGCATGTTCGTGAGGCAACAAGAGGGAGCAATACTCTTGATCTGATTATCAGTAGTGATTCTTCATGCATTAAGAACCTGCAGATAAATGAACCACTAGGTGGCAGTGATCACAGTGTGTTGAAGTGGGATTTACTCAAGGAGGTAACTACCATCAGAGGTAAAGGGAAGGGTTTTTGTTTTCGTAAAGGCGACTATGATGGTCTGAGACAGTATTTAAATTCTATACAGTGGGACCAACTGATGATGTTACCAACAGCAAACTCAAAATGGGAAGCATTCAAGGAACTAATCTTGGTGGCTACCAGGCTTTACATACCAACTAAGAAATATTGTTCAAGGTTTAGGCCTAAATGGTTGTCAGATGGACTAATGAGACATGTGGCAGAGAAGAAAAATGCATGGGATACATACAAATTAATGGGTGACATGGAAGCCTATGATAGATATAAGTTGGTCTGTAACCAAGTCACAAAGGAGATTAGGCAGGCAAAGGCAGACTACGAAAAATCCTTGGCAAAGGATGCAAAGAAAAACAGAAAGGAGTTCTTTACATACTTGAACTCGAGAAGGAAAGGGATGAATCAGATTGGTCCACTGGATATTGATGGTTCAACAGTTGAGGATCCTGCTCAGGTGGCTAACAATCTAAACGAGTATTTTGCATCTACATTCACGCATGAGGAGTTATTCAGGAAGGAGAATGATGTAGGTAAAGTAAACATTGGCAGTGAGCTGGATGATTTTGTAATAACTGAGAGGAAAGTGGAGGAGAGATTGTTGAGGATAAACATAAAAAAGGCACCTGGGGTGGATGGGATCTATCCAGTTATATTAAAGGAGGCAGCAAAGGAAGTATGCAAACCCCTAGCCATAATTATGAGAGCTTCTTTGGACTCAGGGGAGGTACCCATAGACTGGAGATGTGCAAATGTAACCCCAATTCACAAAGGAGGATCAAAGGCTGACACAAGTAATTATAGACCTGTTAGTTTAACTTCTGTTCCAGGTAAATTAATGGAGGCACTGGTTAAAGAAGCACTGCAGGATCATCTAGACAAGAATTCAGTTATAGCTCAGACGCAGCATGGTTTTGTTAAGGGCAGGTCTTGCCTGACCAATTTGATTGGATACTATGATGTAGTCACAAAAGAACTGGATGCAGGGAATAACTTTGATATTATATATTTGGATCTTAGAAAGGCTTTTGATACTGTTGCACATGGAAGACTGCTGCACAAATTGGAGCAGTGTGGCATTGGAGGCAAATTGCTGCTATGGATAAGGGGATGGTTGAGTGGCAGAAGACAGAGAGTGGTAATCAATGGACACTGCTCAACGTGGACTAATGTTATTAGTGGAGTTCCTCAAGGTTCAGTGTTGGGTCCATTGTTGTTTTCGGTGTTTATGAATGATATTGATGATGGGATATCAAGTTTAATGTCTAAGTTTGCAGATGATACAAAGGTTGGCAGGGTCGTTAAGGACACTACTGACGCTATGCTGCTGCAACAGGATCTGGAAAGGTTGAACAGGTGGGCTGAGAGGTGGCAAATGAAGTTTAACATTGACAAATGTAAAGTACTACATATGGGTAACGGTAACCCCAGAGCAATGTATCAACTCTGCGGTACTACACTGACAGTGGTGGAGAATGAAAAGGACCTGGGGGTAATTGTGCAGGCAGATATGAAGTTCTCTGAGCAGTGCAGACGAGCTGCAAGAGTAGCTCATGGTGTCTTGTCAATGATATACAGGAATTTTTCTAGCAGGGATAAGGAGGTGATTATTCCCTTGTATAAGGCAATGGTTAGGCCACATCTTGAGTACTGTATACAGGTCTGAAGGCCTCATTTCAAGAAGGATGTAGAGCTGCTGGAACAGGTACAGAGAAGGGCAACAAGATTAGTAAATGGAACAAAGGGTTGCTCTTACGAAGAAAGGCTTAAGTTTTGCAAATTACAGAGTCTGGAGACTAGGCACCGGCGAGGTGATCTGATAGAGGTGTATAAGGCTTTGAATGGTTTGAGCATGCTCAATGCCAATGGGATTCTTCATCTTTCTCAGAATAATCACCTCAGAGGGCATAAATTCAAATTGAGGAAGGACGGATGTCGGATAGATGTGCGGAAATTTGCCTTTGGCCAGCGGGTGGTTGGTTGGTGGAACCGACTTCCATCACTTGTTGTTGAAGTTGATAGCCTAAACAAATTTAAAGCTCAACTGGACAGGTATTTCGAACGAACGGAGGGGTGAAATGGGAGAGGGTTTTTTTTTTTTTTTTTGGCTGATGCTGAATAAGCTTGCTTTCTTGCATCATATGCCTCTACTAATGCTAATGCTAATGCTAATGCTAAAAACATTGGTTTGGAGTGTATCAAGACTGATCCAATAACCAGAAAACATGTAGTCCTGTGGTTGTAAACAGCTTTTTGATGTGAGAGGTGGATGGTTGAGGTGAAAAGAATCATGTAACCAAACAAATGGGCCACAACTGGTCAATGATAGTTCAGTGCAGTACAACAGTGGTACATAAAGGAGTATCAGATACATTGGATTTTGTCACAGATGGGCTAAGGAAGCAAATGACCTCACTGAGTTATATCAGATACATTGGATTTTGTCACAGATGGGCTAAGGAAGCAAATGACCTCACTGAGTTAGACTTATGTATGCTAAAACATGCAACTCTGGGTACAGTGGGCCCAGGGACCAAAAAATCTAGGTTCCAGTTGTTTGAAGCTGATAGTAGGACAATGATGCAGTGATGGCACACCATTGTCCTGCTATTAAGAATGGAATCATGCTAAGTGTTATACATGGCAGAATGTGTCCACTGAGGTGCGATGGTATAGATCAATATGAAGTGGATTAGGGTCTGAATTTTTGGATTATAAAATAATCTAAGGATGAGATGGAAGTTGAACTGAACTACAGTCCCAATCCTCCTCTTTATCAATGTGCATAAAGGAACTCAAAAAGGGGTTGAAGAGAGGATTTACTATGTAACTGTCCCTTCAAAGGATTGGCTTCCTTTTTTTATGGTAAAAATATGTAGGTAATTAAATTAACACAAAATACAAATAACACTGGTATACATTTTTAAAATAAATTTTTGTTTTTTATATGAATAGGCAAACTCCTACAATATTTAGATGTTAGTTGCATTCCAAATCTACAATTGATTTTTCTTGCACATCAATTTTTTGCACAAAATGAAGAATGTATTACAGCAACAAAATATATATGTATCTTGAATAGTTAGCAAATAGTTTCAATTCAGCATATTAAGAGCAAATGGTAATGTACTCTGTCATTTCAGTATATCAATATTTTGTTTAGTAGTTCGACACATTTCTTTACACATGGAAGAATTCACATCTTTTTGATACTCTCATAGTTATCATGTGAAACCATTTTCAGACACCAATAGTAGTCTGCCCTCATTGCCTCATTCCGTTTATCTTGGTATCTTTTTCCCCATAGCCTTGTTATCTTGAAACCTTTTCTGCCCCCTGCTCTACTCACTGCACCAAGCTTCTGTAGGAAAATATTCAAGGTGGTTGTGCAGAAAATGAACCTTCACCCTCATGTTTCATCTTAATTTTTTTTAAAACTAATAGGCATATTGATCACAGTGTTCTTGTAGTTCTTTGATTTTTAAATGCAACCCACTTCTTTCTGAGATTTAGAAGTTGTGAAATTATCATTTTACTGCAGTTCTCATAACCTATGGATCAGAATCATGAGTAATGCTGGAGGATATTATCAGAATGCAAGCAATGGAAATGAAGTTTCTGACAGGTGTGTTTGTGGAAAGACCAGGAGAGATAGAGTAAGAAACATGGCCATTCAGGAGAAAGTGAGAGAAGAACAATTACAAGAAATGATTGAGAGGCACAGACCAAGATGGTTGGTCATGTAAAGAGAATGGAGATTAACAGACTGCCAAAAGGGATATTATAAATTAAAATGAAGGGTAAAGGACAAAGAGGAAGGGCAAGGAGAGATGAAGAGTGATGTGGAGAGAAGAGCATTTGACAAGAGGAGCTGGAGAGAGAGAGAGAAATGGTGGGAAGATAGAGAAGACTGCTTTCCTTAGAAGGCAAGAAGCTAGAACAACAAGGGACAAGTAAGTAAGTAAGTAAGTATTGCAGCTCTCAGATTTATGTCTATCAAACACCAATACGGAGTTTAGCTTACTTATCGCAGGAAATTCTAAAATGACATACTGAAAATGGATTCCTTCTTTATCTATGGTTTTAATTGGAGCAGAATGGTATTAAGGGTAAGTTGCTACGATGGATAAAAGGGTAGGGTGGTTGAGTGGGAGAAGACAGGGTAGTAATCAATGGACATTGTTCTTCATGGACTAATGTTATTAGCGGAGTTCCACAGGGTTCAGCGTTGGGTCCACTATTGTTTTGTATATTTATCAGTGATTATTGGTGAAGGTATATCTGGCTTAGTGTTGATGTTTGCAGATGATACAAAGGTTGGCCGGGTTGTTAATGACAGTAATGGCAGTGTGCTACTGCAACACTGCCAGTAGCACACTAGAAAATTTGGACAGATGGGCTGAGAAATAACTGAAATTTAACATTGACAAATGCAAAGTACTGCATATGGGTAGAAGTAACCCCAGAGGAACATACCAACTGTGTGGTACTACACTTAGGGTGGTAGAAAATGAAAAAGACCTGGGAGTAATTGTGCAGTCAGATATGAAGTTTTCTGAGCAATGCAGACAGGCTGCAAGAGCAGGTCATGGGGTTTCGTCAATGATATACAGGAATTTTGCTAGCAGGGAAAAGGAGGTGATTATCGCTTTGTATAAGGCAATGATCAGGCCACGCCTTGAGTACGGCGTACAGGTCTGGAGACCTCATTTTAGGAAGGATGTAGATTTGCTTGAGCATGTACAGAGAAGGGCAACAAGATTGGTGAGAGGAATGAAGGGATCCTCTTAAGTTCTGCAAATTGCAGTGGCTGGAGACTAGACACCTGTGAGGTGATCTGATTGAGGTGTATAAGGCCTTGAATGGTTTGAGCACGCTGAATTCTGATGGGATTCTTCCACTTGCTTAGATTACGAATGTAAGGGGGCATAAATTCAAATTGAGGAAAGACAGTCATAGAATAGATGTGTGGAAATTTGCCTTTACCAGCGGGTGCTTAATTTCTGGGACAAACTTCCATCTGTCGTTGTGGAAGTCGATAGCTTAAATAAATTCAAGGAGGAATGGACAAACATTTAGAGGGAATGGTTGTGTGAATTATTTATTTATTTTTTGGCTGATGCTACACAAGCTCGCATCACATGCCCCTATTACTATTAATCAGTTGTTCCATTAGTCCCAATTTTATATGTAGCAGTGGCAGAAACACTGCTTGGAGAGACGAGTGGCTCATTGATGAAATTTTTGTTTCTGGATGTGAGATTAGCCACATCTTTCTATTTCAATGACCTGCTTTAGCACTACTGTCCCATTCTTATAGGAAGAAAGGGAACTTTTGTTATTCAACTGTTGTCCAAAAAGTGTGATTAGCACCTTCAATATCATCACAGAGTACCCATTGGTAGTATTTTTCTTCACTACTTTTCTAATAATGCGTAAAAGAGTTTTTGCTTTCCGATTTTTTATGAATTTCAAGAAGACAAATTTTGATTCTCTTTCAAATACTCTAAACACCCATTTATTCTTAGCAGTTAAATTTCGTCCTTTGTGATGTTTTGGTTTTATCAATACAGTTTCATCTGCTTCTACAGTTTTTCCCGATCCAGCCAATTTAATGGGTTTTTTTAACAACTGCAATTCGCAAATATCTCTTAGTTTCTTATAAAACTTAATTGCTATTAATTTTGAAATCTCCAGATGGAATGCTGTTGTAGTTACTGGTATGCATGTTGACCAAAAGTATATAATATACATTATCTTTTTTAATGAAGTTTTGTATTGTTCACGAAACTATGTTTTAATAAAGAAACTCGCGCAAAATTTTTTACAATACCAGAACTTTCCACATGACTCTGTTCATGATTCAATTAATTTAAAATATTAATTGCACTTAATACAGTACAATTTCGGTCTTATTAATTTAATTTTCATCAAAAAATCAAGCAATGTTTTATTTTCCTTACAAATTTCTTCCATCTTTAAAAGATTCATCGCTACTATTACCTGTTTACCATTCATTACAAAACTAATTATTCACACCGTTCTTTCATATCATAATACACATCATAATGCCAACCAATCACTACACAGTAGCTTGTCGTCTGTCACGTCCACCACCAATCATTTCATCGTTTGCCACGTCTACCAATCAAGTTGACAATCAATCAGTATAGTGTTCTCGACTTATGCTCCAGACCAATAACACCTACCATCTGTTTACCAAGCGAGCAGTGCTAGAGTACAGTATCGGGAAACTAATTTTCTGGGTAAGTTAGCTGACATTTCCAGTGGTTCTTGTGTTGGCTTTCTTTACCTTAGCCGGAGGTGATTATCCTCTTGTGGCCTGACCATTGCCTCCGGCAATGGTCAGGCCACACCTTGAGTACTGCATACAGGTGTTGAGCTACTAGAATGAGTACAGAGAAGGGTAACGAGATTGGTGAGTGGAACAAAGGGTTGCCCTTACCAAGAAAGGCTTAAAAGGTTTTGCAAATTTCAGTATTTGGAGACTAGGCACTTGCAAGATGATCTGATTGAGGTGTATAAGGCCTTGAATGGTTTGGGCAGGCTCAATGCTGATGGTATTCTTCCTCTTGCTCAAATTCTGCACCTGAAGGGACTTCAAATTGACGTAAGACAGTTGTGGAATAGATGTGCGGAAATTTGTCTTTCGCCAGTGGGTGGTTGATTGCTGGAACAAACTTCCATCTGTCATTGTGGAAGTTGACAACTTAAATAAATTTTAAGAACTAGACAAACTTTTGGAGTGAATAGCTGAGTGAAATGTGAAAGGTTTGGATTTTTTTTTTTTTTTTTGGCTGATGCTGTATAAGCTTGCTTTCTTGCATCATATGCTTCTACTAATGTTAATAGAATTCTTTAGTATTCTTCAATTTAATTATAAGAAAATATTTGTTTTATGCCACACTTTGTTTGTTTACCAGTCTTTATATATTTTTCAATTTTATATATTTGTGTGTTACTGCATTGCTTACTTTGCATGCTTATCATATTTGAGGTACAAAACTCTATAGCATCTTGCTGTCATGGGGTAAGTAAGACCTACTACAGTCTCAATTTGTGAAATAGCATGAAATAATAATTCCAACACTTATTCACCATTTTTGGGATAACAAGCTGCTAAGGATAAATCTTTCAGATCAGGGATTTAAATTTTTATGCTCTTTAATAATGGTCCATGTAGTGGACAACCTATAAAATTAATTGCATGTAATATCTGCAATTAAAAAAGTCAGTTGTATACTGCATTTAAATAATATATTATTAATCTCTTACATAATCATCATTATATTTAATATTCCTCCAACAACAACAATAATAATATTTATTTTCATGTTGCTGGTTGTTTCAATAATAATGCTCTCTCAGAGGCAGTTTAGTATTGGAAAACATTTGAAAAAAAAAGTTGACAGAAGTAGATTTATGAGAGATGGCGGGTCAGAACAGTGATACTTTTCATAGGTGAACACTGATATACTCCTCTTTTGGAGGTGGGGAGGGTGCTATTTATTTGAAAGTTTTTTTTTTTTTTTTTTGGTAGTTGTTGGCACATAGGCTTCTGTGGCCATAATGCACCTCCCAAGGTTTTTGCAGTACTTTGATCCAAGCCCTAGGCGGGAATCAAACCTGCGACCTTTGGGTTGCCAGGCAGGCACTTTACCCACCCGGCTAGCCCGGCCGGCTTATTTGAAAGTACTACAGTACACAGAAATTTATGAAAATTGCAAGTTAACTACAGGCGTCTCCGTAGCCAGGTGGGAAGGAGCAGCAGTGCATAGCACACGCTTCTTGATTAGACCGGGGTTCGAGCCCGTCACCACCAAATATGGAGGATGCGGAAAGGTCAGGGAATGACCATCGCATATGCCGGAGCAATATGGCCTTAGTTGCTAATGCTCCTAAAAAAAAAAAAAAACCAAATAACAAACCAAGTTAACTACTTATTAGACAGCTAAAATTATGTAAAAATATTTTTCACAGATCAGTTACAAGCCAAGTGAAAGAAGTTAATATTAAAAATTCATATCTTTCACTTGGCTTGCAACTCATCTTACTTTTTTATTTTTCTATACAGAACAAGGAAAAAAAATTAGGATGTGAAATTTATTTTTAAAAATTTTTATTTTTGTTATTTTTTTAATATCCTAAATTTTTGATTTCTGAAGTTTGTATTTATAACACTACCAGTTTATTTTAAAAAAAACTGATCAGATCAGTAATATTGCTGTAATGGCTGAGCAGTAGTAGTTGAGAAGTTTTAATGTCAAGGTTCAAGTGCTTATGATATACTAATATCTAGTTTTAGCTTAATATCATATTATATCTTGATCTCTGTTTTCATTATCCACTGGACTGAACATTTGGTTAAAATAGCATGCATCCTGTGGTTTAGTGTATTGTATATATTTGCTAAAACTAAATACTGTATTAATTTAAATTGTAATAATTACGTGTTTCAAATAAAAAATATTTTGTTCTTTGTTTTTAATTCTCATTTAAAAAAAAAATTAAAAAGTTGAAATTGAGTAGTATGATAAAATATATATAACCGTATATATTCTTAAACACAGAAATCAAAGATCAGAAAGTTGGTTATGACTTTGTCATCACAGACAAAAAAAAAAAGTTCAGCAGCACTGCTTTTTACCTTACAAGCTCATGTTAAGAAAAAGTCATACACAATATCATTTTCATACACAGATATCATTTATATTCATCTAACTTTTACTATAAAGGGATCTGCGTACACTATCAATTGAATATATTTGTGTATGAAATTTTAATAAAGCAAAAAATGTCTAAAACCAAACAACTGGCCATTAAAGTCTTACTAAAAATATTATTCAAGTTTGATGTTCTTAAAATGAAACAGGTTCAGGACAGCTTTGGTCCTTCAAGAATGAATTTTTATTGAATATGCTGAATGACAGCTTTTTCTTACTGGTTTCAGTATTCATTATCTTGAAAATATCCCAGACCTCTTTTCTGTGCATACTCTGGTTGCATTCTTAACATGCATCTTTAGGTAGCTGTTGAAAGATCCCTTTAGGGTTGGAAGCACAATACACATTACACCTATCCAATCATTAAAAGCACTGTAGTTCCGATATCTTTTAATATACTGATCCCTTACATTGTCTTAAAATAAAACTGTATAAATTATGTATAATAAAAATTCTAAAAACTGTAACCAATAAAGGAATAGTATTTTAATTGTACATAATTTATAGTTTTATTTTAGACAGTGTAAAGGTTCAGAATATTAAGTTTGGTTGGTAATTGGATAGAAACAACATGCACTTTTAAGTAATTAAAAATTAAGAGACTACATATATCCTTCATTACTTTACATATTTCTATGAATTCCAAATTAATATCACCCAGCTCTTTTGCAACTCAAAAAATCTAGCTTTTCTGAAAGTTCAAATAAGTATTGGTTTCTCTAGATTTTGTGAGTTCAGAAATAATTTAAAGGTGAACAGTGCTTTTCAGTGCTTTTAAGTAACAATTTAATGAAATATACCAAAAGTAAAAAAAAATATATAATAATAAATAAAAAAACTTTTTATTTAACTTTCAGTTGTAATGGAGAACCTGCAATCATCAGTTGTGCTGGTTGTTATGGAGATGATGAGGCAGTATTGAAATGGACTAAAGAAGGTGATGAGGTTAGTGTTCCAATATTAGTGTTCCAAGGTTAGTATTCCAGTAATTTACATAAGATCTTGTGCTACATTAATATCCTTCATGATACATAATTTAGATAAATACTAAGTAGGATTTAAATACACTGCTCTGTATAAAATTGTAAGGTATAATGCTATTTTTTGGTATTATTATTATTATTATTATTATTATTATTATTATTATTATTATTATTATTAACAATATCCTTTTATTTCCACATCTATGGCAATACACGTGTTTATAAAATATTTACTTGATCGATATTGCTATTTATAGACAATTGGATTAATATTAGAGAGAATTACACTAGGGAATAGGATCTAAGAGCCAGTGCACAGGTTTTAAAGTAGTAAGGTGTGCTTGAGCACCATTTGATTACTAGCTTGGGAATCACCAAGCGCATGTTAATTGCAGTGAAAAAGTGATGGACTAAGAGTGTAATGATAGTGAGCTGTTCTTGGTTTAGTGACTATTCATTATTCCACTGATTGATTTGGACAATGTCAGTGAAGGTCTGTTAACATTGTTGTTTGTATGTTTCTTTCAGGATTTTTTGGTTCCGTATCCTTTTGAAGTACAGAAATTTGTAGCATCAATTTCCAGTGTTAAAGGAATTACATGCACTGGAGAAAATTATGCTCTTAGATATTACAGACCTTGCAAGGTGAACCTTATACTATGTTTCTCCCCACCAGGTTTTCTCAGTGGTGCAGGGGTTAGCAGAAATTTATAAGATGTCTGGTAGGTCCATTTGGCCAGTAATTAAATGTGCCAGGGTGTGGGTCTTGCTCATTAATGGTTTTTCCAGTTTTTTAATCCAAAGTATGCATTATTCGAGATGCTGTTTATTATGAGTTTTAACTTTGGGGATATGAAAAAGAGAAATTAATAATCCTAATGTGTTGGACAATGCTTTAAAAAAACATTGAAAACTGTTTCTAGAACAGAGTCACTTTCTTGCATCTTAGCATGATACATAAAGTATGTGTTACAGAGAGAGATAGGGAAAGGTAATTTTTAGCAATTGTCACCTTGTAATTTTAACAACATGCAAACCACACAGAATTAATAAGATGTGAGTTGCACAATTTTTGTAATTTCATATTATTGTAAATGCACCTCTGGCTCATGTTATATCAAGATTGACTGTTTGCCAAAATTTGGAACGAGTACAGAGAAGGGCAACAAGATTAGTGAATGGAACAAAGGGTTGCTCTTATGAAGAAAGGTTTAAATTTCGCAAATTACAGTGTCTGGAAACTAGGCACCTGCAAGGTGATCTGATTGAGGTGTATAAAGCCTTGAATAGTTTGAGCATGCTCAATGCTGATGGGATTCTTCCTCTTGCTCAGAATAATCACCTGAGAGGGCATAAATTCAAATTGAGGAAAGACAAATGTAGGATAGATGCGCAGAAGTTTGCCTTTAGCCAGTGGGTAGTTGGTTGGTGGAACAGACTTCCATCCTTTGTTGTGGAAGTTAATAGCCTAAATAAATTTAAGGCTGAGCTGGACAGGTATTTGGAACAAACGGAGGAGTGAAATGGGAGCGGTTTTTTTTTTTTTTTTTTTGGCTGATGCTGCATAAGCTTGCTTTCTTGCATCATATGCCAATGCTAAAATAGCACCATATGAAGATCTAAATCATAGATACTGAAAATTTTGTATAGTCATCTTTAATTTGGAACCACTGACCAGAAGGGAGGCAGCTGATCAATAATATACCTGTGAAATTGACAGCACTTAAATACGGTAGTTCCACAGCTTAATAGTGTTCCTGTATCTTATCAAAGTTTATATTGTGCCTCCCCATCTTCACACCAGCAATACTATCACATTAAATGTTTTATTCATCTGTCAAATGTTCATTTTGCATGATGAATGGTTCTACTGCAAACTGGATCTGACATGGTGTAATGTTGTATCCATATTTCATCATGCCACAATCTCCTTCTCTTCCCCTATATATTATTGAAGATGCTATGCTTTATGCACATATTTATATTTTCTCCCTTTTTACTGAATTAATGGTCTCTAAGTATCCATCTTGTTGATTTCAGGAGGGAATGGATGATGTTCTTTACAATGCCAGCACCAATATTTACCATAACAGTAATAAAATGATTGGCCACTCAGTGTTCCAAATGTTTCATTTAACCACATTAAATTGCACACATGCTCACCCATGATTACTCTCTGATTCATGACTGTTTTTGAAATTCTCAAAAAAATGTCCAAAATTCTGCAACGGCAGGCATAATTTGCCATATTTTTGCTAATGACTGTAAATTTTGATTTTTTTTTTCTGATAACAAACACTGTCCACTTCTGATAACAAACATTGAATTAATAGAATACTGAGTATTAGATTTATTTTTAAATGTTATGTAAATTTATAAATGACAAAAAGTAATGTTTCATTTTGTTATTAACAAAATGAAACATTTTTTTCATGTTTTGGTTGTTTTTGGTTTTCAGGCACACCAGCAATTCAGGTCATATTGCACTTGTGTTTTATATCTCTACAAGTATATATTTACAGGCCAATTTGCATATTGTTTAGGCTAAAAAACCTAGAATAACTCGGGAAATCAACTCTCAAGGGGCTCCACTAAGCTCATCTCTTTTTGAGATGAGCTTAGTGGAGCTCTGCTTGAAGATACCTTTAGAAATTCCTCCAGTCTATGATAGGACTCAAGCCCAGACCTGACAAAACCATTATATCTTCAGAGGACTTTACATATATAATTTTGGTAAATTAATTTTAGTTTATTGGAATGTACAAGTGTACATATATCACTGATGCTATCAAATCTAAAATCAATAGACTTATTTTCAGTTAATTGATGTTCTGAAAGATCGAGACCCTGATAGATGCAAGACTGGTAATTGGCAGGCTTCCAGATGCTGGTCTTACATAATGACTATTAGGTAACAGCCACTGCAACTGCAATACTTGAAATGGTGCAAAAGCACCATTTCAAGTATTGGTCTGTGACCCTAAAATCTCTTTCAGATTTGCAGTGTTATATCTAGTATGAGACATCATAATAAAAATGAGTCTTATTAATTTACAAATGAACTCACAAGACAATAAAATCCAAGGCATATAGCTATGGAAAAGTTTACAGGTACATGTAATCATCAACTGCTGAGCAAGGTTAGTTGGTTAATGATCAAACATCTACCTGTGATGGATGAAGTATGATCAAAGCATAAACTGTGAATGGTTAGGACCCACAATTCAGAAAACGGTTTCAAAATAAGAAAGTGGCAAAGATGTGAATTACAACAAGGTTCTCCTGTATCTGTAATTTTTAATGAGACAAAAGGCTTTAAATATATTTGGTTGGCAAATCATAGCATTATTCAGAGACAGCTTGGATTTTCAGAGTGGCATCACACAACAGTTAGTTACTCATAAAAATTAGCTTTGTATATTTATATATATTTGCTGTGAATTAATGGGCACATGGGAGGTGGTTTTAATTTTCTTTAATTCTGAATATTCTTTTAGAAAAATTTAGATTGGTTAGTTGGTTAGCTTAATTTTTTTATGGCACAGTGGGAAAATTTATGTGCATAATCTATAGAAATTGATTCCTCCCCATGTGCCAAAACTTTTTTCCTGTCCAGTGCTCCAGTATATAAATCTATGTAAGTTTTGTATATATATGAATGTATGTAAACTGTGTGTATTAATAAATGTAAAAAAAAAATTGAAATGTCCAGTGCTCCAGCTGGCTATCATAATGTAGTTTATTTAGTATAAACCATGTTTATATCTTCTGCTTATGATTATCGTTGCTGATCTTTTATTTGGAGTACTCCATTTACTTGACTATCAAGGTTTTTATCCTTATGCACAGGCAGTTTAAAAACTGAGAATTTAGTTTTCATTATCCATCCTGAACTAATGTGCTTTGAAATAATTCACAGTTAATTTGATTGACAGTAGAATAAATATTAGCCATAAAATTTAGGATTTAATTATTATCAGTAAACCTTAATGCAGCCTAGGAATGAGCTGTCACTAAAAAGTCAAAAGTACTTGGCTGTAAAATAATTAAAAAATTATTTTGCACCTTGAGGCGATTTCTTTAAAAAAATATATCTTTTTTTTTACAGAAATTGTGGACAAACGATCCGATCATTGAGGTATGCCCTTACACAAATGCAATCAAGCCTTCACCGTATGCACGTTCTCGTCTTCCAAGGAGAACATCATCTACTGCATCATCCACAGCAAATGCAAGAGATTCAGATTCCACTACAAAAGGAAGCCGAAGTTCCATTGCATCATCAGCATCCAGTGCAAGCAGTGTTGTTGGAAGTGGTCTTGCCAAAGTTCAGAACATATTTTTACGGGTTCATGAGAAATCATGAAAAGAAAATGCAAATTAAAACTCGGTATAATATAGTGGTAATTAAGAAATTGATAAATTGTTTGGACAGATGCTACTTTAAAGCCTTCTACCAGAAATTGTTAGTGTTGTACATCATGGTCTTCTGGTGGCAAAGCACATATACAAAGATAGTAAGATTGCTATTTCTGTTCCAAGGTACAGAATTCCTACAAACTAGAATGCCATTTTTAACAAAATGTAACCTCCTCATTATATGCTACCTTTCTTCTGCAATCTGGTAGATGACATACATAGTTGCTTCTTACATGTTAAATATATTTTCTGTAAGCTGTAAATGCAAAAACTTTTATGCAGTTTATTACTTCATGGTTAAAGTGTTCCAAACTACTCATATATTAAGAGTTGTAATTTCAGATCGCATTTATAAAGCATCTACTGTTAAAATAGATTGATACTTTTTGAAATTTTTAGACTGCAGTACAAAGGGGAGTTTGCGAATATTTACAAATCTAAGTTCATAGAGTCCATAATGATGGCATAAAAAAAAATTGTCACATTGGATTTACTGCCTAAAGTGCCATGAATGGCAAAACTTGCTGATTAAAGGTTCTCTGACAAGCTATGACTTCTGTTATAATGAAAGTAATGTGTGAAGAAGCATGTTTCATTCCATGATATGTAAATATCCAATTTATTTAATTATTTAGCTTTAGATAATAAGGGTATGTGATAACTTCAGAGAAAATATCAGCCTATGTGATAACTTTCAGTAAGTACAAATATTAAGAAAACTGAAAATTGTGAAATGTGTTTACAAAGTTCAGACTTATTAGTTAATTTTTTTTAAACACAGATTATGGTAAAAAGTTTCCTTAGAGTGTAACTATCTTATAAACTTCTAGATTGGGTTTCAGAATAAATACTCAGTAATAAACAGTTTTCCACAAGACGGTGAGAAAGCTGGCAGCTGTAAATCTGTGCTTGTGTATTATAAAGTTGTAAAGAAAATCAGTAGAATAGACTGGCCAAGCATCCTAGAATTAAAAATTTTTTTTTCTGCTTTTCAAATATAGACACAACTATTTCCATTGTCTATGACAGCAGTTTTGTTTTCTTTAGAAAACAAACTTCTCATTCCTCTTTAATTGAAATGTTTATAATTACAGTTCATTCACGGGGTCCCTCAAGGATCGATTCTTGGACCACTATTGTCTCTCATTTTCATAAATGACATCGACGAAGGGATACAAGGCATGAGGTCAAAATTTGCAGATGACATAAAGATTGGTAGAGTCATTAATGATCAGTGCCAAGCAGCACTCCAGAATGACTTGAACAGACTTCAGAAAGTCAGAGAAGTGCAGCAATGTTTTAATGCTGCTAAATGTAAAGGTCTTATTGTTGGGGCATAGCAACCCACAAATAAATTATACACTTGGTGGGAATGAATTAAAAACAGTGGAGGAGGAAAGGGATCTTGTAGTAGCAATACAAACAGATATAAAGTTTTCTGAACAGTGTAAACAGGCAGTCAAGAAAGCCCATGGTGTCCTATCGATGATTTATCGAACATTATCCTGTAGAGATAGGGAGGGCATAATCTCACTATATAAGGCAATTGTAAGACTACATTTGGAATACTGTGTTCAAGCATGGAAAACTCATCTGAAAAAAGACATTGAGCTTCTTGAAAGAGTCCAAAGATGGGCAAAACAAATGGTGAGCTCGGCAAAAGGACAGCTGTATGAGGAAAGACTCCAATTATGTGGACTACAGAGCTTGGCAACCAGGCACCTCAGAGGTGACCTGATTGAGGTTTATAAGGCTCTGAGAGGGATTAGTAAAATGAATGAAGGTGGAATTCTCACTGTGCTAAAGAATTCCAGAACTAGGGGTCATAAATTCAAATTACAGGGCTTGAGGTTTAGATTAGATCATAGGAAGTTTTCTTTTAGCCAGCAAGTCATTGATAGCTGAAACAAGTTGCACTGTGGGTAGTTTAGGCTGACAGTGAATAAATTCAAAGGTCAACTGGATACTTACCTGTGTGAGGCGAGAGGCATATAATTTGTGTTTTCATATCTACTTTTTTTTCCCTCCCATGGCAAATATTATTACTATTCCCTTTACTGATTTGTGAGTTGAAAAATGTAATATACTTATTACTTTACAAGTCCAAGTAACATGTTGAACTTAGTTTTCAATGCAGTGTATGCACCTAAGCTGTAATATGAAGAAATGCACTTTATTTTTATCATCATCATATATATATATATATATATAAAAAGTAAGAGTTGTCTGTTTGGATTAGCATCAAGAAAATTCAGTACATGAGGAGAGGTATCACAGTGCACTTTATATTCTAAGGCTAGTCTGTAAATTGAAAAACCTTGCAACTTGCTCTGAGAATGTCTGACTACCTCTCTCCTTTGAAAAGTTCCCACTTCCCATTAAGTTCTTGTATTGTCAACAGGATTGAAATTTAGCCTATTTTAAAACACATGGTAAGTGAAATATACATCCACTATTCATTAAAAAATATTAATAATTACAGTACTATTATAAAGCATCAGCCAAATTTATAAAATTTTGGCTGATGCTTTATAATAGTGCTGTAATAATAAAATATAAAAAGCATATTTCTAAAGCATCAGCCAAAAAAACAAAAATCTTCCCACATCACTTATCCATCCCCTCCAATAATTTGTCTAGTTTTTCCTTGAATTTATTAAAACTACCCACCTCCACAACAACAGATGGAAGTTTGTTCCAACAATCAGTTACCTGCTAGCTGAAGGCAAATTCCGCACATCTGACTTGCAACCATCCTTCCTCAATTATGCCCCTGTGTGTGTGTGTGTGTGTGTGTGTGTGTGTGTGTGTGTGTGTGTGTGTGTGTGTGTGTGTGTGTGTGTGTGTGTGTGTGTGTGTGTGTGTGTGTGTGTGTGTGTGGTCTAAGCAAATACCATCAGCATTGAGCTCATTCAATGCATTTAAAGTGGGCGCCTCCGTAGCCAGGTGGGAAGGAGCAGCAGTGCGTAGCACATGCTTCTTGATTAGACCGGGGTTCGAGCCCGTCACCACCAAATACGGAGTATGCGGAAAGGTCAAGGAATGACCACCGCATATCCCGGAGCAATATGGCCTTAGTTGCTAATGCTCCTAAAAACCAAATAACGAACGAACGAACGAGCATTTAAAGCTTTAAACACCTCAATCAGATCATGTCATAGGTGCCTAGACTCCAGACACTGTAATTTGTAGAATTGAAGCCTTTCTTGGTAAGATCATCCCTTTGTTTCACACAATCTTATTGTACCTGTTCCTGCAGGAACAGATGCAGAGAAGGGCATTCTTACTAAAATGAGGATTCCAGATTTGTTATTTGGTTTTTAGGAGTTTTTTAGGAGCATTAGCAACTACAGCCATATTGCTCCGGGATATGTGGTGGTCATTCCCTGACCTTTCCGCATCCTCCGTATTTGGTGGTGACGGGCTCGAACCCCGGTCTAATCAAGAAGCGTGTGCTATGCACTGCTGCTCCTGCCCACCTGGCTACGGAGGCGCCCTTCCAGACCTGTATGTAGTACTCAAGTTGCAGCTTAACCATTGCCTTTGTACAAAGGGATAATCACCTCTTTATCCCTGCTAACAAAGTTCCTGTATATCACTGACAAAACCCCATGAGCTGTCCTGGTAGCTTGTCTGCATTGCTCAGAGAACTTCATGTCTGACTACACAATTACCTCAGGTCTTTTTCATTTTCCACTACCCTGAGTGTAGTACCAACACAGTTGGTATCGTAATCTGGAATTATGTAGTACCTCGCATTTGTCAACATTAAACTTCAACTGCCACTTCTTAGCCCATCGGCCTAATTATTCTTGATCTTGTTGCAGTAGCTTACCTACCTTGATAACTGTCGTTAACCACTCTGCCAAACTTTGTATCATCTGGAAACTTAGATATTAAGCTTGATATACCTTCAACAATATTGTTAATAAATATATAAAACAACAATGGGCCCAACACCAAACCCTGGTGACTCCACTAATAACATTAGTCCATCAAGAGCTGGAGCTGAGTCTATTAATAACCACTGTCTTCTCCCACTCAACTATCCCTTTATCCAGAACGGTAACTTGTCTTTAATGCCACAATGCTCCAATTTGTACAACAATATTTTATGTGAAACAGTATCAAAATCTTTCCTGAAATCCAAGTATATGATATCAATTTTTTGCATTCAATTCCTTTGTTACTGCATCATAGTATCCAATCAGATTGGTTAGACAAGACTGCCCTTAACAAATCCATGCTGTAACTGCAGTATAATTTCATTCCTCTCTAGATGGTCCTGCACTTGACCTCTTTAACCAGTGACACCATTATTTTCCCTGGAACAGAAGTTAATCTAACAGGCATGTAATGTAATTACTCATGTTATTGTTTGCACACCCCCCCATTGTGAATTGGCGATACATTTGCATCTTTGAATGCAAATGTATCGCCATCTTTGGATCCCCTGAATCCAAAGATGCTCTCATAATTATTTCTATGGGTTTTCCTACCTCCCTTGCTGCCTCCTCAAATATAATTGGATAAATCCTATCCACACCAGGTGCCTTTTTTATTTTTAACTTCGACAAATTCTCTTCCACTTTCCTTTCAGTTATTATAAAATCATTTAGCTCTCTATTAGAGTTTGATAAACTTCTGGCATCCACTTTCCCAAAGAATTTCTCATGTGTAATTGTAGATTCAAAGTACTTATTCAGTTTGCCAGCATGTAGATGCAAAATTAAATCAAATGGATAGTTAGAATGCACAAGGGTGTCAATCAGCACTAGTTTAGATGCAGAGAACAACTATCAAAAAATATTCCTTTTTGGAATTACCTTGATTTTCACTAATCTTTAACAGTGGCATATCATTCAAAAAGAAGAAATAACACTATGTTACTCACACATGATAGAGCCAAAAGGGTAATTGAACATCAAGATATTTTTAATATTGCAATCAAAACAGCATTCAAATTTGTATTATAATTCTTGCAAACTACATCAATAAGTTAAAATTTTGTATATCTGACCAAGTGTGCATTATGTTAATTCTTAAGTTAGTTTCCAGGTTCCTATATAACAAATATCAGTACAATTCATCTGATAATTAATGGATACTATGGCTGTTGACAAAAACATCCTTCTCTCTTATTAATCTCCACACAATATGGAATACAAATCAAATCTATAATAGATTTGAGAAGTGCATATAATTCAGTGTTCCAATAGTAGCAATAGTATTTTCATAAATAAAAAGAATGCATAAAGCATTAATAGAAATTTCCACAATTTCTGAAGATTAGATAAGCATTATTTGTGGAAAACAATGTCTTAGATGATTGCTTATGGAGTTTTTATGCTGCTTCACTTAAAGAACAATGCTTTGCACTAAGTGCCTCTGTTGTTTTTGGGTTATTCTGACTTCCTCTTACTTTGAGAAAACCCTAAAAGAAAAAAAAAATTGCACTGACAGATTAGGAAACTGAAGTGGCCAGTTGTCATCATCATAGAATTACGACATGGCAAAATTTGGAAACATTTCTGGAGATAATGCCATTCTTTCACTTTCAGTTTTGTTAACATTTGTCAAGGTTATTAAAAAATTTGCTTGTAGTGCCTTATTGTTGAAACCAAATATCCTTTAATGTCTGATAATGGTCTATCTGTAATTGCAGGTATGTTGTAATAATATAACAATATCACAAAAATTACACCATATATATATATATACACTATATATTTTGTATAATATATATATTTGATGGTATGAACCAGAGCTATAATGCTCAATACGTTCTACATTGATATCATATTTGTAAAATAAAATAAGAGAAGTTTACCTCAATATGATATGTAGAACACTTCCATATGATACTCTCCAGAAATTAAAATGAAAACAATTAAAAAAAATTGAAAATCTTACATTACAGTAAGAAATAATTAACAATAATTAAAAATCAAATGAACACAATTAAACACAATTAAAAAGTAAGTCAAAAATTAATTTAACGAAAAATTGCAAAACGATTTTTGTGTTCATTTGATTTTCAATTATTGTTAATATTTCTTATTGTAATGTAAGATTTTCGATTTTTTTAAACATACATACATATATATATATATATATATATTACTAATTCAAATCAAAAGGGACTATGAGGCCCAATAAGTCCTATTATTATAATAATCTTAAATTATAGGTGAAAGCCTCATACCTTTTTAGTAGGACTGTTAATCTCTCAACACTCAATCGCGAATGATTATAATATGAACTTACCCCCCCCCCGTGCATAGTCATAAATAAATCAAGTTAAAATAGCTATTAATTAAAATAATCATGCCTTCAAGGCATGATTATTTTCAAGGGAATCGGGAAAGACGGCAGCCACCAACCTCCAAAAAACCAACCAACATCACAAGCCATCATGAGAATTGAAAAACAATTGTTGCAAAATTCTAAAAATTACAAAACAAATAAACCAATTCACACATAAATTAAACTTTAAAACCATTTTTTAACTTATTTTAAGAAGTTAAAGAAGTTTAAGTTTTTTAAGAAGTTAAAAAACGGTTTTAAAGTTTAATTTATGTGTGAATTAATTTATTTGTTTCATCGTTTTTAGAATTTTGCGACAATTGTTTTTCAATTCTCACGATGGCTTGTGATGTTGGTTGGTTTTTTGGAGGTTGGTGGCTGCCGTCTTTCCGTAATTCTTTCCGAGATTCCCTTGATGTGATATGAGAGTTGAAGGCATGATTATTTTAATTAATAGCTATTTTAACTTTATTTATTTATGAGTATGCACGGGGTAGGTAGGTTCATAAGTTCATATTATAATCATTTGCGATTGAGTGTTGAGAGATTAACAGTCCTACTAAAAAGGTATGAGGTTTTCACCTATAATTTAAGATATATATATATATTTTTTTTTTTTTTCTTTTTTTTAAGTTTCATTTTATGAATTGGTATAGTCAGGGAAATTATCTAAAATTTTAAATGCTGAAATATGCTCTACAATTAAATTAATTAATATCCTGTTATAATCAAATTAAGAACAAAAGGCATACCCTCACTATTTGTTGGTATTTTTGGTTTAAGATAATGTGGTTCCAATATTACTTTCACTGCCTGAAAGCTGCATAATCCTTTGTTCTTAGTGGATATTTTCTTTTTTTAAATGAGCTTGTATAAAACATGTTCTACCAATAGGAGGCACACTCCATTCCATTTATTCTTATTAATAATGGAAATAATGTATCCTTGATTTCCCTTAGCCTCTTGTGTTTTCCAAGATAAAATTATCTTTTCAGGTTTTAAACTTCAGTTAAAAATTATTCAAATATTGTTCTTTCTTTTAATGTCTAGGATGCTTGGAGAAAGTGATTTTGAATTACATAACAACTCGGGAAATTACTCTTTGTTAATTGAAAATCATTATTTAAATAATTATTAACATAGAATTCTATGTTAATACTGATGTAATTTTAAGATTTCTTCATTACTGAGATACTTAACCCCTTCACGATTACACATGAAGATTCATGTCTTTCATATTTGGGCTCTGGGGTATACATACATAGATCTATGTTTTGATTGATTCAGACTAACAAAGATGAAGAAAAACTTGCTGGAATTCAGATCCAAAACTTGATAAAACTTTATCAGGTGATACATAAAGTATTTGTATAGTATGTTATTGCGTTAAAAAAAAAAAAATTTCATTTTTGAAAATTTTTACAATATTTTTTCCAAGATCATTAAAAAATTTTGAGTTTTGGCAACAGTTTCATTCTAATATTGGGCAATTGAGTCAAAATAAAACATAAAAGCATTTATGTACAAAGTTTCAAAATTCCAACAAACAAGTTTCTGCAGTGCCCCTGCTATCAGAAACTCGCAGCCCAGTGCATATATGTTTTCAGATGTTTTGGGGAAACTCATTCATGAAATAGTTAATGAGGTTGCAACAAAACATAACTTATTTGTTTTTTTCCAATGCTATAAATTTAGGATTTATTTAGCAAACCTGAAATTTAGAAAAGAAAAAAAGATTTAATAAATAATAAAACAAAATATGCATTTTGTTTTATTATTTATACACACAATAAAATACACACATACCAGAACCTCTACAGAGCATTCTACCAATGGATCATTTTGCAGAATTAATCATTCAATAAAAGTAGAGCCTTTGTATGCTAAAAAATGCTTAGTAATGTCCAAATTTATCTCCAGTTATGCTTTCCAATTTTTCAGATGAAGTATCATTTGCAATTTTTTTTTTCTTTTCCTTTTCTTTTCCAGACATTGCTAAATGGATTTTATATAATGCAAAAAACAAAACAAAACACTTTTTTAAAGAACACGAAATATTAGCAGATTTAGGTAGATTAACAAAAGTAAACTGTTATATATTTATTTTTTGTATTACGTGTATTAAAAATGTTAATTTTGTACTGATTTACATTTTTTTTTAAAAAATACAGTATGTTACAACAAGGCCCAAATAATTTAAAAGAGAAAAAAGGCATGAAATTTATATTTAACATGATAACTTAATAAATGAAAATAATATAACAGTGGAACTATCATGAGCATAATGAAGCAAGTGGTTATAATATGAAATGAGTGCTACTGTGAAAATAGTAGCACTCATTTCATATTATAACAAAGATGTTTCTTTAGGGTATTTAAGTATTAAAGGCCTGCATTTTATGGCTCTCGTCACTGACTCAAATTATATATCGTTTTTACAATAGGAATGGTCACATACTGGGGAAATGCATGAAAGGTAAAGAAGAATAGAATTCATGAATCCAGCCACTCTTATAAGAAAGAAATTCTAGATTAAAATATTTTTATTTACTTTTTTAATATTGACATATATTCAAAATATCACTATATTTTACATACAATATACAAATGTATATGTATATTTTGTAAATTTAATGACCATTCTCAATTTATAAAAATAGAAATTCCACTAAATATATATAACTTTAAAAAGTTAAATCATTCCAAAAACATCATTACAAAAGATTATATCTGAACATTTGACAATATGTTGGATGTAAATATCAGATAAGAAACCCCATCCATTTCAACAAGCACATGAAAATATAAAATCTGCATCCAAAGTGTTAGACCAGAAATATTTACAAGAGTTGTTATACCCATAAGTGAAAGTTAAACAAATATGTTTGTTTCTTTTTCAGAAGGATTATATTGTGTAAATATGCTAACTAGTACTTGCTACTTCCAAAGCTATCACAATGTTGTTCTACCTCTTATCTGTGATGTAATCACGTTAAATGTATAAAATATTACTGCTGTGTTCCATTTGCCTTTGGGATGTGAAAAGTCTGTAAATGAATAATATTGTATGAATTTACGTCCGAGGAATGAATATGTAAAATAAAATTAATTTTATGACAATTCTTTCTATTAGTTCTTTTTTTTTTTTTAAATTAATTTCTAGGCAGAAGCATAAACATCAAAAAAGATCTTGCTATATACAATAGAGCATCAGGTACCCAGAATAATTAATGTCAGACCTCTTCCAGATATCAAAATTTTCTGGATAATCGAACGTAAGGTAAAATTAAATAAATTCTGTTATAATGTATTAAGGTAAAAGAAAAAGACTTTAAATAGTGTGAAAAAATATTTATTTAATATTAAAATATAATAATAAAAAATTTGCACATTTACATATGTATATTTTATGTGGGAAAAATTTAAAGTAATTTTTTAAAATAATGTTTGCTCATTTTTTGTTTTGTTTGTTGTGACCTATTTTTTTGCTGCTAAATCTCTCAAGTTCCTTAATAATATCAATTTGATTATATCACATTCTTCCTGGTTTTTTGCCCATTTCAGTGCGGTTTCTTTTAGTTGACATTTTACCATAAAAAAAACAAGAAAAATAATAAATCACAGTTTCAGTCCGATATTATTTTTGCTGAATCTGGAGCTAAACTAAACATAATATGAAATGAAGAGAACAAAATATGTCATGGAAAATTGGGTTCATGGAAATGACTGACTAACTCTATCACTCATAGTTTCCAAGAAAACCCTAATCCAACATTTCACCAGATATATGACATAAAAAAAAAATAGACAGAAATACTCTCGTAGCATAAACATTTGTCTCAAATACTACCATTAATAAAAAAAAAGAAAAATCAGCCCTTCAAATTATTCCAGATAACCGATGTTCTACTGTATATATAAAAACAGGGTGTTTCAATTATAGGGCACCTGTGTCTATCTTGTTTAGTTTTAGGTCTAGGCTATTTGTCATCTGGAACCCTTTCTTCCATATTTGGCTGAAATTTTTGAATTTGATTAAAACTGGACTAAGTATTACCATTTAGATTTTATGATTTCTAAATTTAAATTCTGCATAGTCTTTTTACTCAGTTTTTACTTTTTACTAATAAGCTTTTACTCAGTGGGAAAGCTGTTCTCTGTCCTCGGTTTAATTCTAAAGATATCATTGGTAAACTCTGAAATGAATGTAAACCAATTCTACTGGAGCAAGAAAAAAAAAAGGAGTATGAGACAAGACACATAACTGCCCTCATACAACTACCATCTATAGAGCTAAATTCACACATTGGTGACTAGTGGTCTCAGACAGTTTTTAAATTCTGTACAGTGGGATCAACTGATGTTACCAACAGCAAATTCTAAGTGGGAAGCATTCAAGGAATTAATCGTGGAAGCTACTAACTGTTTCATGCCTATTAAGAAATATTGTTCAAGGTTAAGGCTTAAATGGTTGTCAAATAAACTAATGAGACTCGTGGCAGAGAAGAAAAATGCATGAGATGCATATAAATTATCAGGCAATACAGAAGCCTATGGCAGATATACGCTAGTCTTAATCAAGTCACAAAGGAGGTTAGGCAGGCGAAGGCAGATTACGAGAAATCTTTGGCAAAGGATGCTAAGAAAAATAGCAAGGATGTTTTTACATATATAAACTCTAAAAGGAAGGGGATGAATCAGATTGGTCCACTTGATATCACTGGTTCGACTGTTGATGATCCTGCTCAGATAGCAAACAATCTGAATGAGTATTTTGCATCTACGTTCACACAGGAGGAGTTATTCAGGATTGAAATTGCCAGAAAGTTATCAATTGTAGCAGGGTGCTTAATGATTTTGTAATAACTGAAAGCAAAGTGGAGGAGAAATTGTTGAAGTTAAACATAAGAAAGACACCTCGGGTGGATGGGATCTATCCAGTTATATTAAAGGAGGTGTCAAAGGAAGTAAGCAAACCCTTAGCCATAATTATGAGAGCATCCTTGGACTCAGGGGAGGTCCCCACGGACTGGAGATGTGCAAATGTATCCCCAATTCACAAAGGGGGATCGAAGGGTGACACGAGTAATTACAGACCAGTTAGTTTAACTTCTGTTCCGGGTAAAATAATGGAGTCACTGGTTAAAGATGCATTGCAGGATCACCTAGACAAGACTGCAGCAATAATTCAGACACAGCATGGGTTTGTTAAGGGAAAGTTTTGTCTGACAAATTTGATTTGAAAATATGATGTGGTTACAAAGAAACTGGATGCAAAAAATAATTTTGATATCATATACTTGGATTTCAGGAAAGCTTTTGACACTGTTGCGCATGGAAGAGTACTATACAAATTGGAGCAGAATGGTATTAAGGGTAAGTTGCTACAATGGATAAAAGGATGGTTGAATGGGAGAAGACAGAGAGGGTGGTAATCAATGGGTGTTGCTCTTCGTGGACTAATGTTATTAGTGGAGTCCCACGGGGTTCAGTGTTGGGTCCACTGTTGTTTTGTATATTTATCAATGATATTGATGAAGGTATATCAGGCTTACTGTTGAAGTTTTCAGATGATACAAAGGTTGGCAGCGTTGTTAATGACAGTGTGCTACTGCAACAGGATCTAGAAAATTTGGGAAAATGGGCTGAGAAGTGGCTGAGAAGTTTAACATTGACAAATGCAAACTACTGCATATGGGTAGAAGTAACCCCAGAGGAACATACCAACTGTGTGGTACTACACTGAGGGTGGTAGAAAATGAAAAAGACCTGAGAGTAATTGTGCAGTCAGATATGAAGTTTTCTGAGGAATGCAGACAGGCTGCCAGAGCAGGTCATGGGGTTTTGTCAATGATATACAAGAATTTTGCTAGCAGGGAAAAGGAGGTGATTGTCCCTCTGTATAAGGCAATGGTCAGGGCATGCCTTGAGTACTGCGTACAGGTCTGGATGCCTCATTTTAGGAAGGATGTAGATTTGCTTGAGCATGTATGCAGAAGGGCAACAAGATTGGTGAGGGGAATGAAGGGAATCCTCTTACCAAGAGAGGCTTAAGTTCTGCAAATTGCGGTGGCTGGAGACTAGGCATCTGTGAGGTGATCTGATTGAGGTGTATAAGGCCTTGAATGGGTTGAGCACACTGAATTCTGATGGGATTCTTCCACTTGTTTAGATTACGAAATTAAGGGGGCATAAATTGAAATTGAGGAACGACAGCTGTAGAATAGATGTGCGGAAATTTGCGTTTAGCCAGCGGGTGATTAATTGCTGGAACAAACTTCCATCTGTTGTTGTGGAAGTTGATAGGTTAAATAAATTTAAGGAGGAACTGGACAAACATTTAGAGGGAATGGTTGTGTGAATTTTTTTTTTTTTTTACTACTACTACACTGAAAAAGTGAACATAAAATGCAATGCAACTGTTGTGCCCCCCCAAAGTTTATATTGTTTTAGAAGTACACCAATTATGTTTTTAGACTAAAACAACTTTCCAGCTTTTCATCAATATATTTAAATTTATAATTCTTAAAATATCAACTGTAATACTTAGTCAAATTTTAGTATCAAATTCATAAATTTCAGCTGAAACATGACAACAAAAAAGGCTCAGATTAAAAGTAGCCTAAACCTAAAAATAATCATAGATCCTTTAAAATTGAAACATTCTAATATACACATACATATATAATATATTCCCAACATTCTGCCCTTCCACTGGATTATAATTTCATTATATTCATTCTGCAGGGCTTTTTTTTTTTTTTTTTTTTTTGTTGATGGTGAAGGAGGGAGGAGTACGGATAGTCTACTAATTTTTAAGAGTTTTATAATCAGTTAATTATAACTAATTATAATTTTGCCCTATACTTTTAATAATAATTAATTATAATTTTGCCCTATATATTCCAGCTTATTGATTTTGTTTTAACATTGAGTCCCCTCCATCGCCATCAGAAAAAACAATTATGTCCTGTTGAATGAATATAATGAAACTGTAATGCAGTGGAAGATTTTATGTATGAAGGTCAGTAAGAAATTAATGCATGTGACAAACTTGAGATTGTTTCTCTACGCAATCCCTCTAAACAGCAATATATTTTGTCAACTTTGAACTAGCCACTATGTAATGAAATTGTAAAACTCTTTGTCACAATGTTAGTATGTTGTGACCAGAAGTCCTAGTCAGAAATCTTCATCTCATTGTGCTGCTGTCATCCTCAAAAAAATTGTTGCTCTTATAATTTAATCCATTCATATTCAAATAATGAACAACATAAAATTAACCCTTCAAACAGAATTATTAATATCAAGCTTCAAAACAACACACAGTTGAGCAGATTGCAAATTTTAAATACTTAGGTGCAATTATCAGCCAAAGTGGAAGAGTTGAAGAGGAAATAAATAATAGAGTAGCAGCACCAGGAAGTCTGTATAATATGCTAAATAGAAGAAATAGATTTCTTTCTAGGCCAGAAATAATGAAGAAGCAAAAATTTCAGTATAGCAATCAATATATATTCCAGTTTTAATGTATAACTGCAAGCTATAGGCTTGCAGTTATACATTAAAAAATTATACATTATATAACTTAGGAAAACTAGACAAGACAAGACAAGACAAGATTAGAAAACAAATAATAACTATTATAATAATAATATTAGTAATTTAAACATGGAAAGAGGTATTTAAAAAAAGGTGTAAAGCGGAAAGAGACTAGAGTCTCTTCCCCGAGATAGAAGGAAATGGTGTGCTCTACCTGTTAACTTGACAAGATCCATTAAGAAAGAATCTCTACACTGTTAAAATATTCCTTCAATTTTTCCTGCTTTTGTTGTATATGTGAATAAAATCACTAGGCTGTTCTTTTAGATGCTCTGTATCTTCTTTTTTTTTTGCAATATTCAATGTAAACCTTGCCCTACAAAATTTATAAAAACTTTCATACCATTTGGCACAGTATATACATGATTATGTGATAAAATATTTAATATGTGTGTATATATATGCACATCACTTAAAATTATTTAATCATTCAAAAAATTATTCAATAACTTTCACTCCAGCATCTGTCACTTCACACAGTCTAATTTCTGTTCTGTCATTTGCAATTTGTTGAATGGTTATTAAATTTTTTTGATTTTCTAATGTGGGATTCTTCTCAAGGATAAGACGACAGGTCACAAATTGTTGCCAGTGTTTTCCCATAAAATCAAAACCTCCAGAAATAGTACACAAATTATTAGCAATGCCATTTTTATTTCCTTGAGATTTTAGGTGGTTGCAAGAGGAAATGTTCATCAAAAATTGTTTAGTTGCTATTAATATAAGATTATAATCACTCATAATCTTATTAAGAACTTTCACTATTTCATTGTAATGACTTTCAAGTTTTTTTAAATTATTCATATGATTGATTCTATCTATCCAGTAGAATGCAGAGATGCTGTCTATCATAATCAATGATATTTTACTATTTATTCCAAGAAGATTTTCAAGTGAATGTAGAGTAATCAAGAATTGTTCAGTATTGGCACATTTCACAATAAAAAGTGAACTGAGGCAGCTTTTAATGAAGGAAGATATGTCTTTATGGAGAGAAATTTTTTCAGCTTCATCGGTTGAAGATTTTGTCTTGGCAGAATTTACTCTTTTTTCCAAGATTGTAATCAGCCTCAGTAAGTTAAAATGATAGTCCATATCAATAAATAAAACACCTGCATTTAAACCTTCTAAAACAATACCTCTCCATGTGGGTGGTAGTATACATCGGGCAATGAAATGGTACAAGAGTTCAGTTTTTCCAACTCCAGCTTTACCGAAGATTTCAATAACATCAAGACATTGGAGATTTGGTAAGAGACGTGGTTCTAAAGATGACAGAGTGGGTCGAGTTCCAAGTCTTGCCAAAAGCTAAAAGGGGAAAAAAAAAAAAAAAAAAAAAAGCTTCTTTTCATGAAATATTCATTACATAAAATAAAATATAAAAATTTAAATATTTTTGCTAACTGGACAAAAAAAAAATGACTTAATATATAGCACTACCATCATAAAATCATATCATCAAAGTTTCTTGCGACGACCAACTAACTGGTTAAAATAAATTTTATTAAAATAAAAATGATATATACATAAGATAAAACATCAAATGTCATCAACTAGAGGGAGTGAGACTCATCAATATTCTAATATATTTCTGATTAAGGTAGAGACTTGAAATTTGATACAGTTATAGAATAGTCTTTGCTGGTAATGGAAAAATTAACAAAACTATGACAAGTTATCTGGGGGTCAAAATTTTTAAAATATACATGCATATTGCTAAATGTGCATCTTTCCAATAGAAGTAGAGATAGAGACTTGACATTTAATATTGATAATAGGCTTGACGAGTAGATTCCAAATATACTGCTTCTTTTTAGATTTGGGGAGATAGGTCCCCTTCCCAAAAAAACCCATTTATTATTGACATATGGGGTTTTTTTCACAGCATCAGTATTACAATACTACTGCAAAAGGATTTGCAGAGGTATTGTAATAGTGCAAATCCTTTTGCAGTATTACAATACCTGATCACATGAAGACAATCTGGTTAGCCAATAGCAAACTTATGCTAAGTTTGTTATTGGCTAACCAGATTAAAAGTTTGTCATACACTTAGCGGATTCACCACCTTATGAACTGCAATTTAAATAATGTGGTCAATCTGCCATGTGTATAACAAATGCAATCTGGTTAGCCAATAGTAAACTTTGAATAATTTTTCATCTTGCTGCTATGATGAACTTGCCATCACTGTTTGATCTCCAACTTTTTCACAGTGAAAATTTTTGCAAAGCTTGCAAAAGAACTTGGATCACTTTTTTACAAGTTTTTTCTTTTTTTTTTCATTTCAATAATTGTCTTACACTTGACCTTGTGGTCAAACTGTTTTAACCTATAGGCCTACTATGAGACTAGGGTGTTCATCTGCTGCACACAGACAGAAAAAATATTTTCAGAAATCACTTTCTCTCTTCTCTGCACAGTGACTGGATGATCTGTTCTGATAACAGGACTACAGGTTGGAAACAACAGTAACCACAAGCATGTAATGTAATGTAACCAGTATATTCTTTAAGCCTCAGATGAAGACAACAAAATAGAAATAGAAGACAGGACTGTAGGCTGTCCTCTATTTATATTTCTTTAAGCCTCAGGTGAAGACATCAACATAAAAATCATAATGCAAGGCAGTTATTCCATAAATTTAACACAAATCTTTTTCTAAATTAGTAAATCTGAGTAAGATGCAGTCACTTTATCCCTAATTAAATTTTTTTTATGACTGATATATGTAAGCTTTCTTCCTTGCATCATTTTTCAACTACTAATAAAGTTCCCCACATGAAAAACATGACTTTCTTATCCAAACACAGAGATTCATGAGAAACTCGAACTGTCTCATTACAATTGACATCTTACACAGATGAGAATATCTGGTACTGAATATTATATCACTTATTCCATGCTTTAGAAAACAACTGAAGAAAAGAAAACACTTTAGAAGACAATGCAATGTTGAGTCTGTTTGGTGTGACATAAGCACTGGGAAAGGAAAAATGAGAATAGGTGTGTGTTATAGGCCTAATGAATTTGATGAGTATAATGAGCAATTGTGCAGAGAAATAGAGTGGGCTAGTAAATCAAAGTGTCTTATAATGGGTGATTTTAAGAAATTGACTGGAGTTTGACTGGAATTGACTGGAATTTGTGGGTTGGTTGCTGTTGTTGTTATTTGTTTTTTAGGAGCATTAGCAACAGGCCATATTGCTCTAGGGATATGCGGTGGTCATTCCCTGACCTTTCTGCATCCTCCGTATTTGTGGGTTGGTCACACAGCTTTTGTGGATTTATTGGATGATTGTTATCTACAGCAGCATGATTGGCAGGCAACTAGAGGGAGAAATACTCTTGATCTGATTATCATTAGTGATTCTTCATGCATTAAGACTCTGCAGATAAAACCACTAGGTGGCAGTGATCACACCTATTCTCATTTCTCATTTCACACCTATTCTCATCTCAACTCTCATCTCATTTCACACCTATTCTCATCTCAGACCACTATAGTCACCTTTACGAAAGCAAAAACCTTCCCTTAACTACCATCAGGGGTAAAGGGAAGGTTTTTGCTTTCGTAAAGGTGACTATAGTGGTCTGAAACAGTATTTAAATTCTATACGGTGGGACCAACTGATGATGTGATGTTACCAACAGCAAATTCAAAATGGGAATTTGCTGTTGGTAACATTAGGTATAAACTCACAGAGTGACTGCACCTTACTCAGATTTACTAATTTAGAAAAAAAGAAATAATATTAGAAGCTACTAGAATTTTCATACCAACTAAGAAATATTGTTCAAGATTTAGGCCTAAATGGATGTCAGATGAACTAATTAGACATGTGGCAGAGAAGAAAAATGCATGGGATACATATAAATTAACAGGCGACACAGAAGCCTATGATAGATATAAGCGGGTCTATAACCAAGTCACAAAGGAGGTTAGGCAGGCAAAGGAAGATTATGAGAAATATTTGGCAAAGGATGCAAAGAAAAACAGCAAAGAGTTCTTTACTTAAGTAAACGCTAGAAGGAAGGGGATGAATCATATCGGCCCACTTGATATCAGTGGTTCAACTGTTGATGATCCTGCTCAGGTAGATAACAAACTAAAGGAAAATTTTGCATCCACATTCACACATGAGGAGTTATTCAGCGAGGGGAATGCCAGAGGTGTATTCAACTCTGGCAGTAAGCTAGATAATCTTGTAATAATTGAGAGTAAAGTGGAGGAGAAATCGAAGATAAACATAAGAAAGGCACCTGGGGTGGATGGAATCTATCCAGTTATATAAAAGGAAGAAGCAAAGGAAGTAAGCAAACCCTTAGCCATAATTATCAGAGCTTCCTTGGACTCAGAGGAGGTGCCCGTGGACTGGAAATGTGCAAATGTGATCCCAATCCACAAAGGAGGATCAAAGGGAGACACAGGTAATTATAGACCTGTTAGTTTAACTTCTGTTCCAGGGAAATTAATGGAAGCACTGGTTAAAGAAGCATTGCAGGATCATCTAGACAAGACTTCAGTTATAGCTTGGACACAGCATGGGTTTGTTAAGGAGAAGTCTTGTCTGACCAATTTGATTGGATACTATGATGTAGTCACAAAGGAACTGGATGCAAAGAATAATTTGATATCATATATTTGGATCTTAGAAAGGCTTTTGATACTGTTGCACATTGAAGACTGCTGCACAAATTGGAGCAGTGTAGCATTGGAGGCAAATTGCTGCTATGGATAAAGGGATGGTTGAGTGGGAGAAGACAGAGAGTGGTAATCAATGACACTGCTCTTCCTGGACTAATGTTATTAGTGGAGTCCCCCAGGGTTCAGTGTTGGGTGCATTGTTGTTTTCTGTATTCATTAATGATATTGATGATGGTATATCAGGCTTAATGCCCAAGTTTGCAGATGATATGAAGGTTGGCAGAGCAATTAATGACAATAATGACAGTACGCTGCTGTTGTTTGTTTGTGATTTTGGTTTTTAGGAGCATTAGCAACTAAGGCCATATTGCTCTGGGGATATGCGGTGGTCATTCTCTGCCCTTTCCACATCCTCCGTATTTGGTGGTCACGGGCTCGAACCCCGGTCTAATTAAGAAGGATGTAGAGCTGTTTGAACGAGTACAAGGAAGGGCAACAAGATTAATGAATGGAACAAATTGGAACTCTTATGAAGTTATGAGCTTATGCAGCATCAGCCAAAAAAATATCACACCATTCCCTCCAAATGCCTGTCCAGTTCCTCCTTAAATTTATTTAACCTATCAACTTCCACAACAACAGATGGAAGTTTGTTCCAGCAATTAACCACCCACTGTGTAAAGGCAAATTTCGGCATATCTATTCTACATCTGTGTTTTCTTAATTTGAATTTATGCCCCCTTAGGTTCGTAATCTGAACAAGTAGAAGGATCCCATCAGAAATTAACATGCTCAACCCATTCAAGGCCTTATACACCTCAATCAGATCACCACGCAGGTGCCTAGTCTCCAGCCACTGCAATTTGCAGAACTTAAGCCTCTCTTGGTAAGAGGATCCCTTCATTCCCCTCACCAATCTTGTTGCCCTTCTCTGTACATGCTCAAGCAAATCTACATCCTTCCTAAAATGAGGCCTCCAGACCTGTACGCAGTACTCAAGGCGTGGCCCGACCATTGCCTTATACATAGGGACAATCACCTCCTTTTCCCTGCTAGCAAAATTCTTATAAAGTCTTGAATTGTTTGAGCATGCTCAATGCTGATGGGATTAGGATTAGCATTAGCAAAGGCACATGATGCAAGAAAGCAAGCTTATATAGCATCAGCCAAAAAAAAAAAACGCTTATTTCACCCATCCACTCACTCCAAATGTTTGTCAAGTTCTGTCTTGAATCTATTTAAGCTATCAACTTCTACAAGTACACATGGAAGTTTGTTCCAGCAATCAACCACCGGCTGGCTAAAGGCAAACCTCCACACATCTATCCTACAATTGTCTTTCCTCAATTTGAATTTATTCCCTCTCAAGTGATTATTCTGAGCAGGAGGAAGAATCCCATCAGCATTGAGCATGCTCAAACCATTCAAGGCTTTATACACCTCAATCAGATCACCTTGAAGGTGCCTAGTCTCCAGACTGTAATTTGCAAAACAAAGAGCAACCCTTTGTTCCATTCACTAATCTTGTTGCCCTTCTCTGTACTCGTTCAAACAGCTCTACATCCTTCTTAAAATGAGGCTTCCAGACCTGTATACAGTACTCAAGGTGTGGCCTGACCATTGCCTTAAGCAGCCAACAAGCTGCAAACTATTATCTTGGCAGAGTTTTTTAAAATTTATAGCAGATTCATCTATGAAGGTAGATGAATCTGCTATAAATTTTAAACTACCCTGCTAACCTATGAAGGTAATTCATCTACGAAGCAAATTAGGCAGAAATATAGATAACAAAAGTTGAATATAAGTCCAAGCCTCTCTGATCATGGAGAGACTCCCCATGTTTGAAATCAAATGTAGGTTGCATACACTGAATTATGACCACCTACCCAATACTTCGTAGGTCCTCCTTTTGCCCTCAGTACAGCAGTTTTCCGACGTGGCATTGATTCAACAAGATATCAGAAGTGTTCAGGAGGTATGGCTGCATTACACACAAGCTGTGTGTAATGCGGCTAGAAATGCAGGTATGGAGGTGATTGGTGTATCCAGATGCCTGATATGCTTTTCCATAGTGTCCCACAAGTGCTCTATGAGATTGATATCGAGGGAGTTCGGAGTCCAATCGATATACTGGAAGTCAGAACTGTGTTCCTCAAACCATTCCTACACAACAAGTGCCCGATGGCTCGGCGCATTATCAACTTGGAACATACCATCGCCATTCGGAAAAGGTGTAACATAGTGGGGTGTACACAGTCAGCAAGCAATTGACTATAGCGGAGACCAGTAATATGTTGTTCCACATTAGCATTACCATTAGTAGAGGCATTTGATGCAAGAAAGCAAGCTTATGCAGCATCAGCCAAAAAAAAAAAAAAAAACCCACTTCCACTTCACCCCTCTGTTCGTTCAAAATACCTGTCCAGCTGAGCCTTAAACTTATTTAGGCTATCAACCTCCACTACAAGGGATGGAAGTCTGTTCCACCAACCAACCACCCGCTGGCTAAAGGCAAATTTCCGCACGTCTATCCTACATATGTCTTTCCTCAATTTGAATTTATGCCCTCTCAGGTGATTTTTCTGAGCTAGAGGAAGAATCCCATCAGCATTGAGCATGCTCAAACCATTCAAGGCTTTATACACCTCTATCAGATCACCTCACTGGTGTCTAGTCTCCAGACACTGTAATTTGCAAAACTTAAGCCTTTCTTCGTAAGAGCACCCCTTTGTTCCATTCACTAATCTTGTTGCCCTTCTCTGTACTCGTTCCAGCAGCTCTACATCCTTCTTGAAATGAGGCCTCCAGACCTGTATACAGTACTCTAGGTGTGGCCTGACCATTGCCTTATACAAGGGAATAATCACCTCCTTATCCCTGCTGGAAAAATTCCTGTATATCATTGACAATACTCCATGAGCTACTCTTGCAGCCCGTCTGCACTGCTCAGAGAACTTCATATCTGCCTGCACAACCACCCCCAAGTCCCTTTCATTCTCTACCACTGTCAGTGTAGTACCACAGAGTTGATACGTTGCTCTGGGGTTGCTGTTTCCCATGTGTAGTACTTTACATTTGTCAATGTTAAACTTCATTTGCCACCTCTCAGCCCATCTGCTCAACCTTTCCAGATCCTGTTGCAGCAGCATAGTGTCAGTAGTGTCCTTGACAACCCTGCCAACCTTTGTATCATCTGCAAACGTGTACATTAAGCTTGATATACCATCATCAATATCATTTATAAATACAGAAAACAATAATGGATCCAACACTGAGCCCTGAGGGACTCCACTAATAACATTAGTCCACGATGAGCAGTGTCCATTGATTACCACTCTCTGTCTTCTCCCCCTCAACCACCCCTTTATCCATAGCAGCAATTTGCCTCCAATGTCACACTGTTCCAATCTGTGTAGCAGTCTTCCATGTGCAACAGTATCAAAAGCCTTTCTAAGATCCAAGTATATAATATCAAAGCTATTCCCTGCATCCAGTTCTTTTGTGACTGCATCATAGTATCCAATCAAATTGGTCAGGCAGACTTCCCCTTAACAAAACCATGCTGTGTCCGAGCTATAACTGAAGTCCTGTCTAAATGATCCTGCAGTGCTTCTTTAACCAGTGCCTCCATTAATTTTCCTGGAACAGAAGTTAAGCTCACAGGTCTATAATTACTTGTGTCAGCCTTTGATCCTCCTTTGTGAATTGGGGTCACATTTGCACATTTCCAGTTTATGGGTACCTTCCCTGAGTCCAAGGAAGCTCTCATAATTATGGCTAAGGGTTTGCTTACTTCCTTTGCTGCCTCCTTTAATATAACTGGATAGATCCCATCCACCCCGGGTGCCTTTCTTGTGTTTATCTTCAACAGTTTCTCCTCCACTTTACTCCCAGTTATTTCAAGATTCTGAAGCTTACTGCTAGAGTTGAATACACCTCTGGCATTCCCCTCGCTGAATAACTCCTCTTGTGTGAATGTCGATGCAAAATATTCATTTAGTTTGTTAGCTACTTGAGCAGGATCATCAACAGTTGACCCATCAATATCAAGTGGACCAATCTGATTCATCCCCTTCCTTCTAGAGTTTACATAAGTAAAGAACCGTTTGCTGTTTTTCTTTGCATCCCTTGCCAAGGATTTCTCATAATCTGCCTTCGCCTGCCTAACCTCCTTTGTAACTTGGTTGCATATCAACTTGTATCTATCATAGGCGTCTGTGTCATGTGTTAATTTGTAAGTATCCCATGCATTTTTGTTCTCTGCCATATGCCTCATTAGTTCATCTGACATCCATTTTGGCCTAAACCTTGAACAATATTTCTTAGTTGGTATGTAAAGCCTAGTAGCTTCCAAGATAAGTTCTTTGAATGCTTCCCATTTTGAATTTGCTGTTGGTAACATCATCAGTTGGTCCCACTGTATAGAATTTAAATACTGTCTCGGTCCATCGTAGTCGCCTTTACGGAAGCAATAACCCTTCCCTTTACCCCTAATGGTAGTTACCTCTTTGAGTAAATCCCACTTCAGCACACTGTGATCACTGCCACCTAGTGGTTCATTTATCTGCAGATTGTTAATGCATGAAGAATCACTGCTGATAATCAAATCAAGAGTATTACTCCCTCTAGTTGCCTCCCGAACATGCTGATGTAGAAAACAATCATCCAATAAATCCAGGGGTCCAAGTTCCTGCCAGTGAAACATGCCCCACACCACACAACTGCCTCCACTGGCCTGCACTTTTGATACCATGCATGATGGATGAAGAGCCTCATGTTGTTGACGCCAAATCCATACACGACCATCCATGGTGTGGAGTAAATAATGTGACTCATCTGACCAGGACACTTTCTTCCAGTCTTCTAACATCCAACTTGCATGCTCTTTGCACCAGGTGAGTCTTTTAGGCTGATGAACCTTGATTAGGAGAGGATGCTGTAGGAGTTGTCTGCTGGTATAGCCCATACATGCGAGCATGTGACGCATGGTCATGCTAGATATTGTTCCGGGTTGGACAATGTTGTATTGGGTAGTCAACTCTTCAACAGTGCTATGCCTGTTCACTTGTACTAGTCGTCAGACCCGGTGCCCACCTCTAACATCAACCTTTCACTGACCTTTGCAGTTTTGCCGTCGAGTCATTGTTTGACCATTTTGATGCCAGTCCCGGTACACTTTAACAATGGCAGCTCTTGAACATCCCACCAGTTCAGCCGTTTGGGAAATCGGGACACCAGCTCATCGAGCCCCCACAATATGTCCTTTATCAAAGTCCGATAAATCCTTCCTTTTACTGATCACGCTCAGAATTTTACTACCTACTGAACCACTGACACTTTATCTATGCTACGTAGGTCAACTAACTTTCACTCTTGTACCTCAAGTGGTCAATGGGTCGCATTCAGTTTTCATAGGGGTGGTCATAATTCAGTGATCACTCAATGTATATGAATTTTAATCTAAAGTACCTTATATTTTTATTTGAGTAAATTTAGGTACAATCTGCACTTGTAAACATTAATTACTGTGGAAACATCAAATATGTATTTGGTTGTTCAGTTTGGGGGGGTGATAAGTCAAATAATACAAATGGTCTGTCCTGTAGTATTTCAGATGACAAAATTACAGAAATTCGGATAGACAAAACCTTAAAAATGGAAAATTCTTAACTTTGTTCAGTTCTATAGGTACAGATTGTACCTATAGAACAGAACAAAGTTTCCATTTTGAGAACCACTATTTAATCAACAATGTTAATGCAACCTTGTTGATGAATTTAATAAACAAGGTTTACGCACTTCGGAATTTGAATTTGTCGCAAACAGTCCAGATCCTATGCATTCTCAATATATGGGAAATTGGGTATATGAGGCTCACTATTTCACCAATTTTCAATTCTTGATATAACCTGCATACTATGTCGCTAAAAGAATATATACATACAGTCCATACACATACATACAGTCAACATTTTCATATGTAAAGAATGCTTGAGATCTACACTTTCAGCACCTTTTTAAAATGAATGAAAAGAATTTAGAATGGATGGGCCTATAGAAAAACACTAAGCAGGTACTAAAAACTCTACTGCCAACTAGGAAGTATTTTTGTTTAATTAAACACCTGTTAAAAAGTGCTCATTTCATACTAAGATTTCATGGTAAAATATTAAATCCACATTTTATAAAATATGCTCATACCTGAGTTCCAGTTTCAGACTTAACATATGGTACTGAAGAAGATGCCATCTGCCAGTATTTTTTTCCCTCTTAGGTGATCATGTATTGGATTTATTCTATGGAATCAGATGAATTCTACATCAAAAGAATGAAACAGTGTAAGCTGCATATATTTCATACTGTGAACTATATTTAATTAATTAACTGATCATACTATTCATATAAAGTTTTTATATGTTGAACAAATCCTTTGCTTACCATCACACAGATAAAAAAAAAAAAAAAAAAATATTCTCTGACACTGCTACTTCTATAAATTGGAATTTAAAACTTGCAGCTGTTTATGGGAACTAATATAAGAGTACTACAGTTTAACTCTCAGATGTGTATTTTTGTGACAGCTATCAACTATACTAATGACACACAGAGCATTATAACACATGGTACCATAATGTAGATGGTACAATGAATGGTGTGTGTGTGAGACAGAGAGAGAGAAAGAGAGATGAAGATAATGACTGACTCAAAGAAAACCAAGAAAGCCAAGTGAGCCAAGAAAACCTCTATAACGGATGATAGCAAAATGCTCATGCTTACCCCTTCCTTTTAGAGGTAGAACTATCCCTGAAATTGGTCAGCATGATACAGCCAAGATAATTTGTAACTTGTTGGAGAAATCTGTGTTGATGCCAATCAGTGATGACTGAAGGAATTTCTAAGTCCCTCTTCAATGGGGTTGTAATTGGCTGATCTCCGGCTGAGGGAGTAGGTACCTCCCCATGAATTATTCCAAGTTTTTAAACCCACACAACATACAAACCAGCCCATGGACATATACATCTAGACAAATACACAAAACACTGGTGCATGTTACAAGTTCTAGTGCCACAAATAATAATAATTATTCAAATTATTATTATATATGGAGATTCGCAATGTCTGTAACTCTTATAGGTGTAACGAAGCCTACACCAATTCTGTTTTCCATGCTTTTTTTCAGGGCTACACTGAGAAGAAAGTTGTTATTGATGTGAAAACATCCTTGGCCTATTAATCTACTAAATTTCGGACTGAATTAAAACCAATCTGCCACAAAATCACACCCGCTACTTACTCTACCAAATCAACATTAGTGACTGCATTAGCATCACTTTGAGGGTGACATAATTTGCATCGTTTCCGTTTCACATTTTCATCAAAGATATTTTCACATCAAATATCTTTCGTGCATACCACCCACCCCACCACTGAAAGTTATTCCAGGTTTTTCTGTCCATACAACATACAAATTGAGCAATGAACATAAAAATAAATACCCAAAACTCAGATATGAATTGAAAATTCCAATGCCATTAAAAATAACAATTTGAATTTGTTCTGAAACTGGCATGCTCATTTAGGAGATTCATGGTACAAAAAATTTGTATCTATAATACTTATAGGTGTGGTGTGGCAAAACCTATGTGTGCTTCTGTGTCAATTCTGCAAGCCATGCTTTTTTTTTTTGTTACAGTGAGAATGTTTTATTTTTTTATTATTTTTTTTTTTACTTTAACCTTACTTCAATCTCTCTTTCCTAAGATTTTTATATCTAGAGATCATCAAATTTCTCATCCTCCAATTATTAAGACTGCTCCAAATAACAGCTTATGGAGATTCTCGGTAACCTACTTACTAATTGCCAGAGATGATGTCATATATAGTTCCAAAACAATCTGAGTTTTTAACCCATTGTTATCTTATATTCTCCTGCAACCATTTAAACATATAAATTCTGTAAATAATTTTACAGAATTTATAGCTTTTTCATTTGTAAAGTCCTAAATTCCTAATAAATATATTCATACTAGGTAGTGAAGTTTTATAATTGTTTCTATAATATTACAATGTTAGACAATGATAACAGCAAATAAAATTGTGTTGAACTGACTGATAGAGACAGAGGTTTACCAGCCAATAATATCACCCAGGAAAATAACTGCCAAGTGCTTCCAAGCCAATGAACACAGTTCTGGTGAGGTTACAAATGAGTATATATAATCGGTGGCATTCTTCCTCTTATTCAGACAACTCACTAGGAGGGGGGCATAAATTTAAATTGAGGAAGGATGGTTGCAGGAAAGGTGTGCAGAAAGCAACTTTCTGCACATCTTTCAAATCAGTGATGACTGAAGTTGATTGTTGGAACAAACTTCCATTTGGTGTCATGGAAGTGGATGGTTTTATTTAATTTGAGGAGGAACAAGACAAATTAGAGGGGTTCGACAGATAGTGGGAAATGGTTTTTTTTTTTTTTTTGCTGATGCTGTAAAAGCCTTCCTTTTTCATCATTTGCTGCTAATACTAATTTGTATCATTTGCCACTAATACTAATAGCCAAGGTTAAGTTTCATGAGTGATACTTGACCTAACCTGGTCAGTGACCTCAAAGCACAAATTGCAAGTAACCAAAGCAGATGCTCACAACCAGCAAAAGAAGGTTTAAAAAAAACTAACTGCAAACAAGCAAACTGGTGAGCCATACGTTTCTCTTTTATATATATTAAATATCCCACTATTGGTCACCTGAGAATCATTTTGATCCAACTTTTCTTTTTTTAATTTGCTCTTACTTCTCATATAAACATGAAAGGCAATTAAAAAAAAAAAAAAAGAAACCACTTCCACTTCACCCCTCTGTTTGTTCAGAGGGGTGAAGTGGAAGTGGTTTCTTTTTTTTTTTTTTTTATTTTTTATTTATTATTTTTTTTTGGCTGATGCTGCATAAGCTTGCTTTCTTGCATCAAATGCCTCTACTAATGCTAATGCTAAAAAGCTTAGGACACTATGAAAGAACCATTACAATGGAATAATATTCAAAATTTTCTTGTCATGTATCAACCAAAGCAAAGAAGATAACACAACACACACAAACAACAAATAGAGATAGGAACTTTATTATACAAACTAGAATAAAATTTATATACATATATATGTATATACACACACACTCTTATACACAAGGGCAGATCAAAGTAATGCATAATTACTCACACACACATGCATAAGAGGGGTTAAATTTATGATGTACACTTATTGTGCTACCAATTACCCGTTAACACCTAATATTATTTTTCTGCTATTTTTAGATCTGTGGATATGGATGAACAAAGTGGCCATTTCTAGCAATGGTGTGTGATTGAGCTCCTGTTCAAATCAGGTAACATCTATCCATCGAAAGCTCTTGACAGTCTATGGGACCAGACATATAATTGAAGTAATGTCCAGAGGTGGCTCCAACAGTTTCAAAAAGGTGATTTTAACATCAAGGAAAAACCAAGAGCTGGAAGATCAGCATCTGTCACAAACAGTAAAAACTCAGACTGGATCATTCAGAATGACAGCTGCATAATCACCAAACAAGTGATGGATGCTGTGAAAATATCAAGGGAAGTGTTTTGACCACCATCAACAGACAAGACAGAAAAATCAATCTGTTTTTGGTGGGTGCCCAAAACTGCTCACATGAGAGATGATGGCTGCGAGGAAAGAGATCTGTGATGATCTTCTGGAAAGGTTTGGTGCTGGCAGTCCTGAGTACTTTAAAGGAGTCATCACATGTGATGAAACATGGCTCTTTCATTATGATCCACAAATCAAATGACAATTCATGAAATAGGCACACCTGACATCACCTGTAAACAAAAAGTCGAAACTTTTAAAGTTATTGACAAAACTTATGGCCACCTTCTTCTCAGATCAAAATGGCATCATATTTATTGATTCCTTGGAAAGTGGAACAACCATGAACAAAGAAAATATTGTTTGTCCCTGGAAAAGCTTAATAAAGCTCTGAAAACCAAAACACAGCTGAATCAGTAAGACATCAAGTTTCATTAGGATAATGCACACATAGCACAGATGAAATGTCAAAGATTGCCCAGCTAGAGTGAAGCATAATGCCTCACCCACCTTACAGCCCTGACCTTGCCCCATCAGATTTTTTTCCCCTTTGGTAGACTGAAGGCACATCTGCATGGTAAGATGTGTGAGAGCAATATGGAACTCATTTCTGACATTAAACAGTGGTGTAAATGTCAGCCGCCTGATTTTTATCAAAATTGCATTCACTGCCTGTAAAGAACACTGGAGAAAATGCAGCAGTATAGTGATTCTTACATATTTTCAAAAAAGTTAAACAATTGTATTTTATGTATGTGAAGTATGGTTACAATATCTCAGGTAATAAGGATGTTACAGCTACTTATTGACCCACCCTTGTGTGTGTGAGTGTATAAACTGATGAAATATCTGATTGTTTTATCAGGATTTTATATTTTATTATTAAAATATATCTATGATTCATAACAAAATAAGTGAACCCATCAAGATGAAAATTATTCCTAAAATTTTCTAAGTAAGCAATGAAATTCTGAAATGATCAGAGCTCCTGTTCCAAATTTATAGTAATATTTCTATTTTAAATAAATAAATGCACAAGTCAAGTAATATTTCTGTAGGGGAAACTGGGTAGGGAATGAAATTGGAACTAACTTAGATCTATCTCAGGGGGCCAAAAGAATATACATATACGTTGAAGATCTGGTTTCAATCCACATTTTTCTTTCGATTAACATGAAAACATACCTTCACTTATAGTCATTTTTGTAGGGGGGAGGGTGGGAATGAGGGTTGGGAAATTGTAACTGGACCTGAAAATTTCTCGAGGACCAAAGGAATAGCACAGGTGGAAAATTTGACCTCGGTTCCGTTTTTCATTCTAGGGTAATACAAAAAATATACTTTCATTTATATGAATATATTTCTGAGGCTAGGAAGGGAGGCTATGATTGATCTTTAAAGCTTTTCAGGACTAACGAAATATATGCTGAAAATGTCATATCAACTGAACATTTTCTTATTATGTTTAAAATATCTGATAACATACTTCCATAAGTTAGGCATGCACGTAGGTGCTAAAGTTGAGGCGCATTCTATTTTTTTTTTTTTTTTTTTTATATATATATAATTAATTGAATTTATTTTTTCTTTATTTTGCGATTAAAATTTATTTTATTATTTTTATTAATTTACTTATTAATAATTTATTATTATTTTGTGATTAAAATTATTATTTCAATTGCAATATAAATAAACAAAAACAATGTAAGCTTCAAATGAACTTCAAAAGTTCTGTATCAAAATAAACGTTTCACTAGAATCATAGGCATTTTTTTACCGGTATGCTGCACCGGTACAAATTCAGATACCGGCACAACGTAACGGATTACCTTCAGTACTCCTTTTATTACAGGCAAGGCACAGCGTAGTAAGAGCCAAGGTGTCATCGCCATAGTTTGCAGCAGTATACGGAACGATCTCGCCAAAAAAGGGCTGAACTGCACCTACATCTATCACAATCAACAAGGTAACATCTATCTCATACCTCGTGGAGTAACCATTTTCCCGTAATATAGCCCATACAGGTCTTGGCATGGAGACGCTGCAGCCTGTCCTGGGATAGTACTACCATGCGTTGCACAATGTGTCCAGTAATGTACGCACATTTTTAAAAACATTTCCAAACATACAGTACTTAGTTGGGTTGAGAGCGGCTGAGTTGGCGGCCATGGGAGGGCGGACAATCATTGTCATGATCCAGAAAGACCATAGAGACGTTGATTGACAGTTATCAGAAGACACAGAACACGCTTAATGTCGAAGTTTGCAGATGACACGAAGGTTGGCAGGGTTGTTAATGACAGTAATGGCAGTGTGCTACTGCAACAGGATCTAGATAATTTGGGCAGATGGGCTAAGAAGTGGCAACTGAAGTTTAACCTTGACAAATGCAAAGTACTGCATATGGGTAGAAGTAACCCCAGAGAAACGTACCAACTGTGTGGTACTACACTTAAGGTGGTAGAAAATGAAAAAGACCTGGGAGTAATTGTGCAGTCAGATATGAAGTTTTCTGAGCAATGTAGACAGGCTGCTAGGGCAGGTCATGGGGTTTTGTCAATGATATATAGGAATTTTGCTAGCAGGGAAAAGGAGGTGATTGTCCCTCTGTATAAGGCAATGGTCAGGCCACGCCTTGAGTACTGCGTACAGGTCTGGAGGCCTCATTTTAGGAAGGATGTAGATTTGCTTGAGCATGTACAGAGAAGGGCAACACGATTGGTGAGGGGAATGAAGGGATCCTCTTACCAAGAGAGGCTTAAGTTCTGCAAATTGCAGTGGCTGGAGACTAGGCACCTGCGCGGTGATCTGATTGAGGTCTATAAGGCCTTGAATGGGTTGAGCACGCTGAATTCTGATGGGATCCTCCCACTTGTTCAGAATACGAACCTACGGGGACATAAGTTCAAATTAAGAAAGGATAGATGTAGAATAGATGTGCGGAAATTTGCCTATAGCCAGCGGGTGGTTAATTGCTGGAACAAACTTCCATCTGTCGTTGTAGAAGTTGATAGGTTAAATAAATTTAAGGAGGAACTGGACAGGCATTTGGAGGGCATGGTGTGATTTTTTTTTTTTTTTTTTTTTTTGGCTGATGCTGCATAAGCTCCTACACTTGCTTTCTTGCATCAAGTGCCACTACTACTACTACTACTACTACTACTACTACTACTACTACTACTACGCCGCGAAAAACAGCTCCCAAACGATAACACCATCTTCTCCAGGCTACTGAACTACATCAGTGCATTTATAGCCTCATGTTACTTTCTCCAAATGTAGATATATTGATTAGCATATTATAGTTCGAAACTGGATTCATCACCCCATGCGACAGATTTCCACATGAAGGTGGTCCAGTACACTGTTCATGCAAGGTGCAGTTTCTTGAGTTTCATTACTCTTAATGGTTCAATACACCCTTTGGCCATCTCCCTCAGAATTACCAGGTATATGCCATACAGTCAGATTTAGATGGGCCCAGGGCGGGCACTAGGCTGGACGTCGCCCGCCTGCAAAGCTGAAATGGGCGCCCCTGCATTGCAAGGCGGGCGCCCCCAAACATACTAAACTCCATTCTAACACTTCGAAACGGCGCGCACCGGTGGCTCTTGCCTGCAATGCAGGCCTGCTTTCGCCGGCCCTGGATGGGCCACTGAGCAACATCCCTGCTGTGTTATTAGACGAAGCACACCAGGCTCAGCACAGCCTAGTATAGAATCTGTATGGTGTGAGATAGTTGGAAACAAAGGTATAATGCGAGTAGGAGTAATCTACAGACCAGGTGATTGTGAAGATTATGACAAAAGCCTCTACATGCAAATGGAATGGGCAAGTAAGCGTCAATGCCTTATTATGGGTGATTTCAATTTGCCTCTAATTGATTGGAGTAAATGGGAAGGAAACTCGACATGGGGAACAAAATTTTTAAATCAACTAGATGGCTGTTATTTGTATCAACATGTCAGGGAAAATACTAGAGAAAAGAATATCCTAGACCTCATCATCACCCATGAATCAGATAACATAACAGGGCTGACAGTAGAGAAACCAGTAGCAGGAAGTGATCATGGAGTTCTACGGTGGATGATGATGAGAGAGGTAGCAGTAGTAAAAGGCAAAGGAATTAGTTTTAATTTCAGAAAACGAAATTACGATGCCTTAAGGTGCTACATGGCCTCTATTAACTGGGTAGATGTCGCGCAGAGAATGAATACATTTGAACTGTGGTATGCTTTCAAAACATTAATCACAGATGCCTTGAATGCGTATATACCATTAAAAAAATACTCCATGAGGAGGGTTCCAAGTTGGATGAATAGTGAAGTTGCCACATTACTTCAGCAGAAAAGGTGGCATGGAAAAATTACAGAGCAATAAAAAGTACTGAAGCCTATAACAGCTACAAGGTGATCTGTAATGGAGCCACAGAAAATATTCGACAGGCAAAGGCAGTTTATGAGAAATCACTAGCAAACAGAGCAAAGAGGGGGGATAAAGAATTCTTCACATATATAAATGCCAAGAAGAGCAGGACAAACCAGATCGGTCCTTTACGTAAGGGAAAGGGAATAGTATTAAATACACCAGCTGCCGTTGCAGATGAACTCAACAGTTATTTTGCATCGATATTTACAAATGAAAAACCTTTTGTGGCAATGGGAAATTGTGGGAAAATATGTAATTAATGATATTGAAATTTAGCAAGATTATTTAAGGAAAACATTTCGAGCCTACAGGCCAGTAAGGCTCCTGGAGTTGATGGAATATACCCTAAAATCTCTAGGAAAGCGGTAAGTGAGTGCATTGAACCATTGAGGCTAATTATGCGAGCATCACTAGACTATGGGAAATTCCTTTGGATTGGAAAAGTGCCAATGTATCTCCAATACATAAGGGTGGCTCTAAGAGTGAAGTGGGAAATTATCGACCTGTCAGTCTGCCTTCAGTGGTAGGGAAAATCATGGAGGCAATGATCAAGGGTGGAATTCAGGATCATTTGAATCGAACTGAAATTCTCAAGGATACTCAGGATGGTTTTGTAAAGGGAAAATCATGTTTAACAAATCTGGGGGGTTCGCTATTTTCAAACGGTCACTCACGAGCTGGATTTAGGGAATAATTTCGACATTGTTTATTTAGATTTCAGCAAAGCTTTTGACTCAGTCTCACATGAGCGGTTGCTTTATAAGCTGGAACAGGTTGGAATTACTGGGAAAATCCTTAGATGGATAGCAGGATGGCTTTAGGGCAGGAGGCAGAGGGTTGTGATAAATGGCTATTCCTCAGATTGGGTTGATGTAAGAAGTGGGGTTCCCCAAGGATCAGTATTATGACCACTGTTGTTTTTAATTTTCATAAACGACATTGATGAAGGGATAGAGGGCGTGATGTCTAAATTTGCAGATGATGTTAAAATTGGTAGAGTAGTTAATGATCACTGTCAAGCTGAGCTTCTTCAGAGAGACCTAGATAGACTTCAGGAATGGTCAGAAAAATGGCAGCTATGCTTTAATCCAACAAAGTGTAAGGTATTACACCTGGGAAACAGTAATCCAAAAATAACTTATTCACTTGGTGGAGTTCAACTAAACCGGGTACTGCAGGAAAGGGACTTGGATGTTACGACACAGTCAGACATTAAATTCTCTGAGCATGTAAACAGGTTGCAAGGAAGGCCCATGGTGTCCTATCAATGATCTATCGAACTTTTGCAAGTAGAGATAGGGACGTGATAGTCCCATTATGTAAGGCTTTTGTTAGACCACATTTGGAATACTGTGTTCAGGTATGGAGACCGCACCTAAAGAAAGATATCGAGCTTCTTGAAAAGGTGCAAAGACGAGTAGCTCGCCTGGTGAGATCGGCAAAAGGGTGTCCATATGAAGAAAGACTTCGAATATGTGGGTTGCAGAATTTGGAAACTTAGAGAAGATTTGATTGAGGTGTTTAAGGCTGTGAGAGGCATCAATAAAATGAATGAGGACGGAATTTTCAAGGTTATAAATGATGCAATGCTAGAACTAGGGGACATAAATTCAAGTTCCGGGGGAAAATGTTTAGATTGGACTGCAGCAAGTTTTATTTTAGCCAACGAGTTATAAATTACTGAAATAAGTTGCCTACATGGGTGGTTGAGGCTGACAGTTTGGGGAAATTCAAAGGTCATCTGGATAGTACCTTCGGGTGAGGGAAGCGCATAGGTTGATAGGTTTAATTTCCTTTTCTCTTACTAATTATTATTAATTATTTATTTATTATTATTTTTTTTTCATTGTTTATTCGGGTTTTTTTTTTTTTTTTTTTGCCGGTGCAGCATAAGCCATAGGCTTTCTTGCACCATGCGGCCATTGCTAATACTAATAGACATCACGTGGCTGTCCGACATTTGACCTCAGAAGCTCACATCCGGACTTCCTTTCAACATATGGCTAATGATGATAATTTGATCCTTAGTTGGACATTCGACTGTTCTTGATCGGGCTACGGTACACTTGTGACACTACAAAATAGAAATGCTTAAAACTGAACTAGACTAAACTACTATTTTAGGGTTACCTGCAAAGTTTCTTTCGACTACCCATGTGTATCATGTCTGTAAATTGCGTTTGTGTTCTCTGCTCGATTTGTCCTTTTCTGGACGAAAAACCCCAATTTTTTGGGGTAAAAAATCTTGTCATCTACGCCTAAAACCGACTAACACGGAGTGAAAAAAAAAAGCCATAATAGTTCCTCGCGTTATCAACGGGATTCGCCTTTTCCATTCAGCGTGATGAGAACGGAGACGATACCACTGTGCTACCAGCATACATGGGAGTTCTTAGTGACAGTGTATTTGTTAGGCGGTGCAGTGGTTTCCCACGTAGCCGAATTTATTGGCACTGTGAAGGTGTCACGCTGAAAAGGCAGATGAGCGTGAGTTATGTGCGGTATGTTGTTTCTGTTATTCATCTGGCCTTATGGTTACTAGGCTGTGCCATCACCAAGGAAGGCACCTCCCAGCATCCACCCATGGCACGAGGAGCCAGACCAAGAGTGGATAAGAACGCCTGGTAAAGCCAGTGGAAGCCCCAAATAAGAAAACTGAAGACACTGGAAGAAGGAGGAATCAAAGGCGAAGGTGAAAAAGGTAACCCAAAAGAGATGACCCTGAAGCGTGTAAGAGCTAGGAAAATCTGCAGTTGGAGGGATCATTATTATTATTATTAGCCACACGGTGCAAGGAAACCTGAGGCTTAGGTGCAAGGAAACCTGCTGCACCAGCCAAAAAAAAATTTCCCAAATTACCCAGAGAGAGAGAGAGAGAGAGAGAGAGAGAAGTAGAAAGGAATCACCAAGAAAGAGAAGAATGATGATATCCAGCTCAGGACCCTGGGTTTGCCAAGCCCATACTCACCAGATGTGAGCCCCTGGGGTTAGATGTTATGCCCTCAATAAGGGTGGGAGGGGTAAGAAAGTAAAAGTGTCTATCTTGAATAGATCGACTTTTAAAGAGAATTTCTGAGGCAGCAGAATTCTTCTGATCATAAGCTATTGCACTGAAAGGTGATTTCCTCAGCTAAACGAACAAGGTCGGAGAGTATATGATCAAGAGAAAGCTGAGTATTCTGTCAAGAGGCCAGTAAATCCAACCCTAAAGGCATCTGTTGGGTCGACTTGTTCCATGAGTTTTCACACTGGGGAATCCAGCGCTCGGTATTTCATCCAACCTGGCATTTCAAGTCAGCAAGTAGATATCTTTCTCCAAATGGGGTAGCAGGGGTGAAAGTCATCTGCCGAATTATCCCAGTCAGGAGTTCAAGTATTTTTCATATTTCACAAGGTTCTCGGAAGGAGAAAGCCCAATCCCCAGGGCCGACTCCGGTTTTTCGTCCAGCAAAACAGGCAAATCGACCATAGAACACACGCAATTTACAGACACAATACACAATGCACGCCAGCTGAATAAAAATATTCGGATGGACTAATATGATAATTTTTTTTTTATTTCCCAGGGTCGTTGTCAGCGAAGTGATTAGACTTGCAAGAATTGAGGTCAATTGTAGGTCGCTAGATTGGAGAATTCAGTCCATGGATTTGATTGTGAAAAATCTGGTTCCAGTAGCAGGATGTTTTAGTGTGATGGTTGTGGGAGCACTACCAAGAGGTTCCTTCTCTATAATATACGTAAGTTAGTTATAATCCAGTTTAATACAAATATATACTAACAAAATCAGTAGCTTTCGAGACGCGTGTCTCTTTGTCAACTGACAAATTAAATACAAAAATACAACGAGCTGAGTGAGGCACGTTAATCATGCGTCATTGTTTTTGCACGGACGTGCGCTGCTTTCTACACCACTGATCATCCAGCAATAAAACGGTTGTCTCTAGGATGGAATGTAGACGTATGCCGTTCTGGCGATTTAATGCCTTTGGATTGTTTACTAGGTTGAGTGACTCTAGCCATAGGCGGTGGCGAAAGTGTCGTGAGTGGTCTACTATTTCAAAGTCGCGTTTGGGGTCAAGATCGTGGTTGGTGGCCCAAAAATGTTCCGCGACTGCGGACTGGTTAGTTTCGGCAAGCCGTATTGCTCTGTCGTGTTCCGTGAGGCGATCCTGGAAGGCCTTGATATTTCTCCTATGTAGCAACTGTTACAGTCTCTACAAGTGATGCGATATACCACATTGCTGCGTAAGACAGGTGTGACAGGGGTCTTCACGCTGAGAGACAAGTGAACGTAGGTTCCTGCAGGGTAATTGCACACATTTGATGTTGTAACTTCTAAGGACCTACATTCCCTATTATCCAGGGGTGTCGGGACCTCCGTCCTGACACCCCTGGATAATAGGGAATGTAGGCGGACGATATACCGACTTGGCTCGGTAGTCTTTGGTTGGATGTGAGTTCTTCTGCCTGTAATAGGCATCTGCTTAGTACATGGGATGGATAACCACATTTGGTTAGGTCCGCCTTCACACGGGCGATCTCGTTACGCCTAATTGTGTCGGTGCTGGAATGGCTCCAAGCCCTGGAGAATAGGGTGCGGGCAGTGTTATTGAGATGGCTTGGTGTGAAAGCGGACCTAACCAAATGTGGTTATCCATCCCATGTACTAAGCAGATGCCTATTACAGGCAGAAGAACTCACATCCAACCAAAGACCACCGATCCAAGTCGGTATATCGTCCGCCTACATTCCCTATTATCCAGGCGTGTCAGGACGGATCTCGAAGGTCCTTAGAAGTTACAACATCAAATGTGTGCAATTACCCTGCAGGAACCTACGTTCACTTGTCTCCAGCGTGAAGACCCCTGTCACACCTGTCTTACGCAGCAATGTGGTATATCGCATCACCTGTAGAGACTGTAACAGTTGCTACATAGGAGAAACATCAAGGCGTCTCCAGGATCGCCTCACGGAACACGACAGAGCAATCCGGCTTGCCGAAACTGACCAGTCCGCGGTCGCGGAACATTTTTGGGCCACCAACCACGATCTTGACCCCAAACGCGACTTTGAAATAGTAGACCACTCACGACACTTTTGCCACCGCCTATGGCTAGAGTCACTCAACATAGTAAACAATCCAAAGGCATTAAATCGCCAGAAAGGCATACGTCTACATTCCATCCTAGAGACAACCGTTTTATTGCTGGATGATCAGTGGTGTAGAAAGCAGCGCACGTCCGTGCAACAACAATGACGCATGATTAACGTGCCTCACTCAGCTCGTTGTATTTTTGTATTTAATTTGTCAGTTGACAAAGAGACACGCGTCTCGAAAGCTACTGATTTTGTTAGTATATATTTGTATTAAACTGGATTATAACTAACTTAAGAATATTATAAACTATGGACCCCAGTACTCCAGGCCCATTCGTTACTAGTGTAAAATAGCTTTATTTTACCTCTTGGACTTCTTTAATAAGTAATCCTTGTAACACCCAATACTTTGCCACGGCCTGTATAAGTAAAACTTCCTCCCTCCCCAACGGAGAAGCTTGCGTCGCTGCCCCCTGTGGTGTGCAGGTGACGCCGCGCGAGTGAAACAGTATCGCCCCGTCATGTGCCGCCAGCTAGCGGAGAGTGGTCAGTATTTGCCCAAGGCGCATGTTTACAAAAAGAGAAAGTGAGATGTGACACTCTGCAGAGAGAAAAGTCGCCCCTGTAAGAGTCATACTACTGATGCCGACTGAATCACGTATCAGCGGAATGTTTGGTAGTGGGGAGACTAAAAAGGGGAGAGGTGAATGTCACATAAACTTCTCCAAAGCAGCCCTGCACGAATATGCAAGCCCCTTCATAAATATCGTCCCTGGGTGAGTCAGGTCCTAAAAGTGTCAAGCAAAAACCCTTTTTGCCTGGCCGTCCAAATGAACACCTGCATCTGAGAGGGAAAAGCAGAAAGGGGACAAACTTATATATAGAGATGGAGAACAAAGGAGAAGTTGTCTAGGGGTCGAGGGAGTGGTCCAGTTAGTTGGTCAGAGAGTTGTCGAGTTGCTGTCCAGTAGTCGTGGTACAGTGGTCGTAGTCTAGTTGATTGGAGAGAAGTAAGAAGAAAGAGGCAGAGAGCGGTATTTTCCTGATTAGAAGTGAGACGAGATGATGCCAGTGATAATGAAGTCCTCGCTCCGACGTGGCTCGGAACTGTGTGGTAAGTTCATTCTATCTTACCAATAGAATTGCATATGATAGAAGGCTATATTTCTCTATACATTAATCAAACATATTGTACCCACCTTTCTTCTCATTAAAGTAAGCTTCAAGATGTATTTTGATGTGATTGTAACAGTAAAGTAACATTATCCAGTGATACTATATTGCTTTTATATTATTATCTTGGCTACTTACTTAACACGAAGATAGGAGAACATCTATGTCATCATTTAAAGGAAAGGAATCGTTGTTCGCCTAACTACTTGAAGATACATAGACTTAATGTACCAACCAAATTTCCCATAACTAACTTAACAATTATCTTGATACTAGATACTATTATATTGAGTTTATTGTACGTTTATATGCAATGTTGTTATGTAATGTTGTTGTTTAATAAACCATGTTTGTTTGCTAACTTTGCCTCATGACATTCTCTGGTTACACACGGACCACGGAATCCGAATTAAGAAAGAACCTTTATTTTCGGCCACTCTCGAGGCTCTGTTAATTCAATAGAGAATCGGGGTGGAGAACACAACGCCCTCCGATGTTGCCAATTTTATTCCACGAATAAGATTGAAGAACACGTGAGGTTTATGTCCTAATTCAAACTGGTAGACGAACACATTAAAACCCGACTCTCTGAACATTCATTTTAGTGTTGAGCATGCTTGAAAGTTGTATGGATATTGGTGAAAGTTACACAGCATGCCCGCGCTATAACGAAGAGAAAAGGCGGCGTTACACTAGGTTCCTTCTCTGCTTGAACACCTTGGTAGCGAAAGTAGAAAATTTCTGTACAAATGTCTTTGTTGCAATTAGAGAGTAGACAGGTTGTAGGTTTTGTAGTTCACTCTCCAAAAGAACTTGTCTCAGGTCTATGTAGGCAACACAGTTAAATTTGACGGGACTTCAATCTTCCACGTAAACGCAATGCAAAGGTTATCGTTGGAGAGGCCCAGTTCCTATGGTTAGGCCTTGATTGACCCACGTTCAGAGAGGAGATATGTCGTCTCCAGGTGAACAGGGTCAAGGTGCAGCTAACGAAATGGTCGATGATTGGGATAAACAACTTTGTTATTAGACATTTATCAGTAATGGACCATCGAGATTGCCACAGGATAATGAGGGAGCCGAGATCTGGTAAGAAAGTCCTCTTATTGCCTAGGGTTAGGTCCAGTAACTTGGCTGTCCTACCATATTGCAGAGGGTGGCCATGCAGTCTAATTGTGGGATGTCTTCTCACATGAAGAGTACCCTTTATCAAGAGTGTTTGCGTTTAGTTATGTTCATGGTCAGCCTATGAGTTGAAGCTCAAGTGGCAATGGCTTTAATAACAAGATTTTTTCAGTTCTCAATAGAAGAGCCAGTGGGTCCATCTACGAGGATAACGAGGTCGTCAGCATAGGAGAACATAGCGGTGTATCCTAGCCACTCATCCAACACCACGTTCCGCATAGCTGGGTCGAAAATGGAGCATAGAAGGCAGCCTCAAGTGGTTTTCTTTGTAATCCGATAGAATGGTGTCTTGATTGTAATTTACGTATTTGTGAAATAGCTGTTGAAGCATACGTAGAGATCAGGAGAACGTTCGGAGGCCTTAACCCGTTTCATTACGCTAGGTCACCACTCAGTCAAAGGTCCCTTTGAAATCTATAAAGAAAGATATCATGTATTTAGAATGCAATCGCTCTGTTGCATTGCAAATACTCGATATTGTGTAATAATGGAGCATCTTGGTTTTTATCCATATAGGTAGGGGGAACTGAATCTCTTGTTTTCATAGATAGGAAATAGCCTGGTTTGCAGTAAGCGTTCAAGGACCTTGGCGGAAAGGGTAGGAGGTTAATCGATCGGTAGGAATTAGGGGATCGGTTGGGAGAAGAGGAATATTTTGGTATTAAGCGAACGTTCGCGTGATTCCAGGGAAGGTACCTTCGCGAAGCACGTATTGAACAGGCCTTGAAGTAAGTTCAGAGCAAAGGACCAAAGCCATTGAATTGTTTCACCTTCGATCTGAACAAGTCCTGGAGCCTTGCGACACTTGATCTTTTGGATGACTTCGGAGACCTGTTGGAAAAAATATTCTTGTGTTCACCAAGGCACACTTCTTGGATGCGTTTCTTCTCTCTCATAGCTGAATCCTGGGGCGGACTGGCAATTGTGTAATTTATCGGGGGAACCCTGGTGGGCTAGAGGACGGTGCGAATTTGGCCGTAAACAATATTGCCATAAACACTAGTACGAGGCCGCTACATGTTTTCCCCTGTAAGAATTGTTGACTCAGTCGACCTCTGTCTGCATTCATTCTAGGCTTTAATCAGAAGTGGGTGATAAAATCCACTTTTTGGGTTGCTGTCATGGTCAGCAAGCCTTCTGGTGATTGTTCTTGGAGAATTTGCCAGGTAGTGGCCTCCCATTTTGCAGATTTGGTGACATATCGTTCTGATGTGGATGGTATGATTGGTGAGAGCTGAAAACTTCATAGGTGATTCATGAACGAACTAGCCAGATATATCTTGAACCACGGATGGTGTCATTATGGTGAGGTATATGTTGGACATGTCTCGTGAGGCTGACAACTCTTCCACGAGCATACCTCTGGATCAGTGGAGGAATCGAACCACAAGGTGGATTTGGCGTTTGCGTCTACAACTATGATGATTCGGCAGCCATTCGAAAGATCCTGTGCACGATCAAGCTCTGCCATGTGAGGTGCAATATCGTTACTATATTAGAAATATGATGAGAGGACTGCGATTCTACCGAAATCGCCTTACACGGTTGGTGCAGCTAGAAGTGATGTGGTGAGAGAATGTAGTTGGATGACAACGATGTCTGGGTTCCTGACTATAATAACTGCAAGGCAGTTATTATAGTCAGCCCAGTCAACTGCACCCCAGAGGTTTGAACTTTTCTGTAGGCTAAGGGATATCCAGCTATTCTGCTTTGTGAGCAGTATTGCTCTTGGAGGAGCAGAACATCAATGTTCCTTTTTTCAAGTTTTTGGCGCAGTTGGTTAGCTATGGTTATTGTTTTGGTTATTGTTTATGGTTATTGTTTATGGTTAGCTATGGTTAGCTATGGTTATGGTTATGGTTATTGTTATGGTTTATCTCCGGTCTTCAGCACAGCTGCTAGCAAACCGTAACCGGCTAGTACTAACCGACAGATTCCTGCCAAAGCAAATGCTGCCCTCACTGCAAGCCATCGACGGGGACCTCCAAGAAGTGGTCAATAATAAAAAATACAGGAAGGGTATCCTCGTCGAACTGAAAATATAAAACTGTGCTTTGTTAATAATCTGATTTATCTTTTTTTCTCATGTGTATCTCTTTTGTAAATATGTTTTGTTAACCCCTGGCACCACCATGTCGTGACGGGACTAATTGTATGTCTATCATTGCTGCAATTAAAGATTCTATTCTATTCTATTCTATTCTATTCTATTCTATTCTATTGATTTGTCAACGTTGATCTATGCGTAACGAAGCCTGAATTGATTACTGTTGAAGCCATGACCCATAATAAGTGTTGGATTTGAGAATCTCTACTGCACATTGACAGACAGGAAATGCATCATCCCTGACAGAACGTTGTCGAGATACTGGCAACTGCATATCTTTTCCCTGAAATCATTCTACGTTCGTAGTCGGAAAGATCTCTGCGCCGATCCATTCTTCCGTGGAGATATTGTAAAACTGATTTCCACGCGAGCAAACCACAATGTTATATCAACTGTTCTCAAATCTGAGCTTTCACCAGCTTCATAGAACCGTCAATTCCTACGTGAAAGGTTGTTGCTAATGCAAAACTCGGTGTGTGTATATAGTGTACATATATATATATTTCGGAGCTATGCTGGCCTGTTACCAATTATTGGATTTAGGTAGACTGGTGCCACGCATATTTTAGAAGCTCTAAGAAGGGTCGTAGGGTAGACCCCTCAACCAATAGTGGATTTTTCTGGGATCCCATGACATTGAGTCCTTTTAATGTCAGAAAAATATCATTAAAAAGTATGTTAATTCCGAAATTCATGCTTTTCATTTAGAATTTCATTTAGTTAATAAATTAAGCAATAAATACCTTGATTTAATCAATAAATGAAATTAATTGGCTTGATTTTCATTTACTGAATAAATAAAACCTAGCCAAAAATCTGGCAAATCTGGTATACGTATAGATATGGTACAATATACAAATATTAACAATATTCTTATGGTTCAATTAGCATTTGACGAACCAACTATACTGTACAATGGTCACCCCGAACTCAGCTACGCACAACGAGCTGGACAGAAACTAATGAAGAGACGCTGTCCACAGATGAGCATCATATCCAAGAGAGTGATCATCGTCTGTAATCTTCAAACGAAAAACAGTTCAAGGAACAGCAACACACCAGCAGTCAGAAAACTCAACAGAAGTTACTCGTCAATCAGCAAAACCAAGCTGAAAGAAGGTGTTATTGCACCATCAAACCTAAGAAAAAAACAACTATGGCTTCTTGCCAACTGTGTTGGCGAAGCAGAAGTGGATACCTACCCATGAAGGAAACAGAGTACCAACAACGTGTCCACTTCTGCAAAGAGATTTCTCTGTTCCTATGTAAAAAAGTGACATTCTATCCCATGAAAATAAAAGGGTACTGTGCTTCAATAGAATTTTACATTCCTCCATAGCACCATCTCTGTGGATTGGGGAGACATTGGCATTTCTCCAAAGAAAGCGATTTTAATACTTTCCTGAAAATAGCAAACCTGTTCTGTATCTGAAAAAAAAAAAAAAAAAAAATGGCTATCCAGTTCCCCTTTAAATATACTGCTATCAGGTTACTTCTTATATACTCCTCGCCCTCAAAATATGTACTGTTTACAAGCTTTGCAGTCAAAACCTGCTAAACTCTTTTTCATAAGGATATAAGTAGATTACCACCCTTCTCCAATCTGTCATCCATCTTTGAACTCTTATATATATATTTTCAAGTTTAGTCACCAGGCTTGCATACAGTATTTTGAAGAATACTGAATTCACACTATTGCCTTTTATGGTCCAAGGCATTATTACCGCAGCAACACCTGGAACAATTTGAGAGATGGGCTGAGAAGTGTCAGTTGAGGTTGAACAGAGAAAAATGAAAATATATTGCTGTGGGCAACAATAATCCCAGAATGACACTTATTAGTTGGTTGGCAACACACTAATGATAATGGATAAATTGAACCGTCCTACATGAAATTCTTTGAGAAGTGCAGACAGGATGCTAAGAAAGAGAGTAGTATTATTATTAGTGTAGTAATGGCAAACAATGCAAGAAAGCAAGCATATATAATATCAGCTAATTGTTGTTGTTGTTGTCGTAGTAAGGTTTTATGAGCATCAGCGACTAACGCCATATTGCTCCGCGTATACTGTTTGTAACTTGTGTGTTTGTTCGATTTTCTGAATGTTGGACGCAAAACAAAGATAAGGTCGTCAGCGAGCAATTTGATTTCCCTCCCGTTGTTTAAAGTCAGTAATTGGTAGTAGTATATATCAATTCTCAGTGAGTCCTGAGGGTATTGATCCATCCAATAGGCGTTGTTTTTCTCAGGAAGCAATTTTAAGTTCAGGATTTTCAAGTCCAGTGGTTTGAATTCCCTGTGTCTCTCATTGGAGGTATTATTTTGTTGAGCAATTATGCTAGGTCAGGATCGGGTTCATGTTCTTTCTGACTGCCCCAATTACCATTCCCCACAGATGTATGTAGATATTTGGCCAAAATTGAAGCCATAATTTGCGGAGATGAGCAACATCTTTGATGACACATTGCATGGCTTTCTCTGAATTTTCTCAAAGAGCTTCTGAGACTAGGAGAAGCAGCAATGCTATAATTCAGATTTTTTCGACACTCTTCCCGCCTCCCGTAGAGAGTCAGCCCTTCCTGAATTCTGACATTTACCGATAGTGGCGATCCCAAATGCGACTGGCCTGTCAAAATGTGTTTATCATTCAGGGAAAATTCGTGTTAAACGTTCATGTTAGAAATTGTAATATTTTTTATTTGACCTCTTATGCATCACTTCATGTGCATATTTCATAAATATCTATGTTATATGCTTTTATAACTAATTCAAGTGTTATATTAACTCTATAAATGATATGAATTCATAGTGCTTAGTTCAAGTGCTGTCAGTGCACTTGTTTTTGAGAGCATGATTGTGCGAATATTAATTGTTTGTATAATTGTGGGCGCATGGCAATTTTTCTTGTTTGGGCTCTGTGTCGCGTCTGAAATGCCGGATGTGATGAAGTACTGTAGTCTGCGATTCTGCACCTTGGTGTATGTATGAGTAAAAATCGTGTTAGCATTATCATTAACGTATGATGCAAGAAAGCAAATTTATACAGCATCAGCCAAAAAAAAAAAAAAAAACATTTGGCGCATCCATTGTCTCAAAAATTTATCCAGTTCTTCCTTCAATTTATTTAAGCTATCAACTTCCATAATTAGATGGAAGTTTTTACAACAATCAGCCACCTGCTGGCTAAAGGCTAATTTATTCTACGGCTGTCTCCTCAATGAGAATTTTAAAAAATATAAAATTGCTGCTGTTTATACTCCGAGACGATGACACAGTCAGTATCATTACACTGAGGAGCTCACAAGAGGGAGAGAATACGAGAAACAGCACTGTACTTAGCAGTCACTGGCTCGAACTCATTACTCGGTACGCACCCTTGCGCTGACCACTCGGCTACGATGGCCTTTAGCACCTCAATAAGATCACTTCGCAGATGCCTAGTCTCTAAACTGATGTGGTTACAAAGGAACTGGATGCAAAAAATAATTTTGATATCATATATTTGGATTTCAGGAAAGCTTTTGACACTGTTGCGCATGGAAGACTATTGTACAAATTGGAGCAGAATGGTATTAAGGGTAAGTTGCTACAATGGATAAAAGGATGATTGAGTGGGAGAAGACAGAGGGTGGTAATTAATGGGTGCTGCTCTTCGTGGAATAATGTTATTAATGCAGTCCCACAGGGCTCGGTGTTGGGTCCACTGTTGTTTTGTATATTTATCAATGATATTTATGAAGGTATATCAGGCTTAGTATCGAAGTTTGCAGATGATACAAAGGTTGGAGGGTTATTAATGACAGTAATGGCAGTCTGCTACTGCAACAGGATCTAGATAATTTGGGCAGATGGGCTAAGAAGTGGCAACTGAAGTTTAACCTTGACAAATGCAAACTACTGCATATGGGTAGAAGTAACCCCAGAGAAACGTACCAACTGTGTGGTACTGCACTTAGGGTAGTAGAAAATGAAAAAGACCTGGGAGTAATTGTGCAGTCAGATACGAAGTTTTTTGACCAATGCAGACAGGCTGCCAGGGCAGGTCATGGAGCCTTGTCAATGATATATAGAAATTTTGCTAGCAGGGACAGGCAGGTGATTATCCATCTGTATAAGGCAATGGTCAGCCCACGACTTCAGTACTGTGTACAGGTCTGGAGGCCTCATTAGGAAGGATGTAGATTTGCTTGAGCTTGTACAAAGAAGGACAACAAGATTGGTGACGGGAATGAAGGGATCCTCTTACCAAGAGAGGCTTATGTTCTGCAAATTGCAGTGGCTTTAGACTAGGCAACTGCGCGGTGATCTGATTCAGATGTATAAGGCCTTGAATGGGTTGAGCACGCTGAATTCTGATGGGATCCTTCCACTTGTTCAGATTACGAACCTAAGGGAGCATAAACTCAAATTAAGAAAAGACAGATGTAGAATAGATGTGCGGAAATTTGCCTTTAGCCAGCGGGTGGTTAATTGCTGGAACAAACTTCCATCTGTCGTTGTGGAATTTTATAGGTTAAATAAATTTAAGGAGGAACTGGACAGGCATTTTGAGGGAATAGTGTGACACTACTACTACTACTACTACTACTACTGTTACTACTACTAAACGCTGCAATTTGCAGGCCCTAAGCCTTTCTTGGTAAGAGGAATCGTTTAACAAAATTCATGTATATAATTCGTCCAGCAAATAGAAACTCGACCACGGAACACTCCTAATTTACAAATAGTGTACACGAAGGAGGAATTGCCTTAGTCTCTGATACTCCTAAAACCTGACAACAACAATATGAACCTTGCAATGGAGAATGCTATTACTGTTTCTATATCTCTGTATCAACATGTGTTCGAAATGAATGCAGTACTGCTGAAATATATTGAAAAATATATTTCGATATATAAACCGATATTTTCCAAAGTCAATATATTTTGTGACATGCTAGTTTTCACCTCATGTAATGCACAACGCCTGAAGGCTGGCTATATTGTGGCTGGCCGCACACGGCCCGCGTGTTGGAGATCGAACCGGGGGGAAAAAATGGAACGTTATACTTTATTTAATTTTTCACCGATACTCTCCTGACCTCTAGTGGTAACTAATTTGCAGTGGATTATGGGATGAAAAACGCTTGTAATAGCAAGGTGGTCAATCGTTTGGTTTGAAATTTGTCGGGTGTTTGAACATATATTTCGTCATGAGGTGGAGGTTGAAGAACAATTTACACTGTGGTCGCATATGGGAAGAACATATTTGTCATTGTTTGCATGGGAGGTGGCCTGCGGAATAAATGTCACGTGTTAGAATCGTTAGTTTGTTTATGTGGGTGTTTGAGCACCTTTTGAGTTTTAGGCTTAGTGCGATTAAGGTGAAATTTTGTTCAGGTGTGTTACATAGATGTGCGCGAGTTTACCGTTGCGCGAAATGTGTAGGTATTTTAGTTTTTCTTTCGTTTCATAGCTTGTGTACATATACACAATTGCAAACAAAATGTCTAAAACCGTGTGCTCTTCAAGAGGAAAAAAGTATTTCACTTAATGTCTCAAAATGCATTTAATTCATAAGTATATAAGAGATGTTATGTATATGTATATAGAAGCCTATGATTATTAAATAATCGTAGGCCAAACTCTCCGACTGGGTTCAATAATATTTAGTGTTTTAGGTTGTGTGCACGTCGTATATAAATAAATATATAAATATATATATATATATATATGTATATGTATGTATGTATATATTTATATATATATACTATATACATATATGTTACTGTGACCGTCCATGGCATCCACAAACACCCCAAGACTGACGCATTCTAGTTCGGCATCGGAAGCAGTGAGACGATGGCGCAAAAGGCAACTACCGCCAGTGTTTAATGGAATTCCAAATACGTACGAAGATAAAAATTGTGATTTTTTGTGGTAAGTAGAATTATGCAAAATCGTAATAATGAATTATTTATAATTGTGTCCATATTCTTATATATATGTATATGGGCATTGTGGATGATTTTTTGTTTAGATTAGGACTGACAAAAGTGATCAGTTTATTTTCTTCCCTTAATGTTAGGCAGCACTGAAGACTTATTGTGGAATATCAGATGCACATGTACGGTTTTCAATTATTTAAAAAGTATATTGAATGAGGCAGACATCACAGCTAGGTTGTCAGGATTGCAGGTTTTATTATTATTATTTTTATGTGGCTTTGTATGTTTCACCTTAGATATATAAAACAGAACATGTTTATTTTAGGACATTACCATTCATTCAACACGTGTTCAATACCAAGAGATATTATCACTAGCCAGATAGTGCAAGGAAGCCTGAGGCTTATGCTGCACCAGTTAAAAAAAAAATTTCCTGAGTTACACTGTTGTTGTTGTTATTTGGTTTTTAGGAGCATTAGCAACTAAGGCCATATTGCTCCGGGGATATGCGGTGGTCATTCCCTGACCTTTCCGCATCCTCCGTATTTGGTGGTCACGGACTTGAACCCCAGTCTAATCAAGAAGCGTGTGCGACACACTGCCGTTCCTGCCCACCTGTCTATGGAGGCGCCCAAGTTACACACACAGAGAGAGAGAGAGAGAAAGGAACACACACACACAGAAGTAGAAGGGAATCATCAAGAAAGAGAAGAATGATGATATCCAGCCTCAGGACTCTGGGTGTGCCAAGCCCATACTCACCAGGTGTGAGTCTTTGGGGTTAATTCTGCAGTGAATATCCAAACTAGCTAGTACCAAATAAAATTTGAATAATTCTTTTCATCTAGAAGCACATTCTGTAATAGTATTAATTAAATTATATTTTTATAAAAAAGTTATTGTGTTGCAAATGGGGTTTTATTTTAATTGGATAAAGTTGTATCAGAAGCCTTTTCAACAAAAATTTTGCATTTCTCACTATTTGTATTTTGATTAAAGCAATAAGATCTTGTCACCAGTGGTATGCTCCGTATTTCCTGAGGTTTAAATGCCCTCTTTCTCATAATTGCCTCAATCAGTTGCAGTTACCACTTTTGGCCAGGTTGCTTGTATTGCACCAGTTATATATATTTCTTTTCTTTTATGAAATCCCAAACACAAAAGTTATTAGAACCCATAGTACTTACTGCTGTGTATTGGTTGTAGGTTGAAGACACAGAAGATACTTGTTGAACATCAGACCTGAATTTCAGTAGATTGGCATTTTCAGGAAATACATGTGATAGAAGGCTGTTCCAGAAAATAAAAGTAAATATATAAATAATATATTTCGAAAAAAAATAATATATATTTAGGAAAAGTTGTTTCTGGGACAGTGAATGGATGCTGACTAGTTGTGGTGTTTAAACTGGTTTGGAAAACAGTGAGGAATTACAGATGCCATTTGAGAAGAACAATTCCATGGAACTATCTACAGAAAAGGCATGCAGCAGAAACTGAATGTTTATAACACAGATTGAGCAGTCAGATTAATTAATGACTATGATGTGATTAATTAATCAGACTGCCCTCTTTTGAATGAAGTATAGAAGTTTGAGAGATGTTTTGAGGGGCACCACCCCAGATGTGGGAACAATATTTCATATTGGGATGGATTTGAGATTTGCAGGGTTAGCAGCTGCTTAGAAGAAAAGTAGTGCTGAGAGTGAAGAGGGTGCAATATTTGTGATTTGCTTATCCCCGGACAGAAAGAGAGAGAGAATAGAAGTTAAGGTAATTCCGATTAGAGTAGTGTGATTTTTTTTTCTAGAAATCTGAGTGTCATCGACACTGATCAAAGGAGCAGTAGACTTGCTTTGTGAGAAATAAGATAGGGCTAAATTTTAAAGGGATTAAGTTAACCAACTTCATGCCATTGGAGAATAACCTGGAGATAAGCACATAAGGGCTTAGTGGAGGATATTCAAGAAGATGAATGAAGCTTTTTGTGCAGGACATGTTTCTCAAATTAGAAGGTGAAATGGAGTGTGCCGTCATCAGCAAAACCGTGGATAGGATTAAGGTTAAAGAGCCCTCGGACTCCAGTTTCATGATAGTATATAAAATTACTGTTTGCTCCGGAGAAACAAACAAATAAGCGTAGGTAGAATGCTTTAATAAGATTAAGCAAAGCAAAAACAAACAAAATTTGTTTGTTTTTGCTTTGCTTTACCTTATTAAAGCATTCTATCTATGCTTATTTGTTTCTGTTTCTCTGGAGTAAACAGTAATTTTATATACTGGATAGTCAGTGAAAAGAAGGTTATTAATATACAAGAGTGAAAGAAAGAACTGAACCTTGGGGAACACCACCATTAGTGTTGACGTTTGAAGACTGCTATCTACCATTACTTTCAGTGAGCACTCAGAGAGAAAACTGGATACCAGTTGCAAAAAGAGTTGGCAATCCTTAAGGTTATTATTATTAGCCATATGGTGCAAGGAAGCCTGAAGCTTATGCTGCACCAGCCAAAAAAATTCAAGTTACCCTGAGAGAGAGAGGGGGGGGGGAATCATCGGTATCACATATTACAGTTTTACCTCCCAATACTGTGCGATAAAACTGCCTCAAAATGCAGTTATGGAGTGCTTGTTTAGAAGACCTTTTTTGCCAGACATGATGTTTCTAAGACTTTTGATCAAGAGCAACTGTTTGAATTATATATATCTATAACCTTTTTTAATTTTTAGTTATTTCACTTATTGTGTGTGTTTTTTTTTTTTTTCTGTGGTTTGTTTCAATTTTTAAATTTGTAGTATCTCATATTATTTTGCTTTGGTGATTTCAGTGGATGCCAGTCTAATTTGTTTATTTAATGGGTCGTATTTCCATATTAGTTTTCTATACAGGGTGTCCCAAAAGTCACTGCGTATTTTGATGAAATCTGGTGAATTTGAGATAAATAATTTAATAGCATGATTACAAGTTTATTTTTATACAATATCCAAGTTTGAAACAGAAAAAAAAAACATGATTACATTATTGCTTTCCACATGTTTCAAATCACTCAGCCGCATTGCAGAACACATCTGCAAGCATTTCAGGGGTAATTTCCTGTACTGCCTCCCGAATGCATTTTCTAAGATCAGATAAATCTTTACTCTTCTAGCGATAAACCTTTGATTTCATGAAACCCCAAGCAAAAAAAATCCGGAGAATGCACTGCCCAAGGTCTAGGTCCTCCATGCCCAATCCACCGATTCAGAAAGTGCCTGTTTAGGTATTCCTGGACATTTCAAGTGTAATGACATGGTGCCCTATCCTGCTGAAACACTACACTGTTGGGGTTCAATAAACACTTCTTGAAACACTCAAGAAGTTGGGGTTCAAGAAACTGCTGAAACGTATCAAGGTACACAGTTCCTGTGACTGTTGCTTCTGCCAGAGCCGTGCCGAGCTGTTTTAAAGCCTAGGCAAGAATGAAAAATTGTGCCCACCCCTCAAATATTAAAAAAAAATTAATTAAAAAAAATGACTTATTTAAAATACATTTCTGATACACTTTTTAATAAATATAAAAGGATGACAAAAAAATAAAATAAAAGTTGTTTAGTGATTTTTATTGTCATTAGCAGTATTTATTATAAATATATTAACAGATTTATTTATGCATCATTCATTTCAAAAATATCACAAATTAAAATAATTTTAATTATAAATAAACAATATTTCTTTGATAAATTAACAATAATATATTACAGACAGACACACTGCTTTTATATGTATAGATTACAATTTTATTTTGTGAGCTTTGTGACGAAAAGTTATCAATAATTTTGTCGAAATTTATTTGATTATATATGAACCTCTCAATTGATAAAATGGCCATATCAGATAATTTTTCTTGGCTTAATGTTAACCGTAAATAGTTTTTAATGAATTTCAGCTTGCTGATACCTCTTTCACATGATGCAACCATCACTGGACTCGTTAAATATCTTCTTAATGCCACTTCCAGATTGGAAAACGATTCTAACAGTTCATATTCATTTAATTTTTCAAATAATTCATATAATTTTCAACATTGTCAAGATTTTCATCTTGCAAAAGCAAGATCATAAATGGATTGGAATAAAACATAAAATTGTAAATGTTGGCAATTATTTAATCTTTCTTTTGGCACCCCTTTCAGCTTTTAACCTGAGGCAAGAGCCTCGATCGCTTCACTCTCGGCACGGCTCTGGCTTCTACAAAACAGTAAGGTCCATAAATTTTTGACTTTGTCATTCCAAGCCACACATTTACTGTAAGGGCGTCTCTTTGCCATTCTGTGAACTCAGATGGTTTTCTGGGAAGCCCAGATACAAAAAGTGTGGCGATTGATTTTAACACAGGTATGAAAAGTCACCTCATCACTGAATAAGATGTGGCCAATTAAACTGTTATTTTGGATTTGATCAACAAGTTCTGCACACACTGCTGCTTGATGTGGAAAAGTTCTTCCTGTAGGTCATGTGTAGGGCTTTTTCATCAGTGTCGAACACAAAATCTGTATCTGATGTCTTGGATATGTTCAGCCTTCAAGATCCCTACTCAACTGATAAATTGGCTAACTGGGCTAGCCGGGTGGGTAAAGTACCTGCCTGGCAACCCAAAGGTTGCAGGTTTGAATCCCACTTTTGGCTTGGATCAGAGTAGTGCAAAAACTTTGGGAGGCCCATTATGGCCACAGAAGCCGATGCGCCAACCACTAACAAAAAAAAACTGATAAATTTTGGTCCTTTTCGAATGTTTCTCGAACTGATTCAATGCTTTCATGTGCTGTCCTTGGTCATCCACATCTCTCTCCTTGGCCGTGGCAAAACATTTTTTGGAGAAGCAACATTAAATCTCCCCGGAGGATGCTGTCATCACGGATCATGCCCAGGGGTTCTGGGACCGTAAATGGCTTGAGAGTTTACATATTGGGGCAGCTAGCAATTCCATTAATAGAGACAAGGGTGTATGCTTCCATCCCCTCTTTGAAACCGTGGTGTTTGGATGAGATGAACGGTTTCAGCTAGCGTGCTCCCGAGCCATTTCTGGTGCCGGTGCATAAATGGGAAATTCCGGCCTTACTCTTGAGGAACCATATGACGAGTGCCGTGGATCTGCTATTTAAGGATGTGCCACACAGCAGAAATATGCTGTTGAGAAAGGAGATCGCTATCTCCGAAAGCTACAGTTGTTACGGTATTTTATTAATTGTTTTTTATCGCTTTTATCATCATATTTTATATTTTTATATTTTATTGTAAATTAAATCACATCAGTTTTAGACTACTATATATTTCATTTAATTTCATTTTATACGCTCGTATTTTATTTTATTTAAAATAAAGTGTTTTAGTTGCAGGATTGGAATTTGTTTATTTGAATACCGGCTGGTGTAAAGTCTAATTGTTCAATATGAATTATCCCAGCCTTGTAGGCCGATTTAGAGATATTCTACCTCTGTCCTTCCTCAATTTCAATTTATGCCCCCTTAGGTTTGTAATCTGAACAAGTGGAAGAATCCCATCAGAATTCAGCGTGCTCAACCCATTCAAGGCCTTATACACCTCAATCAGATCACCTCGCAGGTGTCTAGTCTCCAGCTGCTGCAATTTGCAGAACTTAAGCCTCTCCTGGTAAGAGGATCCCTTCATTCCCCTCACCAATCTTGTTGCCCTTCTCTGTAGATTTGCTCAAGCAAATCTACATCCTTCCTAAAATGAGGCCTCCAGACATGCAGACAGTACTCAAGGCGTGGCCTGACTGTTGCCTTATACAGAGGGACAATCACCTCCTTTTCCATGCTAACAAAATTCCTGTATATCATTGACAACACCCCATGACCTTCCCTGGCAGCCTGTCTACATTGCTCAGAAAACTTCATATCTGACTGCATAATTACTCCCAGGTCTTTTTCATTTTCTATCTCCTTAAGCGTAGTACCACACAGTTGGTATATTTCTCTGGGGTTACTTCTACCCATATGCAGTACTTTGCATTTTTCAATGTTAAATTTCAGTTGCCACTTCTCAGCCCTTCTGCCCAAATTTTCTAGATCCTGTTGCAGTAACACACTGCCATTACTGTCACTAACAATCCTTCCAACCTTTGTATTATCTCCAAACTTTGATACTAAGCCTGATATACCTTCATCAATATCATTGATAAATATACAAAACAAAAGTGGACCCAACACCGAACCCTGTGGGACTCCACTAATAACATTAGTCCACGAAGAGCAGCACCCATTGATTATCACCCTCTGTCTTCTCCCACTCAACCATCCTTTTATCCATTGTAGCAACTTACCCTTAATACCATTCTGCTCCAATTTGTACAGTAGTCTTCCATGCGCAACAGTGTCAAAAGCTTTCCTGAAATCCAAGTATATGATATCAAAATTAATGTTTGCATCCAGTTCCTTTGTAACCACATCATAATAACCAATCAAATTTGTCAGACTTTCCCTTAACAAATCCGTGCTGTGTCTGAATTATTGCTGCAGTCTTGTCTAGATGATCCTGCAATGCATCTTTAACCAGTGACTCCATTATTTTACCCGGAACAGAAGTTAAACTAACTGGTCTGTAATTACTCGTCACCCTTCGATCCCTCTTTGTGAATTGGGGACACATTTGCACATCTCCAGTCCATGGGGACCTTCCCCGAGTCCAAGGATGCTCTCATAATTATGGCTAAGGGTTTGCTTACTTCCTTTGCCGCCTCCTTTAATATAACTGGATAGATCCCATCCACCCCAGGTGCCTTTCTTATGTTTAACTTCAACAATTTCTCCTCCACTTTGTTCTCAGTTATTACAAAATCATTAAGCACCCTGTTATAATTTGATAACCTTGTGGCATTTTCAAACCTTAATAACTCCTCATGTGTGAATGTAGATGCAAAATATTCATTCAGTTTGTTTGCTATCTGAGCAGGATCATCAACAGTCGAACCATCGATATCAAGTGGACCAATCAGATTCATTCCCTTCCTTTTAGAGTTTATATTAGTAAAGAACTTGCTGTTTTTTTTAGCATCCTTTGCCAAAGATTTCTCGTAATCTGCCTTCGCCTGCCTAACCTCCTTTGTGACTTGATTACAGACTAGCTTATATATATATATATCATAGGCTTCTGTGTCGCCTGATAATTTATATGCATACCATGCATTTTTCTTCTCTGCCACCAGTCTCATTAGTTCATTTGACAACCATTTAGGTCTAAACCTTGAACAACATTTCTTAATAGGTATGAAATGTTTAGTAGCTTCCACTATTAATTCCTTGAATGCTTCCCACTTAGAATTTGCTGTTGGTAACATCATCAGTTGGTCCCATTGTACAGAATTTAAAAACTGTCTGAGACCACTATAGTCACCTTTACGGAAGCAAAAACCCCTTCCTGATGGTAATTATATCTTTAAGTAAATCCCACATCAGTGCACTGTGATCACTGCCACATAATGGTTCCTTTATCTGCAAATTCTTAATACACAAATGATCACTGCTGATAACCAGATCAAGAGTATTACCCTCTCTGGTTGCCTCTCGAACATGCTGCTGCAGAAAACAATCATCCAACAAATCCACAAAAAAAACTTACTAGTGTGCAAGTGACCAACCCATAAGTTCCAGTCTATATCTGGGAAGTTAAAATCCCCCATTATAAGACATTCTGATTTACTAGCCCACTCTATTTCTCTGTACAATTGTTCATTGTACTCATTCGAGTCATTAGGCCTATAACACACTCCTACTCTCAATTTTGATCCCGAATGCCTATGTAAAACCAAACTGACTCAGCAGTGCACTTTCATCAACTGCATCCAGTTGATGAAATCAACTGGATCCACTTGATCCAGTTTCATCAACTGGATGCAGTTCTTTTGATTTTTTTTTTTTTTTCTTAATTAACAGCATAACACCTCCTCCCTTCCTATCCTTTCTGTACACATTGTACTCTCCAAATTCCAGTTCTGCATTCCTTATATCTGTGTGACACCACGTCTCTGCTATCCCAACATTATCCGCCTTTGATGTTTATCTGAAGTAAGGATGAATTCAGTAGCTAGTTTATTGAACTAGCAAAGTCTTTTTAATGTATTCCACAAATTCAAAATTATTGAGTTTCATACTTGAATGTATAAACTGTTAAATGTTAAAATAGGGAATTTACAAGAATCTTTATTTTACAAGGGAATGTAAACCATGCAAATAGTTGTGTAACAGTGACATAAAAGGCATGTGTTCAGAATGGTTTTGAAGAGAGTTGGTGGAATTACAGATGCGAATTTAGAATAACTGTGCCCATTCAGAAGAACAGCGTCCATTCATCATATTGCTTTCTCCTCTTTGTTATTTGGAGGGAATCTGTGGAAAATGTGGTGTAAATCACTTAATAATCATATTAAAAAAAATACTAGACTCTGGTACCTTTTATAAAAACTGATTTGCATCCACTACGTTTTTTCGCAATCTAAAATATCAGCAAAGTTAGATAGTGAGTTTAGGTTTATTACAGTATATAAACATAATGGATATATATTTAGATAAGAAATGCAATGAACCAGGAAAGGCTTTTAAGTCAGCTATGCTTTCCTGTAGGAGGAGAATTACTTTTGGATATATAAGTAATAATCGAATGGATGGGTAAAATGGGAAGGTGTTTTTTTTTTTTTTTTCGCTGATGCTGTATAAGCTTGCTTTCTTGCATCATATGCCTCTACTAATGCTAATATACCAAATTTTAATAAGTAAGTTATTTTCAAATTGACAATAAACTTCGCAAAAAAAATTTTTTTGTTTAAGGTTTCAACAGAAATATGTTTTATTTTTCATTGCGTGTTATTACATAATTCACAAAAAATAAAGTTTCAAATCAAATGCAAGTTTCAGCCACTCCTTTCTTACGAGCTACCACTGGTTAGTTGGTTGAAATGGTTTCATACCTTACTGATATGAAAAGTAATTGCTGTTGCCTTTCATTGTGACATTGGAAAGTACTTTGATTTTTTAAATGTGCTCATAATGTTTTTATATATATCTGTGTACTTATGTTTTTTGTCTTATACTTTTATCACTCCTTTGGAATAAAAGGTATATTTTTTTTATTTAGATATATTATTCTTTTGCCTTGCCACTCCTTTATGATGAAATGCAACAGGAAAGAATCAAGAGGAATAAGGAATAGATAACCTATTTGTATTATATATATATATATATACAAATTAGAAAAAGAATCATAAATTATGTTTTTGAAAATATGCTTATGCAATAGACTTGATTATCTGGGGTCTCTATGGCCCATGGAAATCAAAGTCAGTTTTAATTTGGATAAGGCACCTCCATAGCCAGGTGGGAAGGAGCAGCAGTGCGTAGCACACGCTTCTTGATTAGACCAGGGCTCGAGCCCGTCACCACCAAATACCGAGGATGCGGAAAGGTCAGGGAATAACCACCGCATATCCTGGAGCAATATGGCCTTAGTTGCTAATGCTCCTAAAAACCAAATAACAAACAAACAAACAACAAACAATTTGGATAATGAAAAGAAATAAATGCCACAGGTTATGTTTGTTTACGTTTCTTGTGATGTTCAGTTTCTTTTATTTTATTATTTTTGTGAGTATATAGGTTGTTGAAATGGCAAAGATTGCTCTTTCTATTAGACAAAAATTTTACTCATTGATAACATGAAAATTTCTGCTCAAGTGTCAACATTCTCTACTACTGTACTTTCTTTACTACTTGACCATATGGAACAAGGACATGCTGTTCTTTCTTCACAAGATGATTTCAAAATATTTTATTGAAATTTATATAGCACTCAAAATGTAACACTTAACAGAAAAATTCAAAACTTCATTGTTTTTCCTTTTTCAAAAATTATATATTAAATTTTATGTAATCTTCTCATATTATAGTATACTTTTTTATAAATATGAACACAATTATGTGTATAGTTAATTTTTGTCACATTTGTGACAAAAAAAATTAAAAATGAAATGAAAAAAATTTTTCATTTTGAAGATTATTCACAGAAATTTATTTCTCAACCATCCTGGATGATTAGGAACTCTACCATATATAAACAGTGAAAGAAAACATGAATATACAGATCTGTATTTGATCAAGCAGGTTATGTGATAATTTCTTTGAATGGCATGGTGTGTAGGTTGATTTAATTTTAAGTAGTTAAGAAACTAAGCACTTCCTCTTTCCAGGATTTTTCAGGCAAATTTTATTTCTTTAGTATTTGTTTAAAATGGGAATAAAAAGAATTGAGATGTCTCCTAAGTCAGCTTTTTCTGTTTCCTTAGTTCAAAAGGATTTTCAGGCTTGTTAACCCATGCAAACCTAAAATTAAACCAAATACAAAGTATGTTGATTGTGTTGAGGAAATCTGGTCAAACATGAAAAAATAAATTCTGGGAGCTGCTGAAGAAAGTCTTGGCTATAAACCTATAAAAAATAAAAACTGGCTAAGAACTTGGAATGAAGAATTGAAACAAACAATCAACGAGAAAAAAAAAATACCTATAAACTGTTTCTACAAACTAAAGACCTACATCTACACATAAAATATAAAAAGCTTAGAGCAGAAGTCAGAAAACCAACCAGAAGAATCTAACGAGATGACTGGGATAAATTTGTTAAATCTTTAGAACGTGATATCACGGGCCCACAGAGAAGAGGTTTTAAAATTTTTAAGAAATTACAACTAGACAAAAATGATCAAATAAAAACCAACTCCATCTCCCAAGCAGAATGGAAGCAACACTATTCCAAACTATGGTATAACCCAGGCACTAGGGAATTGGAAGATGAATCTGTGGTAACCAAAGATGAAGAAAATATAACAATGGAAGAACTAGAGTTAATATTACAAAAATTAAAAAACCGAAAAAGCCTAGGCATAGACAATTTGAATGTAGAACTATTTAAGTATGGGGGCATCTAACTGAAAAACACACTACTAAAATTATTTAACATCATATGGCATAAGCAACAGATACCCAAAGATTGGGAAACAGAAATAGTAATCAATTTACACAAAAAATGCTCCAGAAATAACCCTAACAACTACAGAGGGATAACACTGCTGTCAACTGCTGCAAAGCTATATTCTAATATACCAAAGAATAAACTTAATAAATAAGTGAACAATTCTTAGAAGAAGACCAATGTGGATTCAGAAAAGGGAGAAGCACAATAGATACCAATTTCTCACTACAACAAATTTTGGAGAAAAGAAGAGAATTCAATCTATCAACATTTCTGCTCTTTATTGATTATGAAAAAGCATATGACAGTGTAAACCGGGAAAAACTTTCAGATTCTACGTGAAGAAAGTATCCCAACCCAACTCCGGAAAGCAATGCAAAGCCTATATAAAAACTCAAAAGTCTGTATAAAATATTCTAATGGCCAACTATCAGACCCAATTAACACCAATAAAGGAGTCAAACAAAGATGTGGACTATCACCAAATTTATTTAATATCTACATCAATAAAATTCTTAAAGAATGGAAACAAACAATTAACAACAGAATACGGTTGAACAACAGGAATAAAATCCAAACTATATTATATGCTGATGATCAAGTTATAATTGCAAAATCCGAAGATGAACTACAGATAGCAGCAAATGAACTTAATAAAATAGGTAAAAAGTACAAGATGAAAATCTCCACCTCAAAAACAAAATCAATGGGATTATGTGGAAAAAACATACAAAGAGTCAAAATTGTTATTGATGATAAAATAATAGAACAAATATCTGACTTCACCTATTTGGGAAATTTAATATCAAATGAAGGGAAAGACATCTACACTAAACTACAAAAATATAATAAAATGAATGGAATGATTAAACGCAGCTTCGGAAAACAAATGACAACTGAAACAAAATTACGACTGCACAACATCACTTCAAAACCAGCCCTCTTCTACAGCTGTGAGACTTGTGTCATAAATAAGAAAGATGCACACAAACTAGAAGCAGCCCAAATGAGATTTTTAAGACCATTATTAGGCTTTACAAGACTAGTCCACCAAAGAAATTTAGATATCTGCGAGAAATTAAAAGTAGATAACATAGTAAATGACATAAAATGGTATCAGGAAAAATGGATCAGCCACATAGAAAGAATGAACCCAGACCGGATATCTCAAAATTAACCTTTAATTATAAACCTACAGGCAAGAGAGATGTTGTTTGACCAAGACAACAATGGCGAGATCAAGACCATCTCCAAGAGCTACAACGGAACAGGTCTTAAAAGACCTAAGCCGGACCAAGTTCATGACGATGATGACGACAAAGTATGTGGAGATCAGGAAATCTTGTGAATTAATGTCCTTAAACTTATGGGAGTGAAGGTATCCACCAAAAACTCCCTTGGTGGATAGCTGTGCTCTCATAAGTTTCTCACTACTTACATATAATAAATTTTATGTTATACCTTTGACACATTATAAGCAGGTTTTTGTTGTTTTTGAGTTCAGCATTGATTCATAAACTAAAATTTTCTTATTCTTCCTTGACACTGGGCAGCCAAAATCCTACCATAAGCATATAGGCTGCTAGCCGCCTTTCCTACTTAAATGACTAATACATTCTAGAGCATTTGTATGATTTCACATTGTGTTTACACATGTTGTTAAACCTTTTAATTTGTTTCAAATTAAATTGAATTACTGTCACATATGCCATTTTATTACATTTATAGAGACACCCTGAAATGATTATTTTATTTGATTATACGATTATTTTAATGATAATTTCTTAAACCTTTTTTTTTTTTTTTTTTTGAAAGGTTGAGTTGTAATCTTACCAGAATGTTTTTCCTCAAGACAAGATACACATTTGCAAGCTATCTGTAACTGAATTGGCACGCTATCTGTAACTTACAATATTTTTATAGAAAAAGTTCTCCCCACTCCACAGTTTCTGTAATAAATCGTTTGGAATTCTTCATTGAAAGAATCAAAATAAATCTTATAGAGCCAAGAGTTTTGGCACATCTACTGACTGATTAAATAGTCATTTAAGCCCAATTATAGAGGCGCCTCCGTGGGCAGGAGCAGCAGTGCTTAGCACATGCTTCTTGATTAGACCGGGGTTCGAGCCCATGCCCACCAAATACGGAGGATGCGGAAAGGTCAAGAAATGACCACCACATACCCCCGGAGCAATATGGCTTTAGTTGCTAATGCTCCTAAAAAAAAAAAAAAAAAAAAAAACCAAATAGCCCAATTTTTAATTATTTTGAAGGGGGATAACTTAAACATATTTAATTATATTTATTTTATAGCCACACCTTATAACTTTATCACACATTATTCCATATGTTTCTTCCAAGCACAGAAACATTTCTGGAAGTCATCTTCTGTAAGCTCTTTTAACACTTTGTTTTGTTTTTTTTTTTTTTTTTTTCAGAATGTCTTCAGTGGACTGAATCTGTGGTCCCTTAAGTATAATTTTCAGTTTAGGGTAGACAAAAAGTCACACGGGGTTGTGTCTGTTGCATGTTCACACACAGGGAGTTGTTTTTTGGCCAGAAACTGACAAACAGAGAGCATTTTTTTTTTTTTTTTTTTTTTGTTAGTTGTTGACGCATCGGCTTTTGTGGCCATAATGCACCTCCCAAAGTTTTTGCATTTTACTCTGATCCAAGTCCAAGGCGGGATTTGGACCCGCGACCTTTGGGTTGCCAGGCAGGCACTTTATCCACCTGGCTAGCCCGTTCGGCCAGAGAGCATGTTGTGCGATGGAGCTTCCAATCATCTTTTCACAATTAGGTCTGTTAATTTTTTTCGCACATCTTTGTCAGAACTTCAGTGTAGTATGTTTGATTGACAGTCTGATTTGGTGGGATGTATTTAGCCATAATAATTCCTTTAATAATGAAGAAAACAAGATGCATGACTTTCATTTTCAATTTTGACATCCTTGGAATTTTCGTCTGTGGGATTTTTTTGTCTTCCATTGCTTCTTCTTCTAGTCACATAGCTCCCCGAGGAGCTGTTGTGGCCACCAACAAATTCCTCCAACTGCATTGATCGTGTGGAAGAGTGGAAAACATGCACGTTGAAAGTTGTGCAGATAAGTGAGCCAAGAAGAGAAAGACGAGCAGCATTGCAAAGTGACATGCTCAGAAGTTCACTGATCCCATCCTTCCACCTAATTGCAGGTCTTCCTCTGCACCTCTTCCCCTCGGTTTTTCCTTCCATTATATTCTTCAACAGAAAGTTTTCCCTTCTTACTATATGACCAAAAAACTTGAGTTTTCTTTTGTTGATGCTACGAAGAAGAATTTTAGGCCTGCCAATTTTATTCAATACCCAATCAATTGTTCTTCAATCCACGTAAGAAATACACAGTATTCTCCTGTAACACCACATTTTAAATGCCTCAATTTTCTTCCTGTCAACTCTTTTCAGATTCCATCCTTCACATCCATAAGTGGCAACTGGAAAAATTAACGAATCAATGATCCTCAGTTTTGTCTTTAGGGGCAGATCTTGGTCTCTCCATAATTTTGTCAGATCAGTGACCAGCGTTTTAGCAATTGCCTGTCGTCTCTTTACATCGTTTGAGCAGTCACTATTTTTATTTATTCTTGACCCTAAGTAATCAAATTCATCAACTTCTTCAATATCTTGCCCATTAACCTTCACTTTAGTGGAATTGAGACTATCACCAACCACCATAATTTTAGTTTTACACACATTCAGAAACAATCCGTTTTTCTTACTTGCTTCACATACTGTCCTCAGAGTTTCTTTAAGATAATCCTTAGAATTACAAATTAGCACAGTCTTCCATTGCATTGATTGTCTTTTAGTTTCTGGGTCATACTGGAACAGCTAACTTTTGTTGCAAATAATAATAGTACAAGCACTCCCTGACCTACGTAATACTCGACTTCCATAAATTCGACTTTACGTAAGTTTTTGCTGGCTGGTGTAAACTTAAAAAAAAAAAAATTGTGGAAATGTATTTTGCATCCTGCAGTAATAAATGGAAGTATTGTGAACCCAATAACGCATTGTGTTTTTTTTTTTTTTTTTTTTTGTAATTTGTTCCAAGACTTCTGAAGTTGGAATTTTCTCTATATAACGAAGCTATTTAACCCTCTAAAAGGTCATTTTAATGGAGCACTACCCTTTCATCGTTATCATATGTTTCGTTGTAAGAATTAATTTTGAATGCTTTTGTTGATATTTTTCTAAAGAACATTTCTGGAGGTATTGTGAAAACATCGCAATGCGAACCCAATAACGTTTTTTGTAATTCGTTCCAAGGCTTCTGAAGTTGAAATTTTCTCTATATAACGAAGCTATTTAACTCTCTAAAAGGTCATTTTAATGGAGCTACCCTTTCATCGTTATCATGTTTTTGTAAGAATTAATTTTGAATGCTTTTGTTGATACTTTTCTAAAGAACATTTCTGGAGGTCATGACCATAAAACATTTTGCACTTTCCAGTTTATTGGGCTTTTCTGTTAGTGCAGTCTATTATAAACAGGTAGTAAACTTGATCTTATTGCATTTGCAATAATCCTGATAACTGGAATTCTGTGAGTATTATGGTGAAATGAGTCCCTTTCACTGAAATCTTCAATCATGTAAAAAACATAAATAAATTTTCAGAATCTTCTCTCCATTCCTATTTATTTATTACAATGATGAAGGGAAAGTGACCAACGGAAAGTGCAAATGGTGGGGCAGTGCTAGGATACAAAACAAAATTGATTTAGAAACGAAGGTGGAAATGATTAAGAAGTACGAAGCAGGACAAAATTTGTCATCTATTGCACAGGAATTATGTCTCGCTGCTTCAGCAGTGAATACCATTTTAAAGGACTGTGCATATAAAAGAACATGTTAAAGGATCAATGCATTTAAGATCAACTGTGATCAACATCAAAGATGGAACAGCTATTAATAGCATGGATGGAAAATCAGCTTCAGATGTGAGTGCCCCCGAGTCTAATGGCCATTCAAGCAAAAGCAACAAGTATTTATGAAGATATTAAAGATAAGTTTGGTGAACCCAAAGTCAAGTTCGTGGCATGCAACTGGTGGTTTAATTGCGTGAGGTTTCCACAATGTCAAAGTATGCAGTGAAGTTGCCAGTGCCGATTCTGCAGCAGCAGAGAAATTTTGTGATGTGCTGGAAAAAATCCCTTCTTAATTTCCACAGCCCTCAACCTCTGCAGCGGCGTACTTATCAGCTGGAGACTGATTCTGGCAACGATGCTCAAAAGGTAAAACTTGCTGATGTTATGCATGTCCGCTCCCTTTTTTTGTAATTTTATAATTTTGAAATTTTTGTACTTGCACAGTTTTGTAATTTTACCTACGCATGAGATAAAAAAAATAAAATAAAAATTAATTCTATTTACATGTTTGTCAGACATTTCTTTTTTGCTTCAGTCAAATTCAGTGCGAATAGTTGCATGTGCTGTATAAACAGTTAGGGAAATTCCGACTTACATAAAACTCGACTTACGTAGAGTTCTGCGGAACGCAACCCTTACATAAGTCTGGGAGTGCCTGTATTTAGAAAGTCTGGATATACAATTTTTATCAAACATCACAAACTTGGAGTCTTCTCATTCTTTGATCTTCATTCAAAATTTTTAATGCCTAAATTTTCATTTAAAATATATCTATCTGTTTGTCCATATTGAGTTGTGATTCATCCATCCTAATGCTTAAATGATAATCATATTGATCAGTGTTCATATTTGGGCCACATTTTCATCAATTTTCATGGCCAGACAGCCTGGTCATTTTATTGTCTTCCACATTCTCTCCTCCTCCTCCTTCAAAAAATCTTTTATGCCATTCAACCGCATGAGCCCTTGACATAGTATTTTCTCCATAAACTTATTGTAACTGATAACTTTCAGTAGGCGTTTTCTTTAGTTTTGTTAAAAATTTGAGGTTGATTCTTTTGTCTGTCACTTTTTCCAGCAAACTGCAGAAATACAAGATTAGTAAAAATCTCACTGCAAAGCAAATGAGCATATTGTAACATGACTTGGTAGACAACTAGGGAAAAGTTCAAGGTTAAGTGCTGTGCCTTTGTTTTCCAGGTGTTGCTTGGCTTGTAGTGGCTGCATGTGCAGTCTCATTACTTAATAGCGACACCTTGTATTACCTTTGAAACATTGAGAATTGATATATCCAGTATTACAGAAGATATTGCTATAATATAGAAATATGCCGACAGCCTGATGTAAAGTCACTTCAGGTAGAAGAATTCAGTTTTCCCTGTGAGTTATTTTGGATTTTTTAAACTTCACAATGTGCAAATCATCCTGTAAAAGCACATTTGTACATTTTACATTGCATTTATAGCATGCACTTATTTGAAGATGGCACCAAGGCTTATTTGAAAGTGTCCACTTGCATCTCATTCACTAACTTGGAACTACTCAACTTATAACTTCTAATTTTAATGTATAACTAGTAAAATTCAGTAGAATAGAATTTAAAATAACAATCTTCAAAATAATGAAATAATTCTAAAGCAGTACAATACTTTTACAATTTCGCGGAATGCAACTCTAGCCACTTACGGTAGACTTTCAGAATAATGACACCTTCAGGGATTCAATGTATCATTATTTCGATTTTTCCGTTATCTAGAAAGTTTTATTTTTAATTTATTTAATGTAGAAATAATGAGGCTAAATAAGAAATAAAGAGACTAAGAATGCAATTTTATTAACTGTGCATAAAAAACATAAACATATTGATGATCCAATGATATATTCTGCCATTAATACACTCCTGCTTATGCTCCTTTCTATTTTATTTATTATATCAAGTTTAGTCTGTGTTTTCCACCGGGTGGAAAAGGCCCAGTTTCGAATCCCGTCAATGACACAAGGAACTTTTATGGACTTTTTTCACTCTATTGGCTGGGTTAGTCGGTCTCTGGTGTAGATAGCAAGGGTTTTTCGCCCAGCAAAACAGGCAAATCGACCAGAGAACTCATGCAATTTACAAACACAATCTACATAGGTATATGAATTAACTTTCCAGGTGACCCAAATATAATAGTTTTGATTATATCAAGTTTGTCACTAAGCTTTAATGTTCTTCTTTTCTTATCTGTATGATGTTTATTAACTTTAGGAGCCATAGTGAGGGGTTTTTAATTAAAAATAAATGTAAAACAGTAGTATAATCTGTGATACATCATAGTATCCAGTTTGATTAGATACTGTGATGTGGTTACAAAGGAACTGGATGCAAAAAAATAATTTTGATATCATATACTTGGATTTCAGGAAAGCTTTTGACACTGTTGCGCATGGAAGACTACCGTACAAATTGGAGCAGAATGGTATTAAGGGTAAGTTGCTACAATGGATAAAAGGGTGGTTGAGTGGGAGAAGACAGAGTGGTAATAAGTGGACGCTGCTCTTGTGGGTTAATGTTATTAGTGGAGTCCCACAGGGTTCAGTGTTGGGCCCACTATTGTTTTCTATATTTATCAATGATATTGATGAAGGTATATCAGGCTTAGTGTCAAAGTTTGCAGATGATACAAAGGTTGGCAGGGTTGTTAATGACAGTAATTGTGGTGTGCTACTGCAACAGGATCTAGAAAATTTGGGCAGATGGGCTGAGAAGTGGTAACTGAAGTTTAACATCGACAAATGCAAAGTACTGCATTTGGGTACAAGTAACCCCAGAGGAACATACCAACTGTGTGGTACTACACTTAGGGTGATAGAAAATGAAAAAGACCTAGGAGTAATTGTACAATCTGATATGAAGTTTTCTGAGCAATGCAGACAGGCTGCCAGGGCAGGTCTTGGGGTTTTGTCAATGATATATAGGAATTTTGCTAGCAGGGAAAAGGAGGTGATTATCCCTTTGTATAAGGCAGTGGTCAGGCCAAGCCTTGAGTTCTGCGTACAGGTCTGGAGGCCTCATTTTAGGAAGGATGTAGATTTGCTTGAGCTTGTTCAGAGAAGGGCAATAAGATTGGTGAGGGGAACGAAGGCTTAAGTTCTGCAATTTGTAGCGGCTGGAGCTAGGCACCTGTGAGGTGATCTGATTGAGGTATATAAGGCTTTGAATGGGTTCAACATGCTGAATTCTGATGGCATTCTTCTGCTTGCTCAGATTACAAACCTAAGGGGGCATAAATTAAAATTGAGGAACGACAGCTGTAGAATAGATGTGCAGGAATTTGCTTTTAGATAGTGGGTGGTTAATTGCTGGAACAAATTTCCATCTGTCGCTGTAGAAGTGATAGCTTAAATAAATTCAAGGTGGAACTTTTAAAGGGAATGATTATGTGAAGTTTTTTTTTTTTTTTTTTTGGCTGATGCTACATAAGCTCATACACTTGCTTTCTTGCATCACATGCATCTATTACTATATCAGTACAGAATTCACTTTTAAAATGGTGAACGTAAGCAAATGCAGTAATCACGCGACTTGCTGTTTTCATTTTTTGGCACTGCAAGGCATCGGCACTGTATGTAATCATCTGTTCTCAATGTGCTGTTAGTTCAAATGTTCTGTTATTTGGAGTGCCATTATTTTGAGCAGTCTACCATAGCTTCTTTTGTGAGATCAGACTTAGATTTGAACCCATGGAGAGTTATCATTCCTACCTTGGGGAGATGGGCTCTTCTGTTTAGCATTATTCATCTGTCGTACTGTTCTTATGAAATAAATTTTTAACGTAATGACTGAATTCATTAAAGAATATTGTCTGCAAACAGCACTGAAAGGTTCCATCCTTTAGTACACAAGGTTACTGTTCCACATAGGCTCTGGGATCAGCATAATATGGGCAAGTCAGCATTGTATGCATTCTGGTCTCTGTCCACAAAGATAATGATTATTTTGGTCAAGCCAATGGCTTAACATGAATCTGAGCCCTTGAACGGATATTAAAGTGCTTCCATTTGGTTAGAATTATGAGCACATTTTACATCTTTGATAAAAATAAGTGTGTTGTCCTTTTTCTGTTCCATCCCATTATTCATGCCAAATTTCACGTCATTTAAATTTTTTTTTTTTTTTTTTATATTGATTTATAGAGCCCGAATAACTCTTGGAGGGGGCAATACTTCCTCCACTTGAGATCAGCTAACCACAGCCTTAATTGTAAAGGACTTTAGAAATTCCTCCTGTCATTGATGGGTGTTGAATCTAGACCTCTTCAAATGATTGATAGTTGTAGAATGCTGATTTTGTTGCCGCAGTGCACCAGCACATTTGTAGACATAATAGATGGTTAACTATATGAACTGATTTATGACCAAAGTAGTCAGTGTCAAAATTTCCGAAAACAACAACAGCTGCTGACAAGCTTGGCCAGTGCAAGTGGATGTAATCCTAGAATAGGTGCATTTGTATATACCCTAATTATTTATTGCATTTTTGATGGACTGTAACTATTTAGGTGTTGTTGGGACTTTATTTCCATTTCTAGAGAATATCTTTGCAATTGCATGACAGTGCAGTGGTACTAAATTATCCATTGAGCATATTGTTCTATTTATGATATAGTAAAGGGAAACTTAGCATTACTCAACTCTGTTACACCTGAAGTCCATGAAGCCTTTGTACATAATTGAGTGCTATGGAATTGTACAGAAATTTATATAAAAATACAAAATGAAAAACATAAACTTATCAGAAATATAGTTTTATTTCTCATTTTGTTATTGAGAAGAGTGTTATATGGTAGAACTATTAAATTATCGTTACTATACTGATAGTCGTATGGTTGTCTCTACCCCAACCACATCTCTTTGCATGTAAAGCCACTATTTTTACTTTGTTATATCCAGTTCAGTTTCCTTGATTTCTCTATTAAAATTTTGAGACTATGTCAGAATATTCCCTATTAAACTGAATATTTACATGCTTGTAACATTTTGTTTAAAGAAAAAAACTGAAATGCACATTTTTGCAGTATACTGTTTTCTAAACTAATTTCTGATACATATACTTGTTAATTTTATCTTATACATATATTAAAGAAAATCTAATGTATTAATTTCTTTTTAGCCCAATTTGTTTTGAGATTATTGAGGAAGCACATATGACGAAGTGTGGGCATACGTTTTGGTGAGCTTTTAATTAATTTTTGTCAACTGAAGTTAGAGATTTTCTTTATTTTTATATAATAGAAATATATATTCAATCTTTGCTTGGTGACCTTGAAAAAAAATTACTTATACATTCAGGCTCCATCCTATATGGTATAGAACTATACCATACATTACATACATACACTATTGTACATAATTGAATTGAGTTGAATATCCACATGCCTTATTCCCTTTCCAATTGTTTATATAAATTTCTGAAATTTTATAGAAATTTATATTAAAATACAAAATGAAACTTAAAAAATAGAGGTCATTCTGTTATTCATCTGATGCAATTTGCTTGAGAAAAAATTGTGGCCAAATTTTAGACAATATAAGTAGTGTGTGCATGTATTTAAGCTAGAAGTAATGAAGATTGAGAAAAATTGCAATAGGGCCTACTACTACTTCATGTTACTGTACTCACTTTTATTTATATTTATCTTATCTCTTATTTAATTACCTTAATTTAATTTTGAACACTGCATTGGGGCTACTGTACTTATTTTTATGGTCTCTTAGAAAACTACTTCAATTTTCGCGGCGATGTTCTCTGGTTCCTAGAATCTCTCCTATCGAAGAGGACCCTTGTTCTAAAGATCGGAACAAAGACCTTCACGCGCCACATAACTGCCGGTGTACCTCAAGGGGGGGTCCTGTCTGGCATTCTCTTCTCAGCAATCATGGTGCCATTTGTGACCAATAAGTGCAATTGGATCACATATGCTGACAATGTCAAGCTCCTTACTAAAATATTGCCATCCAACTCGGCAGCCGAAATCACTCAGCAAATCACTAGCAAACTGCAGGACATGGCTGACTACCTCAATACCTTCAACCTCCAAATCAACCCCCTAAAATCAGCACAAATAACTTACTCTCTAAAGGGCAGCCCAACAACGTTGGAGCCTGTGCTTAACGGCTCCTCAGTTCCAAGTGTTCAAACACACAAAGATCTGGGAGTCGTCTTCGACTCCAAACTATCTTTCAACGATCACATAAACCTCATACAGTCGAGGCTGAACTCACTACGCTGGGTCGCCAAACAACAGCTGCTCCACACCACCGACCCACAACTGGTAAAAAGATACATCGTATCAATCCTTTACCCGACAATACTGTATGCTTCAGAGATATGGGCCTCGGCCACCGAATCCAACATCAAAAGAATATTCTCTGCCGAATTCTGGCTTCTAAAATGGGCCAACAGCAAACTCCACCTTCCCCCAGCTCTCAGATCAACGCAGTTAGCAGAAGCTCTTCAACTACGCAGGCTCCGGTCCTACATCGCAGAAAGAAGGCTGCTGTTCACCATCAAGATGGCCACCGGTAAAATTACAGAGCCGAACTTCTGGGATCACTGCTCTTGGCGCATTCCTCCCCCTTATCTCCGGTCGTCAGCACAGCTGCTAGCAAACCGTAACCGGCTAGTACTAACCGACAGATTCCTGCCAAAGCAAATGCTGCCCTCACTGCAAGCCATCGACGGGGACCTCCAAGAAGTGGTCAATAATAAAAAATACAGGAAGGGTATCCTCGTCGAACTGAAAATGTAAAACTGTGCCTTGTTAATAATCTGATTTATCTTTTTTCTCATGTGTATCTCTTTTGTAAATATGTTTTGTTAACCCCTGGCACCACCATGCCGTGACGGGACTAATTGTATGTCTATCATTGCTGCAATTAAAGATTCTATTCTATTCTATTCTTTCACCTTTCTTTTTAGTAAACAATTTTTTTTTTTTTCATGCACTCTTTTTAGAGTTTCCATTTAATATTCTTCCATAACTATACTTATGAATAGAAATGCAGCTTATTTACCTGTATTATATATCAGTCTTTTATAGATTGCTTAAAATATTTTAACCTTTATTTTTCTCTTCCTTGTTTTTAGATTTTTATAACATCAAATATTATTTTTCCACCTTCTATTTGATGCTCACTATTTCTTTGCAATTTATTAATGTAAAAAAAAAAAATTTTTTTTCCCCCTTATAGCTTTGTTCCTTTTAATTGGCTTATTAATTTTGCCTTTAGTTTTGGATAATTCAATGCATCTTTTAGGTTCTTCACATTCACATTTTTTTCCTATCTTCCCCCTTAATTTTTTCTCTTTTCTACTATCCTTTTCCTACTAGTTTTGGTACCTTGGGTTTTTTACAATTATATCTGTTTGCAATTTTTCACACTCTTATTATTTCTAGCTTAAATATATACTTTTATATCCTTTTTATATCCATAGAGATCTGGAAAAAGGTGAAAAGCTTGGCTAAAAAAATAATGAAGCCTCTAAGACATTAATTGAGAAAAATATTGTAAAAAAAGTAGTGTTAGTGTCACATAGTGACCCCAACGCTACTTTTTTTACAGTTGGGGTCACTATGTGACCCCACCTGGTCATCGGAAGGTTAACCTCATAAATTTTAATTTCATTAAATTTATTCTAAATTCAATAATTTCTTAATCCTTTGTTTTATCATTATTTCCTGGCATCAGAAAGAATATATTCTTGTCTCTTTCTACAGTTTTGGTGGTTGACACTTGATAACAAAATCAGGGCTGTACATTTCATATGTAAAAAAAAAAATTTTATATACTGTGATTTATTTTGTTTCTTTACTCCTTTTTATATATTTCTTTACTCTTTTTCTATATCTTTTTGCTCTATTACTTATATATATTTCTGAACTTACATATATATAAGTTCAGATATATATATATATATATATATCATCAAAACTAAAGAACAAAAATGGTCTTGGGCAGGACACATAGCTCGAAGACATGATGATAGATGGACTAAGAAAATAACAAAATGGTACCCAAGAGGAGCCAAAAGAAAACCTGGAAGACAACAACGGAGATGGACAGATGAAATTCATGAGGTTGTGGATAGTAAATGGATGGCCGTTGCACAAAACAAGGAACTGGAAAGTTGCTGGAGAGGCATTCATCCTGCAGTGGATTGAAAATGGCTGATGACGATGATACACACACACACACACACACATTTTTTTTTTGCATTTTTTTTTATAAATTGAAAGTGTAAAATCGCTGGGCAAAATTTATCGGCATCGTACTGTACAATGTATCATGCACAATCAGAGATGAGAAAGATTCTCACCCTCAAAGTAGCCACTTGTGGATGTGGGTGGTAAAGGTCTGCTGTGAAGCATTCAGTTGGTTGTTGTTTATGCCATTTACACGTGTTGGAAATTTATTATGCTAACATTTTTATTAATTGTGCTATTAATAAATTAAATAATAATTAATAATAGTGATAGCTGTGTGAATTGAATCCTAGTGCAAATGAAAGCGTGAAAAAGGCACGTCAATCTATCACATTGGAAAATAAGATGGGGGTTATATGCAAGATGGAAGCTGGCGAAAGCCGCCCTAATGTGTGTAGGGCTATGAATATGCCTCCATTGACAATTACTACCACTATGAAGAATGCTAATAAAATAAAACGATCAATGCAAAGTGGTAAGTGAAATTTTTGGTGCCCGGAACCTAACCCTGTGATTTCCGATTGACTCCATTATATAAAGGGTTCCATTTGTGCCTGTCCCTCCAGGAACCTAACCACGGTGTAAATTGAGGGCTACCTATATATATATAGGTAGCCCTCAATTTACACCGTGGTAATTATTTGTGTATTTGGTAGGGGAGTTGAGCTATCAAGTGTAATAAACATGGAAGAATTGAGACAACCTGTATGCTAAAAAACAAATTACCTGAAATAAAATGCAATTAATATGAGCATAATTATTGTAAATACCTAAAGCTGCGGGTCCTAGGATTTAATTACTTCGTCTGGGGGTCGGCAGTGAAAATCGTAGGAGCTACTGCAATAAGCCAGGTCTCTGTTTCTGTTATGATGTACATTTTATTTTTTATCTTAAAAATAATATTTTGATTTTAATTTCATTAACATTGCCATTATTGACTTAAACATGAGGCAATTGTTCAGTCATCCGTCCAGGGACCAACTGTGGTACGGTTTGCAACCCTGGACAGCCTGAGCACTACTTTATTCACCTCCATTCCAATTACTTTCTGCTGTTCTTTTTTACTACATTTCATTTCTCATGAGCAATTAGGCTGGCCGAAAGCAATATCGAGATGCTATTTCTTTACTATTGCTACTTGTTTCTTCTATTACAAAGTTGTGTTTTTTCCACACTACTTTGTTAGTTTTTGTTTCTCCCTCTGCTGGCTTTTTGCCTCATCTGTTTAATTGCTCACTTCCATGGTTACAGTTCCTATTTATGAATTCACACCCTTCCCCTCCCCACACGGGGCCACTTCTGCTGACGTATATACACCACATGTGAACATTCGGCTCTCTCATTTGGTCCCCATTGACTTACTGTCTGTATGGAATGTCTTCCGGTCCATACAGACAGTAAGTTTTCTTGTTTTGCCCCCTCTCTTAGATTTCTTTGATTTTATATTTAATTCTTTCTCCACAGGATTCTATCAGCATGAACTTATTTATTTATTATTATTATTATTTATTTTTATTTTTTAAAGTTTATTTATTCTTTTATTCTTCCTTCTGGTCTCTGTTGGGTCGGCTATGATGTATATGTATACTTTTTGCATGTTCTGTACATCATAACAGAAACAGAGATCTGGCTTATTATGGTGGCTCCTACGATTTTTGCTGCCGACCCCCAGACAAAGTAGTTAAAAGTCCTAGGACCCACAGCTAATTATGCTTATATTAATTGCATTTTATTTCAGGTAATTTGTTTTTTAGCATACAAGTTCTCTCAGTTCTTCCATGGTTATTACACCTGATATCTCAACTCCTCTACCAAGTACACAAATACACTGATAATTACCTTTTTGTCTATTTTTCATTATGGTTGCTTTCTACATTTACCTTAGTACCCCGGGTCCATAACTCAGTCTTATATATATATTTTATATATTTTAATTTCTCATTCCTGTTTACTAATACTTTCAGCAATTTTATTGCATCTTTATCATTTTTATATATATATATATATACAGGGTGTCTCAAAAATACATGGCACAACTTCAGGAATGAGTTCCTCATATGTAGATAATAAAAATATTTTATATCAACATAGTTCCGGAAATGCTTGGTTTCCGAGTTTTGAAGGTCTGCCTATGACACTTAACTGTTCACATCGCCTTATAGTAATTGTTCAATGTCCACCTTCTGCCTGAATACAGACTTCACATTGACGTCTCATGGGCTTGCAAAGACGATTCCAAATTCCTGGCATGTTTCGTATTGTCTCACAACCTGCCACAATTCGATTGCAGAGAGTTTCCACATCAGATACCGGAGTCGAATACACCAATGACTTTAAATGGCCCCACAAGAAGAAATCTAGTGGGTTTAAATCAGTGAGCATGGAGGCCAGGCAGTTGGTCCACCTCTACCTAAACACCGACCAGGAAACCTTTGATTCAGTTAATTGCGGGCTAGGTGGCTGAAATGTGCGGGAACACCATTGTGCGTGAAGTGTGCTTGTTGACGAATGATTAGTGGCGTGTCTGTCGTCCAAGAAATCGGCAAGTTGTTTTCCAGAAAGTTTCTGTATGCCTGCCCTGTGAGTTTGTTTTGGAAGTACATGGGGCCCAAATAACTTATCACCAAAAACACCCGCCCAGATGTTGAGGCTGAACTGCTGTTGGTGATGTGATGGAAGAATTGCATGTGGGTTTTCCTCAGCCCATACATACTGGTTGTGAAAGTTTTGGATTCCGTCTCGTGTGAACTGTGCTTCATCTGTGAATATCACTAAGGCAGGAAAGTGAGGAGTTGTACCACACTGCTGCAAGAACTACTGGCAGAACATTGCTTGTGCAGGGTAATCTGCTGGTGACAAGGCCTGTACCCATTGCAGATGGTAAGGATACAGTTGGTGTTCTCGCAACACTCTCCAAAAAGCAGAACGTTGAACGGCCAGTTGCATTGCTATTCTGCGTGTGCTGATTCCAGGAGTGGCATGCACAACATCCAAAATCTCCTCCTCTACTTCAGGAGTTGTAGATCTTGGTCATCCTCTGTTGGCAGCATGAGGTGTAAAGGTCCCGTGTTCACAAAGGCGGTGTTGGATACCTTCAAACGTTTTTCTGTCTGGACATCTTCGTTCTGGGAACCTTTCGTGGTACAAACGACGAGCCTCCAGAGCATTGCTGTCTGCCAAACCGTACATAAAGTGCATATCTGCTTGCTCCTGATTTGAGTACATGGTCGGAATGGAAAACCACCAGATTCTGTCAGTACCTTGTGATGAAGGAAATCACCTGCGGGAGATAAGACATTCCGGTTAATAACTTGGGAACCAAGCATTTCTGGAACTATGTTGATATAAAATATTTTTATTGTCTACATATGAGGAACTCATTCCTGAAGTTATGCCCTGTATTTTTTAGACATCCTGTATATATGTTGTTGTTGTTGTTATTTGGTTTTTAGGAGCATTAGCAGCTAAGACCATATTGCTCCAGGAACATGCGGTGCTCATTCCCTGACCTTTCCGCATCCTCCTATTTGGTAGCTCACGTGCTCGAACCCCGGTCTAATCGAGAAGCGTGTGCTACGCACTGCTGCTCCTGCCCACCTGGCTACGAAGGTGCCCCCCCCCACACACACACACACACGAGGTGTGACAATAAAGAAAGTTTCAAGAATAATTTTGTTTTTCCGTCAAAGTGGCCACACTGTAAACCGTTGCATCCTCCCGCTGTGTAGCCTGACCCCCCCACCTGCATGCAAAGGGTAAATGTCATCAGTCGTTTCAGTCATTGTACAAGTTGGTTCAGGTAAAGACGTGTTACATGAAAAATGGAACCCAATTTAGAGCAAAGAGTTGGTTGTGATAAAATTTTTGGTGAAAAGTGGTGAATCGTCAATGGATATTTATGAAAAGTTGACCAGTTTGTGGAAATGATACCATGTTGAAACCACGCGTTTTCAATTGGGCAAAAAAAAATATCAAGAACCACATGAATCTCGAAAATGCTGAGCGTTTAGGGCATCCTTCCACGACTTAACATGACGAAAACATTGTTCGCGTGCATGATCTTCTTCAAAGTGATAGGCGGTTAACCACAAGAATGACTGCCAAAAAACTAAACATTAATCGGGAACGTGTTAGATTAATTTTGACTGAAAATTTGTTGATGAAGAAAGTGTGTGCAAAGCTGGTACCGAAAAACCTTTCTCGTGAGCAAAAAGAAATTCGGTTGTGACATTCTCAGGAGATGTTGGAAAGCATTGAAAGATGTTCCAGATTTGCTTTCTCGCTTGATTACAGGGGATGAAAGCTGGGTATTTGTTTATGATCCGAAACAAAAAGGCAAAGTCAACAATGGAAGGGAGCTTCCTCGCCAAGACCCAAAAAAAGCGAGAATGTCAAAGTCAAAAGTGAAAACCATGTTAATTTGCTTTTTTGATTGAAAAGGAATCGTTTGTTTCACCTAATGAAACTGTCAATTGACAATTTTACCTTCAAGTTTTGGAAAGGCTTTGCAAGCGAGTCAACTGGGTTCAACTTGAAATTGCTTTGTTGTGGATTTTGCATTATGACAATGCTCCTGCACATTCTGCTATTGTAGTGAAAAAGTTTTTAACTTCAAAATCGATCAGAACGTTGCAGCACCCTCTGTATTCGCCTGATTTGTCACCTTGTGACTTCTATTTATTTTCTCCACTAAAAGGAGTCATTAAAGGAATGCATTTTCTGAAATTCAGAGTAATGTAATGCGGGTATTAAAACAGATACCAGAAAGTGAGTGCCAGAAATGTTACGATCAATGGATCCTACGCTGGAGTGTGTGTGTGTGTGTGTGTGTGTGTGTGTACAGTCTGAAGGGGACTGCTTTGAAGGTGATGGCCTCACATCTGTATAATTTTCAAAATAAAAGTTTTAAATGAATTATTCTCAACTTTATTGTCAACTACAACTTTATAGTGTGTGTGCACATGCGCACAAAGTATGCAATAAAGTTCCTGGACTGACTGAAAAAAAAAGAACACAAAGTGAAGGAGCTCAAAAATGGTTTTATTTTTATTCAAAGTAATCACTACCTGATTGATTGCTCTAATTTCACTGTTCTAAAAGTTACTGAAAAGAGTCAGCAAAGAGTGGTGTTCAGTTTGGCAGTTATGTTTTTTTTTTTATATTCTCAACATCCCGAAATCTTTCCTTTAAGGGCAGTTTTCACCTTGGGAAAGAGGAAGAATTTTGCTGGAGCCATTGGGAGAGTAGGCTGGATGGTTAATCTGTGCAATGCCATTTTTTCATCAGAAATGTCTTTTTTTCATCAGAAATGTCTTCATAAAAAGTGCTGAATGGCAGGGACATTGTTGTTGTTAACAAGAACCAGCTGCCTTTCTCTCAAAATCGCATCCTCACCCAGGAAATGTGAATCAATAGACTGAAGTATCTGTACATAGAACCAAGCACTGACTCTCTCTCTCCACCCCCTCCCTCCCTTCAGGTACAAATTTCTTATAAATCACACTCTGTTGAAAAATACGGTCGACATATCTCGATCCTGGACTTCTGTAAACAAAGCTTTACTAGCCTTCGTAATGATTTTGAAGTGTACTATATGCTCTGATGCTTGATCTCTGGGTTATACCAGAACTTCCTACGTTTCTCTCTAGTGTTAAATACAGTCAAAGAAATTAGGATTGTCTTGACAAGTCTGGATGATGTTTTTGCATGATGACATGCTTCTTGCTTAGTCTCATTTGTGTGGCTGTGCAGCACAAATTTTCAGACTTTCCTTTTCCCTAAACCTTGAACATCCTCATGTGGTCTTTGAACTGCTTATACAAAGGGTACTAGGAAAGTTTTGCAATATGACGCAACAATGAATCACAGGAAGCTGCTTGTTGCTGCATGTTGAGACATGTTCATACGTGCATAGTAGCCGCCACGCCAAGTCGATGGACTCAGTTATTCATTAGTAGTGAGAGTGTAAAGTGCTTGCGATGGCATCGTGGTCACGAAATGAGATAAGGACAGTTTTGCGGTATAATTTTGTGCGTGGTTTAACCATAGACCAGTGCTTAGAAGAAATGACTCTTGCACTAGATGATGATTGTCCACATCGTACAATGATATTCAGGTGGTATAGAGAATTCCAAAGGGGAAATTTCACTCTGGAGGATTCTGAGAGGCCGGGAAGGCCACGAACGTCAGTTACGGAGGAAAACGTTACTGCTGTGAGGAAAATGCTTGACGAAAACAGGCGAGTGACCTACCAACAGATAGAGGATACTTTGGGCCTAAATGCACCAGCAATTCGTTCGATTCTGAAAGATCATTTGCACGTGAAGAAACTTTGTTCTCTCTGGGTGCCGCATCAACTGACTGAAGAGCAGATGACACGACGTGTGACTTGGTGCCGGGAGATGTTAAAAAAATTTGATAAGGGACAATCTCGGTATGTGAACAACATCGTGACAGGTGACGAGACTTGGCTGTACTATTACGATCTGCCGACCAAGGCTCAAAACAAAGTTTGGGTCTTTGATGATGACGACACACCCGTAATTGTCAGAAAATCCCGATCTGTAAAGAAGAAAATGATAGCTGTATTTTTCAAATCGAGTGGAATTGTGGAACGTGTCATTTTGGACACGCAGAAGACAGTCACAGCTAAGTGGTATACTGAACAATGCCTGCCTAAAGTCGTTGGATCTATGAAGAACCTGCGGCCAAAGTCAAGAATGGACACCTGGTACCTCCATCACGATAATGCTGCAGCTCACCGCGCCAAAGCCTGCACCGAATATTTGACCACGACAGGAATGAAGCTTCTCGAGCACCCTCCCTACAGTCCAGACCTTGCTCCCTGCGACTTTGCACTGTTCCCGCATGTGAAAATGAAGCTAAAAGGGAGGTGGTTTTCCAGTGATGAGGACCTTCTACGGGCTTGGGACAACGAGTGTGCTTTACTCCCTAATGAAACTTGGCAGAACTGGTTTAAAGATTGGTTTCGGAGGATGGAGAGGTGTATTGAATGTAGAGGAAATTACTTTGAAAAAATTAAATAAACAAAGCTGTATTGCAAAACTTTCCTAGTACCCTTTGTACCATTCACACATGCATAAAAGTTTTTGATATTTATTTGTTTCTGGTCCAGATTTTCCTAGTTTAAAGCAAAATTTGATATTTATTTATTTGTTGCTGTATTGCAAATTTACTCTAAGCCTGTCAGCCTACTGGAAAATCTCTGTACCACCATCTGTTGGAGGAAGTTTCAACTATAATATACTAGTTTGTTTATTTTCAAACTCATCAAACATGACTGCAACAGCACCAGTCTGGGAACTTTGTTACTACATCTCATATGCACTCAGTGATCACTGAATTATGACTGCCTACCTAATACCTGGCGCATCATAGCCTCAGTTGCTGATGCGCCAATAAAACCCAAACCCAAACCCAAGCCTACCTAATACCATCTTGGATCATTGTTCACATGAATAACAGCTGCTGTACCTAGGCATTGACTCCACTAGATGCCTGAAAACATCTTTAGGGATCTGCATCCCTGCTACCTGCAAGGTTTTGTGTTGTAATAGATGATGGCTGAGTGTTCATACCCTTCATACCCCCTTTCCAAAACATCCCATAAGTATTCAGTTGGATTGCAGTTAGGCAAATTTGGAGGCCAGTCAAAATGGGTGATATCTTTACTGAGTTCCCCAAACCACATGTGCATAATGTGGGTCCAATAGCATGGTGCCTTATTATCTTTGAAGATCCCATTTCTGTCCGGAGAAAAAATGAAATGTGGCAGGGTATACATGGTCTTCTAAGAGCAGCCAGCAGACTTACCAATGAAATGTTTTTCATACACATCAGGGATCTTAGTTCTTGCCAGCACATTTTGCGGAAAGAACTAGACATATAAAGCAACCACTGCCACCTGTCCGGATGCTCCTGTTGCATTGATCTCGATTGCATAGTATGTTCGAATTAATATTGATCGAGATCAGTGAGCAATACCATATGGTACCGCGAGAATCGTTTAAATTTTAGCTGAGCAGTGTGCCCATTTGATATGACCTGGGGAGAACTGTCAAGTATTTGGTCTCAACTGACCAGCACTCATTTCCAGTGTCCAACCAGCATGTTCTTGATACCACAGCATTTGCTGTTGATGATGATCAGCAATGAGGAAAGGGTGTCTCCTGGGTTGTGCCATGGAATCCCATCCATCTGAGTGTGCGGCACATCATCATTTGGGGTATATTGTATTGCAATGTCAACTGTCGCACAGTGACCTGCCACTAAGCCATTCAGTGCCACCACACTCCTCACTCACTAATAATCTCCATCTTAGTAATCCTTTTACAGTTCTGTCTGAGAGGTGGTTTAACCCATTCAACACCATATATATATTCTACACACACACACAGACAGAGTATATATATTAGGTAAAGAATATTTAATATTTTATTATTATTAAAATGCTTTATTTTTTTCTTATAAGGTTTCCTCCTTTTTCTTTTTAGTCACAAATGTATTACAACAAGTCTTGAGCAAACTAGTCGCTGTCCAAAATGCAATTTTGTAGTAGATAAAAAGGACAGTATATTTCCCAACATTTTTTGTAAGTATGTTGTTGTTATCCCTTTGCCTTATAAACAAATCTTTAAAAATTTTATATTTAGCACTAATTTTTATATATTAGTTAGAATGTTATTGGCAATACAGTATCTCTTAAGTTAACATATCCAGGATTTGTCTTTTAATTTGTGAGTGACACACACACACCCACACCCACACACACACACACACACACACACACACACACACACACACACACACACACACACACACACACACACACACACACACACACACACACACGATACATTTCATGTTAATAGTTGTCTACACGATTTACATTGTGACCTTTTATTAACTGTGTTATTAGTACTCCTCACTGCCTTGTTAAGGCACCAGTTTCATTTTTTTATTCTGAAGTGCATGCACTCTCTCAATTATCCTGTATTGTATGTTTTTATAATATTTCAGTTCATATTGCAAAATGCAGTGCATGCCACTTGTGATCATGGATAATGTTATCATTCATGTAATACCAGTATCACTATATTCATGTAATATCACTTTTATGAAGTCCCAATCAGTTGTATATATATATATATAGAAATAACAATGTTTACCGTAATCAGCACTTTGGGGTTTTTTTTTTTTTTTTTTTGGACAGATTGTTGGTGTTCCTGAAAGACAGTACTATATCTGTACTTCTACCAATCTAACTGCTTTATGGTCCAGCATTAACCCTTTTCTCATTCTTGATTTGATATATGTTTTTATTTGTTTTTAATGGTGTGGGTGGATTTTCAGAAACATTGTGTCAGTTTTACTTTTATTGAAGGCTAACTTTTTCAAATAAATAGTGGACAGTCAAATTAAAGTATTTTATATTGCTTGTTTTTGATGTTTTCTTTCTTCTACTTCCATCTTTTTATGTACACATTTCTGATTTCCATCAGTAACGCTGAAAAGCTGCATTCTTGTTTCATCAGTTATTGTTATCTATTAAGTGTCTCAAAATGATTACAATAAGTGGTATCTTCTGTATACTAATATAGTAGCATATGAGACAACAAAATAGTATTATATCACTTGATGTCTTGCCAGATTGGATATGTGTGTGTATGTATGTCTTCATCTAAATGCCAGCAAGTGGTGCTTGACAGTAGCAGAGCATAATATGATTGTCTTAGTGCATTTTGCAAACTTTACATGGAAATATAAAAGATTATGCAAACTTACCACTATGTTACGAGGACCGGTATGAAAATAATGCCTCCTTATTTTTTGCTTTCAAATGTGTTGCCGCAGACAATTTCGTGTGTCATTGAGTGCTCACTAGAGGTCTCTAGTTTCACTATACTGAGTGGCACTTTGATTGGTCTCGTGTGTGCAGCATATGGATAGTTCAAAATGATGGATGCTACAGATATATGTATCAAACAAAGAGTGGCGATTGAATTTCTTACCAAGGAAGAACTGATGCCTATTGAAATCCATACGTGTCTCAAAAATGTTTATGGTTACAATACTGGAGATGTGAGTACAGTTGGACGTTGGGTAGATACATTAAGATTGGGGAAAGTGCCTACATTGTTTACAAGCCCCAAAGTGGCCGGCTGGTAACATCATTGACAACAGACAACAATAACCGGATCGACGCACTGATGAAAGAGGACTGCTGCATCACAACATGCGAATTGTGCGATGTTGTAGATATAGGAACACTTGCTGTGATAACCATCATAAAGGAACTAGGCTGCAACAAAGTTTGCGCCCGATGGGTCCCGACAATGCTGACACATGAGCAAAAAGAAGCCTGGAAAGTCATCTGTACAGAACTTCTCCAGTGCTATGAGAGTGAGGGAGAGGTTTTTCTTTCACACATAGTCACAGGTAACAAAACCTGTGTCTGCCATTATGGCCCTGAAACAAAGAGACAGTTGGAGAGAGAGAGAGAGATCCACCAAAATTCACTGCAAAAAAGACAGCCTTCTGTTGGTAAAGTCATGGTAACAGTGTTTTGGGACAAAGATTGGCTTGCTTGTGGTCTTTTTGGACCATGGCACCACAATCAACTCAGATCGATATGTGGAAATGTTGATAACGTTGCAAGCCTGTATCTGTAGAGTTTGACTAAATAAAAACCTCAATGAGGTTCTTTTTCTCCATGACAATGCATGACCCTACACCAGTCTGCACACAATTGAGGCCATTACAAAACTGGGGTGCACTATTCTTCCTTGCCCCTCTTATATCCTGCATCTTGCCCCTTCTGACTATCACCTCTTTGACCCGCTGAAGGAGGCACTCTGTGGGACCCATTTTGTGGATGGTGACCAGCTCAAGCAGTGTTTGTGAGGCCCTCCGGAGCAACAGTAAGACTTTTACAGATTGTGGAAGTGCACAGAAAATGATGGTGACTTTGTGGAAAAATAAGTGTTTATTAATGATTGAGGATTAATTGCTTTAATAGGCATAGTTGTAGGAATTAAATTTACTGAGTAAAAAATAGGAAGCATTACTTTCATACTGCTCCTCGTACATTAAATGTGTGGCTCAGATTAATGGTCCTGCAAGTCTCAGATGTTAGGTGATCCTGTTAGATATTGCATTTTGTATAATAATGTATTAAATGATTTTATGTTATTTTATTATTATTTTTTTTATGCTGACTCCAAACATAAAAGCTATTATAATCTTTAGAAATATGGTCCTGGATGAGAGGTATCCCATGGTCAAGTGATCTGAGTGTGTCTTTGAAAACTTTTTTTTTTTGACCAAAGAGATGATGATACAGTAGCATATGAGACAACAAAATAGCATTATATCACTTAATGTCTTGCCAGAAAGTGAGGCTTGACAGTAGCAGAGTGTAGTATGATTCTGTTACTGCATTTTGCAAATTTTACATGGAAATCACAAAGATTATGTAAAATTACTGCTGTAATACATTAAACATGTGGCTGGATTAACAGTCAAGCACGTCTCAGATGTTCCTGTTAGGTGATCCTGTTAGATACGTGCATTTACATTTGTGTAATAATATATTAAATGATTTATGTTATTGTCATCATTATTTAATATTATTATTATTTTTTTTTTACTTTTATATATATTTTTTTATGGTGACCCCAAACACAAAAGTATTAGGATCTTTAATAATGTGGTCCATTCCATGTCTTCCAAAACATTTTCCTAGAAAGGAATGATCTTTTCTTTTTGGTTAAAACTTTATTCATTTAAGTTATAAAGTTTAACAAATTTCAGCCTTACAAATATTAAGTGGAGTTGGGAAAGAAAGATATCTTTCCTTTTTTATTTTTCTTATTCACTGACTCACGTAACTTAACACCACTTGGCCACTTGTAGCATTACTCCTGTCTCTGAAGGGGCTAGTAATAAAAAGTGCTAAGATCAAGGATCAGAAATTCTTCTCACATGTGAATGCAAAAAAGAAGAGAAATCAAATAGGTTCCTTGACTACTTGTGGTGGAAAGCCTTTAGAAACTTCTGCTTTCAATACTTTAGGCTTTAGATGCTTCTCAATGATGTTAACAGTCAGAAATAAGCTCTAATCTTTGGGGAATGTTAAGGAGTCAGAATTGCTACGAAATAAATGATATAGTGATCTGAAATAAATGTTTGTTAGAAAAGATTAAAGGTGAGCAAAGCTCTATGGGTTGATAATATATATTTTGTTATAATTAAGAAGGCTGCATGTGAATGTATAAAACCACTGGGAATGTTAATGAGAGCAATTTTGGACACTGGGAAGATGAACCCCTTTGGACTAGGAAGTGCTGATGATCCCCTTTGGACTGGGAAGCACTGATGTCTCCCAGTACACAGTCTGTGCTAAAGAGGAGTTAAGTAATTATAGGCAAGTGAGTTTGACTTTTGTGATAGGGAAATTCATGGAGTCTCTGGTTAAGGATGCAACTGAAGACCATCTCAAGAATAATATCAAATAGATTATAGCATAGGTTTGTTAAGGGGAGGTCATGCCTGCTATGATGTAGACATTAAAACAGTTGGATGCAAGTAACAGTCTTAACATTGTATCTAGACTTTAGTGAGGCCTTTGATACCATTTGTTATGGAGGGCTGCCATATAAACTGAAAGAAGTTTTACTGATAAAATCTTGCTCTGGACTGCAAGAGACAAATGGGTTGCCAGAAATGGTCAGTCTTCAGAGTGGATCATTGTAAAAAGTGGGATCCATCAGGTTCGTTAATAAGGTGGCATCGTTTTAAGTTATATCTCATATTGTGAATACCTTCACAACGAGTTGCCATGATATTGCATTACTTCGAATAAGTAACGCTTCACCTAAGGAGTTACTTATTTTCAGATAGGTACCACCACCCAGACGGCACCGTTTCAGGGCTATTTGGCCCTTCGGTCGGTGGGTGGGTACCCAAGTGATGCAATGATGACAAAACAGTTATGAAGTATAACTCCACAATATGAGAGATGCCTGATGGTGTATGATGTATTTAGACTAAGATGCATTTAGGGCTAAAATTTGCTCGCAGCTTGAGGCTTTAGCCCTAAATGCATCCCACCCTCAGGCCTTAAAAATGCTTGGATCAGTTGTGTACATGGTTTGAAAAATGGCAGCTAAAGTTTCTAAATGGAAGGTTATGCATTTGGTAAACAGAAATCTTGGAGTTATGAATAAGCTAGAGAGAGAGAGAGAGAGAGGAGCTAAAAGCAGTTCAGACAAAAAAAAAAAGTTATGATTTAATCCGACGTGGAACTTTCCATGCAATGTAAGGCTAGGAAGGCACATGGTATCTGTGTATGATTTATAGGACCTTTTCCAGTAGGGATAAAGATGTTATTTTTCCACTAAGATGGTGGTTAGACTGAATTTAGAATATTTTCTTCACTTCTGGAGACTATCCCTAAAAAAAAGTAGAAATTCTGGAAAGGATTCAGTGATGAGTGCATATCAATACACATATGAATGGCTTAAGAGTTGTGCGTGTTGACAAGTTCCACAGCTAGGCATCTAAGGAGTGATCTGAGGAGTGATTATAAGGTGTTGAAGGGATTGAATAAATTGAATGAGGAAGGTCTGTTCTTCCTCATATGTGAGATAGGGGGACAAATATAAAATATCAGGGAATAACTGAAGATCAGATTCACGAAGTTCACCTGTGGGGCAATAGTTTTTTGAACATTGGAATAAGTTTAGAATCTCTGCCTCCAAATATGGCAGAGAGCCTGAATACGTTGAAATGGGAATTAGATGGTTATTTTGTTGGAATGGGAATAGTATGAACATTCTGTTTTATTTTATTTATTTATTTAATTAAAAGTCCACTTCCTTGCATTATTTGGCCTTACTATTACCAAAATACTAATAACATTTTTTACAACTATTTTCAAGCTTTGGTGTAGACAGAAAATGAAGCTGAATATTTTTATATAGCCATTTGTGATATACAGTGGACCCCCGCTTTACGACATTAATTCGTTCCAGAGACACCATCATATTGTTCCAGACACCATCATATTACCATCATGTTGAGAATATAAAATATCATAACGTGAACCCAATAACACACTGTTTTTTTGATAATTCGTTCTAAATCCTCGGAAGTTGAAATTTTTGCTATATAACTAAGCTATTTATCTCTGTAAAAGGTGATTTTTATAACAGAAATTGTATTAGTTTTATATAGAATACTGAATACCATATTTTCCAGTGTATACCATGCGCCTTTTATCTCGCCCTAAAATTGTGGTGCATCTTATACACCGGAATAAACAGTAGAGCATGATACAAGTTAAAAAAAAAAAAAAAAAAATGCTGATGGTGCCACACATTTTTACTTATCCCCCCCCCCCCAAATGTTGTTTAAAATGATAATTGATAAGGTAACTACCATCAGAGGTAAAGGGAAGGGTTTTTGTTTTCGTAAAGGCGACTATGATGGTCTGAGACAGTATTTAAATTCTATACAGTGGGACCAACTGATGATGTTACCAACAGCAAACTCAAAATGGGAAGCATTCAAGGAACTAATCTTGGAGGCTACCAGGCTTTACATACCAACTAAGAAATATTGTTCAAGGTTTAGGCCTAAATGGTTGTCAGGTGAACTAATGAGACATGTGGCAGAGAAGAAAAATGCATGGGATACATACAAATTAATGGGTGACATGGAAGCCTACGATAGATATAAGTTGGTCTGTAACCAAGTCACAAAGGAGATCAGGCAGGCAAAGGCAGACTATGAAAAATCCTTGGCAAAGGATGCAAAGAAAAACAGAAAAGAGTTCTTTACATACTGAACTCGAAAAGGAAAGGGATGAATCAGATTGGTCCACTGGATATTGATGGTTCAACAGTTGAGGATCCTGCTCAGGTGGCTAACAATCTAAACGAGTATTTTGCATCTACATTCACGCATGAGGAGTTATTCAGGAAGGAGAATGATGTAGGTAAAGTAAACATTGGCAGTGAGCTGGATGATTTTGTAATAACTGAGAGGAAAGTGGAGGAGAGATTGTTGAGGATAAACATAAAAAAGGCACCTGGGGTGGATGGGATCTATCCAGTTATATTAAAGGAGGCAGCAAAGGAAGTAAGCAAACCCTTAGCCATAATTATGAGAGCTTCCTTGGACTCAGGGGAGGTACCTATGGACTGGAGATGTGCAAATGTGACCCCAATTCACAAAGGAGGTTCAAAGGCTGACACAAGTAATTATAGACCTGTTAGTTTAACTTCTGTTCCAGGTAAATTAATGGAGGCACTGGTTAAAGAAGCACTGCAGGATCATCTAGACAAGAATTCAGTTATAGCTCAGACGCAGCATGGTTTTGTTAAGGGCAGGTCTTGCCCTTAACAAAACCATGCTGATTTTGTTTGATTTGATTGGATACTATGATGTAGTCACAAAAGAACTGGATGCAGGGAATAACTTTGATATTATATATTTGGATCTTAGAAAGGCTTTTGATACTGTTGCACATGGAAGACTGCTGCACAAATTGGAGCAGTGTGGCATTGGAGGCAAATTGCTGCTATGGATAAGGGGATGGTTGAGTGGCAGAAGACAGAGAGTGGTAATCAATGGACACTGCTCAACGTGGACTAATGTTATTAGTGGAGTTCCTCAAGGTTCAGTGTTGGGTCCGTTGTTGTTTTCGGTGTTTATGAATGATATTGATGATGGGATATCAAGTTTAATGTCCAAGTTTGCAGATGATACAAAGGTTGGCAGGGTCGTTAAGGACAATACTGATGCTATGCTGCTGCAACAGGATCTGGAAAGGTTGAACAGATGGGCTGAGAGGTGGCAAATGAGGTTTAACATCGACAAATGTAAAGTGCTGCATATGGAAAACAGTAACCCCAGAGCAACGTATCAACTCTGCGGTACTACACTGACAGTGGTGGAGAATGAAAAGGACCTGGGGGTAATTGTGCAGGCAGATATGAAGTTCTCTGAGCAGTGCAGACGAGCTGCAAGAGTAGCTCATGGTGTCTTGTCAATGATATACAGGAATTTTTCTAGCAGGGATAAGGAGGTGATTATTCCCTTGTATAAGGCAATGGTAAGGCCACATCTTGAGTACTGTATACAGGTCTGGAGGCCTCATTTCAAGAAGGATGTAGAGCTGCTGGAACGGGTACAGAGAAGGGCAACAAGATTAGTAAATGGAACAAAGGGTTGCTCTTACGAAGAAAGGCTTAAGTTTTGCAAATTACAGAGTCTGGAGACTAGGCACCGGCGAGGTGATCTGATAGAGGTGTATAAGGCTTTGAATGGTTTGAGCATGCTCAATGCCAATGGGATTCTTCATCTTTCTCAGAATAATCACCTCAGAGGGCATAAATTCAAATTGAGGAAGGACGGATGTCGGATAGATGTGCGGAAATTTGCCTTTGGCCAGCGGGTGGTTGGTTGGTGGAACCGACTTCCATCACTTGTTGTTGAAGTTGATAGCCTAAACAAATTTAAAGCTCAACTGGACAGGTATTTCGAACGAACGGAGGGGTGAAATGGGAGTGGGTTTTTTTTTTTTTTTTTTTTTTTTGGCTGATGCTGAATAAGCTTGCTTTCTTGCATCATATGCCTCTGCTAATGCTAATGCTAATAAACATTAAAAAAACAAAAATCGTAATTTTTATTTAACTTACATTGGAAAAGCTGTGTCAATGGTGGTGTGGCGATGGAGCTGGAAGAGAATATTTTACCATCAAGATATCAGAACAACCTTCAGGATCTGGTGTTCTTTCTGATCGCTGCCTCTTGCTATGGTATAAAAACTGTCCAGAGTGGTTTGCTTTTGGCGCTTTCTCTGAAGGTTCTTGAAATGACTTAACATCTGATCTTCAAATTTGCAGGTCATCAATTCAGTGGTTTCAATATCTGGATTTTTTCTTACTGTCCTCTTCCCAATATCCCACGCAGCAAACGTCCTTAATTTCTTGGGTTGTTGCTACACAGTCATCCTCCTCATGTTTCTCATCTCCACTGTCATGCTCGCCCATCTGCTCTAATTTCTGGAGCTCCTCTGTTGCCAACTCCCTTCCATGGTCTGTAATTAACTCCTCCACATCTGCCGCATCAATCTCTAGAGCCAAGGACTCACCAAGAGTGATAATTTCCTGCTCTAGAACACCTTCAGCTTAAAATCCTTCAAAACCATGGATGACAGAAGGCCATAAGTTCTTCCAGGCTGCATTGAGGTACCAAGCTGAAACTTCTTTCCAAGAACTGACAATCATTTGTACACAGTCTAAGATGTTAAACTTGGTCTTCCAGAATTCCTTTAAGGTGATGGCTCTGTCTCCTGAAGTCTCTTCAAAACACTTCGCAAGCATCTTCTTTGTGTAAATTTTTTTAAAGTTGGCAATCACTTGCTGATCCATTGGCTGAAGCAGAGGGGTGGTATTTGGTGGGAGAAATTTGACAGTAATGAAGTTAAATTGCTCCTCCAGAGATCGGGCAAGTTGGGGATCATGACCTGAAGCATTATCCAAAATTAACAGTGCCTTTAAAGGAAGTTTGTTTTTTTCTAAGTAACCTTTGACTGAAGGACAAAACACTTCAAATACCCATTCATTGAAGAGGTGTCTTGTCACCCAGGCCTTCTTGTTACACTGCCAAAAGACACCCAAACTTATTTTGATGACCTTTTGCTGTTTAAACACTCTAGGAGTTTCTGAGTGGTAAACCAACATTGGCTTAAGTTTAAAATCACCACAGCCATTGGACCCTAATAGCAGAGTAAGCCTTCATAGGCTTATGACCAGGCAATGAGGCCTCTTCTTTTGTGATGTATGTTTGCCTAGGCATCCTTTTCCAAAAGAGGCTTATTTTGTCTGTATTAAAGACTTCTTGAGGAAGGTAACCCTCCTTAACGAGCTCTTGAAACTCCACCTTAAAGTTTTCAGCTGCTTCCTGATCAGCACTGCAAGCCTCTCCATTGCCTTATGACACTTTTAATATCGGACCTTTTTTCTAAAACGGTCAAAACCAACCTTTGCTGGCTTTAAAGTCCCCATATCACGTATCACTAGCTGAAGGTATTTTAGTCTTTAAGTCCTCAAAAATCTGCTTTGCACATTCACAAATGTATTGTCCAGGAACTGTATCACCCTTCATTTGTTTTTCTTTTATCCACAGCAACAAAAACCTTTCCATTTCTACAATCAGTTCTCTGCCTTTTTGGACTGTGTTAGATTCATCACTTACTTTAACTTTTTTAAGGTTTTCTTTTTGTTTCACTATGGTAGAAATGGCTGACTGTGAAAAACCATATTCACGCACCAATGAACTAATTTTAGCACCATCATCATGTTTTTTCTCTATTTCTTGTTTAATTTTAATTGAAATTTTCTTCTTACTGCACTCTTTAGGGGCCACATTATGCAATGTTGTACGTTCAAGAATTCAATACAGTAAATTTATGGAAAGTAAGCACAAAAAAAAAAATTACTTGAACTAAAGGATACGAAAACAAAACATGTGCCCAACACGTTTACAAATGCTGCTATTGAGACAAAGGACCACGTGGTCCTGTCGGGAACAATCGTAAGCAATTGTAGAGCGAAATAAGTAGGCACCAGTGATCATCACTGGTTAGTAGAATCAGCGGCTCAAATCATTAAAATGCACTACACTTTCACCGTTTATTGCTGTTTTGTTATAAGAATGAATTTTGAACGCTTTTGTGATATTTTTCTAAAGCGCGTTTCTGGAGGTCACGACCATAAAACAATAAAAACAATTTGCACTTTCCAGTTTATGGGCTTTTCTGTTAGTGCAAGCTATTATAAATGGGTAGTGAACTCGATCTTATTGCATTTGCGATAATACTGATAATTGGAATTCTGTTTTACCTTACAGTATTATAGCGAAATGTGTTTCCCCTTCACTGAAATCATATAAAAAACAAAAATAAAATTTCAGAATCTTCTCTTCATTCCTATTTTTTAAGCTCCATTTAATAGAATTAATTAATTAAAATAGAATTAAAATTCAATTCGCAAGCATGATGACAATATCCCACGCTTACTGCATATCGTATAGTGAAAGGTATTTTATTATGAGGAGTCCATTGTAAAGTGATTTGATCGTATAGTGAACCCATCGTAAAGCAGGGGTCCACTGTACTGTTTTTAACTTGAACATTAGCATTAGCATTAGTAGAGGCATATGATGCAAGAAAGCAAGCTTATTCAGCATCAGCCAAAAAAAAAAAAAAAAAAAACACACACCACTCCCATTTCACCCCTCCTTTCGTTCGAAATACCTGTCCAGTTGAGCTTTAAATTTGTTTAGGCTATCAACTTCAACAACAAGTGATGGAAGTCGGTTCCACCAACCAACCACCCGCTGGCCAAAGGCAAATTTCCACACATCTATCCGATCCGTCCTTCCTCAATTTGAATTTATGCCCTCTGAGGTGATTATTCTGAGCAAGATGAAGAATCCCATTGGCATTGAGCATGCTCAAACCATTCAAACCCTCATACCCTCTCCAGACTCTGTAATTTGCAAAACTTAAGCCTTTCTTCGTAAGAGCACCCGTTTGTTCCATTCACTAATCTTGTTGCCCTTCTCTGTACCCGTTCCAGCAGCTCTACATCCTTCTTGAAATGAGGCCTCCAGACCTGTATACAATACTCATGATGTGGCCTAACCATTGCCTTATACAAGGGAATAATCACCTCCTTATCCCTGCTAGAAAAATTCCTGTATATCATTGACAAGACATCATGAGCTACTCTTGCAGCTCGTCTGCACTGCTCAGAGAACTTCATATCTGCCTGCACAATTACCCCCAGGTCCTTTTCATTCTCCACCACTGTCAGTGTAGTACCGCAGAGTTGATACGTTGCTCTGGGGTTACTGTTTCCCATATGTAGTACTTTACATTTGTCAATGTTAAACTTCATTTGCCACCTCTCAGCCCATCTGTTCAACGTTTCCAGATCCTGTTGCAGCAGCATAGCGTCAGTAGTGTCCTTAACAACCCTGCCAACCTTTGTATCATCTGCAAACTTGGACATTAAACTTGATATCCCATCATCAATATCATTCATAAACACCGAAAACAACAACGGACCCAACACTGAATCCTGAGGAACTCCACTAATAACATTAGTCCACGTTGAGCAGTGTCCATTGATTACCACTCTCTGTCTTCTGCCACTCAACCATCCCCTTATCCATAGCAGCAATTTGCCTCCAATGCCACACTGCTCCAATTTGTGCAGCAGTCTTCCATGTGCAACAGTATCAAAAGCCTTTCTAAGATCCAAATATATAATATCAAAGTTATTCCCTGCATCCAGTTCTTTTGTGACTACATCATAGTATCCAATCAAATTGGTCAGGCAAGACCTGCCCTTAACAAAACCATGCTGCGTCTGAGCTATAACTGAATTCTTGTCTAGATGATCCTGCAGTGCTTCTTTAACCAGTGCCTCCATTAATTTACCTGGAACAGAAGTTAAACTAACAGGTCTATAATTACTTGTGTCAGCCTTTGATCCTCCTTTGTGATTTGGGGTTACATTTGCACATCTCCAGTCTATGGGTACCTCCCCTGAGTCCAAAGAAGCTCTCATAATTATGGCTAGGGGGTTTGCTTACTTCCTTTACTGCCTCCTTTAATATAACTGGATAGATCCCATCCACCCCAGGTGCCTTTTTTATGTTTATCCTCAACAATCTCTCCTCCACTTTCCTCTCAGTTATTACAAAATCATTCAGCTCACTGCCAACGTTTACTTTACCTACATCATTCTCCTTCCTGAATAACTCCTCATGCGTGAATGTAGATGCAAAATACTCGTTTAGATTGTTAGCCACCTGAGCAGCATCCTCAACTGTTGAACCATCAATATCCAGTGGACCAATCTGATTCATCCCTTTCCTTCTTGAGTTTAAATATGTAAAGAACTCTTTTCTGTTTTTCTTTGCATCCTTTGCCAAGGATTTTTCGTAGTCTGCCTTTGCCTGCCTAATCTCCTTTGTGACTTGGTTTAACCAAGTCACAAAGGAGATTAGATATAAGTTGACTATCATAGGCTTCCATGTCACCCATTAATTTGTATGTATCCCATGCATTTTTCTTCTCTGCAACATGTCTCATTAGTTCATCTGACAACCATTTAGGCCTAAACCTTGAACAATATTTCTTAGTTGGTATGTAAAGCCTGGTAGCCTCCAAGATTAGTTCCTTGAATGCTTCCCATTTTGAGTTTGCTGTTGGTAACATCATCAGCTGGTCCCACTGTATAGAATTTAAATACTGTCTCAGACCATCATAGTCGTCTTTACGAAAACAAAAACCCTTCCCTTTACCTCTGATGGTAGTTACCTCCTTGAGTAAATCCCACTTCAACACACTGTGATCACTGCCACCTAGTGGTTCATTTATCTGCAGATTCTTAATGCATGAAGAATCACTACTGATAATCAGATCAAGAGTATTGCCCCCTCTTGTTGCCTCACGAATATGCTGATGTAGAAAACAATCATCCAATAAATCCACAAAAGCATTGCTAGTGTGTGAGTGACCAACAGTCAAATTCCAGTCAATATCTGGGAAATTAAAATCCCCCATTATAAGACTCTCTGATTTACTGGCCCACCCTATTTCCCTGTACAATATCTTATTATACTCATCAGAGTCATTAGGCCTATAGCACACTCCTACTCTCAATTTTGATTTCCCTATGCTTATGTCACACCAAACTGACTCGACACTGCCCTGTCCATCGATGTCGACTGGGTTCACTTTCTTGGACTTTATGTGTTTCTTAACTAATAGCATAACCCCTCCTCCCCTCCTGTCCTGTCTATCCTTTCTATACACATTGTATTCCCCAAATTCCAGTTCCGCCTTACTTATATCTGTGTGACACCACGTCTCTGATATCCCAACAGTATCTGCCTTTGATGTTTTGAGCAATACCTCAAATTCATCAAATTTATTTACCAAACTCCTAGCATTGTGTACATGCAGGTATACATGCACCTGTTTCTATTCTTAGCTACCCTAACACAACCCATGTGTTTACTTGTACCGCAATGACTCCCAGCAGTCTCTGAAATATCCTGCATCTTGTTTTTCAGGCTTCTGCTCATTTCAATAGAAGCAGTGCAAGAATCACTTCCACCTCTGCCAGTGGCTACTGTTAATCTATTAGTCCTTGTATCCCCCCCCAACTAGCAGTTTTCCGACCCACCTAACACTGCCTCGACAGCATCAGCAAAAATTCTTGCACCCTTTCTATTTAAGTGTATCCCATCCCTGTAGAAGCAATCTCTCCTGTTAACAAGTACAGTCCAGGCTGAAAAAAATTCTACCCCTTGAGCCTTGCACGATCCCTCCAGGGCCGAATTGATCGACAAGGCTCTCATCATATACTCCCTCCTATCGTGTCTGGGCAGAATTGCAGACACTTTCAAATTCAACCCTAAGTCACGGCTTTTTTTCAACAGTGACCTGTACTTGCTAAGTAATTCCGCCTGTCTCCTACTCTTAATATCATTAGTGCCAACGTGTACAACTATATCACCTTTTGTGCCCTTAAAAGATGATATCCGCTCTACAACGTCATCAACCTTTGCCCCTGGCAGACATACCCTGGTCCTATTCCACCTATCCTTTTTACATAGCATGTTCCCCGTTTCCTTGATGTTTGTTTGTTTGTTTTGTTGGTTTTTAGGAGCATTAGCAACTGAGGCCATATTACTCCGGGATATGCGGTGGTCATTCTTTGACCTTTCCGCATCCTCCGTATTTGGTGGTGACAGGCTCGAACCCCGGTCTAATCAAGAAGCGTGTGCTGCGCACTGCTGCTCCTTCCCACCTGGCTACGGAGGCGCCCCCGTTTCCCTGACAATAGAGTCACCAGCAACTACTAGTTCCTGTGGGACCAGCGCATTCTGCCTAGGGGGCTGCCTCTGTGTTGCCTGATGACCAAGTGCAAGCTCTGGCGTTGATGTGGGCAGCTGAGAGCTTGATGGGTCCCTCAATTTATTTCCTTCGAGGGCATCCACCCTGTCCTTCAAGCTCTCATAAAGGCTCATAACAATGCTGAGTTGTCGCCTGATTTCCTTGCACTCCTTACATCGTGCACACACAGAGACATCCCCCTTGGCAGTATCATGTCCCGTACCCGACTGCTCCGCAAACATCAAGCAAACAGTGCATTTTAAAAGACTGTGATTCAGAGGGCAACTGCCCCCCTCAGTTCTCCCCTGAACCACAGCATTCCCATTAGCTTGAGCCTTTTGCTTCGCTGCTCTGGTCAGAGTCATGATTCTGATTTAATTCAATAAAATTTCAAAACAAAAATTAAATCCTTAAGTTATATCCCAAAACACTTATGTTATATTTTTTTTTTTTCGGTATCTAGTGTTTTCTACTTGTTCCCTTTATACAACTTCCGTATCACGTGTACCACTATAGTTATGTATTAATTATTTGTTACGATTAAGTCGTTATATATATATAGAGTTAAAAATACAATTTAAATGACAATAAAGTTTATCAAGATTAATAGATTTACTGATTAATTGACAATATTATATTATGCACTATACTACACTAAGCTTATGCTATCGTGTAAAAATGGCGGGAATTCTCGAACGGTACTTCTACGGACTCGTAAGTATTGATTAGCTTCCAAATCTCGCTATCTCAATTTAGAATAAACTAAGGATCCTGACTAGGTCTATAATCTACTTATAGAAGATAATTTTATATAACAATTGGTTAATAAATCGACTAAATTTGGTTAAAAAAAAAGACCTCTCGTTCAATTTGTAACACGTGGATTTTGTACCGTTATCGATACTAAGTAATATCTACAAAATCTCTGTCTAAGTTAAACTTTAAACTAAGTATCGTAACTAGGAATATAAAGCTACTCTAGAAAATAAGTTACTATGACAATTTAAGATAATAAATCAGAAAATAAATCAGGAAAAACTTCTCTGTTCCAAGAGCTTCTAGGAACTGCGTCCGCACAGGCTAACCTAGCACCCAGCGAGGAACATTTATTGGAAAACCCAGGATTTAGATAAAGGTTGAGAGTTTAGGTTGGAATGAGAAATAAAGGATTTGATTCCTTAAAGAATAATTGCACTGACGAGATCAGAATATTTAAAACATTAGTCCAACCAAAAAAAAAAAGTAATAGAAATACAGGTCATCCCATTTGACACTCTTAAAATTAGTATACTCGTAAGTATTAATAGTGGAAAATGATGCATGGTAGCAAGCTCATCAGTGAAAAAAAAAAAAAAAAAATCCCATTCCACCTATTCATTCTTTCCAGTAGGTTAAATATTTAAAATGGCCATGTACAAGGAAAATATCAAGTGTTAGATATGTTGTTAGGATTGCTTGCTTGGTATTTTAGAGGATAAATGAACAGTGTGTAAGGTTAATAATAATAGCAAAAGTTTCAGTACCTCTCTCACCCAGAACTGTGCAGCTAGAAAATTTGAAGCTAGCTGGAGTTGTGAACATTAAAATTACCAAGATGTTTATACGAAATGATTGGGGAAGGGGAGATTGTCAATAATACTTTGTTTAGGAGGAGGCCTACTGGCTAAGAGTGTCCACTGAAGTGTGTGTGCCAGTCTTATTTTAGTCTCTTACTTTAGCATGCACACACACACACACACGCACACACACACACACACACACACACACACACACACACACACACCTACACCCACACACTTCAGCAGTCATTCCCGGCTGGTAGGCCCCCCCCCCCAGAGTTTCTTCAAGTCTCAGAAGAAGGGAGCACAGTAGCTGCCAAAGCATCAGATTATTTACAATCTCCCACTCCTTTCCTAAGTCATATTTGGTGTAAAATCCTTAGTTTTTAATAATAAAAATTCTCACCCAATTCTCTAGTCGTGTTTTCTTTTAAACCATTTCTGCACCTGCATCATTTTATACTGCTCTTCACACATTCCATATAAACATTTACATGTGTAAATGTTTATATGGAAGTATTTTTAAAGTGTTATACGGTTGTGCACCAATGGAAACAGTGAAAGGAGTGAAGGTGGAGTTGGGTTTCTGGTCCATAAAGATTTTAAAAACAACATTTTTGGAATTCAAAAATACATCACCAAGGGTGTCAAGACTAATACTCAAGATTTCTAAGAGGTACAAGCTAAAGATTATAATGATTTATGCACCAACATCGAGCCATGATGATGAAGAGGTTGAAGAAATGTACACCGAAATTGAGAGTCTTCTAGATGAGCAAAAAACCCACTACACTATTATTATAGGGGACTTCAATGCTAAGGTTGGAAAAAGACAAAACAGCGCAGAAAGGAGAACTATAGGAAATTTTGGAATTGGTGAAAGAAATGAAAGAGGTGAAAGACTTGTGGAATTTGCAGAATCTCAAGGACTGTCAGTAATGAACACTTTTTTTCCAGAAAAGGGTGAACAGAAAGTGGATATGGAAGAGTCCAAATGGATTAACTACTAATGAAATCGACTTCATCCTCACTAACAGAAGATATATTGTGAATGATGTTACCGTCCTGAATAAGGTAAATGTTGGAAGTGATCACAGAATGGTAAGATGTATGCTTGATATAGATGTAGGAAAGGAAGGGAAAAAACTGACTCAAGTAAATAATACAAAGGTCTTTGAGATAACAGAAGAGGAGAAAAAGCAGTATGTACTGGAACTTAAGAACAAGTTTGAGCTTCTGCAGACTGCTCAGGACCAACATATCGACAAGGAATATTACAACTTTCTGAAAGTGATAAAGCCCAAGAGACCTATAGGGAAAATGAAATCCAAAGAAGAAAAAATTAGTCAAGAAACACTTGTCATGATGAACTGAAGACGACAAATGAAAAGCAAGAAAAACACTGACAGGGAGAAAATTGAGTATACTGAGTTATGCAAAGCCATTAGAAAGAGACTCAGAGAGGACATAAGAAGATTTAACACAAGAAAAGTAGAACAAGCATTAAGGGAAAACAAAGGATTTAAATCAGTAGCCATGAGCAGTAATACAGAAAGACAAATGATACTGAAACTGAAGAATAGCGATGGTGTACTTATAAACAGCAGAGAAGGCATAATTCAAATAGCAGAAGACTACTATAGAGAATTATACAAGGAGCAGGGGAATGATGCCAGCAGTGGGGAAGATGGATTGCAAAGTAGCAACAGATACAACATACCCGATATTCTTCCTGATGAGGTAGAACATGCATTGAAGAAAATGAAGAATCAGAAAGCCCCGGGGGAAGATGAAGTTACTGTAGAGTTGTTAAAATTGGGAGGAAGAGACAACACAAAAACTGGCAAGGCTCTTCACAAAGTGCATTAGAAAAGGTGTGACCCCTAAGCAGTGGAATAATGCAATCATAGTTTTGCTGCATAAGAAAGGAGATAAATCAGAAATTGGAAATTATAGACCAATTAGCTTGTTATCCCACATCTACAAGTTGTTCACAAGGGTCATTACTAACAGATTAGAAAGAATACTTGATGAGAATCAACCGAAAGAGCAAGCTGGCTTTAGGACAGGATTCTCAACTATGGATCACCTTCACGTAATATCACAGCTAATGGAGAAAGCAAATGAATATAAAACACCATTATGCCTGGCATTTGTGGATTATGAAAAGGCATTTGACTCCATACAGCATAAGGCAATGTTTCGGGCACTGGAAAGACAAGGCATAGATACCCCATATATTATGATTTTGAAGAAAATATATGAGAGTGCTACCTCCTTTATTAGACTAGACAAAGACAATTGGAAATTTAAAATCGAGAAAGGAGTTCAACAAAGAGACACAATATCTCCGAAGCTGTTTGCTGCTGCCCTTGAGGAAGCTTTCAGAAGATTAGACTGGTCGCAGAAAGGAGTCAATGTGAACGGAGAGTACCTAAACCATTTACGATTTGCAGATGACATTGTGGTCATAAGCCACGATCCCAAAGAATTAGAGGAAAATCTTAATCAGTTATACACAGTTATTAAGGATTTTGGACTAAAGATGAATATGACTAAAACAAAAGTAATGATGAACAAGTATGCCACAGAAAGGGAAATAATGCTTGAAGGAGCAGTAATTGAAAAGGTAGAGTCATATACTTTCTGGGACAAGTTATTAGCTGTAATAATGATAAATGGCTGGAAGTCAAGAGAAGAATAAATTTTGGATGGATAGCATTCAGGAAATATAGTCACATACTGAAGAGCAATATCCCAGTTTGTCTGAAACGTAAAATAATGAACCAATGTATACTCCCCACCATGACTTATGGAAGTGAAACTTGGGCACTCACCAAAAGAATGGAAGAGAAGCTGAGAACTACACAGCGAAGAATGGAACAAATTATATTGGGTATCAGACTGTTAGATAAGAAGAGAAACACATGGATTAGGCAGCAAACTCAAGTAAAGGACATTCTTATCAAAACTAAAGAACTAAAATGGTTTTGGGCAGGACACATAGCTCGGAGACATGATGACAGATGGACTAAGAAAATAACAGAATGGTACCCAAGGGGAGCTAGAAGAAAACCTGGAAGACAAAGTCGGAGTTGGATAGATGAAATTCATGAGTTTGTGGGTAGTAAATGGATGGCCAGTGCTCAAAACAGAAGGAACTGGAAAGTTGCTGGAGAGGCCTTCATCCTGCAGTGGATTGAAAATGGCTGATGATGATGATGGTTGTGCATACTCTGTGCTAAAGTAAAATAGATTTTTAATATTATAGTTTCCTTTGAAATGAGTCCTATGCCTAGGTAGTGCTATCCAGCACTCCCTAACTTAGTTGATGGATAGGAATTTATTTTAAATACACTGAGATTTCTTTATTGTTAGAAAGTTAGTTATTTCGATTAGTTCACCAATTTGTAAAATGATAGTGATATTTAATAGTAGTCGTGATTTTTTTTGTGTGATAACACAATTTCTTCTTTTCTCAGGATTTGGTCAGGTTGCAGGGGAGGGACATATATAATCTGCTGATATTCTTTTTCTAAAATTCAGAAATGTTTCCTAGAAGTCTCACTTGATTTGTCAAATATGTCTGTATTAAATTGAAGTGTGTGTACATTGTAGTTTTTTTTTTTTTTTTTTTGGGTATGGTATAAGCCATAGTAATATTAATATTAGCATTACCATATTTTATAAAATTAAGTTTGAATTTATTTAAATAATATAGATAAGTAGCAGCAGTTAAATTGTCTATATTTTAATTGTTTTAATTTTTTTATCATTATAATTAATCCACTGATATTCACATGGGAATCACTTCCCTTTCCCACTTTGACTTCCGATGATCTCTGGGTGGAAGTCAGAGGAAGACTAACTCACAGTGCTTTCCAAAGTAATGTTTTTTTTTTTTTTTTATTAATGCTTTGAGAAGTATCTATTGAACAGGGTGAAAATGGATTATAAACTTAGCGTTATTTTGTATATGATTTTATGTGACTGCCAACTGGTTAATACAATCTGATGATTAGGCCTAAATTGTATTAAAATTAAAATGAACTCTTTTGAACATTCTGATTTCCTTCGGCTGAAATAGTATCCATATTAAAAATTTTCCATTTTCCCATTTCTGAAGATTGCTAGATTTAAGAATGTGATAATAAATTGTACTTTATTGTAAATGCCTACTTTTTCCTCAACCTTCATGTGTACCACTTATATAAACACCCAATATGATTAATTCATATTATATATTACTTGTTTTAATCATCAGTTAATTTGTGTTTATATATTTTCCCTTAGTAAATGAGTTGATTACAAAGCATCACCAAGAAAAGAAAGTTAAGATGGATCACATTGTGAGTATAGTAAAACTTAATGTATGATTAATATGAAATTATAATTTGCTTATAAACAGAATTGAAAATATAGTAGTGGCATGCTTGTATATTTTTATATGAGAGTACTTTTTTCATGTCTATTGAAAAACATCTTTGCCATTCTGTAAAATTCCAATTTATTAATAACATGTAAATGAGTGGGCATATAAAAATTATTTATATACAATAAAGATCTTTTTGTATAATTATCTTTGTTCTCATCTCTTATCCTCCTTCAGTTAAAATATTCCACCGCTTAAACAGTGTATGTTATATTCCACCATTTTTAGTATTAGCATTGGCAGAATAATGCAAGGAAGCAAACCTTGTATAGAACCAGCAAAAAAAAGAAAAAAAAAACTTCAATTGCCTATTCCAAATCTTCATTAAATTTATTCAAATACCAACCTCCACAACATTAGGTGGAAGTTTATTTCAGTGATTGATTACAGCTGAGAAAGTGTAAAGATGCCTTAATATTTAGTTTAATTAACTCTTTTAAAACCTTACACTTCAATTAGTCTCCATTCAAATACCTTGTTTCCAGAGACTGCAATTTACAAGGAAGGAAAGAGCTCCTTTTCTTTCTTGGTAGGAATATCCCTTTTTTTGCCCCCACTTAACCTTGTTACTTTTTTCTTTGCACCCTTTCCAGCAGAGCTAGACCCTTCATAAAATGAAGTTTCCAAGCCTATATATTGTATTCCAGATGTACCTAACACTTCAGGATGATCACCTCTTTGTTTTTATTGGAAAATTTCTCTATATCATTAGCAGAACCCCCATGAGCTGTTGTAACAGCTGGTCTGCACTGCTCAATTTCATGTTACACTGTACAGTTACCCATAGATCTTTTTCATATCCCACTACCATTGACTTTGGTAAAATCTAAGTGGCATGTTATTCTGGAATTACTGCTACCCAAATGCAGTACCTTGCATTTCTCACTGTTACACCTCAGCTGCCATTTTACAGCCCATTTTCTTAATTTATTTACTCCTTGGCCAAAAAATTAGAAACTTTATTCGGTGCCAGTAGTTCCACCTTTTGCCTGAATTACAGCCCACACACATTGTGGCATGGATTGCAGTAGGTGTCTGAGGGAGTCTAGCCTCCATATTTTGTTGAGGTCAGTTGAGAACTGTGAAGCTGAACTGTCCTTTCTAGCATATCATTATATCCCAGACATTCTCAGTTGTATTGAGATATAGAGAATTAAGTGACCAGTGTAGATGTTGAAAACCTTGGTAATGTTCCTCATCCACTCAATTACAAATTTACATAGTGAATAGTAACATTGTCATTTTGAAAGCATCCATCACAATTGTGAAGTTGGTCCACACTGACAGAAAGGTATTCATTGGAGGTAAAATGACCTTTTAATGGTATAAGCAGACCCAGCCCTTACCAACAGAACATACTTCTTACCATCATACCTCCTCCAGCTTTTTTGAGCAGTGAATATGAGATAGTGGATGTATAACTTCATGAGGCTCATGCCATACTTTCACCCTACCACTTAAATAGTGTAAATTGAGACTCATCAGGCCACATAATCTTTTTCCAATGCCAAATCCAGTCTTGGCATTGGTGGCACTACTCCAGTCAAACCTTTTGGTTTTTACATAAAGTATATCTTTCATATATGCACATGCCCACCTAATCTCAAGATTCTTCACTCCAACCACACAGTTTGATTAGAAATTGATTGTTCTTTGCCTAGGTTGAATTTTTCAGTCATTTGATGCACACAGGATCTTCTATTCTGATGAACAGATTTCTTTAAATTCCTCTGGTTCCTTTCTTGAAATACCAACTTACTGCCCAACTTATTGCATTTAGAGTTGCATTTTCCTTTCTTCTTCCAGCTTCCCATATTGTATACTTTTGAGATGGTTGCTTTTGACACACCAGTGATTTCCTTTGTTTTCTCAGTTGTGACTCCTGCTAAATGTACTCCTATAATAACACCTTTCTGAAATCTGGTCTTACCTTATAATACTTTATATATTACTTTACTTTAACTACAGATTCCATTATTTTTCCCTAGCACAGAGGTTTAATTTACAGGTCTGTAGTTACCCACTTCACCCTTTGAACCACTCTAGTAAATAGGAGACATGTTTGCACATCTCCAATCTGTAAGTACATCTCCTAAATGTAAGTATGCTCTCATTACTATGGTTCAAAGCTTAACTACCTCTTAACTACCTCTTTTATAGCTTCTTTTAATATATTCCATTATCCCCAGATGTTCCCTTACACCTTATTTTTTGTTATTGTAAAATCCTTTAACTCCCAATCAGTATTAGATAGACCTCTGCTAACCTGATCTCTAAATATGGCTTCATGTGTAAATAGATGCAGAATATTTATTCAGTTTATCAGCAATCTATACAGGATCATCAGTAGTTGTGCTGTTCATATCTAGTGGACTGCAATTCATTCCTTTCCTTCTAGTGTTAAAATATGCAAAGAATTACTTGCTTTCCTTTGCATTCTTAGCAAGGACCTCTCATAATCTTCTTTAGCCCGCCTAATCTCCCGAATAACTTGATTACACACTGATTTGTGCTTGTTGTAGAGCTCTCTGTTCCCTGGCAATTTATAATCGCCCCATGCATTCTCTGCCACTAAGCCCATCAGTTCATCTAAACGTCCATTTTGGTCTAAACCTTAAATGATATCTCTTAGTTGGTATAAAATACTTAGTGGCCTCTATGATTACTTTTCAGAGCACTTCCCATTTATATTCTTCAACAATCAGCTGATCTCAAAAGAATTTTAAAAAATGTCCGTGTCTGTTATAATCACCTTTGTGAAAACAAAATCCCTTCCCTTGCCTTTACCCTTGACAGTAGTTATTGCATTGAATAAATCTTACATCAATATGTTGTGGTCACTGCTGATAGCCATGTCAATAATATTCCCTCACTTAACCTTGTTACTTTTTTCTTAAAAAGTCAAGAGATGTTTTTCTACTGAGTGAGCTGCAAGCCCACAAGTTCCAATTGAAAAGTTAAAAATCCCTGTGATAAGACAGTCTAATGTGTGTAATCTTATACCTCAGTCGGATCACCTTGCTAGTGCCTAGTCTCCAGGTGCTGCAGTTTGCAGAACTTTAGCCTTACTTGGCAAGAGCAACCTTTTATTCCACTCACCAATCTCTTTGTCCTTTTCTGTACTCATTCCAGCAGCTCTACATCCTACCTAAAATGAGGCCTCCAGACCTGTATGCAGTACTCAAGGTGTAGCCTGAACATTGCCTTATACAAGAGAATAATCACCTACTTATCTCTGCTAGCAAAGTTCCTGTATATCATTGACAAGACCCCATGAGCTACTCTTGCAGCCCCTCTGCACTGCTCAGAAAACTTCATATCTGACTGCCCAATTGCCCCCAGGTCTTTTTCATTCTCCACTACCTGAGTGTAGTACCGCACAGTTGATACATTACTCTGCGGTTATTGCTACCTATATGCAGTACTTTGTACTTAAACTTCAGTTGCCATCTCTCAGCCCATCTGCTCAACTTTTCTAGAGCCTGTTGCAATAGCATACTGTCATTAACAACCCTACCAACATTAAGCTTGATATACCTTCATCAGTATTATTGATAAATGCAGAAAACAATGGGCCCAACATCGAACCCTTGGGGACTTCACTAATAACATTAGTCCACGAAGAGCAGTGTCCATTAATTACCACTCTGTCTTCTCCCACTCACCCATCTCCTTATCCATGGCACTAACTTGCCCTTAATGCCATACTACTGCTCCAATCTTTACAGTAGTCTTCCATGTGCAACAGTATCAAAAGAATTTCTGAAATCCAAGTATGATATCGAAATTATTTTTTACATCCAATTCCTTTGTGACCACATCACAGTATCCAATCAGATTGGTCAGACAAGACTTCCCCTTAACAAACCCATGCTGTGTCTGAACTATAACTGCAGTCTTGTCTAGGTGAACCTGCAGTGGTTCTTTAACCAGTGACTCCATTATTTTACCCAGAACAGAAGTTAAACTAACAGGTCTATAATTACTCATGTCACTGTGTAACGTAAGTCTGCTGAATTTGATTATATGAAAATTATATTATTGTGGCATTATGTTTTATTTTTATTTCTTATCATTTGTTTGAGTTGGTTATATAATCTTTTAATCTTACTTAATTGATAGATTATTTTTATTTTTTTATGATTTTCAGAAAAATCAAGGTGTATCAGAACTGCAAGAATTTTTAGCTCAAGAAACTGATAATTTGGGTTTGGCTGATGTTAACTATATGCTGGAAATTCTCTATCAAAAGAAGCAGCAATTAGAAGCAGTATGTATATATCTGTATTTTACAAGAATATATTTGTTAAATATATTTACCACTTTTACGTAATGGTGATCCATTTTTTACCTGATTGTAAGAATCCACCTGGTGGTGAATAACTTGCAAACTCAAATTTGACATCAGCATTGTTACAATAGCAGAGAGAAATGAAAAAGAAAATCTGCCTGCCAACTACCTGGATTTATGATGGAGACTCTGTCTTTGATTCTTTTTTTAATGCCTTCTCTGTCTTACCATCATAACAGTTTTTCCTCTGTCTTTTTTGAAAAAAATGTGACACTACGCTTCATTGTTAAAATAAAAATTTAATTTAACAATGAAGCCATTTGAAGAAATTTTAAATTCTTCAATTTTTTTCTTATTTTCATTAAAAAATTGGCTGAGGGTTGTTTTTATGTGTGGTATAAAGTATGTGTAATGCACAAAACACTTGTTAGGTTTAGCATTTACTGTTTTTTTTTTTTTTTTTTTTTGCACAGTGAGAAGTTAATTTTCAATGCCCTTCAATAAGATTACAAAGAAATGCAACAATATTTAAGAACATATATTCACAAGGTTTTCTATGTACTATAAAATATGGAAAAATGAACACTTTGCTTTGTGTAATCTGCATAGAAAAGATTTTTCACTTGCAAGTGGTGGGAAACAAAATGTAATCAGACATTTGCAAATAAATAGCAGAGAGAAATGCAAAAATAAATTTCTATTTCAAAGTGAAGATGATAATGTCATATGTGCTGAATTGCATTGTTTATCATACTTCAGCGTCTGACCTGTGCTAATCATAGACAGCAAGGATATTAAAAGAAAAAACAATATATTAAAAGTGAAAACAGTTGGCATTGTTTATCATACTTCAGCTTCTGACCTGTGCTAATCATACAGACAGCAAGGATATTAAAAGAAAAAACAGTATATTAAAAGTGAAAACAGGCACAAGAAGCATATTAAAAGAGGAGATTGAGCACATGGTGCTTACTTTCCTTTTTTAATACCTTGTGCCTGTTTTCACTTCCACTTGTGGATAATGAATGAGTATTTGGTAGACATTTACTAATATCTAGAAAGAAGTGTCCAAGGGAAAGACAGATTGAAACAATTTCAATTAATGCATGCCACTTAACATTTTGGAGCATGTATGTATGCGTGCACTGGCTGTCTTTCAATAAATGTTTAACCAGACTAGTAGAACAGTGGCAGCTTTTGACAAGTGTATTTAAAGAAGTGGCATGAAAAGCTGTATAAGCTATTCATGCCATTTCAAAGTTACCAAATTGAAAAGTATGACATGTAGTTGCTAGTGAGTAGCACTGACTCATGTATAGATTCAGTTCATATTCCAAAAGAAGGTCTCAAGGAAAAGAACTTCTGAATTGTAAACTTCTGGCACAAGAGTCTTAAACAGTCCAAGAAAGCTGATAATTCTAGGCAGGTTATCTTCATACATAGAAAGTCACTTCTGGCTTGAATAAAGTGGTTTTCTTATTCTTTGTGAATGTTATATCAATATTTGAAAATCTGAACATAAATCTTCAATGAAATGTGTCTCATATCCATTTACATCTCACTTACTTACTCTTGGATATGTGGAAGAATAGGATGTGTAAATTTGTTGACTATCTGAAATCATTATTTAAGATTTTACTTTGGATAATATACTTATCTTTTATGGTTTAGATTGAATTAATGGGATAAATATATTTTTGGGTTACTTCATTTTAAATATTAAAGAGCTTTTTATTAGGATTATAATAGTAAATTGAAATATTTTTATGTCATCTAATTATTCAGTTGTGCAATAATCCAATAAGTAATTAACATAAAAGCTAAAGGCATATGATACGCTGATTTTAATTGTTTTGATATACGATTTTTTTATAATATGGTATATGTAAGCACTTTCTTTTGAATTTTAAGTTTACATATACCATATTATACAAAATTGTATATTTGTTTCTGAAAACTTTATTGCATTTCATAATAACAGTAAGAATTATTTAAACAGGGTTGTAAAGCAGCTGAAATTCAACTTCTTCGAGAATTCCTTCAACAGGTGCGCAGGAATAAGCAAGAGGTAATGTGCTTGCATTTATAATTTATTTTTTAAATTTGTTGGTATAATTATAGGCTTACAAACCCTTGCAATTTGGGCAAGTAATTTGCATTTTTTTAAATTTTCATTTTTTTTTTTTTTCTAGTAGAATTTTAAAACTGCAGTTAGGCCATTAAATCTTATTAAAGATTTAATAGCCGAACTGCAAAAAAATAAAAAAGAATCAAATTGTTTTTGCAAAAGGGTTAAGAAAAGTGCCTGATCTTGTCAAACTATTTGAAAGTTTCAGTCCACAACCTTGAAGATGTTGGATATGCAAAAAGATCAGATTTGCCATCACCTCAAATTTGGCGTGTATGATCACAGCAGCCTCAGATGCAGTTTAATGCAAGCGTTACAATATACATTGCTCGACAAAATTAACAGAACATAGGAAATGTGATGTAACTTATGCAGTTTGTGATTGAAGCAGGACAAAATTTGGTGTGATGGTGTACCATAGAACAATAAAATGAGGAGACAGTGAGAAACTTCAGACAGGTATAAGGGACATTATAGAGTTCTATAAGAATTACCAAAAGGTCACATTACAGAAGTCGATATAAGATGCTCAAAAATATGGTCACATAAAAAGGCGTATGATACCCTCCAATGGTTAAACAAGCCTGACAGTGAACCATGCTCGATATAAGGGTGTTTATAAGATTATGTGGCAAATCCCATTCTTCCACCAGTGTAGATCTTAGCTCACAAAGTGACCAAGGAGTTGACTGTTGGTGTGGAGTGTGACACCCAAGGGCATCCCACACAAGTTCGAGTGGATTTAAGTTTGGTGGTTGTGCTGTCCGTGGCAGTCATTGGATATCTTCAGTTTCAAGATATTCCTCCACCATTTGAGCTCTTATTTGCAGTGACATTGTCATGCATGAAAAGAAAATCTGGGCTAACTGTACCCATAAAAAGTTGAACATACAGTTTGAGGATTTGTTCTCGATATCCCTGCACAGTTACGGTACTCCTATTGAAAACATGAAGAGGGGTGCAGCCGTTGATCATTTCCATCTCCACTGTAAGTTTCCGATTCTCTAATGTTGAAGAGATGGTACTGCATTCCCCATTGTCTCTAGATGAAATACCATCTATCTGTAAGCTAAAATGGGACTCATCAGAGCACAGAACTCTACCCCATAAGTCAGGGCTCCAAGTCACATGAATGTGACTTGGAGGCACCAGTTTTAGTGAACTCTGTGGTGGTTTGGGATTAATGGGATTCAAAAATACAAATTATTATATTAGAGCCACCCACCTGTAATTTCTTACATATACCTGTATATGTGTTATGTCTGTAAATTGTGTGTGTTCTCTGGTCAATTTGCCTGTTTTGCTGGATGAAAAACTCCAATTTCTGGAGAAAAATCTTACTATCTATGCCTGAGACTGACTGACTCAGCCATGGAGTGAAAAACACCCATTAAAGTTCCTTGCGTCATCAACGAGATTCGAACCCATGCCTTTTCTACCCAGTGTGTGGAGGACAATGATGATACCACTGAACTACCTGCACAGACAGGATTAATGGGATACAAACCACTGTCTTCCTTGCATAGAGTCCACTTGAATTGAACCTTCTTAACACAGTCCATTTGGAAATGTTTTCACTTGTGGCTGCAGCAACCTCAAGAGACAGTTGTTGACAATACATTGTAGGGGTCTTGAGGGCTACGTCTGTTCTAGTTGATGTAGCCCTCATACGACCTTGGCCAACCCTTCTTGTAATGTTTTGTCTCCAGAAACTGCTTCCATAGTGCCAGGATGATACAGCATGACACATTAAGACAACATACTACCTCTGCCTGTGACTGCCTAGTTTAAAATTGTTCAATGACCTGTCATTTCAAAGAATCATTTAAACGACAGTGACTTGCATTCTGTACTGGAGATGAAGCTATCCCATTTAGCAAGCCAAAAACAGGAATGAAGTGATGTGGTCGCAATCTGTGTTTTTTTATGGCATCAATAATTTGTGTAATGTGCAAATTATTCATGCCTATAGGATTGATTTCTATTGGATACTCAGAATTTGCATACCAGGATGCTCATTATATCAGATATTCGCCTTGGGCAAGGCTGTTCACAATAAAATATTCATGAAAAACATTTTGTTCTGTTAATTTTGTCTAGCAATGTAGTAGTGTCGGAAGCCAGATTGAAAAAATATATTTTGAGATGTTATTTGCTGTTTAATTTGCTGTAATCCAGGCAAAAAAAAAAAAAAAAAAAGACATTCTCTCTTCTGGTGCTGCCACTCATTCAATAAACTTTATAATATAGCAGTAATTCTTGCTAATTACTGCTACATGGACTGTCGTTGGATGCTTATGTGAACTAGTGAACAGTTTGATGCTACTTTAGAGAAGTATGAGAGAGAGAGAGAGAGAGAATGTTGTGTGTGGAATACAGATGTAAAAATCTTCATTCGGTTATGCATTTGCGAATCTTTAACCTACCTTGATTGTGTGGAAATTAAACCTAGTTTTAAGTTGCTATTTAAGGAAAAGATTAACCATGAGGAGGAGGTTTTCTCTCATATTCAATACTACTTTGGCAAGCCAGGTTAAATGAAAAAAAGATAAAAATTTGGTAAAATTCAAATATGTGATTCTACTAAACACATGATAACTTAGTTTCCCAGTAGGTAGGTGGCCCTCCAATGAGGGCCACCTACCTACCTATAAAATCATAGTTGAGTGATAAACAATAATTTCATGTAATTTTATAATCTAGTTTGCTAATTCAATAAATGTGTAAATTACCAAATGGAATTGAATTCATATGCCATCAGCTTATTCTCCTCAATTGCTGTTTCCATCAATGATCTGTAATAGCATACTGCCAGGTTCATTGTACAAATTCTTGCAACCATAGCTGATTCGTCTTCCATGTTTGTTACGCTATTTTTCATATAATTTTTTTGCAGTTCATGTGGCAACAGCAGTGATGTGTCGCACTTTTTTATCAATGACATAAGAGGATCCTTAGGTTTAACTTTTTGTTCGTCTGTGTGGGATATCCATTTGGGCTGTTGTTAAAAAATTTCACGCAGCAACTTTAATTTCAATCGGAGCTATTTCATATGTGAAAGTCAGGTATACTTGGAGCTGGTTCTTCCTCATGTGTTATGGCCAGATTTCACTACAAATATTTGCTTCCCTCTGGATCAGCAATAGCAAAGAGATTAAATTAACAGTGCCAAATTTTTCCAGTGATAAAAGAGGAAACTTAAGCTTTTAACTTTTTTCCTCTGTACAGAGGAAAAAATTTTATTCCCTTGTGCTGTTGGGAAAAATTAAGCAGTGCATTAGCCTGACATTCTAATCAGAGGTGGGTTTTCATCCAGAAAGTCAGTCACGCTTTCCTGTGTCTGATATGAGTGCATTATCATGTTAATGAAATTTGATTAACTGCCCAATAGGAAAAACCCAGCATTAAAAAATAAATTAAAGGGAAGATTAATTTTTCCAGAATTAAGGAGAAAGTGAAAAGCTAACCAACAAAGAAAAAATAACAGAACATATTGGGAAATCTGTTTTTTGGATTCCTTGTTGAACTTTCTGCAAAAATAAATGATTCTAATCATTATTTTTTTCAGAATAATGTTTTTTCAAACATCACTGAAGAGAACAAGTAATAAACAATGTAATGCTTATTTTATTGTATTAACATATAGCTGAATACATTGAACTGTGTGGCTAGTGATGGTGGCAAAACCAAAACTTAGCAATCTTGTTATCACATGAGAAATTTATTGAAATTCTCCACAGCGCAATTGTTACCTTTCTTGTAATGACTAAATTAACATATTAATCATCTCGTGAATATGTGTCCTCGGTGCAACTAAAAGTCTATTAATATTTTACATGAGAATTATGAAAATTTTGTTGTATTAGAAATTTCTCTTGATTAATTAAAACTAACATGTTCTGTACCTTTATAGATACTTCAGACCTGTTTGAAGTATCTATTATTTGCTTCAAAACGTGTTTGTTTATGTACAAATTGTCTAGAATTATATAAGTAAGTTCTGTCACATCTTATCTGAGCTTCCAAGTAATAGTAGACAGTTTACAAGGTGGAGGCGCCTCCGTAGCCAGGTGGGAAGGAGCAGCAGTGCGTAGCACATGTTTCTTGATTAGACCGGGGTTCGAGCCCGTCACCACCAAATACGGAGGATGCGGAAAGGTCAGGAAATGACCACCGCATATCCCGGAGCAATATGGCCTTAGTTGCTAATGCTCCTAAAAACCAAATAACAACAACAACAACAAGGTGGCAGTCTGAAAAAAAGCTTTGAAAATAGGAAAAGAAACCTTCACCAACTTTAGTTTTGTGATTTAGGCTTGCATAAGGCAAAATTAAATGAAGTCTCTGGATTTCTGATATAGAAATAGATGAAATATAATAACGTGATACATAAATAGATGCAGTCTATTACTGAATCATAAATTATTATTACTGCACCAAAAAAAAAGTAACAGCTTTTTATTTTTGCTCGTTTTTTTTTTACATTTTTTTGTCATATTGTTTTTTTTTTTAACTTCTGATTTCATTTTTGATAATAATTATTGTCAAAAATGAAATCAGAATTTAAAAAAACAATACGACACTCAAATTGCAAACAATCACACTCAAATATTAGAATGCAATTGCACTCTAATATTTGATAAGAGAAAATCAACATTTAAAAGTATTTATTTTTACAAAACTTCAAAATTCCTCAAAAGAATTTCTCCCCCTTCACAGAGCTTGTCACCATCAGAAATGCATACATTTGAAAAACTCACTATTGCAAGTTGTATGCATTCCAAGAACGGACCACTGCAGGCCCACGAGCATTTAGGAACTCATGTGCAGAAGGGTCACTATATGTGTAAAAAAAGTGGTTGATAACAGTAATCAGTGATAACTGCTATTTGGAGTAGGATTTTTATTTTTTTCCTATAAAAACCCCAAACATGAAAGATATTAGAACCTATAGTACTTAGTACTGTGCACAAGTTAAAGGTTTGGAAGACAGAAAACACCTGTTCACATTAGACTTCAGTTCCTGTAAATTGTAATTTTTGGGCAATACGTCTAGGGGTAGTTTTTTTTTAAGAGTACAAGAAGTAGAAGGGATAAAAAATCAGGAAGATGAAACGTTAGTGCTGTGAATTTGGAGTTGGACAGTGAATGTTTGAAGCACATATTTGGACTGGTTTATAAGACAGTGATGGAATTAGATGCCAATTTAGAAGAACAGTACCCATATAAGTTTGTTTTGCGTATGCCAAGAAAGATTAGAAATCAGAGTAATCCATTTGATCTTGTCTAGAAATCTGTATCATCAAAGGTAAGTGTAAGAGAGCAGCAGACTCGAGAAATAGGACAAAACTTAAGTTTTAGAAGAATTGAAGTTGTTGCTGTTTGTCCAGAACAAAATTTCTCCCCCAGCGCGCGCGCGCGCGCGCACACACACACACACACACACACACACACACACACACACACAGTAACATTCATTGCAATTAGTTTGGAACAGCAGCTCCAGTCCATGTTAGAATTTCAGGACTTTTTAATAATGCCAGTAGGTTAACCCATATCTCCCTTTGCAACTTCCCCCACAAAAGGCTACCTAGCACATTTAGGAACAATTTGAGTATGGTACAGAAGGGTTTGTTTTTTTCCTCTTCTTTCAATTTGATAATTGTAAATAACAGTGCATAATCACTTAACTTGTTCAATTTGATAGTGATTTGGGATTGATGAATATACATTAGGGCAAACATAAGATCATTCGAACCAGATTTCTATCATGATACACTATAATGCTTTAAGTTCTAAATAATGTGCTCTATCTGATAGGGTTTTTGTGATATTTTCTTAAAACATTTAAATGTAAGGATTTTATTTATCTCCTTCGTAATTAATATTGCATTGACATGTAACATCAGACTCTCGTTATCTCTAAACTTTGTTTGTTAGTTTGCACAATAGCAGTTTCAAATACATATAATTTATATTAACAATTCTTTTCTTTTGCAGCAACTAGACAAACTTAACCAAGAGATTGGTGTTATTGATGAAGACTCCAAAATAGTTGAGGTAAGCGGATGAAATTAAACATTTAAAAATTTTGTAATATGCAAATACTTTTTTTTTTCTTTTTTTATGCTTTGGACCATTACAAATACTCTGGAAAGTGTGAAGGATCTATGAATATTGGGAGTATAGTTACTACAGTGTGAGAGAAAAAAAACTTCATTGTAAAGCAATGTAATCAAAGAGATGCCAAAAACTTTTCATACTCCACATTTGCTGCTATTCTTGGTGAGCTTGGATTGATTGTATTCAGTTTTAATCCACAGCTATTTCTTGAGAGAATATTTGTAGGATGAAATCTTGAGAGAATAGGTATTCTTAGTATGCTAAGATTGATAGTTTTCAGTTTTAATCCACAGCTATTTCTTGAAAGAATATTTGTAGGATAAATCTTTCAGTATTTTATTATCAGTATTTTTAGAATTTAATGTGAAACTCTTAACTCCTTAGTTAGATATTATACCCTTTGGTTGTAGTGCCATGGAATTTAATACTGTGGAAATTCCACCTTTATTCATTGTACTCTACCCTCTCCGAGTCTTATAAATCTCACTCAGATCTCCTCCAAAGCATCCAGCCCTTCATGACAATATAATGGTTTTGTTACTTGTCACTTGTTTGAGAGGCGTCTCCGTAGCCAGTTGGGCAGGAGCAGCAGTGACAAGTAACAAAACCATTATATTGTCATGAAGGGCTGGACGCTTCTTGATTAGACTGGGGTTCAAACCCTTGACCACCAAATACGGAGGATGCGGAAAGGTCAGGGAATGACCACCGCATATCCTCGGAGCAATATGGCCTTAGTTGCTTATGCTCCTGAAAACCAAAATAACAATAACAACTTGTTTGAGCAGGTCTGGTGACTATAGGAATTTTTAAAGTTGTCTTCGATAGAGAGACTGTATTTCACTACAGTTCTGTGGGTATGGTTACAATTACATTTAACTTTCTCTTATAGATTAGGTATTTCTCCTAGAGTCCTTCCTTTATAAACTTAAGTTTTTTTTTTTCTTACTGAACTATCACTTACTCAGTTTCCAAGTGATTTTCCTATTCAGGGGTGCCATAACCATCAGCGTAGCGGTGTAGACTAGGAGGCGGGCAGTTGTTCATCCTTGGAATGCATCAATTTACTTGAGGTGCGCTCTCCCATAGGCACTGCTCTGTTGAGTTGAATAAGGATCCTTTTCTTACGGCATTCTCTAGAATTTTCCTTGGGCTCTCTCCTTCCCTCACTATGAATTGCATCGGCTTTTCACACTGTTGTTGTATACGTTAGCTACTGCAGTATATTCTTTCTTCCACATGGACACATTCTTTCCCCAACTTTAGACTTACGAAATGTCTCACAAGGAAAATTTCCTTCCCATTACTAAACCATCTCCCCAAAACTCAGCAACGACTCTGCCACACGACTGTCTTCCTCTACGCACTTCCAAAGACTGCCTCACACGACTGTCTTCCTCTACGCACTTACCTGATCTCTTAGAAATTCCACATTACTATGTGTTTATTTAATAATCAGAATGTACCTCCTTAAACAGATTATAAATGACTGCAAATCTAGAACTGTTTAATTTCATTCAGCAAATCTGATTTAATAAACAAATCTAATCTATGATTATGACCACCCTATCCATAATGGACTATGCCACATAGCTCGCAGTATAAAAAGCAGAACTGCTTCGTATGCTAGAGCAGTGGTAATTTGCATCTGGTTGTGCAAGTCAAAGTAAATAGCAGTTATGAGACATAGTAAAGATATCAGGGAGTTTCAAATGGGCATGACTGTGGAAGCTCATGCGTTAGGTGCTTCCATATTGGAAACAGCATGTCTTGTCAGTTGCTCACAGCTCACTGTGGTTAAGGTGTACAAAGATGGTGTCAAACGGGTCAAACCTCCCAACAGAAGTGTACAGGATTACACAAGATGGATGATTGTGGTGAGCGAAGAGTGCAACACATTGTACAGGCTCAACTGCAAGTCACCGTGTAACAGTTGACCTCGCAATACAATATGAGAAATGCAAGAACAATATCCCAAATGGCAGTGCACCACATACTCAGACATATTGGGTTCCACAGCAAATGACCCTCTCCTCACTGCTGATCATCGTCGATGGCGAATGCTGTGGTATCAATATGCTGGTTGGACACTGGAGGACTGGAAATGAGTGTGCTGGTCAGATGAGCCCAAATATCTTGTGTAACATGCCGACAGATGCTTTCATGTGTGGTGCGAGCAACGAGTCCATGGACCCATTGTGCATAGTGCCTATTATCCAGGCAGGTTGGTGACAGTTGTTTAATATGGGGCATGTTTTTCTGTCAAGAACTAGGACCCTTGGTGCACATGGACTGGTTCACTGCTGAGATTTACCGGGAGCTCCTAGGGGACTATGTGCACCTGCTAAGAACTAGGATCCTGGTGTGTATGGGCCAATGAACCTCACTGGCAGCTCTTAGGAGACCATGTGCATCCTACCATGTTTTTTTTTTTTTTTTTTCCAGACAAAAATGGGATCTTCCAAGATGATAATGTGCTGTGTCATTGGGCTCACACTGTGCACGAGTGGTTTGAGGAACTCAGTGATTGTGGTGAGCGAAGTATTACCCATCTTGATTGACCTCTAAATCTGCCTGACCTCAATGTTTTGGAACAGGAAGTGAAATGAAGTGAAGTGAATGGACACACAACTCTATTCTAGCACTGGGGAAAGCATGGCTGCAGATGCCTGTGGACTTATTCAGACATCTGTTGGAGTCAATGCCTACATTAATAGTAGCTGCTACCCATGTGAATGGTGGCCCAACACAGTATTAGATAAGTTGTTATAATTCATTGAACACTCCCTGTATGTGTTGGTAGATTGCTATCAACCAACTTCAGAGTAACTAAAGATTTCATTCTTTCACATACTCTATTCTTCTTTTATATCATTTACTGTTTTTGAACAGGCTAAGAGTAGAAAATTTGCTATTTGTCCAAATGGCAGCTTAGCATTCTGGTTGCTTGCCAAAGCTATTGGCTGGAACTTTTGCCCATCTTTGTCAAAACGAGAAGGTTCAATTGCCACTTCAGCCAAAGATAAAGCTGACCTGCTAGCATAGTATATTTCTTCCAACTCTTGTATTGATGATCTTGGTAAATCACCTCACACTATTCCCAGACACTCCATTGAATGCCTCCTGCAGTCTTCTGTCAAAAGGATGTCAGAAGGATTTTAATGAATATTGATGCTAAGAAAGCTCCAGGTCCTGGTGGCATTTCCCCACTTGTTCTCAAAATCTGTGCCCCTGAACTTACTCCTGTTCTGTATCCTGTTCTGAAATTATTTTTGTAGGAATGGAATTCTTTATTCCACACTCCACTTTAAAATCTCGTCCTTTATCTAAACCTTGGTTTTGCAATAAATATGCTAAGGCTGTTCAAGAGAAGAATGTTGCATATCGTAATTGGCTTGTTTCCAATTCTTCACTTTCATTATCTGCCTACACCAAAGCTTGCAACAATTCTAAAGCAGTTATTAATCAGTCCAAACTAGATTTTTAAAAGGCTAAGAGTAGAAAACTTGCTTCTTACCTTAATGGTAGTCGAGCATTCTGGTCTTTTGCCAGAACTATTGGCTGCAACTTTTGCCCGTCTCTGTCAAAACCAGATGGTTCTGTTTTCACTTCAGCCAAGGATAAAGCTGACTTGCTAGCATCCCATTTTTCTTCCAACTCACGTATTAATGATCTTGGTAAAACACCTCCCACCATTCCCAACATGCTCCATTCAATGTCTCCTGTGGTCTTCCGTCAGAAGGATTTTGACGAATCTTGATGCTAAGAAAGCTCCAGGTCCTGATGGTATTTCTCCACTTATTCTCAAAACCTGTGCTCCTGAAGTTACTTCTGTTCTTTGCCACCTTTTTTCACTTCCTTATTCCAAAGGTGTTTTTCCTTTGCTTGGAAATTTGCACATATCCAGCCAATTCTTAAAAAGGGTGCCAAATCCCTTCCATCCAATTATCGTCCCTTTGCAATTACTTCTTAAAGTTATGGAGAAATCAATTAACCACTAACTCTTAAACTATTTAGAAACCTTCCAAGTTGATTTCATTCCTTCTGATCAACAATTGCCAATATGGATTCTTTCAGTGTCGATCCACTGGTGATATTCTGGCTTATGTTACCTATCTATAGAGAAATTCAATGGAAAAGTTTGTTGAAACTGAACCAGTTGCCCTTGACATTTCAAAGGCTTTTGGTCATGTTTGGTAATAAGATCTTTTAAATAAGCTTCCATCTTGTGGTTTGCCAACTGTTTTTTGTAATTGGGTATCCAGTTTTCTCTCTGACTGCTCACCGTGGGTGATGGTTGATGGTTCTCTATCTTCTAACTTTGTCACTAATGCTGGTGTTTCAGTTCTTTCTCCCACTCTGTTCCTCTTGTATATTGACCTTCTTCCATTGACCGGAAATCCTATCTATAGTTTTGCTGACAATAGCACATTCCACCTTCCAGTTTGAGAAACCTTGCTCTACTCAAACAGCTTCAACTTCTCCAGGTAATTCTCCGCTGAGGTAAAGGTAACTTAGTTGATTTCAATCCTTCTAAAACTCAGTCCTGTCATATCTTGCAAAAAGGATTCTTTTTCCCCTGTGCTTATCTTCAGTGACACTCCAATTTCTAGACAAGATCATATTTCTCTATTGGGGATTACCCTGACTTCTAATCTCTCTTGGCATAAGCATGTTACAAATATTGCTTCCTCTGCATCTAAAAAACTATTTTCTCTCTCGCTCTCAGCATTACTTTTCTTCCAAACAGCTGTTCACTCTGTACAAATCGCAAATCTGCCCTACCATGGAATATTGTTCCTGCATCTGGGCTGCTGCCCCCAAAACCTCCCGAGCTTCTAGATTCCATTGAAAAGAGGGCAGTTAGGCTAATTAATGAGTTCTCTAACAGAGTCTCTCTACTCTGTCTCATAGAACATTGTTTCTGCCGCATGCCTTTTCTATAGATAGTTCCTTGGTCACTGTTCTTCTGAATTGGCTTCTATAATTCCTGCTCTCTCTCTTCCAAAGCAGTCTGAACACGTGCTGCAACCAGTCAACACCCTTTTACTATCCAATTTGAAATTCGCAGAACCAACTGTTCTCCTTCCTCATTTATTCATTCAACTTCCATTTTCTGAATCAACCTTTCTTCATACATATTCCTGAAAATTACAATCTACAGAAGTTCAAGTCTAATGTCAACAAATATCTTCTTTCAACTTCTCAACCCATGTACAGTACTTGGTACTATAGGTTCTAATAACTCTTGTGCTTGGGTTTCTCATTAAAAAAAAAAGTTACTGTTTTGCATTAACTAGAAAACTACTATCTTATGCTAAAAAACCAAAATGCCAAAAACTGCTGTATTTTGGAATTTAAAAAGAATTTATTCTACTGTGCAAGAGACTTTTTCTCAAAACATGTTCTCCTGAGCTTTCCCTAGTTCTGTGTTGCCTTTTTTACATCTTATTCTAGTGGCATTTTTCCTTTTGCAAGGAAAGAATGTCACTGCAAGTTTGCAAATATCCAGCCAGTTCCTAAAATGGGTGACAAATCCTCCTTTCCTTCCATTTATCCTATTTCACTTCGACTACTGTCTAAAAGTTAGTATCTGTTCTATTATCCAAAATAATGAAGAAATCCATCAATATATTTTGTCAGTATATATGGAGTCTGTCAGTGTCCAAGAACTGGTGATATATTGACTTGTGTTACATCTTTGAGCAAATTCAGTTACAAACAAAAAATCAAACCTTTTGAGATTTACCAAACTCAAAAAAAAATTCAGGTTGCTTTTGACATTAAGGCTTTTCATTATTTAGAATGAAGGTCTGTCTTCATTCGTCTCATTAAGCCGTCTCTTACAAAGTCCTCTCTCTCTCTCTCTCTCTCTCTCTCTCTCTCTCTCTCTCTCTCTCTCTCTCTCTCTCTCTCTCTCTCTGTTAAACTTTTGGTTTCTTCTAGATTCCTTTTCTGTAAGTACTTCCATGGGCACTGTCCTTCTGAACTGGCTTTTATAATTCCACTGTCTTTCAAGCCAGTTCAGACCTGTCCCACAACCAGTCAACATCCCCTCACAGTCCTACTTCAGACTCATAGAAGTAACTTTTCCACCTGATTGTGCTTTGTGGTGATGCAAGTTAGTACCACTATATGAAGTTTAAATGGCATGTTGCAAAGTTTATCTCAATCAATTTACTTGAAATAAAGCACTTCACCTCTAGGGTTTAGAATGTATTTATTACTAACAGAAGCTGCTAATTGTACATTTTACCAGTATTTTCTTCTCCATTTCTTCAGTAACTAAAAAATTAAAATAAGGCATTTTACCTATTCATTTTTGGTTTTTAATTACCTTAATTTTTAATTTTATTTTCACTTTTAATTAATCTTTAATATAAACTAATCTAACCAAAGTTATCAACAAAATTAATAAAAGTAATAATATAATTAAAATTGATATTGATATTAATACTTTTGATAACTTTGTATTATAGTGTTACAAAACCAGAGTACCAAATTGACAAACTATTTCTCATATCTGGTCAGAAAAGGTGTATTCCCGATACTGTCAAACAGGGATAGGGCAATTTTTCTACCACCTCTGCGATAGAGTGACCTATGCATTGGGCACCCACTATCATCCCTCTTTCAAAGTCGGTTAACTCACGATGTTTATCTATCCTGACATCGAATTACCGTCTATATGAATGCAGTGTACCTATATTCCTACCAAGCGGTGGGTTTGTCCACTAGCAAGAGGGGGTGACAGCATTGCATTGCCCAGGAATCAGATATCCCATGAATTCTGTCCTTTCATTGTATATATTACTGTAACCACACATGAGAATAGTTTGGTACTTTATGGTGGTACTCTACTAAACAAAGAAGGTAGTTGATCTTTTTGAAAACAGTGACACATTTTCAATTCCATTTTAAGGGAATTGAAAATGTGTCAAAAAAGAAACGTAAGAGATCTCAAATCGAAATCAGTGAAGCAGGCCAATTTCTAAATTATCTTTGTAAAAGAGGGAGTGATTCATGTGCATCTGTAATACCTGTTTTATTTACTTATTTAAGTTTTTTTTATTTATATGTATTTTTTCTTGTTATGTTAAATATCTATATGCTTTAGAATGTCGCAAGAAACTTTGATGATATATGTATATTTATTTACTTACTTTTTCTTATTACATCAATACTTAATACATTCATGTTTTTACTTTCATGAGTTTTGTGAATAATGGCTATATCTAGCAAAACTATCTGGTCTCATTATAACTTAATTCAACTGTAACCTACTCTATAATTTATTAATACATTTTAATATTAAAATGTATTAATAAATTATTTAATATTTTAGTATCCTGTTCTCAGAACTTTCTGACCATCCCTTGTATGTAATTTTCCTTGTATTCTTAACATAATTTTCAAATTTTACTATCGAATAAAATTTGATACTAATCTAACTTCACTTAGAATCATTTGAGGAAAGGGGAATACTATGAAAGAATAACATAAGCTTGCTTATTTTGTGTAATGGAATTTTTGATAATATAAACTATCATTTTCATAATAACCATGCATTTTTTAATAAATATTTGTGCCTTTTTTTAGGATATGATTAGAAATCATCGGCTCTCATATCCAGATACTAGCAATGTAAGTAGATTTTTTTTTTCTTTCTTTTTTAATACTTTTAAACATTTAAATTATCTAGAAATACATTTTTTAGGAATAATTCAAGAAGTGAAAGAACAATCAAATAATACAATTTGGGACAATCCAAACATTAATCAGGATGCTAAAATTAAAATATATAAAACTATAGTAACGTCTATAATGGCTTATGCATCTCAGCCAGAAAGTACAAAAGCAAAAATAAAACAAATGAAAGAATAGAAATGAAAAGATTAAGGAAATTACTAATAAAACATGTTTAATGTTTTCTGCAGTAAACAGAAAACATTAAACAAGCCTCCAACTAAAAACTTCTTTATAGAGAGATATCATTTCATTATATTGAAAGAAAATGACATGTAAATTTCTTTGAAATCAAATGTTTTGCTATGGAGAGAATTTTGTTATACAGATGTTCGTTATAGAAGGATTTGAGTGATTATACAGATGTACATCATAGAAAGATTTAACAAGGATTTGGATACCTTAAATAAGCAGATCATATTATTTCAGGTTTCCAAATCCTTGAAATTTGAAAGCACCTATTTAAATTTGAGATTCTCTTTATTCTTAATGTAATCATACAAGTGGGTTTATTCTCTTGCACCTCTTTATTGTTTATTTTTGCTGAACCATCACAAAATTACAACAACAAAAAAAAAGTAACATTTCATCATGACTGTTAGATTGCTCTTTTGTTATATTTTTGGCAATGTTGGAGCAAGATAACAATCACTGAAGAAGGGGTTAGAGAATAAATTTCCCCAAAAAAAGCATATGGTGTATAGAGTCTAAAATTTACGTTGTTGATGCGCTTTCTTATTTTAGTACTTTGATCAAAGATAACTTGTGCAAAATGCCATTCAAAAATATATCACTATTCTTATAATTTGCATATTATTCCATAAATTAAAAACTTTTCATCTAGACAGCCTTCTTAAATATAATATTTAGTAACTGATGTGTAATCATTTAAATATTGTGCAATTCAGTTTGGACTGGTGCTGAAGACATGTTGAAGTGATTATGTGATATTTAATTTTTAAAATGTGCAATGTTTTCTTCTGTATTAGACAAATTTATTTGATGGACAAATAGGAGTATGGCCAACTTCTGAACAATCATTTATCAGTAGTGGCAGTGATCAAAGTAGCAATGGTGGTACCTCCTTTTCACCCATGACTATGCAGGATGGATTTAATGGTAGTAGACATGTACGTACTTTTTTTTTTTTTTTTTTTAAACTTTTTACATGTTTTTATTTGTTTTAATTGTAATCAGTAGAATGTTCCTCCTGTTTAGTTGGTTGTAGGTAGCATGATCATAACTTGGTGCATTTAGTAGCAATTTTCATATGAGATATAAAAATGTTAATTTAATCTGGTTAATTATTATTTATTAAAAAAAAAAAAAAAGTCGATACACAGTGACAAATATAGATGCTGGAAATATGAAATGGTGTTTACACTAAATATATTATTCACAGATAATTAACACATTGAATTTTTCAAAATAATGACCTTGGCTATTTACACATTTACAAGTTTGGGAAAGGGGGGAAAAATAAAAATCACTATGTGATTCAAGTGAATAAGGAGGAAGATTGAGTGTTTTGTATGGTATATAGAAATTATTGTACATAAAGAATAAGAGTATTGTAGTGGAGTAATTACCAATTTTTCCTTGTCCACAGATAAATTTCTCTTGAATGCATCTCCCAGTTTATTTTTGAGCACATATTAACAGTCCTGTTAATAGTATGACTTCCTTTTTATGAATTATATCTTTATAAGTAAAAAAATAATTGTAGCATAACTTTATTATTAGACATCTATCAATCCTAACTTTTTCCATGGGCAACTTGATTTAGAGGAGTGGCATTTTGTCTGTTGATCATGAAAATTACAGCATGTTCCATCCCCTGTCACTTTTTTTAAATAGAAATTCTGGTCACAATCGCAAATAAATTCTTGTTTCCATCTGGACTCTGCTAAAAACTTGAAGTTGCATAATCCTTTCTTCTTTAATTTAATTAAATTAAATCATAATGAAAATATTAATTATGATTGCCTGACAACTACTGATTGTTATTCTCACTTGAGAGGCTGTCTTCCGTTCTTATTTGACAAGCTGCCCAAGTAACGCTTCTAACACAGGAAGCTTGTTATTGTTATTTGGTTTTTAGAAGCATTAGCAACTAAGGCCATATTGCTCCGGGGGGGGGGGAAGGGATATGCGGTGGTCATTCCCTGACATTTCCGTATTTGGTGGGCACGGGCTCGAACCCCGGTCTACACACAGGAAGCAATTTTGTCTCCAGTTGACATGCAAGGGCTCACACATACAGATTTTATTATAATCAATATGTGATTATAATACAAATTATAATTGTAGAGTTCAATATCGTTGCCATTTACATGTAAAAACATCCCATTCTCTCAAGTTCATCTGTTGCCTGTGTCATTCTCCCAACTCCACTAATCACTTCAAACTCTTTGACTTCCTCCCTTTGAAACTTGGCTTTCTCCAGTCCAGCTTTCCTAAGAGAGGTAACGTGGCAATTTTAATGTTCACAACTCCAGCTGGCTTTTGTTTTCTAGTCACACGGACCCAGCTGGTTGAAATGCTGAGGCTTTTGCAATTAATAATGAACTCACAAAAATTGTTCATTTACCTCCTAGAATACGAGACAAACCTAACTACACAGCTAACGCTCTTGATCTTTTTCTCACAAACAATCCTTCCAAGTACATGGTTGAGGTGAGTGATCCTCTAGGCACCTCAGATCACAACTTGATGATGATCTCTTCTCCAATGCAGCCTTTCTCTTATAGCCATTCTCAACCTTGCGTTACTTGGCATTACAAGAATGCAAAATGGAATGGTCTGGGAAGATTTCTTTTCCTTGGTTGGATTACTGTTTTAAATCTTCTGATATCAATGTTGCTCAGATCTTGTCAATGAAATTATTCTTGTAAGGATGAAATCCTTTATTCCATATTCCACCTAAAAGAATGTTGCATATCACAATTGGCTTGCATCCAAATCTCCAGGATCATTTTATTCCTAAATCATCATCCCATCAAAGCTCACAATCTCTTGTAATGTAAAACAGTTATTAATTGGTCCAAACTAGTTTTTTGAACAGGCTAAGAGTAGAAAACTTGCTTCTTGTCTAAGTGGTAGTCTAGCATTCTGGTCTCCTGCCAAAGTTATTAGCCACAACTTTTGCCCATCTCTGTTCCCACCTCTATCAAAACTTTCCTACAATTCTCAGTACATTCCATTCAGTGCATCCTGTGATCTTCTGTCAGAAGAATTTTAAGCAGTCTTGGTGCCAAGACCCAAGTCCTGGTGGTAAATCTCCACTTGTTCTGAAAACCTGGGCTCCTGAGCTTACTCTTATTCTGTTGTTGCCTTTTTACACTCTTCTTATTCCACTGTTGTTGCCTTTTTACAGTTTTCTTATTCAACTGGTGTCTTCCATTCTGCTTGGAAATTTTATTATATTCAGCCAGTTCCTAAAAAGATGAAAAAAAAAAACTCCCATTCAGTTATTGTCCTGTTGCACTTACTTCTAATCTTTCTAAAGTATTGAGAAATCCATTAACCACCAATTCCTAAACTATCTAGAAACCTGAGCAGTGATTGTCAGTATGGATTCCATCAGTGTCGGTCCACTGGTAATATACTGAATTATGTTACTAATCTCTGGAGAAATTCAGTGGAAAAGTTTGGTGAAACTCGAGCAGATGCTCTTGACATTTCAATGGATTTTGATCATGTTTGCCATAAAAGTTTTCTAAATATGCTTCCATCTTATGGTTGGTCGACTGTTTTTTGTAAGTGGGTATCCAGTTTTTCTCTCTGACTGCTCACTGCAGGTGATTGTAGACAGCTCTTTGTTTTTTTTTTAACTTCTTTACTAATGCTGGTATTCCTCAAGTTTCAGTTCTTTCTCCCATTCTTTTGCTGTTGTATATTAATGACCTCCTTTCATTGGTTGGAAGTTCTATGCGTAGTTTTGCTGATATAGTACATTGCATTCCACCTTCCGGTTTGAGCCCTGCACAAACAGCTTCAACTTCTTGAATATCCACTTTCAAATCCTTGAATGTTGAGCTCCAGATAATACTTCAATAGGGCGAAGATAACATATTTGATTTCGATCGTTCTAAAACTCAGTCTTGTCTTATATCTTGCAAAAAAAGGATTTTTCTGCTCCTATGCTTATATTCAATGAGACTCAGATTTCTAGACAAGATGATATATCTCTGCTAAGGATTACCCTGACTTCTATTCTATCTTGGCATAAGCACATCACAAATATTGCTTCCTCTATGTCTAAAAAACTGGTTTTCTCTTTCACTCTTGGATTACTTTTCTTCCAAACAGCTATTCACTCTGTACAAATCTAAAATCCACTCTACTGTGGAATATTCCCACAATTGGAGCAGTGCTCCCATAACCTCTTTCAGACTCCATTCAAAAGAGGGCAGTTAGGTTAATAAATGACCAATCTCTTACAAAGTATCTCCACTCTCTGTCTCATAGATGTTTGTTTCTGGTGACTACCTTTTATAGTTACTAGATGTCCAATTCAGAAGGACAGTGCCATGATCACTCCCTTCTAAATTGGCTTCTATAATTTCCCATTGCACTTATCTATGTCTAAATGGTAGACAAATAAGTGCAAATCTTTGAAACAGTCCGAACCAGTTAGCACCCTTTTACTGTCCAACTTCAAACTCACAAAAACAACTTTTCTTCTTCTTCCTCATTTATTTCTTCAACTCCTGTTTTCTGGAACAACCTTCCTTCATAGGTATTTTCTGAAAATTATAATTTACAGAAATTCAAGTCTAATGTCAAAGGCATCTTCTTTCATCTCTCAACCTTCAACCTATGCATGGTACTTAGTCTGTTCTTATACATTTTGTGCTTGGGGGTTTCATAAAAATAATATATATACAGGTAGCCCTTGATTTACGTCTGGGTTAGGTTCCTGGGGGGAGTGGCGCAAATGGAACCCTTTATATAATGGAATCAATCGGAAATCACAGGGTTAGGTTCCGGACACCAAAAATTTTACCTACCACTTTGCATCAATTGTTTTATTTTATTAGCATTCTTCGTAGAAGTAGTAATAGTTGATGGGGGCATATTCATAGTCCTACACAAATTAGGGCGGCTTTCAGATTCCACCCTCCGAATATTGCACTAGGATTCAGTTAACTACTTTTACCAGACGTGGCGTCTCTTTATTCTATTAAATTAAAAACTTTATAACATGATGGCAAAAACTGCACACGACTATTACTATTATTATTTAATTTATTAATAGCACAATTATAAAAAAAATGTTAGTGTAATAAATTTCCAACACGTGTAAATAGTGTAAACAACAACCAACCGAATGCTTCACCTCGTTGACCTTTACCACCTGCATCCACAAGTGGGCGGGAATCTTTCTCGTCTCTGATACGGATGCGCTAATTGCTGATTGGCTCAGATTGTCCTAAATCACATGAACAGTGCATGATACATAGCACAATATGATGCCGATAAATTTTGTCTGACGATTTTAAACTTTCAATTTATAAATAAATTGCAAAAAAATAAATAAATAAAAATAAAAATAAAAATGCCGCTATTGCATAAAAATAAAAATGCCGCTATTGCAAATCAGACCAGTCCAAAATGCTACCTGTATATGTATGTATATATATATATATATGTATGTATATATGTGAAAAAAGTGGTCTATATCTAAAAAAAAATTGGGAAACACTTCTAAAGGTCGAATCTTTTTCCACTGTTAGAGGTTACTAATTTTCAGAAACTAATACAATATGGTCTTAGCCATGCATGCATCATTAAATTCTAAATCACTTTATTTATATAATCACTGTAGTTATGGTTAGTCATTAATAATCCAATTTAGTGCACATCACTGATCTTTTACATTAACTGATTGAACTTTATACAGTAATGTAAGAGGATTTCATTTCATAAGCTGACATCTGAAATATTTCTTATACATTATACATATAACCTTTGTTGCCATTGTGAAAAGAAATAATCAAAAGCAACTAAAGCACTGATAAGGTTAAGCAATTCAGCTGCATTTCTAAATTAATTTTGTTTTGATTAAATTATTTAAATTTGAATTCTCTACCAAGTATATAATATAATATAATATCATATCAAATATAAGAAAAAAAAAGTAACAGTATAGCCTGAAATATTTACTGCACTAAATAAGTTTTATATTTGTGTTGAAATTTTTTTTAAGTATTTCCATTTATTTTTTGCATTTCTAAATATAAAAAGTAGCTCCCTTTTAAACTAACTGAGTTGATCTATTCAAATGCTTTATTGTTATTTATTTATTTTTATCAAAAGGGTGGCCGTCTGCAGTGGCTTAACAATACTTTGGCCAGCCGTAGAAAAAGAATGTATATTCATTTCCATGATTTGGAACAGTGCTACTTGACTGTTCGTGCCAAAAGTCTGGAGCCAACTATATCTGGTGAGTAGGTCGTTTTCTTTTTTTAAAGGATTATAATTAAGGATATATATATATATATTCAAATTAAATCCAATTAAATCAAAAAATAGCCAGTAAAAATGAAATGTAAATAAAAAGAAAATAGTAGAGCAAACATGCAAAAACCACAACATGTTGCGAGTATTTAACTATAAAATGTAGGGTAAAAATAATGAAATGTATGCCAGTAGAGTGGTCGACGAGTGAAGAGAAAAAGATTTTGATGAATAAAACAGCAATAAATACAAGAATAATGAGGAATAGAGTACTGTTGAAGAAACAATCCTAATTAATTTAGAAAAAAGGTTCCAATTAAAAGAAATTTAGTGGTGCCCATTCAGCAAGGCACCAGTTTCCGAATTACATGAAATATCACTATATGCAATCGTAATCTGCCAACATTGCAAACAGATAAATAGAAAAAATTGAAAATAATATCGAATTGGACAGAAAAGACTGGCAATTATGCCCCATCTCCTTGGAGGACCACGAGGCCATAATAGGGAAACACTGCATTTTGAACGCTAAACAAATAAATGCTGGCGATTGATGCTGGCATCATTCTGTTGTTGCATTTATTTGTTTAATGTTCGAAATGCAGCGTTTCCCTTACTATTAATGACCTCGTGGTCCTCCGACAAGATGGGGCATAATTGTCAGTCTTTTCTGTCCAATTCGATATTATTTTCAGTTTTTTCTACTTATCTGTTTGTAATGTTGGCAGATTACGATTGCATATAGTGATATTTCACGTAATTCAGAAACTGGTGCCTTGCTGAGTGGGCGCCACTAAATTTCTTTTAATTGAAACCTTTTTTTTTTTTTTAAATTAATTAGGATTGTTTCTCCAACAGTACTCTATTCCTCATTATTCTTGTATTTATTGCTGTTTTATTTGTCAAAATCTTTTTCTCTTCACTGGTTGGCCACTCTACTGGCATACATTTTATTATTTTTACCCTACATTTTATATATATATATATATATATATATATATATATGTACAGTGGAACTTCTATTTAATGAATTTCTCTATATTATGAATTTTTTCACAAAACATTGCACCTTGAAATGAAATTACATGTAAAATTAACCCCATATAGCGAAGTGTTAGTCTCTCTATAACAAATTTTAAAAAAAATTAGTAAAAGCATTTTTGAAGATTTTCAAGCATTTACTGCTAAACAGCTGCTCAAATATACGGCCTCCTTCCCTCCAAAATTGCGCATTAGCATCTGGAATTAATCATCCTTTTAGTGAATACTTGTGGCCATTGATGCCCGTAGGAGGGTCTTTGTTTCATTTTTGTTACAGTTATAAAACCAAATGGGCTTTCTTAAAAGTGGTCACAAACTTTACAATAAATAGGGTAGATTTGTAAAATTTTTTACAATAAATAGGGTAGATTCATAAAACTTCCTGTCAGTCATTATATGATATGTCCGTTCTCATCTAAATTGATGTTGGCTCAGGGGAAAACGAAATTCGCTGTGGTAAACCTTTAGCATGCTGCAGTGGCAATACATAGAATGCTACCATATCCGGTTTTTATTAACGCCTACTGAGTGACATTTGCTTCTCACCTCAACTGTACCATGTGACCTTCCTGTCAGTCATTATATGATATGTCCGTTCTCATCTAACTGGACTCCCAGTAGATGGTTTTCATGATTTTTTTTTTTTTTTATTTCGTTCTTTTAGAACAATTTGTCATCAATCACATAAGCTATATGCTCTTGTATTTTTTTTTTTTTTTTTTTTTTTCCTGAAAAGTAACATACAGCATACATTAACCGTAAAATTTCTTTCGTGTATATATGAATGAAAGCAGAATAAAAGAAATTCACAAAGTCGTATGTTTCTTCAAAGTGATTGATAGGAAAGGTCACGTGATACTGTTGAATTGGCAAGCGAATGTCATTGAGTAGGCGGTACTAACAATTCACTATATGGCCAATGCAGCGAAGTTTGCGGTGTATGTATCAGCAAGAGCTGCAGTCCAGTAATTTTTACAGTTGTGGAAACAATGTCGAAGAGAAAGTGTTTAAGTATTAATGATAAAGTAAAGATTGTTCATGATATTGACCAAAGTTTTAAGAAAAAAGATATTGCGGAGAAATATGGCATACCTGCAAGCAGTTTATCTAAGATTTTAAAAAATCGAGAATCCCAAACTTAAAAATGTAAAGTTGTTGTTTTTACCACCAAATGTGACGTCAAAACTCCATCCAATGGACCAAGGCATTATTAAAAATTTTAATTTCATTATCAAAAGAGAATAATAATGAAGATTGTCAATGCATTATCAGAAAATAGAAACTTGGAGGTTACAATTAACCTTAGAGATTGCATCTCTGAACTGGCAAAAGTATTCAGTGACAAACGATGTCACTGAATACACTATTCAAAATTTTTTTTCAAAAGCGGGATTTGCATTGAATGCAGAAGTCGAACAACAACTGGACGAACCGCCCCTTTCACAACTGAAAAACGTTTGGACGTTATTATAATTGTCTGGAAACATCAAAAATGAAATAACACTGGATAGTTATGTTTATATAGATCAAGATCTCACTACAACAGAACATCCAAATGAGGATGAAATACTGCTGAACAGTGTTAGACACGACCATGATCACGAAAAAATTAACGATGACGCTGAAGACACATCAGAAAAACCCGTAGAAAAGCCAACTCGCGAAGAAATGATTAACGCTTTTAAAACGGTTCGTATGGGTCTACGGTTTTGTGAAAATGTTCCTGATAATGTTTTTAATGCTCTGAACAAATGTGAGGTTTTCTTTGAGAATCAGACATTTTTTAATTGTACTGTGCAAACGAAAATTACAGATTTTTTAAATTTGTGATACTTACCGGCGAAAATTGTGTGAACGTAATTTAAATAAGTGTTTTTGAAATAAAATACATTAAAAATAAATGTAGATTCATTTTCTAATTAAATAACAATTTCTAATAAAAAAGATATTCTGTGTATAACGAAATTTCTGTATAACAAATTTTTTCGTTGGATTTATCGAATTCGTTATAGGGAAGTTGTATATATGAAAGGCAGTAATTTCACTAATATCCAAATATTTTAAAAAAACTGATAAAATACAAGTCAGGACAAATTAATGCCATTAGAAATAATTGGACATTACATAAACCTGAGAAATAACCTGAGAAAATACAAGATATTAATTAATTTTTATTTCAAACATTATAGCTTAAGATAGAGGTGAATAACCATAATCTACAAAGGACCCTAACAGTCACTGTATATAGTGAAGTCTTACCAAATCCAATAATTCAGTATTTACAAAAAAACCCAATCAAAAGTACCATAATATCATTACTGAATAAGACTTACATCGAAAGGCACATCAACAGGGGCTAGTGCCTCTCAATATGCCATCAATAACAACATACGCTATCTGTTTCTGCTAGTTATATGCCAGCCTCACCATATTATTATATACTAAATATAGTATACATAATAGCTTTAAGTTTAAATTTATGTTAAAATAAAATTAGTTAAATTAGCTTATAGAGCAAAATATGAAACATGTTATATTAAAAAATAAATAAAAATAACAATGGCAGACTGGCAAAATATAACTGCTAGCCCCTACAGATAGCCAAAAACTTAAACCTTATTAGAATATTTACTCAAGCGTTTCTGTTTCTTTAACAAAATGCACAAGTGAAAAGCATAGTAAAGGCATAGACCCAAAAACTAGGCGAAAGGAATAGGCAACAAGTATAGAAATAGCACCTCAATCTCCCCTTGAATTGCTCTAATAGATTTTGAGGCATAAGATGTAAGAGTCAGATAGCATATAGATAAAAACAAAGACAGCAAACAACTTCGGGAAAATTACCGGGAGTGTAAATCCCCATCCCTTAGCAGGGTTCCTGGTAATTCATTGTGTAAAGAAGCTTGTACTAATATAACTAAGATTTAAAGCCTTAAATATAGAATTAAGGTTAAAATTAACAGCCATAATAAGTGAAAATGCTTGTATCAAGTACAGCAAGACAATCTTAAAGAACAAAGCAAAATTTACCGATACATCAGAGCTTACAAAAAAACATGGATAGACCCAAGCTTCTGCTTGAAGTGAAAGAAAGTTCAAAGCTCTCTCTACTGTCAGATATGATTGCGGATAACGTATCCACTGATTAAAAGTGTTGTGGACATAAGCGACCTCTGAACAAGATCAAATGTGGGGGGAAAAAATTTATTCCTTCCCATAGAACAACTATGGGTACAACTTTTTCAGAGCGTAAGACACAGATCAACAGCTCTATGGGAAGTGCCTAATATGTATTTATATACATAAACTCAAAATAAGACATCTCATTAGTATATTCCCAACTTCCTAACAATACTTTGAGGGCAAATATTTTCACTCTACATAAATACTTAAATATAAATTTAAGAGGGAAACCATCTTTACTAAGCTTTAAGTATTTATAAGTATATATGTCGACGTGCCTTTCGATGTAAGCCTTATTCAGTAATGACATTATGGTACTTTTGATTTGGTTTTATGTAAATATTGAATTATTGGATTTGGTTTTTTGTAAATATTGAATTATTGGATTTGGTTTTTTGTAAATATTGAATTATTGGATTTGGTTTTTTGTAAATATTGAATTATTGGATTTGGTAAGACTTCGCTATATATATAGACTGTTAGGGTCCTTTGTAGATTATGGTTATTCACCTCTATCTTAAGCTATAACGTTTGAAATAAAAAATAATTAATATTTGTGTATATGTATACACAGTCGATTCCGGTTATTTGGGACACATTGGGACTAGTGCATTTTGGCCCGATTAAGCGGCTGCCCCACTTATCTGAAATTTCACGTAAATAGTTAAAAATACAATGAATCCCCACTTTACAATTGGTTCACTGTACACAATCAAATCACGTTACGATGGACTCACCATAGTAAAGTACCGTTCATTATATAATGTGTAGTAAGCATCAGTCATTGTGATCATGTTTGTGAATTGAATTTTAATTCTATTAAACAGCGATTCTAATTAGCGAAAATAGGAGGAATATTACCACAGGCTATAAAAGTAAAGGTATATTAAGCACAAATTTACCCTTTATTACCAATTAAAAAATTAAATGATACATGAAAATCGGAAGAATATACGTGATAATCGGAATAATTAATACGTACTGTAATATGTACATACTTACTAGTTGACATTTCTGTTCACTGACGTTTGTGGGTGGGAGTTAAAATTTAAAACAGTAAAAAGATAAGCAATCACTAACAAAGAACATGGCATACACACACAAAGTGCAAGTAACACAGTACGCGCAAGTGAAAACAGAGTAACAAGTTACGAAGCTTGTTACGCGCAAGTGAGAACAGAGTAACAAGTTACGAAGCTTTAAAAATTGGAATGAAGAGAAGATTCTGAAAATTTATTTTTTTTATATGATTGAAGATTCCATGGAAGTGTGAACACATTTCACCATAACCCACAGAATTCCAGCTGTCGGTATTATCACAAATTCAATAACATCAAGTTTGCTATCCGTTTATGATAGATTGCACTAACAGAAAAGCCCAATAAACAGGTGACTGCTAATTGTTTTATGGTTTTGACCTCCAGAAATCCAACTGAACCACGTGGTACGGTCGGAGACAATCGTAGGGTAATCTCCAGTTCTTCGGTCTCCTGCCCTGATTAAATGGCATGTTGTCCCAATTAAGTGAAGTAAACCCTGGCTATTTTCTTGATTGGGTTCTGTTTTTTAAGATTTGCCCCAAATAAATGGCTGTCCCGATTAACCGGTGGCCCAAATAACCAGAATCCACTGTGTGTATATATATATAGAAGTGGTTCTATCTAAAAAAAAATTGTATTAGCATTTTAGTATAATTAGTATTAATCCAGTGGTGGTGATGGGGAACCTGACAGTTACCTTTCCAAAGTAACAATCCCATGTTAATAGTTAATCAATAATTAAAAATATGAAGTTTTTTCTAGCTTCCTAATTATAATCAAACTTTTACTGCAATAGTTTTTAAAGTGATTTTTTATGGTTTTCATAAGAGTAATCATTTTTGTAAAATAATAAGAGGAGTTTACCTCAATATTGTATGTAGAACACTTCCGTATGATACTCTCCAGAAATTAAAATGAAAAAATCGACAACTTACATTAGAGTAAAATTTAAATAATTAATTAATTAATATTGGTCTGAGGAATGGCCAGGCAGAATTCTGTTTTTCGAGAATGTATCTAGCAGGAAAGGATTTCTGCAGATATTCTGGAGTGTATAAAACCATTGAGGTTAATTAAGAGGGCATCTTTGAACTCGGGGATTCCTTTGGATTGGAGAAGTGCCGATGTTATCGCCAATACATAAAATCTAAGAGTGAAGATGGTAACTACAGACTGGTTAGTCTGGCTTCAGTGGTAGGAAAAATCTTAGAGGCAGTAATTAAGAGTGCAATCCCTGTGGATTGCGCACTTGCAGCAAAAGCCTGTGGCTTCCTTGCACTATATGGTGAATACTATTACTCTTTTTAAGATTGCATCTCTCCCCACCCACAAAAGGACAAACAAAAAGAATTAAAAGTAGGTGCTCTAATAAAAACACTATTTTCTATTATATGGGTGGAAAGTTTTGGAGTATTTTCCTCCAAGAAGAAATATTGCTTTAGAAGTTTTAAACTGTTTTGCCAGTCTGTTTTATGTATTAGCTCATGTTAACTACCAAAAAATTAATAATTTTTGAAAATCACATTTCGACTCTTTTTTTTTTTTTTTTTATGATGGGAGTAGAGTGGACTGCATGAGGAAGACTGTGCAACTAATGCTGCACTCCAAAGGGTTATATAGTAATAATCTGGTTATTACTATATAAATGTAAATATATAAATAATATATTTATATCATTTTAATGAATTTACATTGTGAAAGCTCAGTTTAATGAATTTTACACAACTACATAAAATTAATTTGGCTTCTTAAATAATAATATTGTGCATTCAAATTAAGTCTAATTATTTACTTAAGTTTTCTGTAATTAATATTATTCTATAACTTCTGTTATTATTATAATGGGTAAATGATGCAGGAAAGCAGATTTATCAAAAAAGAAAAAATTTCTCCGCTCATTCATACTTTTCCCATCACAAAGTGGCTATCCAATTCCACTTTTAAACTTTTTCAAACCTCCGCTTTGTCCACCATGGCAGGTAATTTGTTGTAGTGATCTATAACACATAGTTTGAAGGTAAACTTAACGAGATCAGCCCTTTGTTACTCCCCAAGAACTGGCAACATGAGATATATTAAAAGGTGTAGACCAGTGATCTCCAAACTTTTTTGGTTGCACACTCCAGAATAAAAAATTAAATATATAAGTTTAATATATATATATATATATATATTTTTTTTAATTTATAAATCATTCACATGGAAGGCATTATATCTAGAATCATAATTTGAAAAGATCACAATCTAATTCGATGCAAAAATTCGGTACAGCTCAATGATAGCCGCAAGCACAATCCATCCTTTCTTAATCTACATTCAGTTAAATTAAACAAGGATGGAAGATATACTTTGAGCTCGAAGCGAGCACGTGGTTGTATCGTTTCGGATATGGGCGAAACCTATGGCATGATCATATAAAGCTGCGCGATCAAACAAATCCGCATAGTGAAGTATTAAAAAACATTTATTTATAATTTTTATTTTCAATTACATTTCGAAAAACTAAAGTTTTCATAATTAATAAATGTTGATTTATTGTGGATTATTTCGTGCACCTGATAGATCATCTTGTGCACACCCACCTTCGGAGACCACTGGTGTAGACTGTTGCAATGTGTAATAATGGTGCCACTGAGGGATATCACTTCACTGAGAATAAGTGGCAATATATTTCTCCTAGGAAAAGGGTCACTTATTTTAAGTTTAAGAATAGGGCAGTTGTTATGATTCATTTGAGGTGTAATATAATGCAAACTTTATTTTGATTATTTGTATGGCTAAGTACAAAAATGATAATATGCACTAATTATTAAATTAGGTTAAATTAAAGACATACTATGCAATATCAAAATTATTAACTCTTGAAGTTAGATATATTTTACAAATTTAAAATAAATCAGAATTATTTAACTTCTGATGATGTTTCAGTTGCTCTTTGGGAATTGTTATCAAGTCTCCAGTCTCCTAGACTTGAAATTATTCTCAGAGAGGAATCAAAGCATCAGAAGTTGGAAGGATTGTTGAGTAATTGGGTATCTTGTTATTAACTTACATAATTTAGTTTTCTTTTTAATTCATTAAAATATGCAAAATGTGTCTAGATCTCAATAAAACTTAATTGCTTTTCTGTCAGGTGGTTTCTACAAATTAGTCTTTATTTTACTCTTACTAATATGCTTTTCACCCACTTCTTAAGTTTAAAATCATTCTGTTTATTTGTCTTACATTCTTTTAACTTATTATACATAATACTTAATATGTGCTGGGTATATCATTTTATTATTTCTGTGTTTCCATTACAGATGTGTCCAAAGAAGGATTAGATGAGTTTACTGAAAGTTTATCAAAATTTACTAGGTTCAATGGAATGAGAGCTTTAGCTACTCTTAGTTATGCCACTGACATGTTTAGTGGTTCAAGTAGTATTGTTTCTAGGTAAGCATTATTTTTATTTTATTTTGACATCACTCAGATGTCAAATCTTGAGTATACATGGAAAATGGTACTGTCACATGTGTGTGTGTGTGTGTGTGTGTGTGTGTGTGTGTGTGTGTGTGTGTGTGTGTGTGTGTGTGTGTATTGTGTTTTTTATTATTAAAGCCTATGTGATTATTTCTTCTTTATCACTTGCTACGTTAATGCTATTGTCATGTGGCAATTTGACATTATACGTGCTTGATATATTACTGGTTAATTGAATAAATTGCTTCAATTTGGTCTATTTAATCTATTTTCTGGTATTTATTTATTATCTATATAGGTATTTAGGTGTGTAGGGAATAGGGAAACCAGTTAGCATGTGTAGTCTAACTTCTTCCTGGAGGATCTGTACATGTAATGATAATAATAATAATAAATGAAGTTAATATTATATATATTTCAAACAAACATTAAATAAACATCAAATCAATGTCAATTAACATTCTTTTACCTGGTCATCTACCCGCTACTTCATCTGGGACTTTGAGCGGATCTGGCTATCGATCCACCACAATCAGATCACCTCACAGGTGATCTGATTGTGGTGTTAAGGCCTTGAATGGGTTGAGCATGCTGAATTCTGATGGGATTCTTCCACTTGTTCAGATTACGGACTTAAGGGGGCATAAATTCAAATTAGAGGGGAACAGGTATCCTGTGTGTTATCAGACACTCAGCCTAAAACACTGATGGATCCAATATCTCTCTATTACAGAAGATTTAGGAGAAGTCCGGTTGGCCTGCCTCCCTAAAATCCACTCATGCACACCTTCTCGATGGTAAGCCCTGTTACGTCACTTAGGTGGCAACGAACGTGTAGAGTGGTTCTCTTCAAGATGCCTGGTCAGCATGAAGAGGAAAAGACCAACCCCTCCAGCAATATGAAAGCACGACGAAACAAATGGCCCTCAGTCCCCAGCAGCTTTCACTCTCCCTCTTACGGCAGCGAGAGGATTAGAGTGGAAGCAGAGGGTGCTAAGAATCTCTGGGTACGACCAGGCTGCCATGCACGGAAACTGAACTTGGCCTGTTATAACGTAAGAACACTCATCGGTGAAGACAGGATATTAGAGCTGGAAAAGGAATTAGAAAATGTGAATTGGAATATCATCGGTTTGGCTGAAACAAGAAGAAGAAATGAATCACTTATAAGTTTATCAAGTGGAAATCTGCTGTACACCAATGGAAAGAGTGAAAGGAGTGAAGGTGGAATTGGGTTTCTGGTCCATAAAGATTTTAAAAACAACATTTTGGAATTCAAAAGTACATCACCACGAGTGTCAAGACTAATACTAAAGATTTCTAAGAGATACAAGCTAAAGATTATAATGATTTATGCACCAACATCGAGCCATGATGATGAAGAGGTTGAAGAAATGTACACTGAAATTGAGAGTCTTCTAGATGAGCAGAAAACCCACTACACTATTATTATGGGAGACTTCAATGCTAAGGTTGGAAAGAGACAAAACAGCACAGAAAGGAGAACTATAGGAAATTTTGGAATTGGTGAAAGAAATGAAAGAGGTGAAAGACTTGTGGAATTTGCAGAATCTCAAGGACTGTCAGTAATGAACACTTTTTTCAAGAAAAGGGTGAACAGAAAGTGGACATGGAAGAGTCCAAATGGATTAACTACTAATGAAATCGACTTCATCCTCACTAATAGAAGATATATTGTGAATGATGTCACCGTCCTAAATAAGGTAAATGTTGGAAGTGATCACAGAATGGTAAGATGTACACTTGATATAGATGTAGGAAAGGAAAGGAAAAAACTGACTCGAGTAAATAATACAAAGGTCTTTGAGATAACAGAAGAGGAGAAAAAGCAGTATGTACTGGAACTTAAGAACAAGTATGAGCTTCTGCAGACTGCTGAGGACCAAGATATCAACGAGGAATATTACAACTTTTTGAAAGTGATAAAGCCCAAGAAACCTATAGGGAAAAAGAAATCCAAAGAAGAAAAAATTAGTCAAGAAACACTTGTCATGATGAACCGAAGACGACAAATGAAAATCAAGAAAAACACTGACAGGGAGAAAATTGGGTATACTGAGTTATGCAAAGCCATTAGAAAGAGACTCAGAGAGGACATAAGAAGATTTAACACAAGAAAAGTAGAACAAGCATTAAGGGAAAACAAAGGATTTAAATCAGCAGCCATGAGCAGTAATACAGAAAGACAAATGATACTGAAACTGAAGAATAGCGATGGTGTACTTATAAACAGCAGAGAAGGCATAATTCAAATAGCAGAAGACTACTATAGAGAATTATACAAAGAGCAGGGGAATGATGCCAGCAGTGGGGAAGATGGATTGCAAAGTAGCAACACATACGACATACCCAATATTCTTCCTGATGAGGTAGAACATGCATTGAAGAAAATGAAGAATCAGAAAGCCCCGGGGGAAGATGAAGTTACTGTAGAGTTGTTAAAATTGGGAGGAAGAGACATAACACAAAAACTGGCAAGGCTCTTCACAAAGTGCATTAGAAAAGGTGTGACGCCTAAGCGGTGGAATAATGCAATCATAGTTTTGCTGCATAAGAAAGGAGATAAATCAGAAATTGGAAATTATAGACCAATTAGCTTGTTATCCCACATCTACAAGTTGTTCACAAGGGTCATTACTAACAGATTAGAAAGAATACTGGATGAGAATCAACCGAAAGAGCAAGCTGGCTTTAGGACAGGATTCTCAACTATGGATCACCTTCATGTAATATCACAGCTAATGGAGAAAGCAAATGAATATAAAACACCATTATGCCTGGCATTTGTGGATTATGAAAAGGCATTTGACTCCATACAGCATAAGGCAATGTTTCGGGCACTGGAAAGACAAGGCATTGATACCCCATATATTATGATTTTGAAGAAAATATACGAGAGTGCTACCTCCTTTATTAGACTAGACAAAGACAGTTGGAAATTTAAAATTGAGAAAGGAGTTCGACAAGGAGACACAATATCTCCTAAGCTGTTTACTGCTGCCCTTGAGGAAGCTTTCAGAAGATTAGACTGGTCGCAGAAAGGAGTCAATGTGAACGGAGAGTACCTAAACCATTTGCGATTTGCAGATGACATTGTGGTCATAAGCCATGATCCCAAAGAATTAGAGGAAAATCTTAATCAGTTATGCACAGTTAGTAAGGATTTTGGACTAAAGATGAATATGGCTAAAACAAAAGTAATGATGAACAAGTATGCCACAGAAAGAGACATAATGATTGAAGGAGCAGTAATTGAAAAGGTGGAGTCATATACTTATCTGGGACAAGTTATTAGCTGTAATAATGATAAATGGCTGGAAGTCAAGAGAAGAATAAATTTTGGATGGATAGTATTCAGGAAATATAGTCACATACTGAAGAGCAATATCCCAGTTTGTCTGAAACGTAAAATAATGGACCAATGTATACTCCCCACCATGACTTATGGAAGTGAAACTTGGGCACTCACCAAAAGAATGGAAGAGAAGCTGAGAACCACACAGCGAAGAATGGAACGAATCATATTGGGAATAAGACTGTTAGATAAGAAGAGAAACACATGGATTAGGCAACAAACTCAAGTAAAGGACATTCTTATCAAAACTAAAGAACTAAAATGGTCTTGGGCAGGACACATAGCTCGAAGACATGATGACAGATGGACTAAGAAAATAACAGAATGGTATCCAAGAGGAGCTAGAAGAAAACCTGGAAGACAAAGGCGGAGATGGATAGATGAAATTCATGAGTTTGTGGGTAGTAAATGGATGTCCAGTGCTCAAAACAGAAGCAACTGGAAAGTTGCTGGAGAGGCCTTCATCCTGCAGTGGATTGAAAATGGCTGATGATGATGATGATGAAATTCAAATTGAGGAAAGACAGCTGTAGAATGCGCCTCCATAGGCAGGTGGGAAGGAGCAGCAGTGCATAGCACACGCTTCTTGATTAGACCGGGGTTCAAACCCATCACCACCAAATACGGAGGATGCGGAAAGGTCAGGAATGACCACCGCATATTCACGGAGCAATATGGCCTTAGTTGCTAATGCTCCTAAAAAAAACCAAATATTAATAACAAATAACAGCTGTAGAATAGATTTGCGGAAATTTGCCTTTAGCCAGTGGGTGGTTAATTGTTGGAACAAACTTCCATCTGTCGTTGTGGAAGTTGATAAGTTAAATAAATTTAAGGAGGAACTGGACAAACATTTAAAGGGAATGGTTGTGCGAATTTTTTTTTTTTTTTTGACTGATGCTACGTAAGCTCACACGCTTGCTTTCATGCATCACATGCCACGATTACTATTACAGATAAGTTTGGAAATGCAGTGCCTGGTACATGTTCAGGAGTAGTCCCCTGATGAATTTCCTTACTATATATCATTTTTTCATCTACTATATTCAGATTTTGCATATTTGCCATCCCCTGATTCGACCACTTACTAAAATTGCCCTTCCATATCTGAATATAGTGTTATTTATTATTAGTTTTCTTTTTTTTCCTTAGTCCCAGTTCATATTTGTTCTAGGTTTTTCAAATTCTTTCACCTGTTTAACCACTACTTCACTTCCACTTTCGACTATCCCTTAAACTTCTCTTAGTTCAGGCACCTTGTGTACTTTTCATTTCCATTTTGACAGACACTTGATATATTTTACAAACCACACATTATTTATATCCTTTGCTACCTTACTGCTGCTCTGCAAGTTTTGGAGCATTAGACATACAATTACTTTTGTTATTTTCCTTTCCCTACTTATTTTGCTTCTTAACAGTTGTATATTACTACTATATATATATATATATAGTTATTATAGTAAAAGCACAATAAGTACTATACAGATGCTGAACATGTATATGAACACAACAAAAGAAAAAAAAAAAAAAATCACACCACTCCTCAAAATGCCTGTCCAGTTCCTCCTTAAATTTATTTAACCTATCAACTTCCACAATGACAGATGGAAGTTTGTTCCAGCAATTAACCACCCGCTGACTAAAGACAAATTTCCGCACATCTATTCTGCATCTGTCTTTTCTTAATTTGAATTTATGCCCCCTTAGGTTTGTAATCTGAACAAGTGGAAGGATCCATCAGAATTCAACGTACTCAACCCATTCAAGGCCTTATACACCTCAATCAGATCACCGCACAGGTGCCTAGTCTCCAGCCATTGCAATTTGCAGAACTTAAGCCTCTCTTGGTAAGAGGGTCCCTTCATTCTCCTCACCAATTTTGTTGCCCTTCTCTGTACACGCTCAAGCAAATCTTCATCCTTCCTAAAATTAAGCCTCCAGACCTGTACGCAGTACTCAAGGCGCGGCCTGACCATTGCCTTATACAGAGGGACAACCACCCCCTTCTCCCTGCTAGGAAAATTCCTATATATCATTGACAAAACCCCATGACCTGCCCTGGCAGCCTGTCTGCATTTCTCAGAAAACTTCATATCTGACTGCACAATTACTCCCAGGTCTTTTTCATCTTCTACCACCTTAAGTGTAGTACCACACAGTTGGTACGTTTCTCTGGGGTTACTTCTACCCATATGCAGTACTTTGCATTTGTCAAGATTAAACTTCAGTTGCCACTTCTTAGCCCAACTGCCCAAATTATCTAGATCCTGTTGCAGTAGCACACAGCCATTACTGTCATTAATAACCCTGCCAACCTTTGTATCATCTGCAAACTTCAACATTAAGCCTGATATACCTTCATCAATATCATTTGATAAATATACAAAACAACAGTGGACCCAACACCGAACCCTGTGGAACTCCACTAATAACATTAGTCCACGAAGAGCAGCACTCATTGATTACCACCCTCTGTCTTCTCCCACTTAACCATCCTTTTATCCATTGTAGCAACTTACCCTTAATACCATTCTGCTTCAATTTGTACAATAGTCTTCCATGCGCAACAGTGTCAAAAGCTTTCCTGAAATCCAAATATATGATATCAAAATTATTTTTTGCATCCAGTTCCTTTGTAACCACATCATAATATCCTATCAAATTTATCAGACAAGACTTTCCCTTAACAAACCCATGCTGTGTCTGTGTACAGCTTACTATATATACAGGGTGTCTCAAAAATATTGGTACAAACGTTTAGGGGAGGTAGGTAACATCTAAAGGAATGTGAATCGCATTGGAACAAATAACCAGAAACATCCCGAGAAAGTAGTAGCAGCAGAGGCACAAGAAGCAGAAATGACACAAGATAGTGATTAGTGCCAAACATTTATTTGACATAATATTAACAATGGAGTATGAGATGGATGCATTTCGTGATGTTACACAGATGCTTGAAGGTTCCACCATGAGACGCGATGCATGCTTGACACCGACACAGCATGGATTGGCGGACACAGTCGAACACACCTGGAGTTTTTTGACAGTAGCAGCAGCGCAGACGAGTCTCACCACGAGATCCATTTCCATCTCCAGGCGATTCATACACGATAGATTTGAGGGCCCCCTACAGAAAGAAATCAAGGCTGGATAAATCAGGTGAGCCTGGTGGCCAATCAACGGGTCCACCACGGTCAATCCATTGACGCCCAAAATGCCTGTTCAAATGGTCACGAACACACCTTCCATAATGGGCAGGCGCCCCGTCATGTTGAAACCAAATGTTGCGTCTCACATTTGCTGGAACATCGTCAAGTAACCCTGGTAGAACTTCTTCAAGAAATATCTGATATTTAGCGGAGTTTGTGCGCGATGGTAACAGGTATGGGCCGATTAAGCTGTCACAGACCATACCTGCCCACACATTTATTGCAAAGCGATGTTGTGTCGCATGGGGGGAGCATACACCGTGTGGGTTGTCATGAGCCCACACATGAGCATTGTGCTGATTGAATAAGCCTCTCCGAGTGAAATAAGCCTCATCCATGACCAAAAGATAGGCTGGAAAATTCAATCTTGGAAAAACCACTGTGCAAAAGCCACGGGCAGGATGATCGTGGGGGAGCAGTAACTGAACCCTTTGGAGATGAAATGGGTGTAGGGAATCGTCGTGCCAGATGCTGTACACTGCAATGAGACACTCCTAAGGCAGAGGCAACGGCACCCATAATCCTAATCACCACCTAACACAACGGCACCACCTAAATGACCCATAATCGCACAAATTTTGATGCACACGCACAATCAAACGGTGGTACGGTACATGTCTTTCTGGGAAGCTGGCAGACATACACTAGGTGCATGTCTGCCAGCTCACAGTTAGTATATCGATGCATGCTCTTCGTGTGGCGACTACTGCTTGAATGAGTAAACCAGAAATTTTCCCTCTTGCGAACTGATGAACAGCGCCGTGTACCGACTTACAGTGATGTTTCCGGTTATGGGTTCCTATGCGATTCACATTCCTTTACATGTTACCTACCTCCCCTAAATGTTTGTACCAATATTTTTGAGACACCCTGTATGTGTGTGTATATATATATATTATTATTATTTAAGATAGTAGTTTTAGTGGTTGAGTCTAATGTTGTATTTATAATCAAAATTTAGCAGGTTATAGTGTATACCGAGAAACAAACCGGTAATATAATGGCCCAAGAAACAAGAACCTATGTACGTGCCTACGGCAACCTGGGAAAAAATATATATATATGCAATATAACATAAGGCAAAATCTTACATATCAAAATTATATTATAAAATAAAATTATGTTAATTATAGGTATATAGATACATTGAAAGGGACTTTTTCGAGTGCTAACCCTCTTAATGTATCAACCATAATTAACAGCCTATCCGTTTTTGTAGTCATCGTCCAGCTTAACGGTGTCCAGAATATAGCTATGTAGTATGAGATAGCAATACCAAATGAAGGAAATGTAGTATTAGATCACAAAACCAAAATATATTACAGTTAACTAAAATTAATATATCCCAATTTAGTAGTTAGCTGGCTAGATGACTGTTAGTCCGACGGATAGCTAATTTACAAAAAGATAATAATACGTAGCTAATAGAAAGAGATCCATCCTTTGTTAAACATATACATATGTGGTATATTATATATCGTATAGGTAGCATAAGTATTAGTAGCATACGCTAAAAGTAACATGAAGCAATAGTAGCATAAGCAGAGTAAAGTATAGATATAGTGCCTCAATCCCCCTCGAATTACTCTAATAGTTCATGAGGTATAAAAAGTAGAATTATTACAGTAAAAGGTAAAAAGCATAGAAAAGGTGAAGCATAATTTTACTTAGGATAAAACCGGGAGCGTAACTTCCCGTCCCTTATAGTAAGGGATCCTGGTTATTAGATATAACAATAAGAGTCAATAAGTATAAGATAAATTTATATATAAAATGCTTACCACTGCAAAGAAAATGTAAGAAAGACAGAATAAGTCTGCACGTGTAGCATATATGCGTACCTAACCGATCGAATCTCCTCCTGGTAACTGTAGTTAATTTCACTAAATAGCCAAAATTAATTCTAAAATCTATAGTGCCCTCTGCAATTTTGTATATAAATATGGAACTAGCATATGGTAATTTTAACAAATAGATAGTTCTAGGAGACATCGTAGAGGATAATAGAATTGGTTCCTACTCATAGAGTAAATATAGGTACGACTTTTTCAATGAGTGTAAGCTATATATAGCTTACTCCATGGGCAGTGCCTACTATGTACATATATACATATCCAGCCAAAAGCTACCTATGCCAGCAGTAACTTCAACAAAATACACCTACATATTCTATGCTGTATAAGTGCGGCTCAAGATTTTATCCATAATAAGATGTGGGTTAAGGTTATTGTGCCTTTTGTTAATAGCTATCAAAATAGCTTTATGTAGGCATCGTGCAATAATATGGTGTAGGAATCCGTTTTTTGTTAACTTAGATCTGAAATCTATAAGCGTATCTATAATGTAATCTACCTTGTTACATACGCATGTTCTTCTGATACCTTGTGCGACTATTATATTTCTATGAATCCATTTGGAGATGTTAGAGTTCCAATTGGTGAGGTCTATGGAATTAAATTGAAATTCTTTACATTTGTCATACAGTTTGGTGTGTATAGTATTATTAACTATGTGTATGTCTAAGTCTAGGAAGGTAGCTGATTTAGAACTGTTTGTGTTAGTACATTCTAATATTAATTCAGGTGGGTAGTGTTTAATAGCTTCTCTGAGGAAGTTAGGCATGTTAATAACAATCAAATCATCTATGTATCTGTATAGAATAATGTCCTGTTTAAAGCTATTTTCAAAATGGTGAAGGTATAAGTTGGCTACTAGGCAAGAGCTACAGATTCCCATAGCAATGCCTATGTGTTGTCTAAATATGTAGTTGTTGAAAATACAAAGGTTAATGAGGTCGTCCCAGTAGTATTTCTAACATGGTAATATATTTTTATATTTGTTGTAATAATCGCTAAACACGGTTTTTAGGCTGTTATGAGGGATACTGGTAAACAAGTTATTAAAGTCGTACGTATTAATATGTTCTATAGTATTATTGTCTTTATTAGTATTTAGGTAATTTAATATCAGGCTATTATTGAGTATAATATTCGGTGAACGAGCTTATGATGCGGAATCTTGGCGTAGCTGTCTCTACACGAAGTGATAAATCTAAAACCAGTGGGTGTTTTATGAAATTTAGGTATGCAGTATATGTAAGGATACATTGTGTTATGGTTAGTTAACTTTAACTTTTTATGCAGGGCCAGTATTTTCTTAGTAATGGAGTTGCATTTGTCGGTTACTAATTTGTATGTAGGACTATTGTTTAGTTCATTTAATAGTATAGTAGTGTAAAATTTTTTACATATTATGCTGTAATTATTAGAGGCTTTGTCAATAGTAGTAATAATAAACCTGTTTTGTATCTTTTTAAGATTCTGTTTAATGTTGGCTAGATTGAAAACCTTAGTGGGTGGTAATTTGTTGTATATGAACCTTATCTGCTTTTTGATAGCCTAGTATGTAAGTGTAAGCCAAATGTGGAAAGCTTCTAAAGGTATGTTGTGTTTGTATGATAGTTTTAGGCAGAACTGCATTAGATCTAAGTGTAGTTGTTTGATAATCGTTTTGGTATTGATATTAGTTTTTGGATGAAATTTAAAACCAAAAGAAAGGATTTCGCGCAGATCAAGGTAGTCTGTGATACTCAGATCTCCGGTGATGATATGTTTATGGTGTTTGTCCACATAGTCCTGATATTGAGGTAGATGGAAATAGCATTTAGTCTCAATATTACTATTGACTAGGTTGCTTGCAGTTTTTTGTAATTACAGACTGTAAGTCCAAATGGTTTATTATAAAGTAATGGTGTAGTAACTTTCTAAAGTAATGGTGTAGATGTGTGCATTTGTAATAGGTAATTCATGTTTTTATATATTGATAATCTTATCTAAGCATATATGATCCAATATAGCGTTGCTGAATTTAATATTAATGTATTCATTAGTAACCATAGTTTTATTATTTAACATAAATTTAAAAATATCCTTAAGTAGGTGGTTGAGGTGTATATTATTATGCTTATATGTAGAGTTGATTTTGGTGAGTGCTCTGAGTTTGCTATGCTTCAACCCGAAGGTAAAATCGTGAATCTGCTTGATATGTATATACCAGGACTTTATGCCAAGAAAGTTCCAGGTCCTGATGGTAGTTCTCCACTTGTTCTCAAAACCTGTGCTTCAGAGCTTACTCTTGTTCTGTGTTGCCTTTCTATACTTTCTTATTCCACTGGTTGTTTTCTTTTCTGCTTGGAAATTTGCTCATAATCAGTCAGTTCCTAAAAGAAAAGGTGACAAATCCCTTCCATCCAGCTGTCATCCCATTGCACTTCTACTCTTTCTAAAGTAATGGAGAAATCCATCAACTGCCAGCTCCTGAACTATCTAGAAACCTTCCATCTGATCAATGATTGCCAGTATGGATTCTGTCAGTGTCGATCCATCAGGCTCATGTTACCATCTATGGAAAAGTTTAGTGAAACTCAAGCATTTGCTCTTGACATTTCAAAAACTTGTGATTGTTTGGCATAAAAAGATTTTCTATATAATCTTCGATCTTATGGTTTTCCAACTGCTTTTGTAATTGGCTATCCATTTTTCTCTCTGATGCCTTCCGGCAGGTGATGGTAGATGGCTGTTCTATCTTCTTACTTGTTTACTAATGCTGATGTTCCTCAAGGTTCAAGCTTTCTCCCACTCTTTTTATCTTGTATATTAATCACCTTCTTCCATTAACCAGAAATCCTATCCATAGTTTTCCTGATAATAACATATTTTTGAGACCGGTGCCCTACACAAACAGCTTCAGTTTCTCAAATATCTGCTACCAATTCCTTAAATGCTGATCTTCAGGTAATTCTCCTGTGGGGAACAAAGATAACCTAGTTGATTTCAATCCTTCTAAAACTCAGTCCTGTCTTATCTCACAAAAAGGATTCTTTTACTCCTATGTTTATCTTTGATGACACTCAAATTCCTAGGCAAGATCACATATCTCTTTTCGGGATCACACTGGTTTCTAATCTCTCTTGGCAAAAATCAAATCTTGATCACAAATATCGCTTCCTCTACATCTAAAAAATTGGGTTTTTCTCTTTTTCTCTTGGCATTACTTTTCTTCCAAACAGTTATTCACCCTGTACCAATATCAAATTCACCCTGTATGGAATATTGTTCCCACATCTGGGGTGGTGCCTTTAAAACCTCTCTCATGCTTCTAGACTCCATTCAAAAGAGGGCAGTAAAATTAATTAATGATCCATCTCTAACAAAGTCTCTCCACTCTACTCTCTGTCTCATAGATGTTCTGTATCTGCTGCATGCCTTTTCTATAAATACTTCCATGGGCACTATTCTTCTGAATTGGCTTCTTTCATTCCCTGTCTAACTTCAAATTCACAGAACCAATTTTTCTTCTTCCTCATTTATTTTTTTTTTTGATTTCTGTTTTCTGGAAAAATCTCCCTTCATATGTATTTCCTGATAATTACTATCTACAGAAATTTAAGTCTGGTTTCAACTAATCTTCTTTCATCTTAACCTTCAACCCAAACACTGTATTAAGTACTATAGGTTCTGATATAATACTTTTTGTGCTTGAAAGGTTTTCATATAAAAAAAATAAATAAATAATATTAATAATGTCAATCATGTCATTCTTGCAACTTTAGAGATCTTTAGATCTGTGTAGAAGACAAAATGAAAAATTGGCATAGCTGCATAACAGCATATGTAAAGACTTAATATATGTTGAAAAACGTATGCCAGTTCTGGTTGTAATTAGACTACTAAGTATTTTTTGCTAACGTTACTTTCTAGATAGAGATCAAAATATGAGAATAAGCACCTGCTGTGAATATGGCCTGTTTTATATATTTTTAAGGTTTTCTCTTTGAATGGCATGAAACAACCAGTTTAAACTGGCTGTATTATACTACTGTAGCCATAATGCTTCATTATCTTTTTCTTTATCTTCGCCTTCTTCCCACGTTTATGTGGGGTCGGCATTTCCGTCCTTAATTCTTTTCCTCCATTCCTCCCTATCCTGGGCTTCCTCTCTCCTCCATCCTCTCTCTTTTAAATCCTCTGCCACCCTGTCCTTCCATCTCAGCTTAGGTCTCCCCCTCTTCCCTGTAACCTCCAACTTTTCACACCTCTTCCCCACATACTCCTCACTTCTTCATTCCACATGTCCAAGCCACCTCAACCTAGATTCCTGCATTTTTTTACTCAGAGGCCCCACCTTGACCGTACCTCTAATGTAGTCATTTCTTATCCTGTCCTTCCTCGTCACACCACACATCCATCTTAGTATCCTCATCTCCGCCACTTCCATCAGGCGCCTCCATAGCCAGGTGGGAAGGAGCAGCAGTGCGTACCACGTGCTTCTTGATTCAACCGGGGTTCGAGCCCGTCACCACCAAATACGGAGGATGGGGAAAGGTCAGGGAATGACCACCGCATATCCCAGAGCAATATGGCCTTAGTTGCTAATGCTCCTAAAAACCAAATAACAAACAAACAAGCCACTTCCATCTTCTTTTACTGAGCCCTTGTAATCGCCCATGTCTCCGCACCATACATCAATGCGGGTCTAACCACGGTTTTATACATTCTTCCCTTCATTCTACAATTTACTTTCTTATCACACAGCACCCCACTAATCTTTCTCCAGTTCAACCATCCACATTGCACTCTATGCTGTATTTCTGCACTCAATCCTCCGTCCCTCTCAACGTTCGATCCCAGATACTTAAATTTCGAAACTGATGGTAGCTTTTCCTCCTGCAGTTTTATAGAACTCCCATCTTCTCCATTCAATACCATATATATTGTCTTTGTTCTACTTATTCTCATGCCTCTCTCTTCCGACGCTTTCCTCCATTCCTCCAATTTCTTCTCTACCTTTCCTTGGGATGGTTCACACAGTACAATATCATCCGCGAACAGCATGCTGCCGACCGGGCTAGCCGAGTGGGTAAAGTACCTGCCCGGCAACCCAAAGGTCGCGGGTTCGATTCCCGCCTCGGGCTTGGATCAAAGTACTGCAAAAACCTTGGGAGGTGCAATATGGCCACAGAAGCCGATGCGCCAACAACTACCAAATCAAAAAAAAAAAAAAAAAAAGAACAGCATGCTCCATGGTGCTCTACTCTTCACTTCTCTCACCAACACATCCATTACCAGATCAAACAGATATGGGCTAAGAACTGATCCTTGGTGCAGTCCAACTTCTACAGAGAACCCCTCAATCATACCTACACTACTCTTAACCTGAGTCACCGCTCCCTCGTACATTTCTTTCACAAGCCTTATGTACTTTTCTGATGCACCCTTCTCCCTCATGCATCTCCATACCTCTTGTCTGGGCACTCTATCATATGCTTTTTCCAGGTCTATGAACACCATGTGCAACTCTACTTGCATCTCTCTGTATCTTTCCATCACCTGTCTTAAAGCAAAGACCGCATCTGTTGTTCCTCTTCCCGGCATGAAACCAAACTGTTCCTCTCCTATTTCCGTCTCCTGCCTTATCCTTCCTTCCACAATTCTTTCCCAGATCTTCATCGACTGAGACATTAACTTTATTCCCCTGTAGTCCCCATATTCCTGCACATCACCCTTCCTTTATAGATTGGCACAAGTATACTTTCCCTCCATTCATCGGATATCCTCTCCTGCTGCCACAGTTTTTCCATAAAGTCCCATAGGATATCGATCTGTTCTTCTCCATACCTATACTGGTATCTGATCGCCACCTACTGCTTTCCCCCTCTTCATTTTTCTGAGTGCGCTTTCCACTTCTTTCCTGCTTATGCCTTCCACTACTCTTTCATTTGGCACTCCATCCTCGCATAATGCTCTTGGGTTTTCCTCATTTAATAACTTCTTAAAATAGTCTTTCCACCTTTCCTTAACCTTCTCTTGGTCCTGTATAACCACTCCCCTCTCATCTTTTATCTGTTTTATTGATGAGAAGTCCTTTGATGCCTTGTCTCTCGTTTTGGCTATTCTCATCAATTGCCTATCTCCATCTTTCCTTTCCAGTTCCCCATAGGCCTTATCCATTGCCCTCGCCTTTGCTATCACCACAGCCCTTTTTGCCTCCTTGTTTGCTAATTTATATGCTTCTTTATCTTCCTGGCTACCTGTTAAATCCCATCTTTTCTTCATCTCCTTCTTTTGTTTTATCACTGATTGCACTTCATTCTGCCACCAAGCCTCCGGAACCCCCTTTCCTGATGTTTCCCCAACAACTTCTCCAACTTTCCTTATGATATACAACTATTTAATTTCCACCACTCTTGCACGTCTTCCGGTAACTTTATTCCTTTTAGCACCTTTTTCCTAAACTCCTTCCTCAAACCCTCTCTTTCAATCTCCACCATTTTATCCTTTTCTCCCTCTGTCTTGAATATTTCCTACTTTTGTCCACTGCAACTTCCCAATCGACCACAAGCAATCTATGTTGTGCAGACACACTTTCTCCATTTATCAGCTTGCTGTTCCTCATTTCCTTTAGATGCCTCCTACAGCACATGATATAGTCAATCTGTCCTTTCCCCACTCTTGTATGTTATCAATTGGCTTTCTTTCTTTTCGAAGTAGGTGTTAACTATCGCAGGTTGAATGCCACTGTTCTACTATTCTCTCCCCTTCTCTATTTCTTTCCCCAATACTCCACTTTCCATACACTCTTCCTTCCTCTCTCTTGCTTCTTCCTAAATGTCCATTTAAATTTCCCCTAACAATCAACCTCTCTTTCTCAGGTATTGCCATGACCACTTGATCCATTTCCATCCAGAAACTGTCCTTTTCTTCTTCCCCGCATCCTACTTGCGGGGCATATGCACATACTATTGTGGTCAAGTGTCCATCCACTTCCAGTTTGATGCTCATAATCCCATCACTCCCTCACACACTCCATATTTTAACTCCTTATCGACTACAATACCTACTCCATTTCTTCCTCTCTCATCCGCTCCCCTAAAGAACAACTTGTACCCTTTCCCCAAGCTCTTTTGCTTTATTTCCTTTCCACTTTGTCTCTTGTAGGCATAGGATCTTCACTCTTCTTTGCATCAAATCCACAATCTTGCTACTCTTTCCATTCATCGTCCCAATGTTCAATGTTCCTATTCTAACACTTTTCATCCTCTTCTTCTTCTTCTTCTCTAGCTGGACTAACTTCTTTAACTGAACCCGTCCTTTGTTCAGTAGCCCTGACCCCTTTTCTCACAGTTTCCGGGCGACATGACTGCACATCGCTTATGGGGTACGCGCTTGCCATTCCGCATCTATTTTCCATCATTCTATCATTTTCTTTTGTTTTGGCATAGTTTTTTACGACCGGTGCCCTTCCTGACGCCAACCCTCACCATTTATCCGGGCTTGGGACCGGCACCTACTGAGGCTGGCTTGCCCCCACCGGTGGCTGGCTTAATGCTTCATTATAATGGTTACATTATAACGAAGAATCATAATGTGTTATCCTCTTCATATATTGAATCTTTGTTGCATTTGGTTTATTTTAAAGTTAATAATTAAATGGTAAAATAATGACTTCAGTATTACATCTGGGTAAAGAATTTAATAAGCTTAACTAGAATATTTTTTATAGTATCATTCATTTGTGTTGTGTTCTTAAGAATTTTTTTTTCTCTAAAATTTGTTTAGCATTGAGTTTGACAAAGACAACGAATTTTTTGCCATTGCAGGAGTGACAAAAAAAATAAAGGTAAGAAATATTTTATACTACTTAGTTGCCCTTGATAGTGTAACAACATTAAAACATTATAAACATCTAGGAATATTTTCAAAAACAAGAAAAAGCCATGTATAGGAATCTGCATAGAGACCATAGTAGTAACATAGCCTTCACCCATTATGATGTTGAAATAATATTATGCAGGAGTAGTCCACTCTGGATAATTTAGAGTATCTATCAACACTAAGGTTGCTGTCTAAATATGGAACAATAGAATAATCAGGATACTACAGAGTGGTAGATGATAGATGAATATTGTTTATGAGATTGAATATCCAGAAGGGATGTGATGTTTGCGTTCACCACGATGCCCGTGTTATCGTGAAATGATACCACTCTACCACTTTATCCCTATTCACCTGACATGGTCAGGTAAATGAGGATAAAGCTGAAACTCTGCACTGGACCTGAAATTGCTATTATTTGACTGTGCTACTATCCAAGACATCCTCCACAAAAAGTGTGTGCTCCTTGCACGCCAGTGAAGGTCACAATTTCCATTCCTTTGTGCTGACACAGTTTTATTACAAATAGGCAAAAATACTAGCTGAAAATACTTGACAGTGCAGCTCCCACTATGAATATTTTGGGGAATGGTGATATTCCTGTCATTTGTATTCCTCTGTGATGGTATGTGCCACACCTTCTAGTTTCATAACGTATGGTATAAGATTGAATTGCTCGCAGTATAAAAAATCCGAACAGCTTTGTACATTAGGTAATTTGCATCTGTCGTGCATGTCAAAGTGAACTAGCAGTTGTGGGACATAGTAAACATATCAGAGTTTCAAAAGGTTGAAATGGTTGTGGGAACCTGTGCATCTGTTTCTATATTGGAAATGGCACGTCTTATTGGTTGCTCGTGGCCCACTGTGACTAAGGTGTAAAACTGTAAAGGATTATGCAAGGTGGATGTTCATGGTGAGCAAAGGGTGCAGCGCATTGTACATGCTCAAAGGCAGGTCACTGTGCAACAGTTGACATCGCAACACAATATGGGGAATGAAAGAACAATATCCCAAATGACAATGCACTGCACACTCAGACATATGGGACTCCACAAGAGACACTCTCTCCTCACCACTGATCAACATCGATGGTGAATGCCATGGTGTTAGCAACATGTAGGTTGAACACTGGAGGACTGGGTACAAATGTGCTCATGGATGAATCAAAATATCTGGTGCAACATGGCGATGGATGACTTTGTGTGGCGACTCACACAAAACAACACGAGTCCGTGGACCTATCATGCATGGGGCCCACTATCCAGGCAAGTGGCAATGGTTACTTAATATGAGGCATGTTTTGCTGGCAAGAACTAAGACCCCCCCCCCCCCCATTGTGTATGGACCAGTGTTTCACTGCCAAAAGCTACTGGCAGCTCTTAGGAGACCTTGTGCACCCTGCTATGTGACATATTTTCCCAGACAGAAATGGATCTTTCTAGACAATAATACACCATGGCATGGGGCTCACACTGTGCACAAGTGGTTCGAGACGCACAGTGCAGATATCATCCATCTTGTTTGGCCTCAAATTCGCCTGACCTCAGTCCAATTGAACAACTATGGGATGTTTTGGAAAGGGAAGTGAGGCATATGGACACTTAACCATCATCCATTCCAACACTGGAAAGCTTTGCAGGCAGCATGGCTGCAAGTCCCTAAGACATCTTCAGATATCTATGGAGTCACTACCTAGGCAAATGGTGGCTGAATAGCTCGTTTGAACAGTATTAGGTAGGTGGGCATAATTCAGTGATCATTGAGTGTACATCCCAGTGAAAGTCATTTTTATTCAACGTCCATGCTAATATGTAAGTTGTCATGTGATCAGTAGCAACTCTTATTTTGTTTCTTCATCAGTGATGAGTGCACTTTTTATATGAATAAACTAATGAATAAACAAAATGTTAGAATCTGAGGAAGTGAGAAACCACATGCTTATGTAGGGTGACAGCCCAAAGTGAGTGTATTTTCTTCTCTCATTTACAGGAAGCTTTTTCATCCATTTGGCTCCATGAGAAAAACAGTCACTGGAGTTGGTATCTTGATGTGCCAGACCACCTTCTTCCATACATATCACTGGAGATGACCAAGCTCATCAGCCCAATGAACAACAAACTTGCATTCCCAGGATTTTCTGATGTGAATTTTCAAATCGGTGGGTGAAACAAGGTAATCCAGTTATCCTGCCAGCATAATCCATAGATATAGATAATTGTGCAGTCAAATATGAAGTTTTCTGAGCAGTGCAGACAGGCTGCAAGAGTAGCTCATGGTGTCTTGTCAATGATATACAGGAATTTTGTTAGCAGGGATAACGAGGTGATTGTCCTCTTGTATAAGGCAATGGTCAGGCCACACCTTGAGTACTTCATACAGGTCTGGAGGCCTCATTTTAGAAAAGATGTAGAGCTGCTGCAAAGAGTGCAGAGAAGGGCAACGAGATTGGTGTTTTTTTTTTTTTTTTTTATGTGAACCCCCAAACACGGGAGGTATTAGAACCTATAGTACTTAGTACTGTGCTTGGGTTACAAAGTTGGTGAATGGTACAGTGTTGCTGTTACCAAGAAAGGCTTAAGTTCTGCAAATTGCATTGGCTGGAGACTAGGCACCTTCAAGGTGATCTAATTGAGGTGTATAAGGCCTTGAATGGTTTGAGCATGCTCAATTCTGATGGGATTCTTCCTCTTGTTCAGATTACTCACCTGAGTTGACATAAATTCAAATTGAGGAAAGACAATTGTAGAATAGATGTGCGGAAATTTGCCTTTAGCCAGCATGTGGTTGATAGTTGGAGCCGTTGTAGTTGAGTTCAACAACTTTAAGTTCAAGCCTTAACTAGACAACCATTTGGAGTGAATGGATGGGTAGGTGAAATGGGAAGGTGTTTTTTTTTTTTTTTTTTTTTTTTTGGCTGATGCTATATATGCTTGCCTTCTTGCATCATATGCCTCTGCTAATGCTAATATCATGCCATTGGATTATTTCCTCTGAGGCTTCATTAAGGATCAGATTTATCAATGACTATTACCAAAAATATACACATTGAACATAATCACTTACTACTGATCCTGTAGCACTCTTTGTGCTAAAGTGGTGGTTGCAGGATAGAAACATTTGTTGGATGTACAAGGGGTGGTTAAAATAATGGAAACACCTGTGATAAGAGTTACAGGTATACACTAATATGGTGTTGGGACACCCTTTGCTTTTAAAAAAACTTGTATTTACGTGGAATAGATTTGGATAAATCTTACCCAGTTCACTCAGCCATATGTTCCCAGCAAAAATGATTGGACCCCTCAGCAACTTAAATATCAACCCTGAAACAATTTGGACAAAGCCTACAGATCAAAAGTTTTGCTGATACCTACATAATCTTGCAGTTTTAGATCTTTTGTTTCACCATTGCTTTATGTGGCTTCTATATTAGAGGATCATATGTGCTCCTCCTGTTCCGGACAGCCTGCAGCATCTTGCCAGCATCCCCACACTCTTCTTGGAGAGATGCTGAATGTATTTAGAGTATTATGTTGAACATAATCTGTCTTAACTTTAATTAATTATTGACTTGATCTCTGTATACTTTATTTTACCCAATATTAATATTGTATTAATTTTTTATAGTTACATGTACCCTCCTAGCATTTGATTGCTGTCTATGGATGAATGTAACTTTTCTTTACCTGATTAAATAAATAAATTGCATTTCAAGGCTTTTGAGTCATGAAGGTGGAGGAAATCTGCTTCTCACTTTCCTCTCAAAATATGCCCGCAATGGCTCAGTAATGTTTGTCTGGTGATTGTGCAAGCTATGGAAGATGCTTAACCTTAGTTCCATGCTCTTCAAACCAAGATTGGGCACATCTGACTGTGTGTATTGGAGCATTGTTATCTTGAAACATGGCATCATTTGTGGGAAACAATGTTTGCACCATAGGATGAACCTGGTCACTTAGAACATCAAAGGTAATCAGTGACAGTAATTCATTCTTTCAGAATGATGTTATGACTTAGAGCAGTGTTTCTCAACCTTTTTTTTAATTATTGCCCTCCTAAAGGGCTTTTTTAGACAATTTTTTTCCTAATCACCTCCCCCCATGAAATATTAAACAAGAAAATACTTTATGCTTCTTTTATTCAATGGGATCCCTGAGCTTGATGTTTCTTTGCTAAAAGTTCAATGTTTGGTATGATGTTAGTAATTTTAATTCTGTCTCCTCTTGAACACATATCAATTCTGTTACTTTCCTTTGTTAATATTTTATTTACTGAACTAACACCACCTTGTTGGATAAAGAAGTTTAGTTGTTTTTGATCCCCACAACTGAGTCATTCCACCTTTTTCGAATTTATATTTGCATTTTTCGTTACATTTTAATTCAATGAGTTATTCTTGAATTTCTTCACTAGCAGACCCAAAATCACATCCATTTGAATCTAACGTTCATGGCTTCACTTCAAAAGAAAATAAAGCTGAAAATCTATTTTTCATTTCCCCTTTTAAAGAACACAAATGATCTGAATAATTCTTAAGCTCATTCTCCGTGAGAGATTCATTGACTTCAGCTAACTCTTGCATACCATGAAATTGTTTTCTCATTAAATTGCTTTCAAATATTTTCAGTGAAGGCTTTTAATATGCATTTGCAGTCTATCAGCGTAATTAATTTCCCCTGAAGTTGAAGTGATACTTCATTAAGTTTTTGAAAAATCCAAGCCATATAGTATAAGTTGTTTTTGTGTTTGGTGATCACCTTTGCTAAATCTGTGTCTTCTTAGCTTTCTAAAAAACTAATTATCGTATCAAAAAGGTTTACAAATCTTGTTAGACAGTTTCCTTTATAAAGCCATCTGACTTCTGTATGTAAAAGAAGCCTCACATACTGTTCATTATCAACACAAATTTTTCTGAAAAGGGGATCATATTTGCTATGTGACTTCATTTTATTGATGGTTTTTTAAACTATATTGAGAGATTGATAAAGAACTGAACTAATATTTTTTGCAACCAGATTATGTCAGTGCACAGTGCAGTGTATTGTAAGAACTTCGGGACATACTTCCTTTAGGTGGGCTATAAAACCTTTATGTCGTTCAACCATGGAGGTAGCACCGTCAGTGGAACAGGATATCAAATTTTCCAATGGAACTTGTTTTTCGTCAAACCGTGTTTATACAGAAGCAAAAATTGATGCTGCAGTACAGTCAGTTTCTATAGATTTTACAAACATCTTTTCTTGCAATTTACAATCATCAAAATAACAAACATATGCCATTAGAAGGGCCTTATTATCAGTAACTGGATTCATCAATCTGAATAAAAATTTTTCTCGTTTTTAGTTTGTCAATTCGCTGCTCTTCAATGTTAACTGACATCTCATCGATTAGTCTTTGAACTGAATTGTTGTGCAATGGCAATGCTTCTAAAATACTGGAAGGATTTTGATGCATCACTGTTTCAATTACAGTCTCTAATACTGGTTGTATAACAGTCTCAGAAACTGTATGAGCACTACTAGTTTTTGCAATGATTTCTGCAATTTTATAAGACAATCATTCCATCGTCATTTGTTTGTTTGTTCTTCTTAAATAAGGAAGTAACAGTGTTACGTTGCTCAAAGTTCTGTTTTAAAATTTTAAAATATTCGATATGTTTACCAATTATATTAGGATGTTTCTTTTTTAAGTGATCTAAAAGACTTTATCGTTTCATAGCCTCATTTGAAAAAGAGCTATTATACATAAGATGCATAGACTGTCTTGAGTTGAATGGGCTTTCAATAAAACCATAAGCTAGATATTCATCCAGATACTGTTGACACTTTTTCTTTCCAGTGCTTGATGTGATTGATGATGGGTTGAATAACTATAAAGAATTAAATAATAAAATATAAACAATTTTTATTTAGCTCTCATAGCCCATTTCACTCACAAAAGCACTGTGGATCAAAAATAAACAACTTCTACAAGGAAACAATAAATCAATACTAATTATCGCTTAGAAAGTAAAAGAATAGACTCAAACACTTCCTCATCCCAGCCATACCTCATATATTGACCAATGAAATAAAAGAGTAAATAAATAAATCACACCCACTATGCCACTGCCAAGGTCGCAGCTGTCGGAATGGTGCAGACAGCAAGAATTTCGGAGACGTTACCTCTGAAAGCAATTAGGAATTTAATGCCTATGAAAAGCAAAGAGTAAAGGTGGTTGAATTAAATCAAGCCCACTATCTTCTTTTTATCAAAATTCCTCACTCACTCCTAATATAATACACCGATAAGCCAAAACATTGACCAGCGAGTCATTATGCAAATTGAAGTAACTGCAAGTGAGCTACGGCACGTGTGCGGGTCGGGACATGGTATAAAAAACACCTGATACCGAGTTCCGTTAATCAGTGTTACTCTTGTTCTTCAGATGGAAAAGGCAGCGGACTTAAGCGAGTTTGATAAAGGCCAAATTGTAATGATCAGACGACTGGGTCAGAGCATATCCGAAACAGCATGGCTGGTGGGATGCTCACGGTCAGCCGTTGTTAGTATCTACCGAAAGTGGTCCAAGAAGGGGGAACTCATGAACTGCCAGCAAGGTGTTGGACGACCACGGCTCACCGATGCTCGAGGTGAGTGAAGGCTCTCCCAGATGATACGTGACAACAGAAGAGCGACTGTGGTGCAACTTGCCAGTAATTGGAATGCCGGTGACAGGAGTAATGTGCCGCAGCACACAGTAGATCGAACTCTTCTGAAAATGGGGCTGCGCAGCTGCAGGCTGCTCCGAGTGTCCATGCTAACCACGGTTCACCAGTGACAGGGCCTACAATGGGCACGCAAGCATAGAAACTGGACTTTGAGTGATTTGAAGAAGGTCGTCTGGTCCGATGAATCACTTTTCCTGTTGTACCATGTGGATCGCTGAGTAAGTGTGCCTCGTTTAACTGGGGAAGTGATGGCACCTGGATGCACCGTGGGACAAAAACAAGCCGGTGCCGACAGTGTCATGTTTTGGGTGATGTTCTGCTGGGATATCCTGGGTCCAGTCATCCATGTGCCAGGCACTCTGACGTCTACCACCTACTTAAACATCATTGCTGACCAGGTACACCCTTTCATGCCAACGGTCTTCCCCTCTGGCGGTGCCGTCTTTCAGCAGAATAATGCACCATGCCACACCACCCGGATTGTTCGAGACTGGTTTGCAGAACATGAGGAAGACTTCCAGGTATTGCCCTGGCCTCCAAATTCCACAGACATCAATCCCATCAAGCATCTTTGGTTTGTGTTGGAACAGCAACTCCGATCTGTGGCATCTGAACCATGGATCTTACAGGAGTTAAAGGATCTGCTGGTTATTTGTTAGTACCAGATACCACAGGACACATTTAAAAATTTTATAGTGTCCCTGCCTCGCCGGGTATGAGTTGTTTTGGCTGCAGATGGAGGACCAACATCATATTAGGTAGGTGGTCATAATGTTTTGGCTTATCGGTGTATACCTATATGTTAAAAATCAGTTGTCTCAAGGAGAAAAGAAAACCCAATGAGACAAATTAAATATTAAGGAATAAGATGTCGTCAGGTAGGGTTGAACTTGAGGGCCACAAACCATTGTGATACCCATGATTTTTTTGCTCCCAAAACATATGGATATGACCCTACACTCTTGTGTAGTGAGTGCAGACAGCCCATATGGAGATGAAGGGAGGGACTAGAAGGAGAGTTTGGAAGAAAACGTGAAGGCAAAGGGGGAATTTTAGAAAAGGCATCCCCAAGGCAAGGCAAGAATCCTAAAGTAGGAGAAAACTCTAAAGAAGTGCGAGTATTGGACAGATAAAGTTACTAAGAGCAAATGCATGAGTCAAGCTGGGTGGCAACTCAGATGTGAAGTAGGATCAGTGTTAAACAAGAGAATTCTACTTTTTGAGGAAAAGGAGTCAATATGGTTAACATAGGGAAAGAACTATGAGCACAGCAGCCTAGTAGGTCATAAAGAGAGAACTCTGTTTGCCTGATGTTCCAGGGAGGCTTCGAACAGGAGGACCAGATTGTTAGCATGTGAGAACAAGGTCCTGTGGAGGTGCTACTCAGCCACTCATCCAAGACCATGTTTCACATGAATGAGCCCACTATTGAGACCAGGGAAACCTAGAGTATTCCCTGGTGATTTGTTGGAACCATTTTGATATAATGTTGCTATAGTGGGACGACTTTAAAACCTGCATTATATGCAAAGCATTTTGACTATAGCCGAAAATAAAACTTATCCAGTGTTTTACAAACAATTTCTAATATGAATACACAGTGACTAAAAGATAACCTATTATGAAAGTAAATTTTCCCTCTTCCTTCCCTTTTAGTTTTGCCCTCAGTTTTGAAATGGGTAAAACATTTTAAATGGCAAAAGCACCATTACTGTAGGTTTTAGAACATTACTGTATTTTAAAATAATACTGTTAAATAGGAATTCTTCATATCTTCTTCTTCAAGAGGAATGTTTCTATTTACAATGGGTTTCCTCAACCTACAAGTTACTTTTTGGTAGGAATTTTTTTTCGCCATAAAGTGCGGTTCAGGATGTCTTTTGTTGGTTAAAACTCGGGCATGCACTTGTCATGCACTCCCGTACTCCCTCCATCCATGTCCTCCTAGGTCTTCCTCTTCTTCCTGGAGGTATCCATTCCAGGATAGCCTTTGGGTATCTGGTTTCTTGCATCCATTTTTTCTATGTTCGTACCACGTTAAATGCTTTTCTTCGATAGTATCAATAATATTCTTTTTCACTTCCATTTTCTCTCTTATGTCTTCATTCCGTTTTCTGTCTCTTCTAGAAGTTCTTGCTGAACGACTCCAAAAATCCATTTCTGTGGAGAGCAATTTGTTTTCCCTTCGCCTGTTCAACGTCCAAGTTTCCACTCCATACAATAAAAGACTGTACAATCATTTGAAATATAAGTTTCTTTGCTTTATTTAGCATATTTCTGCTCCATAGAACAGAATTTAGCACGTTAACTTTTCTGCCATCTGCAATTCTTTTATTGATCTCTGCTTGGGATGATCAAGCAGAGATCAATAAGATTGATCCCAAATATTTGAATTTATTGACTTGTTTGATTTTAAAACCTTCAGTATTTAGAATGTGTCCTAATCCTGAAGACAGTCTTTTTCAGTTTTGCTAAAATTGATTTTTAGACCCTATCGTTTATATTCCTCAAACAATTTACGACATGCATAGTCTGCATCTTCCGAGTCTTTTACTATCACCACCTGAACATCTGCAAAAAAAAAAAAGTAAATTGTGAATATAGATGTTCTTATTGATCCACAATCCTATTTTTTTTTTACCATTATCTTAGGCAGATGTCAATATAAATTTTGAAAAGTGTTGGTGACGTGCAACAGCCTTGCAATAAGCCTTTTTAAGTGTGGAATTCAGGTGATAAAGCTGATTGCACTTTAATTCTGCATCTATTATTCCTGTAAATTGTCAATTCCTTATAACTATTTCATGCTTCCAAATGAGACATGTTACAGGGAATGTATTTCATGGTTACAAATGAGACATGTTACTCATACCTAATCCCTTGTAAAAAAAGTTCAGAATTACATTGGAATTAGTGAATTATTCTCTGAAGAAGCTTTATGTAGTAGAGAATTTACTAATTAAAAATTAGACAAGTATTGTGAATAACAACTGTCAGTAAGCCAATGAAAATATGTGATTTAACTTATTTTTATAAGGCTTACATATTAGCATTAGTATAGGCATATGATGCAAGAAAGCAAGCTTATGCAGCATCAGCAAAAAAAAAAAAAAAAAATCCCCTCCCATTTCATCCCTCCGTTCGTTCAAAATACCTGTCTAGCTGAGCCTTAAATTTATTTAGGCTATCAATTTCCACAACAAAGGATGGAAGTCTGTTCCACCAATCAACTACCCGCTGGCTAAAGGCAATTTCCGCACATCTATCCTACATCTGTCTTTCCTCAATTTGAATTTATGCCCTCTCAGGTGATTATTCTGAGCAAGAGGAAGAATCCCATCGGCATTGAGCATGCTGAAACCATTCAAGGCTTTATACACCTCTATCAGATCACCTCGCCAGTGCCTAGTCTCCAGACACTGTAATTTGCAAAACTTAAGCCTTAAGTGAATGGAGCAACCCTTTGTTCCATTCACTAATCTTTTTGCCCTTCTCTGTACTCGTTCCAGCAGCTCTACATCCTTCTTTAAATGAGGCCTCCAGACCTGTATACAGTACTCAAAGGTGTGGCCTGACCATTGCCTTATACAAGGGAATAATCACCTCCTTATCCCTGCTAGAAAAATTCCTGTATATCATTGACAAGACACCATGAGCTACTCTTGCAGCCCGTCTGCACTGTCATATGTCATGAGTTTTCCTCTTAGTCCATAGTGGAAATAATAACTTGATATGATCATCTCTCCACTTGAATTTATATGAGTTAATTTGTAATGATTAGGGTTTACATTTTTTTATTTATTTATTTTTTTAATTTCCACAGTATTGCCTCTCATGGCCCAAAGTGTATTAAGTATATAATAAATTCGTCATGTTAGTATAATACAGTAGAACCTAATATATCTTGCATTCTCTGGAAATTCTAGTTTTTTGAAGGTTATGCCCATAGCCTAAGTATTCTGAGGTATTTTGTTATTTTTATTAGATAATACAATAGCTCTGATCTCTTTAATCCCCATGGAATGATAGCCACCAGCATCAAGCCAGTTAATCCATACTGCATTGGTCTAGGATAACATGCTTGTCAAAGAAATAAAGGTTGCATGTTTAAATGCAGCCTACGATATGGGTGTTGGGATTGCGTAATATTTTTTTAGTATGAGGTACAAATACTGTGATATGATTTCAGCAATTGAATCGACTTAAAAACTAAATAAATACTACTGTACTATTAAGTACTATACTGTACTGTAAACTAGTATTAAATATTTTGCAAACTGAACGGCTTTACACATTGGAAGTATATAATAACATAGTGTTTTGGGGATGAGGTGCCACCTGTGGTTTCCCACAACTGTGCAGTATATGTTAACAATGACATAAGTCTCTGCCCCCTGCCGTGTTTTTTTTTTTTTTTTTTTAAGCCCAGACAGCCTGTTTTCCCTCTGCCCTTGCGCAGTTGACAAGCTGTAAAAAAATTATGACGTATAGTTAGGTAATATTTTATATTACCATTCTTAAAGTTATGAAATATAAGTAAATGGAATATACTCTGTTTTGTTTACATTATGACAAATTTTTTATTCTTATTTTTCTTCGTATTCTTCATAGGTTTTTGAATATGGAACTGTGATAAGAGATACTGTTGACATTCATTATCCTGTAAATGAAATGTTGTGCAATTCCAAAATCAGGTAAATATTTTAAGCATATATTTTTTGTTGTTATTTACTTTCTGTCACTTGGTTATCAACAACTTCATAGTGTTGCAGCCAGTGGGTACATTTTAACACTAACTGCCTACCCCTGCTATTTGAATTGTAGAACTGGACACATGGTGGGTACCATTATCTGACTGCCAGTAGAAAGCTACAGTCATTGGTTTATTTAAGAATGGCAAAACCTGAACTATTATCATCTAATTACTTAGTCTTCTTGACCAACATAAAGTAATGTTCAGGTAAAATGGCTAGATAAACTGACAGTATAAAATGAAATAAAATATTTTATTTTATACTTTGACTTAATTTATCTGTCTTAATAAGTTTCATTACAATCAGTTAATTTATGTTAATTCTGTTTATGATTTGTTATATGACTGATTTTCATATTTGTGTTTAGTTTAAATTTGTTGATTGCATGTAGTCTGTGTCAGGATTTGCATTTTGCTGTATGTCTATTTTAACTGCAGAGGGTAAGGGCTATGGCATATAGTTTATGCCTCCTGAGTTTAGTTTCTTTTCTCTATTCAGATTATATACCTAAGGGGATTATCCTTGTAGGTTCCATGTCTTTATTTGATTTCATTATTTTTCTTTTATGTTAATTTAACTCTTTCATTGGAGTGCTGATATTTCTCTGTTGTTAATGAGGATGCGTCTTCTTGGGCAGGGTGTTGTGTTCTCAAAACTAGTGGTAGATGTTGGTATTTATGATTGTTTTTGATCACCTTCTTTTTTGTAATTTTATTTTAATTTTAGGGAGCTTGGGGCAGCAATATTTGCGCCTTTCCAAGTATGACCTTAATTTGCATTAGCATATGGTATAAGAATGTTTCTGAACCACTTCATTTTCAGATATGTGCAATGAAAGTCAGGCAGGATGAAACATTATTATTAAGTCCAGGATATTATCCTGGACTTAATAATTTTAAGTCCAGGATATTATGATATGCTCCATATCAGTGTAAGAATCATGAGTAGAGTTTACTGAGTTGATAACTAAAGGAAATTGTCACATATACAGTGTATTCTGAAGCTCTGGCCCGAGTTGGGGAGTAAGTTCTATTCACTCACCAAAATGATGATGAAAAGTTCATATGAACCTAGATCTGAAAATCCGTCCTTGCTGAGATATAGCCATGTTGCTACTCCTAGTAGTGATATATTGTCAGCAGTACTATTCAACTGATCATATTCTTGTGTACATGAATTGTTATTTAAATGTTGAAATGGTATATGTGCATTTAATGTGTAGCCATGCAAATGGTAATGGCAAGGAAGCCAGGTATCTCCACGAGGAGGGTTCCAAGTTGGATGACTAGTGAAGTTGCCGCATTACTTGAGCAGAAAAAGGTGGCATGGAAAGGTTACAGAACAATAAAAAGTACTGAAGCCTATAACAGCTACAAGGTGATGTGTAATAGAGCCACAGAAAAGGTTCGACAGGCAAAGGCAGTTTATGAGAAATCACTAGCAAACAGAGCAAAGAGGGGGGGATAAAGAATTCTTCACATATATAAATGCCAAGAAGAGCAGGACAAACCAGATCGGTCCTTTATGTAAGGGAAAGGGGATAGTAATAAATACACCAGCTGCCGTTGCAGATGAACTCAACAGTTATTTTGCATCAATATTTACAAATGAAAAGCCTTTTGTGGCAAAGGGAAATTGTGGGAGCGAAGTTAAAAAATATGTAATTAATGATATTGAAATTTCGCAAGATTATTTAATGAAAAAACTTTCGAGCCTACAGACCAGTAAGGCTCCTGGAGTTGATGGAATATACCCTATAATCTTAAGAGAGGCAGCAAGCGAGTGCATTGAACCATTGAGGCTAATTATGCGAGCATCACTAGACTCTGGGGAAATTCCCTTGGATTGGAAAAGTGCAAATGTATCTCCCATACATAAGGGTGGCTCTAAAAGTGAAGTTGGAAATTATTGACCTGTCAGTCTGACTTCAGTAGTAGGGAAAATCATGGAGGCAATGATCAAGGGTGGAATTCAGGATCATTTGGATCGAATTGAAATTCTCGAGGATACTCAGCATGGTTTCGTAAAGGGAAAATCATGTTTAACAAATCTGGTTCACTATTTCGAAAGGGTCACTCACGAGCTGGATTTAGGGAATAATTTCGACATTGTTTATTTAGATTTCAGCAAAGCTTTTGACTCAGTCCCACATGAGCGGTTGCTTTATAAGCTGGAACAGGTTGGAATCACTGGGAAAATCCTTAGATGGATAGAAGGATGGCTTCAGGGCAGGAGGCAGAGGGTTGTGATAAATGGCTATTCCTCAGATTGGGTTGATGTAAGAAGTGGGGTTCCCCAAGGATCAGTATTAGGACCACTGTTGTTTTTAATTTTCATAAACGACATTGATGAAGGGATAGAGGGCGTGATGTCTAAATTTGCAGATGATGTTAAAATTGGGAGAGTAGTTAATGATCACTGTCAAGCTGAGCTTCTTCAGAGAGACCTAGATAGACTTCAGGAATGGTCAGAAAAATGGCAGCTGTGCTTTAATCCAACAAAGTGTAAGGTATTACACCTGGGAAACAGTAATCCCAAAAAAACTTATTCACTTGGTGGAGTTCAACTAAAGCCAGTACTGGAGGAAAGGGACTTGGGTGTTACGATACGGTCAGACATGAAATTCTCTGAGCATTGTAAACAGGTTGCAAGGAAGGCCCATGGTGTCCTATCGATGATCTATCGAACTTTTGCAAGTAGGGATAGGGACGTGATAATCCCATTATATAAGGCTTATGTTAGACCACACTTGGAATACTGTGTTCAAGTATGGAGACCGCACCTGAAGAAAGACATCGAGCTTCTTGAAAGGGTGCAAAGAAGGGTAACTCGCCTGGTGAGATCGGCAAAAGGGCGTCCTTATGAAGAAAGACTTCGAATATGTGGGTTGCAGAGTTTGGAAACTAGACACCTTAGAGGAGATTTGATTGAGGTGTTTAAGGCTCTGAGAGGCATCAGTAAAATGAATGAGGACAAAATTTTCAAGATTATAGATGATGCTAGAACTAGGGGACATAAATTCAAGTTACGGGGGGAAATGTTTAGATTGGATTGCAGGAAGTTCTATTTTAGCCAGCGAGTTATAAATTACTGGAATAAGTTGCCTTCATGGGTGGTAGAGGCCGACAGTTTGGGGAAATTCAAAGGTCATCTGGATAGTACTTTCGGGTAAGGGAAGCACATAGGATTATAGGTTTAATTTCCTTTTTATTTTATTTTTTTATTTATTAATTATTATTATTTAGTTATTTATTTATTATTATTATTTTTTTTTTGTTTTTATCATTGTTTTGTTCGGATTTTTTTTTTTTTTTTTGGCTGGTGCAGCATAAGCCGTGGGCTTTCTTGCACCATGCGGCCGTTACTAATACTAAAATACTAATACTAATACTAATAATCTTTCCCAGGATGAGTGTTCCAACAGGAAGACAAAAATGGATCCTTCGTACTTGTTCTGATTGTGTGTGGTGGGGGGGGGAAATTGGGTAGCTTTGGGAATATTTCTTCACAAGCAGAATCAGGCATCAGTCCAAAACTCCTGGTAACTCTGGATAATGTTCATTCTAGAGTATAATGGATGCACTGTTGTAGAGCTGACTGCAACTGCTGCTCTTGGAGAAACAATTTTCAGTGATCTGCAATATTGTCCTACTCCCCAAAGTTTTTTGTCCTGAAACATAAAATTGAAAAGCAGCATTTAATTTCACATGAAAGTGCCTTTTTCCCTACAATGAGCCATTCACCATACAGGAGCTAAAAAGAGCTCTAACCCTTTCTAAGGCAAGTGCTGTTGGACCGGATGGCATTCATTATGAAATGATTAAACACTTTTCTCAAAAATCTGAAAATCACTTGTTCTTTCTGTATAACAGAATGTTTATTGAAAAACAGTTTCTGGATGCCTTGTGAAGGAAACCATTCTTTTTTACTAAGCCCGGGAAGGATTCTAAAATTCCTACAAAGTGCTGACCTACTGCTCTCACTGTTTGTGCAGAATCCTGGAGAGAATGGGCAATGCTCATCTAATAGAATCAAATTAATTCTCTCCAGCACACAATGCGGCTTCCAAAAAAAAAAAAAACCAAGTTCACTCTGGACCATTTAATTAGACTGAAACATTCATCAAAGTAAATTATGGAACAACTTTCTCCAACTGTAGTGCCCTCTACATTGATGACTTCAGCATATTTTCTCTGTCATGCAACATGAGGGTTATTGAAAGACAACTGCGACAAGCCATTGATCGCTTTAACTCCTAGCCACTGGCTAATGGATTCAGGTTCTTGTCACAAAATACTATTGTGTACATTTTTGTCTCTTCTTCTTCCTGAACCTGAATTGAGGTTTGGAAAAAATGCTATTCCAGTAGTTTTAGACATTAATTCCTGTGACTCGTATTTTGTAAAAAGTTGACCTTTCTAGAACATATCTGTCAACTCCTTATAAAGTGCATGAGAGGACTGAATATTCTCCGTGCTCTCTCCTCTACTTCTTGTGGTGTGAACCAATGCACTTTACTGTGCATTTACTATGTGCTTATGCTATCTCAACTACATTATGGGTTCCAAGTATTTGCTTATGCCAGAAACAGTGTACTTCAATGGCTGGATCCCATCCATCATGAGACTGTCCATGTTGCTACAGCGTCTCCGTAGCCAGGTGGGAAGGAGCAGCAGTGCGTAGCACACACTTCTTGATTAGACCGGGGTTCGAGCCCGTCACCACTAAATACAGAGGATGCAGAAAGGTCAGGGAATGACCACTGCATATCCCCGGAGCAATATGGCCTTAGTTGCTAATGCTCCTAAAAACCAAATAACAAACAAACAAACCATGTTGCTATTGGATCATTGCAAACATCTCCTGTCCAGAGCTTATATGTGGAAACAAATGAACCAACATTATTGCTTCACCACTAAACAGTTGTCTCTCAAGTATGTTTTAAATCTCAAATCCCTGCCAAACCATCCTCCATGGACATCCATTGTTGAGCATGAAGAGAAAATTTGTATAATGCCAGTCAGGCTACCAATCATCCTTTCAGTATTCATGTCTAAGTGTTACTCCAAGATTTGGATATCATTTCTTCAAATAGGCCTCTGGGGTTGGGTATATTCATACTATGATTTTTTAGTGTTTCTCACCAACCATTGAAGTAAAAACGTAAGACGAAAAACCAAATTCTTAAAATTTTAATATTTACAATAAATTTATTTAATGTAAATTCCGGTTCCGACGGGAACAGTATACGTTTACGTGAGATGCACCGTGAACCTGCTGGTATTTAATGATGCACCGCAGAATAGAAGTACACTGTTGAGAAAGAAGGCAGAAGCCTTTGAAAGCTTCAGTTAGTATTTTAGCGCTTTTAACCTAGTATATTTTATTGTATTTTAAATTCGGTATCTGTATTATCACCTTGTATATTTACTGTATATCACAGTTGTCTTATTTTAAAATTGCTATCATCAGTAATATGGTCTTTTGTTTTGTTTGTAAATAAATTTATTGTAAATATTAAAATTTTAAGAATTTTGTTTTTCGTCTTTCGTTTTTACTTCAATGGTTGGTGAGAAACACTCATGGTAGACAAGGTAGACAAACCCTTCCACCTTGGCATGCTCACGTTCCAGCATGTGACTTTTCCCTTAAGAGCTGAGTAAAGTCCAATACTCCATCATATGTTTCCTTGAAGCTCTGTTCAGCACACTCAGCTGAACATTCCAATTTCTTGCCAGTTTACACAGATGGCTTGAAGTCAGAATCATGTAGGAGCTGCAGTTGCCTTTCCAGATACTACTATATTCCAGCAGATTATTCCTGAATGCAGCATATACATTGCAGAACTGCATTCTATAGCGTTAGCCTTGGATTATGTCAGGACTAGCCAATACTAATAGTTTATTATCTATTTCAATTCTCTGAGTGTATTATTATAGGCTTTATTGGCATTGAGATAACAGTTCTGATCCAGTTGTCTTGGGTTCAGTGGAAGATTTATTCTGTCTATAAACATAATTTGTATATCAATCTCTGCTGGATTCCTAGCCACATTGGTATTATGGGAAATGATATGGTGTACTACAGCCAAATCAGCAATTTATAGTGATCACCATGGCCTGTCAGTCCCCTATACAGACTACAGGCAAATGATACACAAGTCTGTCCATTCCATGAATTCTCCCAATGAGCCATTCATGGAATGGACAGACTTAAATTAAAGCCTGTAATCAAACTATGGCAGGCTAGTGTGCACAGGAATTATAAAGAGGAAGTTGTTCTTGCTCTGCTTCACATAGGACACAGTTATAAACACTTTTTTTTTTTTTTGAGGGCCAATGATTTCCTATGTGTGAGTCCTGTTGACACTTATCCATTCAGCATATTTTAATTTACTGTACAGGTTTTAATGAAATACATTTTAACCTGGTAAATTGCACCTCATCTATAGATGAGGTGCAATTTACCAGAAATGGTATTATCAATTTTCATAATCATTACCTGTATGCAGAGGAAAATCCTCGTGGGATCTTTCAGTTTAGGCATCATTGGTAACTCTCTTAATGAGCCTCAGGTATGGCAACATTTACAGAGATATTTTGGAAAATTATCTATCTGCATTGCTTGAAGATGATGATTACAAACAAAATTACTGGTATTTATGCATGTCTGGGCTTCTCCCCACAGTTCAGCTGATCACTTGCAAGTATCAAGCACCTGTTTTATGTAGGTGAGTGTGTTGTTGCCTTATACCCTCACCTACACATCTGGTGAATGTGTAGGCTGCACAGTCGGCCTACACAATTACCATATTTGAATCCCTGGATTTTTATGTGTGGAGACAGTTGAAAGTTGAAAGTTAAAGTTGTCAGTCATGGTCAGCAGTGAAGACTTTCTACATTGCTTCATTGAGAATATTCCTGGTAATTTCAAGCATGTTTGACAATAAATGTCGACACCTTTATCACACACTGATAAAGCAATCTGTGATGTGGAAGCTGCTGCTACAACAGTGCTCTGTGGGATAACCACTAAAAATAGTAGCACATTTTGGCCAGACCATTTCCAATTACTTTGTATAAAGAAAATTCAAAGATGATTTTGGTATGCATTGTTTTGGATGCTGATACATACTGTGTACATTATAAAATGTGATAGGTTCTATTAACAACCCTTTAATATCACTGATCAATTCCTCCCCCTCTCTCTCTCCCTGATGAAGAAGGAAGTTTGGTCATTGGCTTTTTTCTGTCTTTATGTCTCAGGTTTAATTTTTTTTTACGTTATTTTGACGTTAAAAATGTTTTTACTGGCATTATTTGGAAAAAAAATGTTATGTTACCAAGTAATCGTCACGAAACCCGATGCGCATGCATTGTACTTGTTGCTGCAGTGGTGCAACAAGTACAACGCATGCACCCAAGAAAACTCAGTTGTAACAATTGCAGCGACACAACAAGTGCAATTGAGCAGTGATGCGCTACGTTATACCGTTATATCAGCATAATGATTAATACACGAGTGACTGTACCAAAATCTACAGCCCAGCGTTCGAAGGAATATCATGAAAGAAAGAAAGGGAAGTTGGACAGAAACATGAATCCAGATAAAATTCAACTTTTTCGTTATGCCTGGGAGTTCTCAAACTGCACCCAAAAAAACCTCGAGCCGAAATAGTGAAGGAATATCGTGAACGGAAACAAAAGAAATAGAAATTCCAGCTATTCCAAATAATAATGAAATTCAACCACAGAATTCTACTATGCCTGATACTTATCAGGAATCTAAAACTCCAGCAGAACGAATGAAGGAATATGCATGAAAAAAAGCGAAATTAGAAATGGCTAATAATGAGATTCCTGATTACATCCCTATAGTGTCTACATGAGCTGACAGTGAGTTTGAAAACTAGTGTACAAAAACCCATTTGGATTTAGTTGTAATGTTTGTGATCGTTTATGGTTTCAATTAGATTTGAAACCATTTCCAACAACTTCATATGAATTACTTCAAAATGAATTTCATTTACAAGAAGTGAGTACTTCCATGATGTTTAATACATGTCATACTTCATTAAAAGAGGGACGGATACCAACTATTGCCACATCAAATGGATTTATATATCCAACGTATCCTACTCATTTGCCTCCACTGGGTGTTGTAATGAGCGTTTGATATCGTCACGATTACTCTTTATGCAGATTCTTCATTTACATTATGAACATGAACAATATGGGATTATTGGACAAGTAATAAATGTACCAGTTAACATAAATATGATGGTTCATCAGTTCATATGGTTCATATGATGGTTCACCTAGAGAATTAGATGACGATTATGCCATAAATGTACATATAAAATGAAGACTCATACAGAAATCATATCTACAAGAATATGTGCAGAAGAAAATAGTGAAAATATGGTTACGGTATTTGATAAATTCACCTTTGCATAAATTCTATGGCATAAAAGTGAGTGACGATTTCTTGGGGACAAATAATGATGCCAGGTGGGAAGGAGCAGCAGTGTGTAGCACACGCTTCTTGATAGACCGGGGTTCGAGCCCGTCACCACCAAATACGGAGGATGCGGAAAGGTCAGGGAATGACCACCGCATATTCCCGGAGCAATATGGCCTTAGTTGCTAATGCTCCTAAAAACCAAATAACAAACAACAAACAACAAATAATGATAGTGAACAGGAACATTCAGATGAAATTGTGGAACCTGCCAACAATGATGATGAACTATTGTTAATTCAACAAGAAACATTATTATGGTCTGAAGATAAATATTTATGTATAGCACTGGGTCAGAAATCATCTCCAACAAGTTTCATATTTGATATACATGCAGAAGAACTTTCTTTTCCAGCTATATATTTGGGGCATGCACGAAAATTTAAAAATGGATTGAAAATTACTCCCTTTATGATGGCATTGAGTGAAATTCGTAGATCTGATCGTCGTGGGGTAACTCCCCAACATTTGCTATATATGGCAACGAAAATTATGTGAATGCATACCACAGAAAATTTGCAAATTACATTTAAATCAGTAGGAATAACAGTTAACGTTACTCATTCTATATTGGAATCGAAAGAATTTATAAACAAGTCATTAGAGATTGCTCCAAAATTATAGCATTCACTACAATTTCATGAATTTAGTACAAGTGTTCAACAGTCTGATAGTACATTTTATAAAATTCTTACAAAACTAGGCAATGGAGAAGCGTTATTACCAGATGAACTTATAGAATCGAAATTTGTTACCAAAGATGCTACTAATTTATGTCCGCATGGTATTCGAAATAAAATTCATAAAATGCCAGTGACTGAAACTGCAGGACTTCCATACATTCTACCATTATTGAAAGGAAAACCATACATGATTACTACAAATATAGATGTGATCGATGGATTGGTAAATGGTGCAATCGGTACTTTAGTATATTTCGAATTGGAGGACGATGAAACAGTTAAATGAGTATGGATGAAATTTCCTGAGTCAAAAATAGGAGATAACCTTCAATCTCGTTATAAACAACATGTGAAAGATAAACATTTACCTAATCAATTCGTACCTATTTACCTATTATAAAACGATCAGCTGTGATTCCATTCAAGAACAATAAGAAATTAACATGTAGATGTACACAATTTCCTTTAGTATGTGCTTGTGCTTTGACTATACATAAATCTCAAGGAGGGACTTCGACAAGGTTGTTTAATTATGAGAAAGATCATCAACAGCAACGTGGTGTTATCTTGAGTGACCTCATTGCAAGGTTTATATATTACAAATCCCCACAACGAGTTCACATTTCACCACGCCAAAGCTACTAGTAATATAGAACTTCGTGCTGAACTATATCGCTTGAAAAATAATAAGCTACCGTCTCTACAGGATGAACTGCAAGATTTTATACAAAGTAGTATATCTATATTGTCAATGAACATACAAAGTTTACGGGCCCATGTTCGAGATGTCGAAACGGACACAATCTTACAGCAATCCAAAATATTGATATTAAGTGAAACTTGTTTCGATAATGATGAACATATATTACTTAAACCATTGCAATGTGTGTGATTCAATTTAAAAGGTCAGATGTTCGTAGTGGTGGTGTTGTGATATATCACATGAAGGTTCAACTGTCATCAGTACACCCTATCTTTGCACAATGTAATAGCAGCAATGCAACAGCGGCATCAGATGAAATTGGAGACATTTGTGGATCTTTGTACAAATTCAGTAGTGAATCTATTTTCGTTGTTGCCATATACATCACTCCAGGGATGTCGTTAGATATAATTAAAAAATTCATAAACAAGAATTTAATGCTGTATTCCATTGAAGGTGCAAAATTATTGGAAGAGCCACTGGATCATATACCTATAGTTCTCACTAGTGATTTAAATCTAGAATTAAATTCTGACGCTGGAAAGAAGTTTTGTAAATTTATGAAAGATATTGCTTCAATTTAGATATTAAGTCAAATACCTTAGTAAATACTACACGTAATGGAACAACAGTCGATGGGGTATTCACTCGGGAGTTAAAATAATGCAGCAGTACTTTTTTTATTTATATTACTGTACCATTTTCATAATGAGTTCCTGCAGTAAAGCCGTTTTTAACGGCTGCCACTGTGACATTATCAGTGACACTGTCAGTCTCAAAGTAAAGTGACAGCAGCTATTATGTACCTGGTACATAATTTTTTTTTTTTTTTTTTTAATTTTTCAATATTACTATATTCTTTTCATTTATAATATAACATTTTATTCTCTGTGTAGCACACAGAGGATAAAATGAAACTAAGTCATGTGACTATACATGACTTAGTTTCTAAAATGAAAAATGGAAAAACATTCCTAAAATGAAAAATGGAAAATCTTTCAATTTTCCATTTTTCATTTTAGAAAATAATTACTTCTTGTCTTGAGAATGAAGAACACTAAATCAGAAGAACGTGCTTCTGATTTAGTGTGAAGAATTGGAAGAAAACTAAATTAAGTGAAAACTAAAAGGCACCTGATTATGAGATGTGTTCCAATAATTGAGTTTAGTTTTCTGCAAATATATTATACTATTTCAGTGCTTTTATTTTATTTTTTTTATTGGCAACACAGTTTAGTACATCATTACATTACTGATTATTAGATAGTTTGTGTTAGTATTATTAATAATGATAGATGGTACAAGCAAAAAAAAAGCCTTTAACCCACTTTATTGACCATTCCTTATAATAATTTGTCTAAACCTTTTTAAATTTATTGAAACTACCCACTTCCACAATGCTAGGTGAACATTTGTTTCAACAGTCAGTTGCTCTCTGGCTGAATACAGATTTCTATACATCTATACATTTCTATACATTCTATAGCTATCTTTCTCAGTTAACTTTATGTTCCAGTGTGTGTGTTTTGCCTGAGAAAGTAATAATGCTATCAGCATTTAGTTTACTTAACTCTTTTAAAGTCTTATATGCATTAGTTAGGTCACCATGCAGATGCCTAGTTTTCAAATGAAATTTACAGAACCCCACTAGTCTTTCTTGTTAACAGTATCTGGTATTTGTCTGTTATCCTCCCACCATGATACAGTACTTAACTATCTCCTAGTCATATAAATTTATGTATATTTACCTTTTATGATTGTACATAAGTTTAATGCTGACAAAGGATGCATCACTAGAGTGGTGATGGCTTAACTACTGGCAGGAGGAGATCATAAACAAATGCCAAAAATATCCTTTTGCGAAACTAATCTTATTGCTCTTTTCTGTACCCTTTTCAACAAATATGTGTCCTCCTTAAAATTAGGTTGCCAAATCTGTATGCAGTGTGTGTCCTAATCATTGCCTTATACAACTAGGTGATTACTTCTTTGTCCCTGCTAGCATAGTTTCAGAAATGTCCAGAACCTTTCCATAAGCTGTTACTAATAGCCTTGATACACTGCTCAGAGAACTTCATGTCTGACTATTCCTAGGGTCTTTTACCTTATCAACTATCTTGAGTTTGGTATTATCAACTGGTATGTTACTCTAGGAATCCTTCTATCCAAATGCAATACCTTGCATTTATCAATGTTAAACCTTGATTGCCATTTTTCAGCCCATCTAGTTTATTTAGATCTTCTTAAAGTAGCATACCTTGGTGGGTACCACCAAGGTATGCTACTTTAAGTTTACTTTATTTTTGTATCATCAGCAAACTTATACATCAAACTTTAAATTCCTGTATCAGAATAATAAATCTTAAAAACAATAAAGAGGGTTAACACTGAAACCTCTGATATTCTGCTTTTTAATTCATGAAGAACAGTAGCTAATTATAATTACTCTTCGTCTTTTACCACATAACCCATGTAACGATCAAAGTGGAGTTTAGTGCATTGTTCTGCATTATAGTTGTATTTTTGTTGTTAATATATTGGGGACTACAATTTGGTGAGTATGACAATTCACTGAATTCTGTGTGTTATATGATAAAGAAAGACTGAAAATGCAAACTGTTAACATCACAGTACGAAGTTTTGATAGAGTGCACCAATGCCATCTTTGTTTTTAGCATGTTAACATATATGAGCGGGGTGAAAGTTTAATTGAATTTTGTCATCTGACCAGTCTTGTCATATGTAACACCTGCTTTCATCAGCACCCGAGAAGGCTTTACACATGGAAATCACCTGATCATAAAACAAGGAATCAGATTGATTATATCCTTATGCAGCAAAGGTGGCATTCCAATGTAATCACAGCACAAACACTTCCTGGAGCAGATTGTGGCAGTGATCATCAGCTACTCCACATCGTTCTCAAGCTGAAGCTGAAAAAGATCATGAATAAGGTTTTCCCTAGATGATTGGAGGTAGAAAATATTCCAAACAATTATATGCTTGAAACAGGCAATCATTTTCAAGCTCTTTTAGAACTAGGTGACGATATGCTGCCTGAGGAAATGTGGGAAAATACAAAAAGCATTATTAAGGAATCAGCAAATAGACAAATTAGAAAAAAGGTCAAAGATTAGGAATCCTTGGATTACAGAAGCCACTTTTAAACTTATTGAACAGAGAACTGCAAAAGTTCAGGGTGTACAAGGAAACGAAGAGTATCAGGAACTAAGCAAAGTCATCAAGCACTGTTTAAGCTAGGACAAACAGAATTATATCAATCAAAAGTGTAAAGAAATCGAATACCACAACAAACTAAACAACACTAAAAATATGTATGATGTAATTAAGTCCTTAAGACAAAAGTTCCGACCAAAACTTAATGTAATTAAGGACTCCAAAGGGGAAATTTTAACAGAGGAGAACACAATCAAAGGAAGGTGGAAAGAATACTGTCGGCAGCTCTTCCGAGCACTTGCTGGCACTAATGATCTGCCACCCCCTTTTCATAGGTGTGATCATGAACCAGTTCCACTGAAGGAAGAAGTCTAAAAAAGCCACAGGTGTGATTAAAGCTACAGGTGTGAAGGGCGCAGAGTTTTTTCATAAAACGATTGTAAAAATTTGGGAAATGGGATGGTGGCCATCAGATTGGAAGAAATCAATTTTCATCCCCTTACCAAAAAAAATCTGAAAATTTGCTCAAATTACAGGACTATTAGCCTAATTTCCCACACTAGCAAGATTCTTCTTAAAATCATATTGAACAGAATCTCAAGAAAACTTGAAGAAGAAATGCCAGAAGAACAAGCAGGTTTCAGAAGGGGTAGAGGAACCAGAGATCAGATCTTAAGCCTATGACTGATTATTGAAAAATGCAGACAATTCAATGTTCCAGTCGTTTTGTGTTTTGTAGATTATGCAAAAGCATTTGATTGTGTTTAACACGAGAAACTATAGGAAATGATGACTATTATGGGTTTCCCAATCGACATAATTCAGCTGATTAAGCTACTGTACCAGGAATAGGAAGGAACTGTGAGAACGAACACGGGAAACACTGACTTTTTCACAATAGGTAATGGTGTCAGGCAGGGCTGTATTTTGTCACCTCACCTTTTTAATCTTTATGCCGAAGATATCATGCATGAAGCTTTGGAAGTTTTAGAGACTGGCATCAAAATTGGAGGACTGAAGATAAACAACCTTTGTTAAGCAGATGATACTGTGCTAATTTGCAATTTTAAGGATCATCTTAAAGAAACTCAGGAGAGTATGTGAAGCAACTAAGAAAAAAGGATTGTTTCTGAATGGGTGTAAAACTAAAATTATGGTGATTGGTGATAATCTCGGTTTCAGTAAAGTGAAGGTTAATGGGCAAGATATCAAAGAAGTTGATGAATTTGATTACTTAGGGTCAAGAATAAAAAAAAAAAAAAAATAGTGACTGTGCAAACGATGTAAAGAAACGACAGGCAATTGCTAAAACGTTGGTCACTGATCTGATATATGGAGAGATCATGATTTGCCCCTAAAGACGAAACTGAGAATCATGGATTCATTAATTTTTCCAGTTGCCACTTAGGGATGTGAAGGATGGAATCTGAAAAGAGTTGACAGGAAGAAAATTGAGACATTTGAAATGTGGTGTTACAGGAGAATACTGTGTATTTCTTACTTGGATTGAAGAACAAATGATTGGGCATTGAATAAAATTGGCAGGCCTAAAATTCTTCTTCATGGCATCAACAAAAGAAAACTCAAGTTTTTTGGTCATATAGTAAGAAGGGAAAACTTTCTGTTGAAGAATATAATGAAAGGAAAAACCGAGAGGAAGAGGTGCAGAGGAAGACCTGCAACTGGGTAGAAGGATATGATCAGTGAACTTCTGGGCATGACACTTTGCAATGCTGCTCGTATAGCACACAATCGATGCAGTTTGGAGGAATTTGTTGGTGGCCACAACAGCCCCTCAGGGAGCTATGTGACTAGAAGAACATATATGCATAAAGCACCTATTGCCTTCATATCTGTCTGTCTATCTGCATGTAATAACTTGACTCCTATTTGACTCTTTCAGAAAGGTTTGTCGGACCCTTATAAATTTTGTTAAAATTGGAGCAATAGAAATCCAGCAAATTATTTCTTTGTCTATTGATCCACATATTATGTGGATGGATTTTCATGAAATTTTATATTTGGGTCATTTAAAAAGATTTGTCATGACTCCCAAATTTCAGTAAAAATCGGACAGATAGAAATCTGCACCTCCCCCAAACCATCCATGCACCTAGGCCCCCAGATAGCATTACACAGTCCTTGAATAGCAACAGGGATTGGTTGGGTATGCACATATGTATTATCTTCGGTTTTACTATCTACTCATATTTAGAGTTGTTACAATATAGATAGACAGTTGTGCCAAAGATAATAGGCACATTCTAACTTTCCAACCTGCCTATGAGTCTGATCAGGCTGAATACTTTTAACACAAAATAAATTGATTGAAAAAAATATTCTTTTCGTTTTCTTTTATTTTATAAATTTCAATTGATTTCCAAAACCTTTTACTTCATTTATTTTCTTAATTTCTGGTCTGTAAGTGGGATTCACTGAATTGTCATACACCAAATTGCTGTGGCTACCAAATCTGTCACATACAGCATAATGTCATCCACCAAATTGTCTCATACACTAAACTGTCATGCACCAAGTATTACATCCAATTTTACGTGACCCCCTTGGTGGATTCTGTATATTGTATTGGTTTTGAACTGGAATTCGTTACAAGAATTAGGAATTTTTGTGTTTTTTTGCATGTTAATAAACCTTTGGTTAATAAATCTTTCATGGATGAACTAGAGGAGAAAACAATAACTTGGGTGTTTTGTTCCTTGAAGGGGGAAAAAAAATGAAGCTTTCATGAAATTAAAACTGTATTCTAGCTTTTTGAACCAAATGAACAATATTATAGTTTTCAGTTACCATGTTTTGCTTTTAAGATGCTTGGTTTTATCATTATTATTCTATCCAGTATTGATAATCTTTGAAAAATGTAAATTTTGTATCTTGTATAAGGAATGAAATAATTAAATATTAAATTTTAAAGGCAGAAAAATGCTCAACTTAGTTTGTTAAATATATATTTTTTTAAAAATTCAGTTTTGGCAAAGTTTTAAATAGGGGTGGGGATATATGTAGTGCTTTGTATGCTTTGGATACTTCATTTCTGTTTTCATTTCATAAATAATTCTTTAATTGAGCTTTAAATTTTTTTATGGTTTCTTTTTGTGATTGCTTGATTATTATTAATGTTGTATATGTGTCAGTTTTATCAGTTCAAGAAGTAACCCTTTCAATTTCACAGCTTGGGCGGGGGGGCCCTTGCAAACTGTAGTTTTAGGAGTTCTTGCATATTGCAGGTTCAGTCATTATATAATGCAAATATAAGATTTTTGGTTCAGAATCATGTACCATAAATGACCTGGTCAGTCCTGCTGTTCACTCTGCAAAGGGTATCCTGTTTGGTACATGTGACCAACCAACTCCTGTGTTGGTTGTTAGTTCCAAAGGATGATGGCTTGAACTTTCTGGGTTTATTATTTAGATGTTTAATCTTTGGAGCAAAATAAAGTGCCATTCACGTCTATCCCAGACAAATAGGTGGGAATAACAAAATTAAAATTTGACTGAGGATAATCTTCTTCCTCCTACAGGCCTTAAATATTAGCATTGTGAAATGCAAATGCCCAGCTATTACTAGTATTCACTTAATATGTAAAGAGAATGAAAATTGCTGTGCAAATTTAAATATATATTTTATGAAATGTAATAAGTATTTTATAAGACATAATGAATATCTGCTATAAGATTCTGAGCCTATTTCTGATTGGCTAAGAATCTTTTGGTATTATTTGGTGTTTTTTGTTTTAGCTGTATCAGCTGGAGTTCCTATTTTAAAGGTATGCTAGCCAGTAGTGACTATGAAGGTACTGTTACGGTCTGGGATGCTTTCACAAGCCAAAAAATCAAGGTTTATCAGGTATGGATAAGCAGTATTAACATGTTATATTATATACTGAGTGGCCACTTTAATAGGTTCATCTTCCCTTTTCATGAAATGGAGAACTCCTTCAATAACAGCATCACATGTTCACAACGTATGACCTAAAATAGTTGGACAGATACTGTATGTTGGGTTGTGTGTGTATGTGCGCAAGTGCACACATGCACATGTGCAATTCAGCGTGAGAATGGGCAAGATGAAAGATTTAAGTGACTGAATGTGTTGTGGTAGTCAGCACTAATGCACCATCATGAGTATCTTAATAGGTTTCCATGTATAACTATGTCTTGGGTGTATCAAGATTAGTCCAATAATCAATAACTAGTCAGAAATAGCTTATTGATACAAAATGCTGACAAGATTTGTACTGAGTCAACAAAAGGCTACAGTCAGTCAAGTAACAATCCAATACAACAGTGGTAAATAAAGAATACACTACCTTGTTATGGATGGGGGTATTGAGTCCAACAGTTGAACCAGGTTCCACTCCTTTCATCAGCAAAAAACTAGAAGGTACAGTTACAGTGGGCTCAGGAACATGAGCACTAGACAGTGGAAGACTGGAAAAATGTTGCCTGATCTGGTGAATCTTGGTTCCTGTTGTAAGCATGAGCCCATGGACACATCCTGTTAGTTGTCAACAGTGCAAGTAAGTGGTGGTGTAGTGGTGTAATTTTTGTGGTGCATATCGGGGGTCCTCTTGAAGAGTCATTTATGTCAGTTATCTGGAAATTGCTTCTGACCAGGTGCATCCTTTCGTGGCTGCAATCTATCTCCATCTGCAAATGAGTCCTAACAGAATAAAACACCATATCACAAGACCAGAACTGGTTCCTGGAATATGAGTGAATTTGACTTATTGTAGTGGTTTCTCCATTCACCAGATCTCAATCCACGATCTCAGAGCATGTGTGGGATGTGATAGAATTATAGATCTGAAATCACCAAATTTGTAAACATGTTAGTGCATGTTGGCTTAGCATGGACTAGCATTCCTGACTTTTGAAACTTCGTTGAATTCATGCCACAACAAATCCAAGCTGTTCTAAGTGTTGTGGAGGTCTCCCCTACTTCCTATTAGGTAGTTGAACTATTCAAGTAGCCACTTAATATAATGTACAGAGTGGCTGTTTTTTATAAAAATGGCCTTGAATGTTGGTAATCATATCAGTGAAGATTTCTTGTGAAAACTGACATAAATGTTAAATAACTAATATGTGATGGATACAAAAATAAAAATATATAAAGTCAGTTGAGCTGATAAAAATAAAAGTGATAAAAGCACACAGCTAAAAATAAATAAGGATTGGTGAGATAAAAATAATAAAAGCAATGAAAATACAAGGTTCTGTGCAGCTTCCAAGCCTTGTGCATCTTTATGGGTTCTACAGTGAGCAGAACATCAGATTTAATAGCATTGGTATCACACGACAAAAGTGGCTGAAGTAGTATAATGCTTAGAGAGAGAGAGAGAATAGGAGGGTTTCTTGGGCAAGGTTAAATGTAACATACAGTAAAGCGTCGATAATCCGAACTAATTGAGACCGGGGATAATTCAGACTTCATTTTGTTCAAACTTATCAAAAATACAGTTCTGGACACTAAAAAAAAAAAAGGTTTAGTAAGTTTAGAAATAAAAACACTTAAGTTGTACAGCAGTACCCCACATAGCACTGATAATTGGTACCAAAACTATTCCGTGTTATGTGAAACCGTGCTGATTGAGGTATAATTATAATGGGTTTTAACTGAATGCATACCAGAGAAACAGCTTACAAACAAATTATAATAAATCTATAAACAATTTGCACTTGATAGCCAATTAAAAGGATTTGAAATTTAAAAACATATTGCAAAAATTTTATTAATGAAAAGGTAACACATGAGAGATGAGAAAAAAGCTTTATTGTTTATTTAGGTATTTCAATAATGAAGTCTGGTGAAGCTGTCTCTTCTTTTTCACGTCTTTGTAGCATCGAATCCTGTCTTGTAAAATTTGCCATATCTCGATGCTACGTTCAACATTTGGATCTCCATTCTTAATCGCCTCGCAAGCCATGTCAACCCCCCCCCCCCCAAAAAAAAAAACTTTCTTCAGTTCTTCTGCTGAAAATTGTTTTGATGGCACTTCACTGCTATCCACTTCAGAATCATTTTCCTCTTCTGCATATGCAGTTTGCTCGTCAATTTCAAGGACAGTTACATCATCTAATTCATTTGCATGTGACTCAATGCAGTCACGTACATTGGCAGTGTCGAAAGTTTCAAATCCCAAGTCTTTTCCGACCTTCACAACATCTTCGGAAATTATCTGAACTTGCGATTCAAAACCAGTGAAATTATTTACCAAATGGGGCAAAACATGCTGCCAAACAGAATGCATGTTGTTGGCAGTGATTTCTAGCCAAGATGCAGATATATTTTCGGTTGTATTTAAAGGGGTAAAAAATAAATTTTGAAATGAAAAGTTTGAAAAACCATCATGTCGTCTTGTCAGGATGGAATTAAGAATACTGAACACTGTTGCACGTTGCAGCTGACTGCCTGAAGGGAGCTTAAAGTACCATGTGCATGGTAGACATTAGAGTTGGCACCACAGCATATATGTATAGTACCTGTCTAGGCTATTGAATGAGTTTTAATATGTACAATAAATTTTCGACTTAAACTTAATTGAAAACCGTGAAACCTTTGCTGTTTAGTGTGCATTATAGTGAAACCTGTGCTGTTTAGTGTGCATTATAGTGAAACCTGTGCTGTTTAGTGTGCATTATAGTGAAACCTGTGCTGTTTGAAGCCATGCTAAACGAGGTATTGCTGTACTTACTTATTTTTATTCAGAGGTAACAAAACAAATGGAACTTTTGGCCACAATAGCACATATTTATAGTCCTTTAATGAAAATAATTATTTTCATTAAAGGACTATAAATATGTGCATTTGCTGCACCATTTTCGAACTTCATTTCTTTGTTGCCAGATCTCTCACGCTTTTCAGTAAGAGTAGTTGAGTTGGACAGTATTCAACTTGTTGCTCGTACCTATCCCTCACTTGGTAGAATCACCATCCTCCCCACTTGAGTTCGAGTCCTGTCAATGATGGGAGGAATTTTTATAGGCCTTTTTCACAACATGGCTGAATTAGTCGGTCTCAGGTGAGGGTAGCATGATTTGCTCCCCAAAACTCTGATTTTTCATCCAGGAAACAGGAAATCCACATCAGAACACACGTAATTTACAGATGCAATTTATACCCTTAGTTGCTGATGCTCCTAGAACGCATTACATCAACAGCAAACCATATCTTTTGGGAATGGGTCATTAGCTGTTCTCATAGTTCTTTTCTTTTCTTTTCTTTTCTTTTTTTTTTTTTTTTAAAGTTTCAATGGAACTTTAAAATTTTTTCCTTGTTTTTAATTTTTATTGTGGTTAACTTTCCAACCTCTTAATATCTAGTTAACAAAGACCCTCTTTCCCCTTTTAAAGTCTGTTTAAAATCTCCTCCATCTTCGATTTAATTGTTTAAAATTTCTGCTTCCTTTTGAAAGAAGATGACCATAACTTAAGTACGGTAAAATAAAACTGTAAATGTTCAGAATCTCGCCATTCCTATATCTAAACTTCGTAAACATTTTAGTCCGTATCTCACTTGCATTTATCATGTCAGTTGAAATTTCTGAATGCCGTGTTCTTTATCAATTGATGCTTATCTTTTTTTTTTTTTTTTTTTTTTTTAATTTTTTAGATTTTAGAACCCAAAAAAAAAAAAAAAAAAAAAAAAAAGGCAGCGAACAGAAATATCAGATTACAAAGTGTTAATGTTTAGTCAGTACTGTATATATATATTAATTAAGCTATGTACGTAAGCGTAAATATATTTTTATTTTGCTAACCTGTGGATTCTTCTGATTTTAATGTATCGTTTAATTTTGTTAATTGGTAAGGTAAAATAAAAGTAAAAATCTGTGCTTTACATCTTCATTTTTATAGCCTCTTGAGAATATTCCTTCAATTTTTGCTTATTACAATTGCTGTTTAATAGAATAAAAAATTCAATTCACAAATGTGATCACAATAACTGGCACTTACTGCAGTTATTTTAGGGCACCAGCATAAAAAAATAAATAAATACTGACTCATTCAGATTATTGATGTTCAGATTTCTGGTGCTGTATTGTAGTTTAAAATACTGTTCATATTCTGGATAGGCTAGAGCCTTAGGTTTTTGTCCACTACCTATCTCTCACTATTTGGATGTTTCTGAGTGCCTTGCCGGGGTTTTATGGAACCTTGCAGCAGCAGCAGTTCCTTATTGCTAACATGAAGACACCTATACTAATGCCGGGTGGTTTTGTTTATCGTACAAGGTGTGCCTGGATGCTCTCATGTGGGCAAGGAGACTGGAAGACCATATCACATTGCATTGGGGGGTGGGATATTAGTACTACCAGTGTCACTCATTTTGTCCCCTGATAAACTTAACCCTCATAATTATAATAGTGTCGAGCCATTCACCATTCACACAATTTCTGCCTATGCACATAGCTTGAGATGCTACTTGTTTTTTTGTTTTGGGCCTTAATATTAAGTAATAAAGGACTTACGTGCATCCATAAAGGCGCCTCTGTAGCCAGGTGGGAAGGAGCAGCAGTGCGTAGCACACGCTTCTTGATTAGACCGGGGTTCGAGCCTGTCACCACCAAATACGGAGGGTGCGGAAAGGTCAGGGAATGACCATCGCATTTCCCGGAGCAATATGGCCTTAGTTGCTAATGCTCCTAAAAAAAAAATCAAATATCATCCCATAATGAAGTCTGCAATCCTGTGATATAAGAAGCACCAGTGCAGCAGGAGACAGCATACATTGTTTCTAATAAATGTCATCTCCTACTGTCTGGTTCTTCTCTTTCCTTTTCTATTTTCTTTTCTCCCCACTTCCATTTAACACATGGTACCAGTGCTAATTAAGCTGATCTGTGCCACTCTGTAAAATTGATAAAAAGGCACAGCTTGTGTTTTTGTAATTTTTATTATTTTTATTTTATCTAACCTTAACTAATTTTATTTATTTTTATCTTGGAACTTGTGTATATTTGTTGCTTTTATTATTTTTATTTTATTAGATCTTAACAAAGTTTTTTATTTTTGTATCCATCATTTTGTTAAAGAGTTATTTTCCATTAATTCTAAGAAGTTGATTTAAAAAATTCCCCATTATTATTATATTATTAAAAAAATCATTAAGTACAACTACAATGGAAGCTCTGCAACTTCGATGCCCATTATGCCAGTGGGTCAAGATAACAATGCTATACTGCACAGTGATAATACTGGATGCATTTTTCACTCATTTAATACTTAATTGATATTAAGCTTATTTTTTAAAAAAATCATTAAAAGCATATTTGCTTTGTTTTTAATAATTTGTGTTGTTCTGCTAATGTATTTGTTATAGGTGAAATGTGCATAAGCTGTTATGATTAGATATGGATTTTATATTTCTACATTTGCTTAAAGCTTGTGAAGTTTTGTGATTCACAGTCACTTACCATTTCATTTGAGATGCTTTTACACTCTAGGACATCTGATGTGACTTACCTTGTAATTCCGCATTCTGCAACCTTTTTTTTTTTTTTTTAAGTTTGTAGTACAGTGCATACATTGTCAAGTATTTCAAAGTACATTGTATATTGTGAGTTTTATGGAGGAGGTACCTAAATCTCCCTCTCATTAATAACTGTTTTATCACACCTGGGAGATCATGGTAGAACTTAGGTTGTGGGATACTGTTCTAGTTCCCTGTAGACAACTAACTCAATTTCTGGTTTGCTTGTAGCATCATATGACAAAAGGCCAAGGCAAGGTAGTGGTCTCAGTGATCACAATCTGCTTCATCTGAATTCCTTATTGGGAAATCAGCTTTAAGAAAACACTTGGTGGCTTTCCTGTTATAAACTTTATTCCAAGGTAATATCATCAAGTTTTGTTAAGAGCGGTAATTTATTTTTAACTCTAGTGAGTTTACATTTGTAACAAAGTTTTCTGTGATAAAATTTTTTTGCATTTTACTGCACTCTGGACTATAGTTAGCCAATCTCAGATGAATCAAGTGAAATTCCTCCCCCACAAGTTAGTCTGTGTTTTTTGGCCCACACAACAAGCATTTAAATCAGTGAGCATGCACTTGTGGAGATATTACATCTGCTAAACCTACAAGACTAGCATACCATGTGAACTGACACACCATTATCCTAGTAATATATGCCAAATATCCATTCAAAAAACAAGTTGTTTCTTTTTATTTAGTTGATTGAACAGCTGTGTAAAAATCGCATTACTTACAAAGTTTTCTTGTGTTAATATTAATATACTTTACAGAGAGCAGGCTTTGCTTCCATTTATTTGAAGATTCTGAGGTTTGCCTGTTTTCTAATAAAAATAGATTTTAATTTTTATCAGTTATGTGTTTCTCCATCAAAATTGAGGCTTTTCATAGACAAATGTCAGTAAAATTTCATAGCATTGAAAATACCAGAAATTTGGGATCCTGCAATAATTTCAATAATTTTCATTCAATAAATTATATACTACAGTTGTGTCACCTGTATCCGTTGATTCAGCTACCCGCAGTTAACCACGAAAAAAAAAGAAAAACGAAAAAACTTAACACTTACTACTCGTGTGTCCAACACGATGCTTCCCTTTATTTTTTACAATGCCGTGTGGTGCCTCCATAGCCGAGTGGGCAGGAGCAGCAGTGCGTAGCACATTCTTCTTGATTAGCCCAGGGTTCAAGCCCGTGAACCACCAAATATGGAGGACGTGGAAGGGTCAGGAAATGACCACCGCATATCCCCAGAGGAATATGGCCTTAGTTGCTAATGCTCCTAAAAACCAAATAAAAACCATACGCAACAACGTTGTGTATGGTTTGGTCACAAACATTATAATGGTTCTTTAGAGATTTAACAGATGCATCGTTTTCAAACTTTTGAATAATTTAAAGTTTTTGTTTAATTTGAAAGCACAACCCTTGCATTTGCCCATCATTTTCATGATTTCTAAACAAAAAAAAAAAAAAAATTCCAACATCCCTGACATAAATAACAAAACAAAATTTGTCCTTTTGTGATGTGGTGGAACACAACGATCAACGCGATACACTAAATCAAACTAAACATTCGTTTTTTTTGTTTGTTTGTTTGTTTGTTTTGAGCGGTAAGTGGGGGTTCAAGATAATAGGTACATTAATCTCCCAATGATGACTTATAATGCCGGTTCTTGTCGCTTATTTACGACTTGCAAAATATCTGTTTATATCTATTCTAGTTAATACTTGAATTTTATGATTTCTGATTTTTTTTTTTTTTTTTAATTTGGAGTCTTGAAGTGTCCCAGTTAATCCAATCCCAGTAAATAGAGAGCCTGCTATACTTTATTATTACCGTATTTAATGTTGGTAATGTCTTACCGTGTGTTTAATTTATCAACTAAACTTTATTATACGTATGTATCTACAAGAAAATAACGTTATGTACAGGGTCAGCAGGTGTTGCTTATATCCGTGGTTTCAGCCATCCACGGTAGGTCTTGGAATGTATCCCCCGTGGATACAGGGGTCTTACTGTATATATAATAATATATACAGTGGCAGACAAAAAAACAACTACATCACCTTAAAAAAGTAACGTTTGTAACTTAACGTATATTGTTTGATTACAGTCATTTTTTTTTTTTTATGAAAACCCCAAACACGAAAGGTATCAAAACCTATAGTACTTAGTACCGTGCATGGGTTGAAGGAGAAGTATGGGGGGAGGGGGATGCTGGAAACTTTGCTCTAGAGACTAAACATGGGTTTCACCACTTCAAGCCTCCAATAAGCAAAGTGGTGGTATTTCACTGGTTGATGAAAGTCATCTACCACTGTTTGTCGCAAAGCAAAGATATTGCTTCAGATAACACTTCTGTTGCATCAGACAGTAACTGCACGGTACTGCATCAGCCTTTTCTATAAATACGGCATTGGAAGAGTATACACGCTGATTAGTATCCTGCTTTGCAGAGGTGTAAGCATGGCTCTATATTTTCAGTTGAAACCAAGAAAAAAAAGTGTAGCTGTTGCTCTGTCCCAGGTTTTTAATTAAGCAAGTAATTGCATGCTATCGCTGATAAATTAAAGCATGAAACCGGTGATGTGAAGAGAAGACCTGGATCAGACCATAAGAGAGTGATTATGCCTTCCCAAGATCGATATTTGAAACAGCTATGCCTTTGTAATTGCCATGCTAGTGCTCCTGATCTAAAACTGGACTTTGAGATGGCCTCTGGTGTTGAAACAAGTGCATGAACTATCCCAAAGATGGCTTTTGGAATGTGGTCTGAGACACCATCATCTTTATATGACAGTGTCATATAAAGAAGTATATTAGAAGACGAAAATTGGAGGCATACCATCTTGGCTGCGTAACACTGACTGTAAAGTTCCCCGCCAGTCAGATGGTTTGGGAATGCATAACAAGCAAAGGGATGGGGTGAATTAAGTTTATTAACAGAACAGTGAATGCAGAAACCTACACTGCTATCTTGGAGGAGTGCCTGAAACCCATTATTAGGGATCACCACACAGATGTCCAAAACTGCATTTATCAACAGGACTCAGCACCTTGCCACACAGCAAAATTGGTAGGTTTTATGCTGTTTAGATTTAATGATGTGTTTTGTTGTTCTTGTGTCACAAGGCTTAAAACATACACAAATGTTTTCTCTTGTTTTTATCTAAAGGCAAATTTCTGCACATCTATTCTACAACTGTCTTTCCTCAATTTGAAAGACAGTTGTTGAATAGATGTGTGGAAATTTGCCTTTAGACAGCGGGTGGTTGATTGGTGGAACAGACTTCCATCTTTTGTTTTGGAAGTTAATAGCCTAAATAAATTTAAGGCTGAGTTGGACAGGCATTTGAAACGAATGGAGGGGTGAAATGGGAGGGTTTTTTTTTTTTTTTTTTGGCTGATGCTCTATAAGCTTGCTTTCTTGCATTGTATGCCTCTATTAATGCTAATGCTATACCTCTGAAATGCTGGCATTACAGTGTTGGACTGGCCCGGCAACAGTCCACATTTGAACCCTATTGAAAATTGCTGGTACATTATGTTGTCTAAAATTGCTCAGAAGCCAACAAGTAAGATTCAGCTGCAGGAGAGCATTGTAAGGGTGTGGTGGTACCACACCCTTTATGGTTCCAGGTTTTCACATACTCTTCACTCATCATTCTCTTCACATATGGTTGCTCAGTTGGGCAACCGTATACCAGAAGTTGATTACTTTATGCCAGTTCATTGCAAGGGTGTAATTGCAGCTCGAGGAGGAACAACAAAATATTGAGGACTTATTTTGCTGATTTACAGTACATAATACTATTACGTTAACTTGTCATTTCAGTTTGTACCTGTAAATGCAGTAAAATGTATGTTTGGTTGTCATGATTGCCATTTTCATGATTTCTCATATTTCCGTTAATTACATATTTTACCCTTTGGGAAGATATTTATGGCAGTTAGATATATCAGGTGGAGTCCTTTTATTGATTTCATTCGCAGAGATATATATCCCATCTAACAAATGCATTTCGAACATTTCTGCAGCCCACAATGCAGCTCAAAACACATTATTTTCAAATTCACAAGTGATGCAGTTTATTTTTTTGTCCATCACTGTATATATAATACTAATAACATGATATTATTGTAACGTGTGAAAATAGGTTTTATTAAACTCATATAGAATACAAGTTCAATTTCTACACTAGATTGTTTGTAGGTGATGTTTCAGGATTTTTACCAAACCTCATCATCAAACTATAGATGCTATGGGAAGTGGGGTAATAAAACATGTAACAACTAAGTGAAATAAATTAATAGACAATTAATCAGAAGTAATTACAACTCGAAATCATTAATTTTTAGATTATATGTTATAAGATGAAATGATGAGCGTTCAGAAGTTAGATATGATAAAACAAGATAAAAAAAAGTAACCATGAAAACTGTACATATCCATGGCTTTTTTGGATGTGGTCCTTTTATTTTCCCAACTCTGTTCAGTAATTTTCTTTTTCTAATCTGAGCAACGTGTGTCACAATCATTTGACTGGCTGCAACGATGTCTTTCCTAAAATTGAGGTTTCCACACCTGTACAGACTATTACAAGAATAGAGAGGAAGATGTAATACAGATTTAATGGTTAGACCATATCTGGAATACTGCATATAGGTTTGACAACCTCATTTTATGAAGGATCTCTTGGAAAGGGTGCAGAGAAGAGCAACAAGATTAGTTGGGGCACAAAAGGATATTTTTTTACTAGTTCTATAAATTGCAGGCTCTGGAAACTAGGACTCTGCATAACGACCTAACTGAAATGCATAAGGCATTAAAAGGGTAAGCAAACTAAATGCTGATGGCATCTCTACTCATTCTCAGATAACACGCACATGCACTCACAAGTGGACATAAATTTAAATTGGAAAAAGATGATTTCAGAATAGATGTATCGAAATTTGCATTCAGTCAAAGAGTAATTGATTGTTGGAATAAACTTGCTAGTATTTTAGAAGTTAGTTTTAAAAAATTTAAAGGTCAGAACAAATTGTTGGCAGGAACAATCAAATTAAGTGGTTTTTTATTTTTTTTTTTTAATTTTGGCTCGTGCTGGATAAGTTTTGCTTCCTTGCATCATGTTGCCAATACTAATACTATCTGAATATTGTTTCCTTAAATTTTATTGAAGATTGTCTTAAAAATTTTATTGAAGATTTTATTTCATTGTCATCAACAGCTGTTTGTATACACTTCAGGATTTAGACCTCTCCAGTATGCTCTGTTTTGCTTCTTTCTCATCCATCCATCCATTCGAGAGTTCCATTCTTCTTTTGGTTCAAACATACAGGTATAAATGTCTTTATTCTCTCTCTCTCTCTCTCTCTCTCTCTCTCTCTCTCTCTCTCTCTCGGCATCCACTTATGTTTAGTGGTGATCCTTAGCATTATATTTTTTCTAGCTTTCTGTTTTTCTCTGAATTACTAAAAACTTGTCCATCTGCATATTTTGGTTAATATCTATGTTTCTGAACCACAAGTCATTGCAGGTAGAAAGTATTTTCTTTGGGCTAATTATATTGATTCTGTCTCCAAGTTTGTTACCACGTTTTTCATATATGTCCCATTGTGCTTATTCTTGTGTAAACCCCACAGTCTTGTCCTTTTGTGCCTTGGCTTGGATATTGTATTTACGTTTCTTGATTGTTTCATTTCCTATGTTACCAGTCATTATTAACTTTTACAGTTGTATTTGGCGTCTTCTCTTAATTCACATCTTTTGGTTCCCTAGGTATATTTGCCAACAGTGTGATATAATACTGTTTGCCTACTTTTTTCCTCTGCATCTAAAAAACTGGGTTTTCTCTTTCTCTCTCAGCGTTACTTTTCTTTCAAACAGCTGTTCACTCTGTACAAATGACAAATCCGCCCTACCATGAAAATTACTACTGAAAATGTGCTGTTCAAAATTATTTATTTTTGGGATGAGCTGATATATAAATCTGCATGATAGAACATTTTAAATATTAATTATTCATATGATTTTAGTGTGTGGTATTTCTTGAAACATTCACCAGGTTGCAATCCGTGTTTTGTTCACAATTGAGATTCCTAAAAGCCAGAAAAACAACATTCTCACCATTTCATTGATTTCTGAGTGAATTACTGGCACAGTATTGACCAGCCCTGTATTTCTCACCCATATTTCTTTTGTATTCACATATAGTGACTGGCTTTTCAGTTCAAAAGTTTTCCCTCCTTTTACTTTTTTTTGTCACCTCAGTTTTTGTTATTGTAGAAAGCATAAGTTCAGTTATTTTGCCTTTCCATGCAAACACTTGAACTTTATCTCTTTTCGAAAACCAATGATTTTTGTGTTTTTCTTTGTAGTCTTCATTTATTATACCGATCCTTTCCTGTTTCCATGAACAGGCACTGTTATGGAAAACAGGAAAGGATTATTTTTTGTATATTTAGTTTATAAAGTTCTGCTGCTAGTTGAATACTAATGTAAAATTGATCAGTGAATAAATGAAATCCACTATCTTCAATACTTTGAAGCAGCTTTTGGGTGAGATGAAGCATAATCCTTAAAAATGAAAGTCAGGTCTGGTCTTATGTTGTCAGTAGTATTCTTTTCAAAATATGGCACAATAGCTGACACATAACCTATTTCTGGTTCGGCTAAAACAAATACATGGCCCCCACTTTGTTAGCTTTTAAGGTTTATAGAATTTGAATGAAATTGTACTCCTGAAACCAATAGTACTTTCATATAATCAACATTTCTGCCTACAACAAAATGCTAGCAGAATTTTTCATTCAGATAAACAGTATTTTTTAATTTAGATCCCAACTATGAATTCCTTTTGTCTACACCTTTATTGGTGGGCAGAGATGCAACACCCAAAGTATCTGCACAAATCACTTAACTCCTGGTCCCCAACCATTATGATGAAAAAACAGCAGACTCTGGTGTAAACCTCTTTAGCTTATCCATTTGTATAGTAAAAAGAATCATTCTACTCTGATAGTTGAAACTGATATATCAGTTTTGTATCAGAATTGCTCTGTAGACTTGTAGTTATTCAAAAACTAATTTTGTTGATACATCTTTAGAATTTCTTAGAAGATTATATAGTAAAATATATTTTTGTTCAATGCTTATAGGAACATGAAAAGAGATGTTGGAGTGTGGATTTCAATCGAGTAGATACAAAGTTAATAGCATCTGGTTCAGATGATGCCAAAGGTAAGAACACTGTTTTCTTATGCTAATGCATTTGCCACCTTAAGTGTATTTAATAACAGTGTAAGTAATTGAAACCCAATTGAATCAGGAAATGGAGGGAGAGAGAACAGTGTTGACTCTTTCCAAGAAAGCTTTGTTAATTCAAGACAAGGGGCCAGAATGTAATTAGATTCAAATTACAGCCACTCCCCAACTTACGGAAATTCGACTTTATGTAAATTTTTGCCGGCCAGTGCAAACTTAAAAAAATCATGGAAACGTATTTTGCATCCCGTAGGAATAAATGGAGGTATCATCAAAATATCATAATGTAAACCCAATAACACACATTGTTTTTTTTTTGTTTTTTTTTTTGATAATTCGTTTCAAGATCTTGGAGTTAATTTTTGCTATATAACTAAGTTATCTCTCTAAAAGGTCATTTTTATGATGGAAATTACACTACACGTTCATTGTTATCATATGTTCTATTATAAGAATCAATTTGAATGCCTTTGTGATATTTTTCAAAAACACATTTCTGGAGGTCATTATCATAAAACAATAAAAACAATTTTTTCACTTTCCAGTTGATTGGGCTTTTCTGTTAGTGCAACCTGTTATAAACAGGTAGTCAAGTTGATCTTATTGCGTTTGTGATAATACTGATAACTGGAATTCTGTGGATTTTTACATTATTGTATTATGATGAAATGAGTCCCTTTCATTGAAATCTTCAGTCATGTAAAAAACAAATAAATTTTCAGAATCTTCTCTTCATTCCTATTTACTTATTACAATGGTGAAGAAAAAGAGCAAGCATGGCATGGAAATGAAACAAAATTGATTTAGAAATGACGATTATTAATTAAGAAGTACGAAGCAGGAAAAGTTTGTCATCTATTGCACGGGTTAGGTCTCACTGCTTTAACAGTGAATACTATTTTAAGGGACAGTTCCCATATAAAAGAACATGTTATCGGATCAATGCATTTAAGATCAACAGTGTTCAGGTGCTATATCGAAGATGGAAAATCAGATTTAGAAGCAAGTGCCCCCGAGTCTAATGGCCATTCAAGCAAAAGCAAGAAGTATTCGTGAAGACATTAAGGATACGTGTGGTGAACCCCAAGCCAAGTTCGTGGCAAGCAAAGTGTGGTTTAATAGGCTCAAGCATCGCTCTGGTTTCCAAAACATTAAAGTATGTGGTGAAGTTGCCAGTGCCGATTCTGCAGCTGCAGAGAAATTTTGAGATGTGTTGGAGAAAACCCTTCTAAATTTCCACAGCCCTCAACTTCTGCAGCGGTGTGCTTATCAGCTGGAGAGTTAATTCTGGCAACGATGCTCTAAAGGTAAAACTTGCTGACATTATTCCTGTCTCCTCTCTCGTTTTGTAATTTTATGATTTTGTACACTTTTGTAATTTTTCCTGTGCATGAGATAAAAAAATTGAATAAATAATTCTATTTACATGTTCGTCGAACATTTCTTTTTTGCTTCAATCAAATTTGTGAGTGACTTCAATCAGTTTTCCGACTTACATAGAGTTCCACAGAATGCAACCCTTACATAAGTTTGGGAGTGGCTGTAAATGGTTTCAAATAATCTTATATTTAATTTGACACCAAAACTTCATTTGTAGTTTCAATTCTTATATTAGTCTGATTTTTAATAAACCTTAGAATGGACCATTCCTGAAAGTTATTGTGAGTTTCATCTGGAAGCAGCTGATTGAAATGTAAGAAGTAATTTTTAATAATGAGTTTAGCAAATGGTGTAACATATTCATAATATATGTTTACATGATCTATAAAATAGATGAAAACTGAGCATCTCTTTAATAAAAGGATATTATCCTAGTGATTGTGTTGTTGGCAGGTCACCTGACAGGTGACCCTTGAAAATAACTATCATGTGTTGTTAGCCATTGATTACCAATTAAAAATCGGAAATTTTTTCTACCTTCTTAAATATAGTCTAACTTTTACTTCAAGTCATCTCTGAAGTGATTTTTTTATGGTTATTACAGAGTAATTGGGTGCAAGAGTCTGCCATGAAGTTTTGAATTACATGATTCTTTATAGCTTCAGGTTATTTTTGCTCTCCCACTATTTAAGTAAACATCTACAGTTGTATTTGAAAGATGATTTATTTTCCCACAGTAAAGGTGAGAACACAAAACCTGATATTCTCTCATGATGGTCACTACTTTGTGGGAAGGCAGCATATATAATTTAAAATTTCATGTGCTGTGAAATGCACCAGAAATAAAATACATTTTGATAATGGACATGAATAATAGTTTGCATATATACATATATATATATATATATATTTTTTTTTTTTTTTTGTATTGATTTATCTAAATGTATGTTGTTTCCATAAGCAGTCCATGTCTGGCTATACAGTTAATGGGAGGCAAAGTTAGGAAAGTACTTAGGATAGCAATAGACACTCCTAACATTATATTAGCCAGTAGTAGGAGCAACTAGCACAGGTTACTTGGGATAGTAAAAAAAAAATATACTATATAAAACAACATACATTTTGCCTCCCATTAGCTGTATAGCCAGACATGGACTGCTTATGGAAACAACATCTGGTCCTTGAGGTTGTCACAGACATTCTCTCAGATATGCCAGACAAGCTGTACTTGCTACTTGGTAGTCTACGCTGATGGAACTAATATTTGGGTGACGCTCAAGTCAACTGGACCCAATTTTGGCGAAGTCCGAACGGTCTGTGACAGCCAAATCCTCTGCTTGCAACTTCACGATGTTGGAACTGTTAGTAATCCTGGGTATAACCTCCGTGCACAAGTGCATGGTGGGTGACCACCAGGTGTGAACCAACGTAAACAGTGGTTGAGGTGTGGCAGAATGCTGCCCCTCTATGTTACCAGGCAGTACTAGGTGATAGATGACTCTCATCAACCAGTGCAATACCACCACTTTGCTTATTGGAGGCTTGAAGTGGTGGAACCCATCTTTAGTCTCTAGAGCTAAGTTCCGATCACTCCTTCCCCATCTCTTCCATCATGCAGTATGATTGATGACTTTTGAGGTTATGATGAACTTTGTGGCGAGATCCATTATTCCTTACATTTCGAGGGTACAGCTCTAAAACGATGTTCGCAGGCTAGCCGCTAGTTAGTACACCAGACCGAACCTATTGGTAGCTCTCTAGGAGGCTTCCGGATCAGCTAGTGTATAATCCTGCTACCTCTACTCCGCCAGATAGTGACTGGAGGGAATCAGAGTAGTGTGTATGCGGGGCATTGTCGAGGCCACGTTATGTCAAGGATCTGGGTATATTCTTACCATGTGTATGCCATATCCAAAAATTTAATTACTTCATACAACCTGTCCCACTCACTTTTTCTTTCTATTGAATACACCATGAATTGTCAAACTAATAGAGCAAGCTTATCTGCGAAAAGATCTAAACCTCCCAAACACTTCCTAATTCATTTCACAAATATACGTGGTCTCAATTCTAATCTCAACGATGTCCATTTCCACTTACAGTCTGCCAAACCCCATATACTTTTTCTGACAGAATCTCAGTTATCGGTTGATTCAACTACTGCTCATCTCAGATGCCCAAATTATTCGCTGTGTGTGTGCGCCTCTGTAGCCAGGTGGGAAGGAGCAGCAGTGCGTAGCACATGCTTCTTGATTAGACCGGGGTTCGAGCCCATCACCACCAAATACGGAGTATGCGGAAAGGTCAAGGAATGACCACCGCATATCCCTGAGCAATATGGCCTTCGTTGCTAATGCTCCTAAAAACCAAATAACAACATTATTCGCTGTATGATTCCTTTCGCCTCAAAGGTGGTACTTGTGAATATGTCCGTTCTGATATTCCCTGTCAGAGACTTGGTATTTTGGAATCTCCTCTCTTTGATCTTCTCTGTCTTAAAATCTCTCTACCTCATTGTGTCAAATTCATCTGTTGTCTCTACCGTTCTCCCAACTCCACTAATCACTTGGAGCTCTTTGACTTCCTCTCTTTGCAACTTGACTCTCTCCAATCCAACTTTCCTAACAGTGACCAAATTTTCCTTAGTGATTTTAATGTTCACAACTCCAGCTGGCTTCCGTTTTCTAGTCACACCGACCCAGCTGGTCAAGATGCTGAGGCTTTTGCAATTACTAATGACCTTGCACAGATTGTTCATTTACCTACTAGAATATGGGACAATCCTAATCATACAGCCAACACGCTTGATCTTTTTCTCACAAACAACCTTTCTAAGTACACTGTCAAAGTGAGAGATCCTTTAGGCACGTCAGATCACAACTTGGTGATTCTCTTCTCCAATGGAGCCTTTATGTCATGGCTATTCCCAACCTCGTTTGGCATTACAAGAATGCAAAATGGGATGACCTGCGAGATTTCTTTTCTTCTTTTCCTTGTCGGATTACTGTTTCAAAACTTCTGATGTCAATGGTTTGCTCAGATCATGTCAGTGAAATTATTCTTGCAGGAATGGAATCCTTTATCCCACACTCCACTTTAAAATTTCGTCCTTTTATCTAAACCTTGGTTTTCCAATAAATGTGCTAAGGCTGTTCAAGAGAAGAATGTTGCATATCGTCATTGGCTTGTTTTTAATTCTTCAGTTTGATTTTCTGCCTACACCAAAGTTCGCAACAATTGTAAAGCAGTTATTAATCAGTCCAAACTAGAGTTTGAACAGGCTAAGAGTAGAAAACTTGCTTCTTGCCCTAATGGCAGCCGAGCATTCTGGCCTCTTGCCAAAGCTATTGGCTGCAACTTTTGCCCATCTCTGCATCCACCTCTGTCCAAACCAGATGGTTCTGTTGTCACTTCAGCCAAGGATAAAGCTGACCTGCTAGCATTCCATTTTTCTTTCAACTGATGTATTAATGATCTTGGTAAAACACCTCCCTCCATTCCCAACACACTCCATTCAATGCCTCCTCTGGTCTTTTGTCAAAAGGATGTCAGAAGGGTTTTGATGAATCTTGATGCTAAGAAAGCCCCAGGTCTCGATGGTATTTCTCTACTTCTTCTCAAAACCTGTGCACCTGAACTTACTCCTATTCTTTGTCGCCTTTTTTCACTTTCTTATTCCAAAGGTATTTTTCCTTCTGCTTGGAAATTTGCTCATATCCAGCCAGTTCCTAAAAAGGGTGACAAATCCCTCCCATCCAATTATTGTCCCATTGCAATTACTTCTACTCTTTCTAAAATAATGGAGAAATCAATTAACCGCCAACTCTTAAACTACCTAGAAACCTGTCTGATCAACGATCGCCAGTATTGATTCCGTCAGTGTCGATCCACTGGTGATATTCTGGCTTATGTTACCCATTTATGGACTAATTCAATGGAAAGGTTCGGTGAAACCCAAGTAGTTGTTCTTGATATCTCCAAGGCTTTTCGATCATGTTTGGCATAAAGTCTTCTATACAAACTTTCATCTTATGGTTTGCCATCTGTTTTTTGTAATTGGTTATCCAGTTTTCTCTCTGATCGCTCACTGAGGGTGATGGTAGATGGCTCTCTGTCTTCTAACTTCTCCACTAATGCCAGTGTCCCCCCCCCCCAAGGTTCAGTTCTTTCCCCCACTCTTTTCCTCTTGTATATTAATGACCTTCTTCCATTGACTGGAAATCCTATCCATAGTTTTGCCGATGATAGCACATTGCATTCCACTTTCCATTTTGAGAAACCTTGTCCTGCCCAATCAGCTTAAACTTCTCGAAAATCTGCTGCCAATTCCTTAAATGCGGATCTTCAGGTAATTCTCTAGTGGAGCAAAGACAACTTAGTTGATTTCAATCCTTCTAAAACTCAGTCTTGTCTTATATTTTGCAAAAAGGATTCTTCTGCTCCTATTTATCTTTGGTGACACTCCGATTTCTAGGCAAAATGATATCTGTTTTGGGGATTACTCTGACTTCTAATCTCTCTTGGCACAAGCACATTACAAATATTGCTTCCTCTGCATCTAAAAAACTTGGTTTTCTCTTTCGCTTTTGGCATTTCTTTTCTTCCAAACAACTGTTCACTCTGTACAAATTGCAAATCCGCCCTACCATGGAATATTGTTCCCACATCTGGGGTGGTGTCCCCAAAACCTCTCTCAGGCTTCTTGATTCCATTCAGAAGAGGGCAGTTAGATTAATTAATGATTCATCTCTAACAGAGTCTCTCCACTGTCTGTCTGTCTCATAGACGTTCTGCTGCATGCCTCTTCTACAGATATTTCTGTGGGCACTGTTCTTCTGAATTGGCTGCTATAATTCCTGCTCTCTCTTTCAAAACAGTCCGAACACGTGCAGCCACCAGCCAACATCCATTTACTGTCCAATTTCAAACTCACAGAACCAACTTTTCATCTTCCTCGTTTATTCATTCAACTGCCATTTTCTGGAACAGCCCTCCTTCGTATGCATTTCCTATAAATTACGGTCTACAGAAGTTCAAGTCCAATATCAACAAATATCTTCTTTCATCTTCTCAACCTCCAACCCAAGCACGGTACTAAGTAGTATAGGTTCTAATACCTCTCGTGTTTGGGTACATTAAAAAAAAAAAAAAAAACCCTATATATTTAAATTCCAAGGCCTTCCATTGTGGTTGAGGAAACCTAGTGTAACTGCACGCTTTGGATTTACATGATATATGGTAGACAACAGGGAGCAAATACTGCATCGGTCTTCATGCAGGATAAAAAGAACCGTACACTCCATTTGGGTGGGGGGGGGGGGCTGTAGAAAATCCAGTACAAGAGAGTATTGGATTTTCAATAATCCTACAGTCTCTGTTGTAATTTGCATGCTAGGAATATTGTAATATCCCTAACCTTTGCCACATATTGATGAAGGATTTAAAATTAATAAATGTACCAATAAAAGATGCATGATGTGTCCAGCTATGGCCAATGAGCCAGCAAAAACGGAAGACAGCCATGAATATATTCCATTCTGCAAAACAGAATGAAACTTATTAATTAACAATATGTCTATTAACATGCAATGTGTGTGTGAGGTGCAATACGTTGGACAAACACAGAATCCATTACACTTAAGAATGAATGGATGTAGATTACATTGCAACAACAGTAAAAAATATGAAACAGACATAGAGCTCATACATTTCAACAAGCACGGATTTGACAATGTGAGCATAAAGATTTTAGCAATCATCGAATCAGCCTTGCAAAGAGAAACATTACAAGAAATATTCATATAACACAGTATAACACAAAAAAACCCTTTATCCATATGGACTGAATAACCGGTTCCACAACACACATTTAGTGACTAGTGACCACATGACTACACCCAGATGTATTGCAAATATCTTTAACAGTGTGGACATATTAAAGAAAGCACAGAACCAATCTCAGAGAAAAACAAGAGGCAATGGGAAAACTAAAAACAGATTTGTGGATCTTAGAAAAATGTTATCAGACTGGACCAAGAAGCGATTCACATCAGATCAATAAAATTACAAGTATTTAGCCTAAAACACAGTAAATTAAAAGCCCTAATTAGATTTACCAACACAGTTAAAGTGAAGAATCTACATCTAACCGGCCTCATTATGGATATAGGAAAACACAGAATACTGTAGAATTAAATTTGTATACAAAAGATCTGACCAAGTAAGATGGATAAATATTTTACAAAAATACTAAAGATTATTACCACCACTAAAGTCGAGTATAGCCATTATTCCTAGATATAGCCTCCACCCTCCCATTGGATTAAGAATTTGTAATTATAAAGCCATAGCGAAAGATTTAGATACAGCACAAAACTGTTACTGCAACCAAACCAAGTACAAAAGGTTTATAAATACAGACCATCAACATGTTCTTACAGGCAATTTAGAAATAATAGAAGATAAAGATTTAAGGAACCTTATGAAACAGGGTTTTAAATTTAGGCCCAACTACTAGAATAATTGGAATCAAGTAAGAATATGTTAAATATGAAATACCAATCGAAGAATTCAACGGTTGGAATAGAGGTGTACTGGATGACAGCACAAACCATATCAAAAACATTGAACAAACGGCAATAGTTAATTATGCAAACATAAATAGGCAGATTAAAGAATTACAAAATAAATTCATAATTACGAGCATAGATAAAGCCACCAATAACTTTGCTGCCTTTATATGTAAAAAATTCTATGCTGAGACACTGGAAGATGAAATTACTAAAAGCAACACATACAAGAAAATCAGTAACAACATGAGAAGCACAATGAACAAAATACTGGCAGTACACAAAAAATTAAAAGCAAGAATTGACAATACTAATTTACCGTTCTTATATATGATACCCAAATTCCATAAAACACCAGTTAGTTTCAGATTTATTACCAGCAGAAGAAATTGCTACACCAGTGTCATAGCCAATAAGTTCGAAAAAATACTAAAACAAATATACGTGAACGTAGAAGAAACTTGGACAATAAATAGTAATGCCGAAGTGATACAATATATCAAAGAACATCATAATACAACCAAATAGAAACACATGACTTCTCCAACCTATTCACTGCCATACCATAAGAAAAACTCAAAGTAATACTGGACACATACTTCAGAGATCATGAAGAAAAATTAATAATAAATGATAGCCAATGGGCAGTGTATACAGATTTTTGCCTATTCAACAACTACATATACGACGGAAAATACATATATAAACAAGTGTTAGGCGTGCCAGTGGGATCCAAATTCTCAGTACTGGCAGCGAACCTTTTCCTACATTACTACGAAAAGGAATGCAACAAAAAGAATAAAAACCAAATTAAAACATATAGATATATCTACGACACGATTTCCTTTGACAGCAACTTAGAAGAGGTCAAAAAGGATATCTATCCCAATGATCTAACCTTAACAAAAACAAACAGAGTCAGCACAAAGGTAATGTTTCTAGACCTAAATATAAATATCAAGATGATTAATCAAATAGAAATAGGAATTTACGATAAAAGAGAAGAGTATAATTTTGAAATAATACACCTTAGCCATTTGGAGTTCAAACATACCAATTAAAATACAAAGAAACCTAATAACTTCACAAGCAATAAGAATATGCAATAACAGTAATCTTAAATTTGAAGCACTTGGGACATTAAAAGACAAGCTTACTAAGAATAAAATTCCGGACAGATTCATCGATAAATACTTAAGTAAGGTAATAAAAAATGAATCAAAAAATTATATGATAGAGGAAGAATGGCAAACATCGACAGAACCATTTTGTATATAGTTTGTATATATTTTTGTAAATAAATTTAATTTTTGCCTACATGGGCTGTTCACTCCCTGTAGTGTGTAAAGACTACCTGTAGTGTGTAATACGGGTGGGCAGCTTTATGATTGGCTTATATCTTAGTATAATTTAGTTTTGTCTTAGTATTATTTTAGCTACGTTAGCTAGTTTTTTTTCCATGAGCCAAGAACCAATGTGATGAAGACAGTAGTATGCCCTCATCACATTGGTTTATCTTGGACCGTAAGAGGTCGCCACCTATGCCCATGACTAGGGTGGCAAATTTAAACAATCGTTCTCACTTTTTGATTCTGGCTGCTACGTGTGGGTAAGTCCTAGCAGCAACTTTATATAATATATATATATATATATATATATATATATATATATATTTTATATATTGTTAAAATCTAACTAGCAGTAATCGTCAACAGCTTAAAAGTTTAGGTAACTTAATGTATATGCTACAGTTTCCTGTACATTAGATAAATTCCTTTCTTTTAAAAAAACTTTTTGGCCCCCAACACAAAATTATATGTACACGAACCTATTGAAATGTTAATGGCAGCATATATGGACTATTTTGGTACAATTTACTGAAATAGTGAAACGGTGTGGCATCCTGAAGGGATACCATTTCACATATATCTGCCCAGTTACCTTCTAAATTTTAATTTTTAAATAATATGTTTAAAAAAAATTTTAATTTTGAGTTCTTATTGTTAGTTGGTTTATATATTTCTAATTATAATAGTTAATAGCTTTGGAGTTAATTTAAGCATTAGAGTAGACATTAACATAACATTTCGGATATACAGAGATACCAAGACATCTCCTTCCAAATTGCAAAAACCTACCCAATCCAGTGCCATTACTAATACGGACTGGAACTTGTACCCCCCTGGATTACCTGAGCACCAACTGTATTTTCTTCAATCATATTCTTTTCACTGTCCTTCCCCTAAAAATCTTCAACACTCTGAGCTATTAGTGCAATACGAGGGCAGGAATGTCTGTTGCTATCCTAAGTACTTTCCTAACTTGACCTCCCATTAGCTGTATAGCCAGACATGGACTGCTTATGGAAACAACATACATTTAGATAAATCAGTACAAAATATATACTTACTAGCTCTATCTTTGCAGCCAGCACAAGATAGGCAAGTATTTTCGAACAAATATATTTTTATTTTTAAAAAATTACTTAAGCAAATAATCCCTTTGAAGATATATATATAGCAGACTCTCGATTTACCGGGTTCAGATTAACCGAGACACTCGGTTAATTCAAGTAATAACAAGAATAGGTGCAAACAGATGTTTTTCAAGTTGTAAATAAGCGACAAGAAGCGGCATTATAAGTCGTCATTGGGAGATTAATGTCCCTATTACCTTGCAACCTCTGCTGTCTTCACAACCGCCGCTCAAAAAAAAAAGAAAAAGAAAAAAAAAGAGACAAATGTTTAGTTTTATTTAGTGCATCGCGTCGATTGTTGTGTTCTGTTCCACCGCAAAAAGACAAATTTTGTTTCGTTATTTATCTGAGGGATCTCAATTTTTTTTATAGTAAATGTTTTTTTTTTTTAGAAATCGCAAAAATTATGGGCAAACGCAAAGGAGTTGCGCTTTCAGTTAAACAAAAACTTGAAATTATTGAAAAGTTTGAAAACAGTGCATCCGTTAAATCTTTAATGATGAACCCTTATAATGTTGGTGACCAAACTATACGCAACATCGTAAAAAATAAAGGGATGCTATTAGATTTAATATCGACATCGCAAAAAATAAAGGGAAGTATAGTACTGAACGGGCGAGTAGTACAAGGTAAGTTTTTTCGTTGTTTATCTATCGGCACATTTTTTACGTAGGTTGCTGAACAGTTTTCAATACAGTAAGTCCCCGACATGCAACTTCGGACTTAATTTAAATTTTTTTTTAACTTTTTTTTTTTTTTTTAGGATTGTAAAATTTAAAACAAAAAAAATAAATAAATAAAATAAGCAATCAATAATGATGATCATGGCACGCACAAATTCCACAAGTGAAATACAGAGTAACAACCAAAAAAATAGGAAAGAAGCGAAGATTCTTACAATCTATTTGTTTTTTTTTTATATATGACTGAAGATTTCAGTGAAGGGGACACATAGGGGCACCTCCGTAGCCAGGAGCAGCAGTGCGCAGCACACACTTCTTGATTAGACCGGGGTTCAAGCCCGTCACCACCAAATACGGAGGATGCGGAAAGGTCAGGGAATGACCACCGCATATCCCGGAGCATTGTGGCCTTAGTTGCTAATGCTCCTAAAAACCAAATAACAACAACAACAACAAAAGAGGAGGGGGGGACACATTTCACCACAAAAACGTAAAAATACACAGAACTGCAGTTATCGGTATTTTCGTAAATGCAATAAGATAAGTTTACTACCGTTTATAATTAGATGCACAAACAGAAAAGCCCAATAACACGGAAAGTGCAAATTATTTTTATTGTTTTTTGGTAGTGACCTCCAGAAATGTGCTTTAATAAAATGTGAGCTTGCACGGGGTTGATAATAGTGAGTTTTTGCCTTAACCCTGTGAAGTTCTTTACAGAAAATTCATTTTGACCGTTATCATGGTGCCAACTAAGAGAATAAGTGACAACGGTACTGGTAAATCTACCAAGAAAAGAAAAACGATCGATTTGGATCAGAAAATTAAACTAATAATCAAGTATCGTGCCGAATTCAGATTTGTCAATAATAATATAGTAGCAATATGTTATTAGTCATTCCCAAGTTACGCAAAACTCTACGAAGTAAGAAGTCCTGGAACATATCTCTTATGTATGTCGGGGACTTCTGTATTTTTGGATTAACCTGGAAATCGATTATCCGGGATTTCTTTTTTACCATCTATCCCGGAAAATCAAGAATCTACTGTATATATATACATATACAGGGTGTCTCAAAAATATTGGTACAAACGTTTAGGGGAGATAGGTAACATCTAAAGGAATGTGAATCGCATAGGAACCCATAACTGGAAACGTCACCATAAGTCGGTAGACGGGCGCTGTTCGTCAGTTCCCGAGAGGGAAAATTTCTGGTTTACTTATTTAAGCAGTAGTCACTGCACGAAGAGCATGCTTCGCTATACGAACTGTGAGCTGGCAGACATGCAACTAGTGTATGGATTAGCAGAGAGCAATGGACGAGCCACTCAACGAATTTATGGAGAATGCTTCCCAGACAGATATGTACCAGACCACCGTTTGTTTGCACGTTTGCATCAAAATTTGTGCAATTATGGGTCATTTAGAGGTAACAGGAGTAGTGCGGGCAGACCACGTTCGACGCAAACCTGCCATGCCGTCCAGAATAATCCTACTACCAGAACACGTGCCATTGCCTCTGCCTTAGGATTGTCTCGTTGCAGTGTACAGCGTGTCTGGCACGACGATTCCTTACACCCCTTTCATCTCCAAAGGGTTCAGTTACTGCTCCCCAAGATCATCCTGCATGTGTGACTTTTGCGCAGTGGTTTCTCCAAGAAAGTGTTAAAGACTTGAATTTTCCAGCCTATGTTTTGGTCATGGATGAGGCTTATTTCACTCGGGAAGGCTTATTCAATCTGCTCATGTGTGGGCAGGTATGGTCGGTGACTGCTAAGTCGGCCCATACCTGTTATCATCTCACATGAACTCCGCTAAATATCGGATCTTTCTTGAACAAGTTCTACCAGGGTTACTTGACGATGTCCCAGCAAATGTGAGATGCAACATTTGGTTTCAACATGACAGGGTTCGTGACCATTTGAATGGGCGTTTTGGGCATCGATGGATTGGCCATGGTGGACCCGTTGCCTGACCCGCATGCTCACCTGATTTATCGCACCTTGATTTCTTTCTGTGGGGGGGCCCTCAAATCTATCATGTATGAATCGCCTGTGGAGATGGAAATGGATCTCGTGGCGAGACTCGTCTGCACTGCTGCTACTGTCAAAGAAACTCCATGTGTGTTTGACTGTGTCCGCCAATCCACGCTGCGTTGGTGTCACGCATGCATGGCGTCTCATGGTGGAACCTTCGAGCATCTGTTGTAACATCATGAAATGCATCCATCTCGTACTCCATTGTTAATATTATGTCAAATAAATGTTTGCCACTAATTACTGTCTTGTGTCATTTCTACTTCTTGTGCCTCTGCTACTACTTTCCCGTGATGTTTCTGGTTATGGGTTCCTATGCGATTCACATTTCTTTAGATGTTATCTACTTCCCCTAAACGTTTGTACCAATATTTTTGAGACACCCTGTATTGTGTGTGTGTGTTAATTTGATGAGCCATTTGGCCCATAAAATTAAAACTTGTGACTGCAAAGTCCTTCAAGTTAATAGTGGGATAACTGTAGTATGAATGTTTATGTTATTTCATCTGTACTTTTGTATCACCGCTGTTTTTTATATTATTTATTTAATAAAAACTTCATTTATTTATTTTTTATTATTTATAAATAAATATGATTATTATTATGTTTACTATAACTTTAAATTTGAAGGATAGCTAAAATCCTCATATACCCATTAGTATTTAAAAAATTAATGCACTTTGTGGCATGTTAAGGTTGAAAATTAAGAACCCTCTTTGTTTATAGGTTTATCATTTAAAATTTTTTCTTTTAGTAAAACTGTGGTCTACATCCAATGACCATTCCATAACTAGTTTAGAGGCTAAGGCTAATGTCTGTTGTGTAAAATTTAATCCAGAAAGTAGATACCATCTCACTTTTGGCTCAGCTGGTAAGTGTATTAACAATTATTTTATTTTATTATTTATTTGAATGAAGATATGAATTCAAACATTGTTATGTTTTCACACTAAATCTGAGATTTTGTTTACATCCTGTCTCATAATAAGAGCCCAGTGACTTCTATAGAATAATAGCTTCTCGTGAGAATGTACTTCAGTTCCCATCCCTCAGCCCATCTGCTTAACTTTTCCAGATCCTGTTGCAGTAGTGTAAATGAGGAAAGAGATTATGTTAGAATGCAATATAAGCTGATGGTCAGGAAGAAGCAGTGCTTTGCCAGTGATTTACTGTACCTTTGGAACTAGGGTAAAAGGTAGCAGCGACGACAGTGTATTGTGTGGGTTTTATTTAAAGATAACTACTAGCAAAATTAAAGTGATGGGATTTTTTACTTCTGCATAGGTGATTACAATAGTTTTAGACAGTTTTTAAATTCTTTTCAGTAGAAAAATCTAATGTTTTAACAACTGCAAATGGTCAGGGATGTATTTTTTTTGCTAAGTTACGTTTTTTAAAAGATATTCATTCAGGGTTTAGGTCCAAATCGATGTCAGATGAATCGATGAGAGCAGTGGCAGAGGAAAAAAGCACTGGATGATTAGAAATCATCAGGTGATACAGAAGTCTACAGTAAGTATAAACTAGTGTACAACCAAAGTTGCTAAAGGTGGTCAGGCATGATAAGGCAGACTGTGAGAAGTCAAAGAATGAAAAGAAAAACAGCAGGGATTTCTTTATGTATATATTCTGTGAAAGGTATTACATAGAAATTAATAATTAAATTTAAAAAGGTAAAAATCGCACAGATTCAATGTATATTTTCAAGTTAAATGGTTTATTGATTGATATCCAGAGGAAGAAAAGAGAATTTCTTACGTGAAAGTACATTCAATTAAATAAATACAAATGCAATCAATGTCAATGTTGTAACATAATCTCTTTCCTCATTTACAGTACTGCAACAGGACCTTTAATAATTAAATTTAAAAAGGTAAAAATCGCACAGATTCAATGTATATTTTCAAGTTAAATGGTTTATTGATTGATATCCAGAGGAAGAAAAGAGAATTTCTTATGTGCAAGTACATTCAATTAAATAAATACAAATGCAATCAATGTCAATGTTGTAACATATTCTCTTTCCTCATTTACAGTACTGCAACAGGACCTTTATTCAAATTTTTACTTTGCAACCTCTTCCAGTATGATAGAGTAAATACCATCTGTATGTGGGGCCTTACCCATTTTCATGCTCACTTGTTTTTTTTTTTTTTTGCCAAAAAGGAACTATTTTGCTGTGAAAGTCAATACAAAGTGTTTACAGTTTTGTTGTTTACATGAAGGTAAGCAAAAGCCTCTCTGGCTAATATTTTTTTCCACTTCATGTTTGCATATGAATAAAACTCCTTGTCACTATTTTCTTGGCTCTCTTGACAAATGCTTTCCTGATACTCTGACTTCACCTGCATTCCTTCTCCCTTCATCTTGTTGCAAATCATCAGCTTAAGTTTTTTGTAGAACGCACGCACACACACGCGCGCGCGCGCGCGCACACACGCACACACACGCACACACACGCGCGCGCGCACACACACACACACACACACACACACACACACACACACACACACACACACACACACACACACACACACAATCTATAAGCATATTCCCGGAGCAATATGGCCTTAGTTGCTAATGCTCCTAAAAAAAAAAAAAAAAAAAAAAAAAAACCAAACCAAACACACAATCTATGCTTCTCTGAATTGTGGTTACACTCATATTGCATTCAGACAGCTATTTAACCATATCATAACTTCCCCTCCCTTCTGTTCTTCTCTATCCTACCTATACACATAGTATATTTCCAAAATGAACTCATCCCCTGTATCAAGGTAGCATTGTCTTTCCCTATTATATCAACATCTGTAGACATAACCAGTAGCCTAAATTAATCCATTTTATTAACAGTGCTCCTAACGTTACTCTGCAAATCATGTGTAAATCTACACAAGTAATTTTTGTGTAGCCAGAATGCTGTCCAAGTAACATGCCTATCACTTTATAGTCAGCACAGATCAACCAATCATGTTCCTCATACTTAATATTTGTCAACAGCTTCTTCTTGAAATTTTTATTATGTTTCTTTAAAATGCACAGAGTGAGCTATTGGAATTGACCCATATTTATTTCCATTGTGGATCAACACATCAACTCTTCTTTGATGAGTCAGTAAAAAAAAAAAAAAAAAAAAATTGCCACTGTATAGGATTATAACTAATTCCTAAATATTTCATTAAGTCATTTATATTAACTGCAAAAATCCATAGAATCATCCTCAGAAAAGTAGGGGACTAGTTCTTGTGTCTGCACTATAAGAAAAACATTCCATGTGCTAGAAGATTTTTTGACTTAAGTCTAGAACCAAGGAGTTCTGCAGATTCCTTTGGTAAATTTAAATCTCTTACCAGATCATTGAATTCATGCTGAAACATGCGAAAACAGTTGAGGGCTGGACTCAATGTCACCAGGCATGTAGGCTTCAGTTTCATTTTCAGATGCTTCACTTTCAGCACTCTGCTGCTATAGTCTCCAGTATAAATGGAAAGCACGGAATTGGTGGGTTATCTGCATGTGGGACTGGTCTAATGGCAGATGTAATATTAGGCTACACAATGCCCTTCTTGCATTGTATCTCTCTATATTAACTAAGCAAAAATAAGCTGTCGCAGTGGTTTGTAGGCTCCTGCCAAATCATGGGGATTGCAAATATCATACCCTCCTTTTTACAATTTTTCCACAATCTCAATGGTTCAATACAGGTTTGGCAAACTTTGTGTGGAGCACATTGTTTATCTTGTTTACACATTGTTTACAAATTCTGTAATGTCTTGTCCTTGCTTGAGGGCTACATAACTTCCACAAATATAACAAAATAAGTTCTGATTGTTCAAACACTTGCTTGAAGACATTTTGCTCACTTTTCAGCACAAGGTTGACACAGTGACCTCAAAAATAAACTGAGCTCACACTAATAAAACTTCTGTATGGATCTCTCAAGGTCAAGAAACAAATGACCGAAGGCAGTGTTGCCAACATGTGAAGATTTAATTTACAAATTCCCAGCATTTATTCCTAGCTTAATATATTCAATAATACAACTCATGACATCTTAAGTAATGATTTGTGAAAAAGCGGTACATGATAGAAAAAAAAAATGAATAACATTTCTGAAATCAGCTTAAAAAACAGCTATTAGTTTACAAACATCGAAAACCATGCAGTGTAGTGTTATTCATGATGTGTTCCATAGACATGGTAAAAGTAGAGGGAGGGGGACGTGTATAAATTAATAAAATTTTTGGATATATGGTATGCCCACAGCAAGAATATACCATGCTCTTTGACATAATATGGCAACGAGTTGCCAGTTGACAGAGTAGTGACAGTGAGATTATCATGCTCCCTAGAGAGTTACCAACCAGTAGGTTTGATTCAGTGGAACCACTTTGGTGAAACTTCTGCAGCCTTTTTATATGTAGATAGAAACACTGCAAATATAGTGCTGTTGATTAAACTCCATCTCGAAACAGACCTGTTAAAAGATGGGTTTAGTCAATATTTATAAGGTACACTAACCATTAATTACTGTTTCAAAAACTTATACTAAGGTCACTGTTTTTAATTACACAAATCACCAGTTTGTAATTTCAGAAGTAGTAGTTGCTGACATACATTTCAGTATTTGCTGCTTGCCATTATAAAAAATTTTTTTGTTGACTTTTGGAAATTTTTCTTTTTATTTTTAAATATATCCATATCTTGTAAATTAAAAACAATTATTGAATGAAATTGATTTGTTCATTTATATTTTCAGATCATTGTGTTCATTATTATGATTTACGGAATCCTAAACAGCCATTAGGAGTATTTAAGGGACACAAAAAAGCTGTATCATATGTAAAATTTTTAAGTCCTAATGAAGTAGTTTCAGCGTAAGTATATTGCTTATTTTAATAATATAAAACTTTTTGTTGGGTATTTTAGCGATGTTTTTTTGACTTGGAAATTTTGCCGTGCTACCACTGTTGTTGATTGCTATTTTTGTGATGAGGTTGGGGAGAGGGATGAAGAATTAAAAAATAGTCATTCTTTTTCTGGAATATTTCACATCTTTTAATTGATGCTTTCCAAAATAAAGTAAATGTTATGATGTTATGATAGTCATACTTTTTGTTTGGATTGTGTGTTAGACACCAACTGATTTCTTCAAGAAAATACCATTGTCGATTTTGCCCTCTTCAAAAATGTTGAGTCTAGATTTGTCTGTGAAGAGCATTTCCCGAGTTTTACAAGAAAGAGACCTAATGACTCCCACCCCCACCTAGGAGGGGTACCTTTCACACTCAGCATTACAATGAGAAATTGTTAAAATACCAAGCATGACTTGAAATTATATCTTATATGGTGCTGATTTGGACTGCTGTTAATACTAATTGTAATGGCATCTTCCAGTAGAATACTGTATATTTATTAAGTGGGTTACTGTGAAATCTCCATTTGAATGCAAACAGCTGCACCATAATGCACATTTTTTTGGAAAAGTTCAACTGCTTCTGTAAACAAGCTCTGTCAAGATAGAGTAAAGGAATCTTTTATTAAATTATACAGCTAAACTAGAAACCTCCCTTTACTCTGGAACAAAATTGCATGGCATATTCTCTCCTCCACGTAATACAATAGCAAACCAAAATTAATTCTGTTAAATAACAGAATTCAGATTTTCTTGGATAGATTCTTCCTTTATTCTTTTATTATTCTCATAAATAAGCTAAATTGACATATATTTATGTGTGTCTCAAAAGAATTATAAGAATAATAATAAAGCTTCTCTTGTCTTTCTAAAAATTAATTGTTTATCTATTTCTTCAAACAGGCCTCTGGGGTTGGGTAAATTCATATTGTGATTTTAAATGTTTCTCACCAACCACGTATTAAAATAAGACACGGAAACTGGAATTTTAAAAACTGTGTGTTTACTACTATATATTTACAATTAAAATAACTTTACAACTAAAAAGGATAAAATACATAAAATATATATATACATCGAATAAAATAGATTAAAATACCGGGTTAAGAGCGATAAAACCGACCGTAGCTTTCAAAGGCTCCTGCCTTCTTCTTCAGCGGTAGCTTCCTTGTACTGCGGTGCATCTTAAGTACCAGCAGGTTAATGGTCTAAATCACGTGTTTCATTGTCATGTGTTCTGTTCTCCTGTGTACTGGGACCGGAAGCGGCTCGGGAGTGCGTCATATGAAAACGTTCATCCCTTCTGAGGATCGTAGCCTCAAAGAGGGGATGAATCTACAAACCTTTGTCTCTATTGATGTTCTCTGTCGAATTAATCCTCAAACTCTTGAGCCACTTGCTTGAGAAAAATTTAAAATCACAATATGTTTATCTACTTTCCTGAATTATAATTTTTCAACTGTATTATCTTTAAGTTAAATGTACTTTTGTTATTATTATTTCCTTTGAGATGTTGGTTTGCTTATGTTTCTTTATACGATTGATTAGTTTGCTATTTTTCTCTATGTATGTGGTATAATTGAAATGTTCAGAGGCTTATTTTGTATCTCAGAATAGTGAGTTATGACTCATTCCAACATGTTCAGTGACTCAGCTAGACAGTATTGCATGAATAACTGATTTATCTATAGTCAGTCTGAATTAGTGCATATTGAATAAGGTGTTTTAATGTGTTTCATCTAATTTTTTAAGATTAGTGAATTTATTGAGCAGTGAGTTTGCAACAGTGCCACAATACTGAAATTCTAAGCATCACAGTTCTACAACACTGCGATGCTGTTTGGAGAAAACATTTGGAAAAGTGAACTTTGGAGAATTTGCACTTGCACATGACAGTGCCGCTGCACACTCGGCATTCTCTATATGAGAATTTTTGTGAACAGTCCATTACTGTAATTCCACATCCTCTGTAATCATCTGACTTGGCTCCTTTTGATTTCTCCCACCTGCCCGAAAAGGTCACAGATTTGCAATGAGTGAGGAAATTCAGATTTCAACAGAGGAACTATAAGCAATTCCAAAAGAAGCCTATTAAGAATACTTCCAGAAGTTGCCGAAATGTTGAATTGTTTTATAATGTCAGGAGAAACTAATTTGAAATAGATACATCGAAATAGCCGGTTAACTTCATTTCTCAATATTAGTTGATCATGAACTCTTTAATCCTATCTAGTATGTACTTTTTAGCTCTATAATGTAAATCCTTCTGATGTATGGGCCTTCCAGGATTAGTTGGTAATGTTGACCAATAAATTTATTTATTTCAAGAATCCTTTTGCTCTTGTCAGTTCCCCAACAATGGACCACTGCACACTTCTTTCTTTTTAGGCATGTTAGCATATATGCATCAAGCACCTTTTGGCCATATCCATCCACATGTAATAATTTGACTCCTACTGGATGGATTTACATTAAATTTTATTTTTGGCTCTTGTAGAAAGATTTGTCGAGTCATCCAGATTTCATTAAAATCAGACCAATAGAAATTCGGCAGTTATTATTTCTTCATCTGTTCATCTGCATGTAATAACTTGACTCTGTGTATGGATTCTCACGAAATTTTATATTCAACTATTTTAGAACAATTATCAAGGCTTCCTAAATTTTATTAAAATCAGACCAGTAGAAATCTGGCAGTTATTATTTCTTTCTTTCTTTAATTTTTTTTTATACATATCACATAAGGTATCACATAATGAAATGTTCTCAGTTTACACATAAGGTTGTTGCTTTTTGCTGATTTTTTTGTTATAAATTGTGAATTATTACTATTTGCTAATGCACCTGGAATTATTATTTGTGAATTATTAGGCTACTGCTTACAATAAATAACTTGTCTCGTAATAGCTTCTGGTAGGTTTTCACACTGAAATAGACAGAATTAATTCTTCAAAACATCTATAACCAACTTTCCACGTCATTAGTGGTAATGAGAAGTACTGGAAACTTGTCCACAAAAATTTCAGATTTGAAAATAATGCACTACTAATTAATGAGATTTGTTCCCCATGTAGTTACATGGAGAGCAAATTTCAGTAGTTACTTACATTGCCGACCGGGCTAGCCAGGTGGGTAAAGTGCCTGCCTGGCAACCCAAAGGTCACAGGTTTGAATCCCGTCTCGGGCTTGGATCAGAGTAAAATGCAAAAACTTTGGGAGGTGCATTATGGCCACAGAAGCTGATGTGCCAACTAACAAAAAAAAATAAAAAGGAAAAGAAAAGTTACATGCAGCAGTAAAGTACTTTAAAGATTCTTTAGTACAATAAAGTACCAAAGAATCTTTTTGCTTTTTTAGATTCTTTCTTGGCAGCAAAGTTGTCTATGATTGTCAGAATCACACTTCTGATTTAGTCTGTTTTGGTAATTAAGTTTTTAAGTGTCCATTTACAGATTTTATTAATTTTCAGTGTGCTGAAGAATGCAGTGTGTAAATCTGCAACACCAACAAACATTTTTCATTTTGGGTTACTCCAAGCATGTGACTCATGTCTGTAAAGTGCGTATTCTCTGGTTGGCTTTCCTGTTTTTCTGGACAAAAAACCAAATATCTTGGGGTGGGGGGCATAAAAGTTCCTTGCATCATTGATAGGATTTAAACCCAGGTCTTTTCCACATGGCGTAAGAGGATGGTGATTATAACCACTATGAGGAGGGCTTGCAGATCAACAGTTGCTAAAAATTTACTTCCTTTTGAAACTTGATTTTTGAAACTTCAGACTAAATCAGAAGCAGGCTTCTGACAATCATAGACAACTTTGCTGCCATGAAAGAATCTAAAAAAGTGAAAAGATTTTATTCTTTTGTTTGGTGTGTAAGTACTTGATTACTGCATGTAATCAAGTACTTACACACCAAATTTGCTCTCCCTGTAACTACACAGAGCAAATTTCAAAAAAAATAAAAAAAACCTCAATAAATAAAAAAAAAATTCAGGTTCATAGCATCTGAATTTTTTTATACATAACAGCTTGCATCACTGGTGGGTGGTCATGATTGTATATTGATGTATACTGATTTTCTATATTGAATAAAGATATTTTTGTCCTGCCATTTTGATAATTTCTTAGTCTTTTCTTCTTTGGGTGAGTCAGATTTTCTTTACTGACTGTATAAGAATTATGAAGCAATTATTTATTTGTGGAATATAATCAGAAATGGCTTAATATCTGCCCTGTCTTATGAGGTTTTCCAATTTTTAAAAAAATCTTTTTAAATTGCTTCTTTTGCACTATTTATATATACCAACTTGGGAACCATTGATATATATATAAAACATATCTGCTTTTAGTATATATTTCTGTGAATGAATGAAATACACAGATATATTATACATTCTGTTTTTATTTTATTTTTTATTTATTTATTTATTTTTTTATATATATAGATCTACAGATAGCCAGTTAAAACTTTGGAATGTTAGTAAATCCCATTGTGTTCGTTCGTTCAAGGGTCATCTTAATGAAAAGAATTTTGTGGGATTAGCTACTGATGGAGATTATATAGCTTGTGGTATGTAAATTTCGCAATGAATATAATCACTTAAAATTAAAACTGTAACTGTTATTAAATTTTAAAGGAGAATCTATAGTCAACCCTTAAATGTATATTATAATTAGTTACTATATAATTCCTTACATGCCACTAAAGTAGCCTGTTCCCTCTCAATCCATTACACAGAAATGCATATTTTTATAACTTATATATTATTGTCCTCCATGACAGTATAGTTATTTCACCACTTGTCACTCACTTGGGGAAGTCTGGGTTCAATTCACATCCACAGAGCAATTCCTAAAGTTCTCTTAAAGTGAGGCTGTAGTTAGCATCTCAAGCAGAGAGAGTAGGGTTTCTGCCATTAATTATTCCACCTCATCTCATAGGTGCTCAGTTAGATTAAAATTTGGCGACTTGGAAAGCCACCATAGGCTGAATTCACTCTCATGTTCCAGGAACTAATTCTGTGCAATTCTGGCCTTGTGACATAGCACATTGCCTTGGAAGTACCCATTTACAGATGGATACGCTGCAGCTACGAATGGGTGTGCCTGGCTGAAAGCAGTTTACACATAACCTGTGCCATCCATATGTTGCTTCACTGGAAAAAACCAGGAGCCCAATATGCATCATGAAAACATTTCCTGCACCATTACACCACCAACAACAGCTTGGAATCTTGTATCGTTGACACTGGCAGAATGAATCTATACACTTGTGCTGTTTTCTGGCACTCCATCAGCTTGAAACAACAGGAATGAGGTTTGTTAGATCAGGAAATATTTTTTCAGTTCTCCACCATCTGGTGTTGGTATTCCTGAGCTCACTATAACCATACTTGTTTTTTTGATGACAGGAGTTGAACCTGGTTTGATGTGAGCTGCTGTACCCTATCCGTGACAAGGTAAAATGAGTTTTGCATGCCAAAATGCCTCTTTAGTTATCACTGTTATTTGGGTTGCTATTTGATTGACTATAGCTTTTGTTACCTTGCACAAGTCTCATTAGCTTCCACTGGCTATTTGACTATTCTTAACTCATTTGACTATTCTTGACCTGAAAACCCAGCAGAGTTTGCATTTTCAATATGCTTATATACTGGTATGTTTAGTGCCAACTCCCACACCATATTGAAAGTCACTTAAATCTTTTGTCTTGCCCATTTATGCACTGAATTTCACACATACAGCATCTGTACATATCTGCTCACCAGGTTTCTCGCATGGGGCTCATATCTGGTGAGTATGGGCTTTGGCACACCCAGGGTCCTGAGCTGGATATCATCATTCTTCTCTTTCCTGGTGATTCCCTTCTACCTCACCTCTCTCTCTCTCTCTTATCAGGGTAACTCGGGAATTTTTTTTTTTTTTTTTTTTTGGCTGGTGCAGCATAAGCCTCAGGCTTCCTTGCACCATACAGCTAATAATAATAATAATGTTATGAACTCAATGCTGTCACTGAAGGAGTCCTCTATTTCATAAAAAGAGTAGGTGTGCCTAATAAAGTGACCACTCCAGTATGTGCAAAGGAAAGTTGTTTCGAAGAACAGAAGTAGAAGGGATAAATGAGGAAGAAGAAAAGTTAGTTCTGTGAATTTGTACTTGGATAGTGAACGGGTGTTGACTACTTGAGGCATGTGTTTAGACTAATCTGGAAAAAGTGATGGAATTGCAGATTCAAGTTTGGAAGAACATTGCCTGTGGAAATATCTACAGAAGAGGCATGAAGCAGAAACTGAACGTTTGTATGAGTGGAGGGAATTTACAAGCACAGTTATTAATTCACCCGATTTCCCTCTTGAATTAAATCTAGGAGCTTGAGAAAGGTTTTGGGGCAACATCTCATCAGATGCAGGAACAGTATTGGTGGGGTTAGTTTGAGATATATTCAGACTCGGTAGTTGTTTAGAAGAAGAGTAGTGGAAAACCCTTTTTTTTCTTTTTTTTACACAGTACTAAGCTATATACTGTCCAGTCACAGCATTATGACACCCACCACCTCCATGTTTTAGCAATCTGCTGTTAGCACAGTTGTGTCGTGTTGAGAACTGGTAAATGTTATACTGCAGGTTTGTGGCGCGTGATCCATACAAAGTACTCGATCAACATGGGCAAGGGACATGATCTGGCGGACTGTGAAACTGGAATGATTGTCTGGTGCTAGTTGAAATTTGGCAGCATTATGGAAATAGAGTGCTGTAGTTAAGGTGGTCTAAGAGTGGAAGAATAGTAGACAGCAGCAGTTGCTGGGCAATGGTGGCTGCCCACGTTTTATCAATGGTGTGAATATAGGCTGCTCTGCCAACGTTCACCACAACCATGGAAGCCAATAGACAAAAAATGGTGGAATGGCTGGCTGGCTGTAGACTTTAACTGGGGGGGGAGACAACCAGCAGTATTTCCAAGATTTTTTTTTTTTTTTTTTTATGAAAACCCCAAACATGAAAAGTATCAAAACCTATAGTACTTAGTACCGTGCATGGGTTGAAGGAGAAGTATGGGGGGAGGGGAATGCCGGAAACTTTGCTCTAGAGACTAAACATGGGTTTCACCACTTCAAGCCTCCAATAAGCAAAGTGGTGGTATTTCACCAGTTGATGATTAATCCAATGAATTCACTTCTGTATGGACTCCAAGAGTAGGTATCTATGTTTATGATCATCCATTGCCAACAATGCTTACAGCTTGCATCTGAACAGTGTTGTTGGACCATTGATGACTGGAAAAAAGTTGCTTTCTGTTGAATCACATTTCCTGCTATACCATGTGGATGTCAGATTGGGGGGGGGGGGGTTACAAACTTCCAAGAGGAATCACTCCAGTGTTCTGGTCCAACAGAAATAGGCAGATGTGACAATGTTTTGGTAAGGGGATCTTCTCCTTGTAATCTCTTAGAGCCTTCTTATCCCTAGATTGCATTCTGAATGTTAAAAACTACCTATCCATTGTGGCCGATCAGGTATGCCCCTTCATTGTGACTGTCTTCCTGGATGATATAGGCGTGTTCCAGCAGGATAATTCGCCCTGCCATATTGCTAATATTGTTAGAGTGGTTCACTGAATATGAATGTTACTTCCAGGTGCTACTTCAGCCACCAAATTCGTCAGATATTAGCCACATAGAACATCTCTGGGATTACATGGATTTACAGATCCACAGATCTAGAATTTGTTTGGATCCTCTGCCATGGCCTATTGCTGATCTATGGGACACAATCTGGCAACATGACACACCATACCTCCTGCAACGTTCAGAAGCTTTAGAATCCATGCTTCTCTGTGTAGCAGCAGAAGGGAGAATATACCCGCTATTAGGTAGGTGGTCATAATGTTTTTGCTGGACTGTATTTGTGATGTGCTTATGCCAAGAAAAATTAGAATCAGGGTAAAAAAGATATATTCTTTTTTTGCGAGATAAACCACGAGTGAGTTTTAAAAGATTTGAAGTTAACTAAGTTTACTTTGCCCCACTGAAGAATTATCTGGATATCAGTGTTTAAGGAATTGGCAGTGGATAGTGGGTTTGAAGCTCTTTGTGCAGAGCAAGGTTTCTCAAACTGGAAGTAAAATGTAGCGTACTATCATTTTCAAAATCTTGGATATGATTTGCAGTCAGTGGAAGAAGACTCCTAAATCGTTAATATGCAAGCATAAAAGAGTAGGAAAAACAGAACTGAACCTTTTGGAATTCCAGAATTAGTTGAAGTTAGCTTGAGAGACCCATCTACCCTTGACTGTAGTGAGTGGTTAGAGAGAAAACTGGCTACCCAGTTCAAAGTGCAAAGGCAGACTGTAAGATGGTAGCTTGTTTAAAAGATTTTTTTTCCAGATGTGATCAAAAGTTTTTGAAAGAGCAACTCATTGAGTTTCATCATACTTTCTTGTTTTTTTTATTTATGGACAAATTCAATGGAAAACACCATTGAAAAATGGTGTTTTCCATTGAATTTGTCCAAAGATGATTAACGTAAGGTAGTATATCACCACTGGATTGAACTGGTGAAATTCATATTGATGATCATTGATCAGATGGAAAATTTTGAGATAAGTTAAGACTTAGTAGTTGATGGATTTCTCTATTACTTTGAAAAGAGTATAGATATGTATAATTGGAAGGGAGGGATTTATCACCTGTTTTAGAAAGTGGCCAGATATGAACAAATTGCCATGAAAGGAGAAATGCCATTGGAATAAAAGGTTTGACTTTCAATTAGTATCATTAATTCTTTTGCTATAGAAGTTTGGCCTTAAAAAATAAGTTTTCGATAAACTTCATGAAGACTATTCTTGCACGTATAAACACTCTTAAGCAAGAATTTAAAATTAGTGCCATCTGTAGTATCCAGTAAAAGACGAGAGATAGCGTAACATTCAGTCTGAAATAAGCAAATGGAAAAACTTGCTGGTGTTAGGGGTTGTTTACTTCTGAGGCATGCAGGTTTTTGTTTCAAGTTTCACTCACCAACAAGGATGGCACAAATGCAAGCATTAAAAAATTTACAAAATGCAAAGCCTGTTTTGGGGGGGGGGATTTTAAAAAATTAATTTAAAATATATGTTTTCAATATGAAAAATGGATTTTTCACATTTGCATTCATAATAGATTGAAAATAAAGGTGGTTTCAAAAAAGTGAACAAATGTGAATTATTTAATGTCTAAATTCTAAGCATAACAGTGCTGAAAAAAAGTCAGCCATTTTGTCTGCTGATGTTACACTTTTATCATGCCAGGATTAACAGCATACACTGTTACACTTTTATCATGTAAAGGATTAACAGCATAATATCAGAAGCCTTAGAGTCCATACTTCTCTGTGTGACTTTATGACCTTATATTTATATTTCCTCTGCCAAACTTTGTCACAAATGTCTTAAATGGTCCATGAAAATTATAAAAAGAAGTGATAATGTGTAGTCCTGCTTCACTCCAATTTTAACTTTAAATTATTATCTTTCCTTCACTGCAGATTTGCCATTTTATGAAAACTATGCCAATAAAATATTGGTTAAAATATTTTATTGGCATAGAATCTTCATGACTAAAATGAAGTTCTTAAGCAGGAAATCCTTTTATTTTAAATGAGGAGGTGGGGAAATACTTTATGCTCATTTAGCATTTCTCAGGACCAGTTTGAACTTTTTAAGTAGGAAAACTTAAATTCACAGTATGCAAGTATATTTCCAAATGGATCAAATATCTTGTGTCTTCAAAAAACATTCTCCAACTTTCCTACTATCTCATGTTGGTATTCACCCTTAGTTTTGCTAACGTTGTACCTAAATCTTGTTCTGGAAGTGAATTAGAAAGCTATTAAATGATCAACTTATAGAAATTTCTTTTTTTTCTCATTATAGGCAGTGAAAATAATGGTCTTTATGTTTACTACAAAGGGTTATCAAAACAGGTGCTTACTTTTCGGTTTGACACAGTTCGAAGTGTCTTGGTAAGTATTAATTTTAGTGGAAATTTAATATCAAATATCCCTTTGTAATGTCTATAATGTTAAAAAGACTACTGATATCAAATTATAATTCCATTCATCTTTCAGGAAAAAGATAAAAGAGAAGAGGATACTAATGAATTTGTCAGTGCTGTCTGCTGGAGGATGGTATGTTTATTTAGTAATAACTTTAGTTCATTAATATATACAGAGATTATAAGTAAATAAATACACTTCAAAGTTGAAAATTTGCTATTGGGTTATAGGAAATATAGGTTTGAGATTACTGTGGTAGGTTTTCGCCATTACTGGCAGACCATTGCTTGCTTTGCACATCAGCTACTAATGAGAGGTGGGGGGGGGGTATCCAGAAATGGAGTACTTATTGTCCCAAACTAGAATTATGGTATTAACAACAAGCAAAGGAAGGTATCTTGAAATACTGTTACAATTTGGGAAACAATAGCAAGATCTTTTCTTTTGAAACATGAATTTTCCCTATGAAAATTTTGAGACTCTAGGCACTTACACTTGCTCCAAGGATACTCTCATATAGAAAAAGACTGAATTGCTTCTTTGTCAACCCTGTCCATACCATGCCCCTACCCTCATGGTCCAAGGGACAGGATTCAGGCTAGTGGCAGTGCAGGTGTGGTGTCTGACTCGACTGGCGTCCCACTCCCAAATATGAACTAAACCAAATTAAAAACTAATATTAATCCTGATAATCTAAACTTTTTTTCTGGGACCCCCAACACCATCCCTAACAGAAAATAATGACACTGATATAGTAACAATCATAGCCATATAGTGCAAGGAAGCCATGGGCTTTTGATGCACTGGCCAAAGAAAAGAAAAACGATTAGATAAGAAAATACAAATTATTTTCATCTCTGAGGTGCTTTGTTGCCAAGCTGTGTAGCCCACATATGGGGAAAGACTGCTGTTGCCCTTTTGCTGATTTCATCACACAAGTTGCTTGTCTTCCCTCCTTACACAGGTAACTATCCAGTTAACCTTTGAATTTATTCAAACTGTCAGCCTTAACCACCTGTGAAGGCAACCTGTTCCAGCAATCAGTGATCTCCAAAAGAAAACTTGCTACAATCTAGTCTAAATCTCTATAACAGTGAAAATTCCAGCTTCATTCATTTTACTAACCCCTCTCAGAGCCTTATAAACCTCAATCAGGTCACCTCTGAGGTGCCTGGTTGCAAGCGGGTGTAGCCCACATATGGGAAAAGACTGCTGTTGCCCTTTTGCCGATCTCACCACATGAGTTGCTTGTCTTTGGGCTGTTTCAAGAAACTGTCTTTTTTCAGATGAGGTCTCCATACTTGAAAGTATCCCAGATATGGTCTTGCAATTGCCTTATACAGTGGAACAATGATCTCCATATCTTTACAGGATAATGTTCAATAAATCATTGATAGGACACCAAGAGCTTTCCTGACTGCCTGTTTACATAATCTGCCTGTATTATAACTCCCAGATCCCTTTCTTCCTCTGCTGTTTTTAATTCAACCCCACCAAGTGTATAATTTATTTTGGGTTGCTGTTCCCCCAATTGTAACACCTTGCATTATGCTGCATAAAAACATAGCTGCCACTTTTCTAACCATTCTTGTAGCCTATTAAAGTCATCCTGAAGTAGTGCTGCTTAGGATACTCATTAGCTGCTCTACCAAACTTTGTCTTCTGAAAATTTTGACATCAAGCCTTCTATCCCATAATTGGTATCATTTATGAAAATCAGAAATGACAATGTTCCAAGTACTGATCCTTGGGCGACCCACCTCTGACTTTACACCAATCTGAAGAATATCATTAATCACAACCCTCTGCCCTGCAGCCACCCAGCAATCCATCTTAGAATTTTTTCCAGTAACCCCAACATGTTCCAGCTTATACAATAACCTGTCATGAGTGACTGAGTCTAATGCCTTACTAAACTCCAAATAGGCTACGTTGAAATTGTTCCCCACATCCAGCTCATTAGTAACTGTCAAAATAGCTTATTAAGTTAGTTAAACATGGTTTTCCCTTAACAAATCCATGTATTGTGTGTTATTCAGAGTGCATATCTATCTAAAAATCCCTGGTTGCACTCAGTAATTGCTTCTAAAATTTTTCCCTACCACTGAAGTATTGATCTATAGTTACTAACTTCACCCATAGAACTTCCTATGACGAAGTGCCAACGATATTGGCACTTGTGGGGGGGGGGGGGTAAATACAAGGACTAATAGATTAACAGTAGCCACTGGCAGAGGTGAAAGTGGTTCTTGCACTGCTTCTATTGGAATTAGCAGCAGCCTGGAAAACAAGATGCAGGGTATTTCAGAGACTGTGGGAGTCACAGCGGTACAAGTAAACACATGGGTTGTGTTAGGGTAGCTAAGAATAGGAACAGGTGCATGTATACTTGCGTGTACACCAATGCTAGGATTGTGGTAAATAAATTTGATGAATTTGAGGTATTGCTCAAAATATCAAAGGCAGATATTGTTGGAATATCAGAGACATGGTGTCATACAGATATAAGGAATGCAGAACTGGAATTTGGGGAGTACAGTGTGTACAGGAAGGATAGACAGGATAGGAAGGGAGAAGTGGTTATGCTATTAGCTAAGAAACACATAAAATCCAAGGAAGTGAAGCCAGTCGACATGGCTGGACAGTGCAGTGCAGTGTTGAGTCAGTTTGGTGTGACATAAGCATTGGGAGATCAAAATTGAGAGTAGAAGTGTGTTATAGGCCTAATGACTCTGATGAGTATAATAAGAAACTGTACAGGGAAATAGAGTAGGCCGTTAAATCAGAGAGTCTTATAATGGGGGATTTTAATTTTCCAGATATTGACTGGAATTTGTGGGTTGGTCACTCGCACACTAGCAAGGCTTTAGTGGATTTAATGGATGATTGTTTTCTACATCAGCATGTTCGGGAAGCAACTAGAGGGAGGAATACTCTTGATTTGATTATCAGCAGTGATTCTTCATGCATTAAGAATCTGCAGATAAATGAACCACTAGGTGGCAGTGATCACAGTGTGCTGAAGTGGGATTTACTCAAAGAGGTAACTACCATTAGGGGTAAAGGGAAGGGTTATTGCTTTCGTAAAGGCGACTACGATGGTCTGAGACAGTATTTAAATTCTATACGGTGGGACCAACTGATGATGTTACCAACAGCAAATTCAAAATGGGAAGCATTCAAAGAATTTATCTTGGAAGCTACTAGGCTTTACATAACAACTAAGAAATATTGCTCAAGGTTTAGGCCTAAATGGATGTCAGATGAACTAATGAGACATATGGCAGAGAAGAAAAATGAATGGGATACATATAAATTAATGGGTGAAATGGAAACCTATGATAGATATAAGCTGGTCTGTAACCAAGTCACAAAGGAGATTAGGCAGGCAAAGGCAGATTATGAGAAATCTTTGGCAAAGGATGCAAAGAAAAACAGCAAAGCGCTCTTTAAATATGTAAACTCTAGAAGGAAAGGGATGAATCAGATTGGTTCACTGGATATTGCTGGTTCAACTGTTGATGATCCTGCTCAGGTGGCTAACAAACTAAATGAGTATTTGCATCTACATTCACACATGAGGAGATATTCAGGGAGGGGAATGCCAGAGGTGAGTTAAACTCTGGCAGTGAGCTAGATGATTTTGTAATAACTGAGAGGGAAAGTGGAGGAGAAATTGTTGAAGATAAACATAAAAAAGGCACCCGGGTAGATTGGATCTATCCAATTATATTAAAGGAGGCAGCAAAGGAAGTAAGCAAACCCTAAGCCATAATTATGAGAGCTCTTTGGACATCTTCAAACAGGCCTATGGGGCTGGGAAATTCCATACTGCAATAATTAGACCAACACCAGTCAAGGACCACAAAATATGGAGGATGCGGGCAGGTCGGAGAATGACCACCGCATATCCCGGAGCAATATGGCCTTAGTTGCTAATGCTCCTAAAAACCAAAATAACAAACAACAAACCAGTCAAGGAATTAAAAATTTTTACTATAAAAATAAAATATACATAATATAATGAAATACTGTGATACACTATTGGAAGACTAAAATATTACAATAAATTACAATAAAATAAACTACGATAAAACGTTAAAAAAATGGTTAAAAATATACCGAAGCAATAAAATTATCTAAAATAAACTGGATTAAAAGCGATAAAACCTGAAGCTTTCAGAGACTGCTGTCTCCTTCTTCAACAGTGTATTATTACTACAATGACACATCCTTAAGTAGCAAGCCCATGGCACTCATGCACGTGGTCCATCAGACACGTGGTCGGCATTCCCCACCTGCGCATCGGAAATGGAAGTGGCTCGGGAGCGTGTCAAACAGAACCGGTCATCCCGTCTGAGGACAACCGCCTCAAACAGGGGGTGTAAACGTATCCCCCTGTCCCTGTTAATAGTATTACGACTGGATGAACCGATTCACAAGCTCTCGAGCCACTTACGTTCCCAAAATCCATGGGCACGGTCCGTAATGACCACGTCTTCAGGGGAGATCCGATGCTGCTTCTCCCAGAAATGCAGGGAGAAGAATTTCTGAGTATTTATGCGAGGTCTGTGGCAGAGCATTTTAGGGAGAAGCAGCATCGGATCTCCCCTGAAGACGCGGTCATTATTCATGTACAAAACAAATGTTTGTATGTGGAGATGGTAATCTAATCGCAACAAGAAACTTCATCCTTACTTTCAGATACACCAGCATCTCCTAATTCTATCACTGCAGAATACTTGTACTGCCCAGTACAACCATATATCCTAAATTCTTTAAGTGTAAAAAATATGGAAACCAAGGAACACCATGGCCTACCATGGTGTTCCTTGAATGTGCTCAGTCGGGTGTAAAGGACCATGAAATTACATTGTGTTCAGTGTATTGATTGCGAAGGACAGTACCCTTCATACTCATGATTGTGCCAGAGGTGGAAAGAAATGTGAAGACTTAGGCAGAGCTGGACATTTTACATCCGGCAAGGCAAGAAAAGCAGTGAAACCAGTAAATAGCAATAAGCAACATATGCTGGAAAAGTTGCAAAGAAATGCTCTATCAGGATTCAAACAGAAATGACTATACCACTGAAAGTGTCATTATGGCCTGATTTTTATAAACCCGCACAGAAAACTCAGCTGCCACCCAAATATTGGTAGTCTTTGGACCGTTCAAGAAGACCGTATGTTGTTACCTGAGAATAATTGGTTCCAGAAATTCCACTTAAAACAGGGACCAAATTTTCGTAATGTGTATTATGTACTTGTAAAATAATAAGAGAAGTTTACATCAATATAATATGTAGAACACTTCCGTATGATACTCTCCAGCAATTAAAACAAAAATCTTACATTACAGTAAATAAAAAAAAAAAAAAAAAAAAGTACTATTTTATTGTAATGTAAGATTTTCAATTTTTTCATTTTAATTGCTTGATAGTATCATACGGAAGTGTTCTACGTATTATATTGAGGTAAACTTCTCTAATTATTTTACAAATATTGATATTAGTGTAGAACATATTGAGCATTACTGCTCTGGTTCACACTATCAAATTATTGACTTGTACGTAGTAAAAAAATGGATCGAAGGAACTGAAAAAGGAGACAATTATTTTATTGAAGTTACACATTTTTTAGTTTTACAAATAAAGAATCAATCCAGAACTGATTTTTTTTTTTTTTTGTGTATTTTTTCAGAAAAAATTGTGTCTTAGCATTTATTTATGTCTTTAACTTTGCACTTAACATTTGCTGCTCAATCATGAAGAGTGTTATTCTCACAAAAATATTAAAGTGCTTGGTCAATTTTCTCAAGGGTTTCCTTTAATTTTTAAACAGTTATCCTTTGGTGATTCCATCGCATCATCATTTTTGGCTTCCTCTTTTTCTGAGGGTAGTTGGTTTAATTCTGCTAGCTCCTCATTTGTAAGTGGTTTTGCACTTTATTCAAGCAATTGTGCAATATCCCCATAAACTTCATGGAATTCCGTTTCTTTTGCAAGACTTAAAATTTTATTTTGTAACCCGACCACATTGAATTTTTCGTATTCGCGAACAGCATCAGGGTATAACTTTTTCCATGAGCTTTTCATTAATCTACACAATTTCTTTCCAGGCTTCTCCAATCATTTTTATGCTGTGCAGAATATTAAAACTTTTCCAGAAATTCTCCATGTTATTTTCATTGCTTGTATCGGTTTCAGAAATTAATTTTCTAAATGTAAGTCGAAGGTAATAAGCCTTCAAAACAGCAATAACTCCTTGGTAAAAATATATTCTTAACATTAGGGCACGAGTCAATGTTATGAGCTGTGGCATTGTCTACAATAAGAAGGACTTTGAACTCTATATTTGAATCCTTGCAATATTTTTTCACTTCAGGTACAAAAAAATTAATAAACCAGTCATGGAATATTTCTTTTGTAATCCATGCTTCTTGTTGGGACTTCCATATCACTGGTAGCATAATTTTTGGTGTGTTTTTAAAGCTCTCAGATTATCACTCCTGTAGACAAGTAAAGACTAGTTTTTTGTTGCCATTTGCATTTCTGCAATTGTGCAGAAAAAAAAAGTTATGTGATTTTTTTTTTTATGCCTTGTTATGTGATTTTTTGGCTATGAAACCAGCACCTGGTTTCGCAAGTGTTGCCTTTTTATTTGATATGTACGTCCTCGATGGCATTCGCTTCCAATTTAATCTGGCTTCATCAACATTAAAAATTTGTGTAGGACTATATTTTCCCTCCTCAATATCTTTTAAATTCGAAAGGATAGGATTCTGCAGCTTTTAAATCTGTGCTTGCAGCTACTCCTTGAATTTTTTCAATCCGTACCACTTTTAGAATCGACGAAACCAACCCTTAGATGCTACATAGTTTTTGAGATTTTCAGCTGCATTTCTTTCCATATATCCTTGCATAAGCTTAAGACCTTTTCTTATAAGAGTGCTAAGTTTACAGGGGTGTCTTGTTGATAAAGGTCTTCTATCCGGGTCACTAGTCATCTTTCTATAATCTCTAATAGTACACTACTCCTTTTTGTCATTGATTTAACCTCAGAATGCCGAATCGTATTCTTTGCTCTGCTTTTGCTATCTCCTTCATTATTTAGGATGGTGTGAATTGTTGTTTCTGATATCCCAAGGGAACATGTAACATCAATTACTCATTCTCCACTTCTTTTATGACATATAACTTTTAATTTAACATCTAAACCACAACTTTTGTGGGCTTTTTTTTTTTTTTTCTTTCCCCATGATATTTTATCATCAGCACTTCGCTTTGAACACATGGTTAATAAAAATAAGAAACTAATTCACCTAATGTAAAAATTACCAAAAAATCAGGTGCATCTACTACAAGCAATAGTAAATGAAAAACTGACCATAGGTAGAGGGAAGTTGAATCAACAGGATGCATGCGGGAAGAACAGGACAGAAATAGTCAAGTGTGTATTGGGGTGCTTCAACATAAGTCAAAACAAAGTAAATAGATACTACAGGTGACCCCCACTTAACGCTGATAATTCGTTCCGGAAAAACAGCATACTAAGTGAATCACTGCTAAACGAGTGCCGTATTCCCGTAATGTAACATATGTATTGTGGTCTGTACCACCGCAACTCACAAATAATAAAACAGCAGTGAGAAGATGCCAAATGTCGGTCAAAATATTTAATATTAAAAATCTGTACAAATAAAATATTCTCCGTTACATACGTATATAATTATATGGTAAGTAACTACATTACGTATCAAAATTAAACTTAAAATGCCAATTAAAATCATGAATCTATTAATCTGATGGCCCTGGGCTATCGAGTTTTCATATTTTTGGTCAATTTTGGGTTGTGCTTTGGTCCTCTTCCTAGTAAACTAAAAGGGGTTTTACTTTAAAATCCCCCGCAGTGTTGCCACTCAACAATAAAGTCAACCGATCTTTCGCCACTTTGAAGTCTGACATGTTTTTTTATTCTTTCGATATGAAACTTCTTTTAGGCATTCATTTCCAGAAAAGTCCTGTTTCATCTGTTAAAACTTGTTGAGAAGTATAACACCTCTCTTCAATAATTTTAAGTTCTTTTTTGAAAGTTTTGGCTCCTTAATCTGCACTTAACGGTTTCTCCCTATCTGCACTTAACGGTTTCTCCCTGAATTTTAAATCTATGGAACCAGCCCTTACTAGCTTTAAATGGTTCCATATTTTTTTTTTTTTTTTTTTTAAGGTGAGTTTTCTTCAGATCATCATATAGGCTAATCACTGTTTATTTAATAATATTTAACTTAATGGAATATAATATCTTCAATAAAATTATTTAGAAGTCTCTCCTTTTCAATTATAATAGCCAGCCTAGCCATAACCAATTTAGTTGCTTGCAGTGGAACAGCTGTCTTTCCCACTGCTAACATTAATTCTTTAATTTTTTATAATTGTTCTTACAGTTGAATCTGCCAGTCTTAAATGATTTCACACATCCACTTGTCATTGAACGGAATCGATTTGCTTCAAAATGTATAATTTAATTTTCAAATTCAGTGTTTCCTACCGCGTCCAGATGTTGCTTTTTAATTGTTATCCACTCTTATTCATCTTCAAAAATGTAACTGCGTGGAATTATACAATGTTCGAGTAAACTGTCCATTACCTAACACTGTACTGAGTGATGACTAGACTTCGGATAAATGCATATAACGCAAATATTACAAGCAATATATTTTATCATTTTTTAAAATGTTGATCTCGGAACTATGTAACAAGCCACTGTACTGCAATTAAATTAGCGTGGAAGAAAGTTTCACAAGTCGGCATGGGAAACTTTTTAATGCTGTTTTGCTATTCATTTTCAAGCTGTCGACTACATCAGATGAAACGTTTTCGTTAAACATGCCAAAAATTTAATCTGTATAGTGATTACAGATTTAATTTAATTTGTTATAGTGAGTTGTGACAGCGTTAGATATGGGTATATTATAAGAACAGCATTATAGCGATTTAGTGTAGAGTGAACTGCGTTATAACAAGGGTGTACTGTATTATATTTTTTTATGTGTTATTTGCAACCTCGTAACTGCAGGGACTTGGATAATGAATACTCAGATATTGGGGATCCTCTGTACTTCCTAGTGCTCCATCATTGCAGAAATCAAGCAGTAAAATAAGTGCAGCAAAACCAAGTGTAAAAAAAAAAAAAAAACAAGTTTACACTTGTGTTTGTAGAGGAAGAAATGGACACAGGACAGTATCCATACCCCCCCCCCCCCCCAAAAAAAAAAAGATAAAACCAAGACTGGGAAAAATAAATCCTCAGCACTGGAAGCTGACTGATGGATCTGCCAACCCCAAATAGTGGCTAAATTTCTACAGTGGAATTGCGAATTCCAGTGAAATACTGAAGACATCAAAGCACTCCTGCAAAGGCATGAACAGTTTGCTTTTACTTGCAGAAGATAGATATATCTGAAGGCAAATGACCATCCCCACAAAAGACATGGGGATGGTCCCACTCATTGAGGAGTTACTGTCCTTGTGGGCAGCAAGACCCCATTTCAGATTTTGCTACTTACAGCCAACATGGAGGCAGTAGGGGCAACAGTCTGCTCCATCTGTTTGCCACCTGGGACTGGCATCTCTGGGATTTTACATCTTACTTCTTTGGTATTTCAGCGACCATAACACATTGAGGCAAAAAAAAAAAAAAAGGTAAACTGCAGGATGGATGCCTCCTCAGCAATTCATGTTGAGGGAACTGGACCATAATCTGCCACGCTGGTCCAGTGCAGGTTGGCAGATTGACCGTATTGGGCAGTCAGGGGCTCGAACTCCAGCCTACTCAAAGATGCTACTGCACTTCCACTCGGCTACGGAGACCTTTATTGTGACATTAATGGAAGGGGACATGTGATAGAACCTATGTTCACTGAAAATAAGTATGGGCTAACAATTTTTTCCATATGCTTATCCAGGTGTTTTCTACAATTTTTCCATTGATCTTTCTATCCGATCCATTTCTCTTAATTGGTGGTTGTTGTTATTTAGTTTTTAGATCAGGCTGAGTGGAATGCCTTCCAACATTTGGCAGAGTTTGACATCACTGCAGTTAGTCTGGAGGCTATCAGAAATTTTGTCCATGCAACTGCAATTGCAATTATATAGTAAACCCTCACTAATCCAGATCGAAATACAAAAAATTCTGTTCACAGTTGAGTACTGTACTTTGAAAGACACACAGGATTATACAGTACTTAAAAAACAGCTGTTGAAACAGATGATATCTGGTATGCTGTGATTAAACACCTTCCACCAAAATCTGTGAATCATATTCTCATTCTGTATAACAGAATCTTTATTAAAGAGAAGTTTTCAGACTCTTGGTGCAAGACAACAGTTCTTGCCTTTCCTAAGTCAGGGAAGGATCCTAAAGTTCCTAGCTAACTATTGCCCTATTGCTCTGGCTAGATGTTTGTGCAGAATTTTGGAGAGAATGGTCAATGCTTATCTTATATGGTATTTATTTAGAAACAACCTCATTTCCAACACGCAGTGTGGCTTCTGAAGAAACAGGTCCACTTTGGACCACTTAATTAGATCAAAAGCATCTATCTGAGGTGCTTTCCTCAAACAAGAGCATCTTCAATATGGGAAAAGGTATGACAATACTTGAAGATTTGGTTTTTTAAGACTTTTATAGTCTTCTACTTTCCAAAGTTCATGTAGGATCCGCCCACTCACAATTAATTACACTTTTTACTGCTAGATGTGGCTGCATGCTAATATATTTTCATGTGCAGGGTCATTTGTTTTCCAACACTGTTCCAAATGTTGGGCTTGTGTACAAACCATGTATTCTTTAATTAAAGAATACATGGTTTGTACACAAATTCTTTATAATTCTTTATAACCCCCCCCCTTCCCCATCTGAATACTACATTCCATTAACCAGTAGATGAAAAATATTTTGCACAAATTAAAATAAAATAGTCATTTTTCCTTTCATCGTATTTTCCATTTAAAATTAGATGGGGAAAAATTTTGGTACCAAAAGGACACCCAATTCTGATGTTAATAAATAATATTAAAAATTTTTGATTTCCAGTATTTGATGATACAATCTGTATACAGGAACTTTATGCAGTTAATCAGATTTTTGTTAATTTGAATAAAATTTAATTCTTCTAGGGCTCCAATGTTGTAGTAGCTGCAAATAGTCAAGGAACTATAAAGGTAAGTACATAAAACAATTAGTAATAGAGAAAATAGTATTTGATTAATAATTATGGTTGAATGGGTATATTATAAATGTCATTTGGTAATTATCTAGTGAGTAATGATATAAAAGAATTTTATATATAAGTAATAATAAAATGATATAAAATAATATTGTGAGTATAAGAAACAGTCTCACGACAAATAATACCCCAATGTTAGAAATTCCTGTTAGTTTTCGACTGGAGTATCATGTTACAATTATCCATTGTAAACTAATAGGAATTTCTGAGAGAGAGAGAGAGAGAGAGAGATTGTTTTCATTTCATTTTATCTGATTTCCATATATTATCTGAAAAACAGATTTTGTGTTATCATGCCATTCAGCACATATCATCAGTGGTCTTTAATGTCATAGTAACCAGAAAAAGCAGCCGTACTTGGCATTTCATTTGTATTTTGTCACACACTGCATGTCAAAGGGAACAAAGAAACAAGAGGTATTAGTGAAATTCGATGCTTGTTTTCTCTTCTGTGCTACTCTGTTGTCCTTCCAAGCTTGACCTCCATAGTAGTGATATTCACAGAGTTGGCTTGAATTTGTAGGTCTGTTCATTATTATAGGAGTCCTCTTATCCAGTGTGATCAGGACTGGACATTAATTGGCTAAAGTAGTGAATGTTGAACCTATATTTGTGTCTTTTTGTTTTTTCCAAAATTGAACTTGAAACCTTTTGCTTATGTCATTTCTTTAAACATTCTAGAACTCCTTGATCCATAGGATGGATCAGGGATGTTACATTCAGTAGTAAAAACATGATCTTTATATCCTCTTCTTTAAGTTCTTCATAACTGGTTCTGAAGGGGCATTAACTTCCAGAGAAAATAACGACTATTACTTTTCCCTGGAGCAGAAGTTAAACAAACAGGTCTGTAATTACTCATTACCCTTTGATCCCTATTTGCGAATTGGGGATGCATTTGCACTTCTCCATTTGTGTGGGGACCTCCCCTGAGTCCAGTGCTCTCATAATTATGACTAATGGTTTGCTTACTCCTTTAATATAATTGGATAGATCCCATCCACCTGAGGTGCCTTCCTTAGGTGTAACTTCAGTTTCTCTTCAACTTTCCTCCTCTCAGTTATTACAAAATCGTATAGCTTCCTGTTAGATTTATGTGCTTATTAACAAAGTGCATAGCCTCCTCCCCTATCTTCTCTCTCTCTCCTTTCTGTATGCACTGCACTCCCCTTATTCAAATTCTGCATCCCTCATATCTGAGTGACACATGTCTCTGATTACCCCAACAGTGTCCACATTTGATGTTTTAACCAGCACTTCAGTATCACATATCTGCATGTGTCCAAATGTTAACATGTTGTACCTGGCATCAAATAGCAAATACTAAAAAAAAAAAAAATACAAACTTCAACTTTAGGTGATTTGATATTGGTCCTACTTGTTTGAAATAAATAAGATCTTTATTGTAAGGTTCACCGGTACACACAGGTACCATGACTCTACAATACCCTTCACAGCACCATGCCAGAGGTTAAAAATGTTCTTGTTTATACTCCGGCACAACCACCAGGTCAGTGGAGTTCACAATAAATCAATCAATACAAACGTTAACTGCATTTAGCAGTCACGGGGTTGAACCATGGTCCACTCAAAGAGCATGTGCCACAGCACTCGCACTCCTGATCATTAGAGTTTACAATAAATCATCAGTACAAATGTTAATTATATTCAATAATCACTGGCTTGAACCCTGGTCCATTCAAAGAGCACGTGCTATTGCACTCATGCTCCTGACCACTCACCTGCACTCTTTAAAAACATGATGTACTATAAACATCATTAACTTTTATAATATAGTAAATTGTTTAAAATCCAACATCTTAGAGGAGCTGGATTTTAAAATCTTTCAGGTTTTAGGAAGTTTATGTAGTGGTTGAGTAGTTTTTGAGGAACACATCTCAATAAATATTAAGCACACACAACTGAACACTTATCTGTCTGTACACATTTATAATGACTTGTCTTTTGTCTGTTCTTCAATTTTTGCCACCAGGATTTAAACTGCATGGATAATGCAATGGTCTTAACTCCCACGGCAGACCAAACTTGGCTTTGCATGTTACCTGGTATTGTACTACTTTCAACAGATAGCTTTATTTATATTAAAACTTTGAAAAATAAGAGAAGTTTACCTCAATATAGTACATAGAACACTTCCATATGATACTCTTTTGATTTTTCAAAAATGAAAAAAATCGAAAATCTTACATTAGAGTAACAAATAATTAAAAATCAGTTTAACACAAAAATAAGAAAATTAAAAGAATTTAACGAAAAAATTGCAAAATGATGGTTAATTTTTTTGTTAAATTCTTTTAATTTTCTTATTTTTAATTATTTGTTACTCTAATGTAAGACTTTAGATTTTTTTTGTTTTAATTTCTGGAGGGTATCATATGGAAGTGTTGTACTTATGAAGTAAACTTCTCTTATTATTTTACAAATATTGATATCAACGTAGAACTTATTGAGCATTACAGCTCTGGTTTGTACTATTAAAACTTTGAATACAGTCAGTCCTCGTATAACACGTGTTTACACTACACGAATTCGATCATACACGATTTATAAATAGGGGAACGATATCTTATATAACACGAACCGAATTCGCTTATGCACGATTTGCCTTTGTGTTTACAAGAAATGGCAGTCGAACGCGGAATCACCCCAAATGAACGCAACACGATAGGAATGAAGAGAAGATTCTGAAAATGTATTTGTTTTTTATATCAATGAAGGGGAAACACATTTCACCATAATAACGTAAAAACCAACACAATTCCAGCTATTGGTATAATCGCAAATGCAATTAGATCTAGTTTACTACCAGTTTATAACAGATTCCACTAGCAGAAATGCAACTAGAAATTGTTTTATGGTAGTAACCCCTAGAAATGCTTTAGTAAAATGTGAGGTATTAATAGTGTTTCTCTGCCTTTACGGTGTTGTTTATTCAGTTTCTACACGCATGCAGCTTTGTTTATGTGTATCAAGTGTGCCTCCTCGTTTTGCAATTGTGCTTTATTCCCTAAAAATGAGTAAAATACTTAAAAGGTGTGAAAAGGAAGCGTCCTGGTGTGAAGACACTGCAGATTCGGAGAGAAAAAGAAAAGCAATATTGATAAACGGAGGCGGACTGGGTCAAAAATTCTTACCCGGGAAAATTTGTAATGGCCTCATACTATGGTTTATGGCCAAAATCACACCGGCCTCCGGCGGCCCACCGGGGTTTCCCCGGTAAGGCTTATGGCCAGTCCGCCTCTGTCGATGGAGAAAAAATATGAAATTGTGAAACGCTTTGAGCGAAATGAAAGACCGTATGATATTGCACGTGCTACAGACCTAAATGAGGCAACGCCGAGAATTACAAAGAATGCAGAGAAAATAAAAACTTTCATAGCAGGAACAACTCAAAGTGTAATTAAAATCCATTAGATTAAGACACAAAGAATTGGAAGAGATGGAACGGCTGTCATCTGTTTGGATAGAAAACCAAACAAAAAACAAGTTTGCTTACTATAGAAGCAAAAGCATTAGCAATATTTTATTACGTAATAGTCGTAATACAATACTTACGTATTTTATTACGATTATTTATTGTGTTTGGTAATGTTTTGGTTACAAATGTGTGTTCAATCTTGGGTGGTCGGCACCTAACCCTATTTTTCCCTGTTGTTTATATTGCACGATTTTGCATTGCACGAGGGTTTCTAGGAACATAACTATCGTGCTATACGAGGACTGACTACTCTGATTTTGTATACCACATGAAATCTCACATTGAACAACTTGTGTTGTCTGATGAGGGATTATTTAGTTCTGAAACAGGCTGGTTGTACTTCCTTTCAAAAATTCCTCTTCCTTTAAAATGGTTGTTAACCTTTTGGAGAGACTTTTTTTTTTTAAGTAGTGCAGTAGTAAGATTGCAAAGGCAAGGTTTTTCTGCTGTGCATTTTTAATTTGTTGAAATAAATAAAAATTAAGGACAAAATAGTCCTGCTAGCATATTTTGAGCATGGATTCTTAAAGAAAAATTAAAAAAGCAATTTCTTGATATCCAGAAATAAAAAATTTTTTTTTTTTTTTGGAAAATCACTTAGACTTTACTGTATACAAATTAATTTTCTTCACTTTTTGACTTAAAGATAATATCTAAGGTTTTATAAACTAGTATTGATTTTGGCTGCCTCAGGGTTGCTGGGTCTAGGAATGTCATACTTCAATAAAATTCAAGGTAGAACATATCTTTTTAATTCAAAGCAAATATAATGTAGAAAATTCATAAAGTGTTATACCAATTATAACACTTACTTTTGTTTTAGGTGTTGGAGCTAGTTTGATGATTAATAAATCTTAACTGCCAGAAGTTTGTCAAGATGTGAGGTACTTGCTCAGATGCCAAGCTGAAGATTAGCTTCGGGGAGATGGGTGCCTTGATCGGATGGCTTAAAGTGTATTGTGTACTTAATTCTAGAGGTGAAACTAGAAAAAAAATCAGAGAGACAGCCTCAGATTACTCCTATTGTTTCTTCCTTTATACTATATATGGAGGTTCACAGTGATTGCATTACCTCATAAGTTGATCTTTGTAAAACTCATCTCATAAATCATGCTTGCCAAATTATTGTGCAAAATAAATGCCTCATCAACCATAGAGGTTTCATATTTCACAGCCGTTATTTTATTATTACTTTTAATGATGTACAGGACTTGGTAGGATGATAAGTAGTATGCAAAATATCTGATCTTTGCATACATTTGTTACAGTATATTTATTTAAAATGAGTATTAGGAAATAAAAAGGACTGGAGAAATCCAGCCACCAATATTAATATTTCAGTCTTTTTATTTAAGAAATATATACTCATTTGAAATTTAAGACCATGTACGGAAAACATTTTTTCACTATATATATATAGTATTATTTGTTTAGATAGTATAGATAATTCTGTGGAGAAAACATGAGGGTAAAGTATGTTACGCAGATATATAGGTTAATATACAAAAACTTATTGCTGTATACTTATAATTTGGATGACTTCTTCTGGGGTCGACCACCCAAATTGAAAGTGAAAACAATAATACAGGGGGTTCTGCAGTGATCAGTATGTACTATGCCAAAATCAATTTGTTATATAACAAATAATAGAATTTAGGATTATATAAAATGTAACAGAAATTTATATAATGCATAGTACACATTGGTCATACTGAGGTCACTGACAAAATCAATACACGTAACTTAATTTCAATCCTTCTAAAACACAGTCGTCTTATATTTCACAAAAATTATTCTTCTGTCCTATGCTTATTTTCGGTGACACTCAGATTTCCAGACAAGATCAAATCTCTTGGCATAAGCACATCACAAATATTTCTTCTTCCGCTTCTAAAAAACCTGAATTTCTCTTTCACTCTCAGCATTACTTTTCTTTAAACAGCTATCGCTCTCTGCAAATCTGAAACAGCCCTACCATGGATACTGTTCCCTTCCCTTATCTTGGTGTGTCCCATAACCTCTTAGGCTTCTAGATTCCATTCAAAATTGGGCAATTAGATTGTTAATGACTGGTCTCTTAGTCTCTCCACTCTGTCTCAGAGATGTTCTGTTTCTGCTGCATGCCTTTTCCAGAGATATTTAACTGTTCTTCTGAATTGATGTCTATAATTCACCTTTCAAACACATGCCCCAACCAGTCAGCATTCTTTTACAGTCCAAATTCACAGAACCAATTTTTTTTTTTTTTTTCCCCTTATTTATCGGAGTTTGTTCCAATCACACATTTTTCCTGAAAATTACAATCTACAGAACTTCAAGTGTAATGTCAACAACTATTTTCTTTCTTCTTCTCAACTTTCCCCCACTCAGTACTGAGTACTATAGGTTCTAATCTGTTTTGTGTTTGTGGTGTTCATTAAAAAATTACATTGTGATATACAATGGGTGATTATTTAATTTGTGGATTGTGCAAGATTTTATATTTACTGTGTGAACTTTCCATAACTGCCGCTTCAAGCACTCTCCCTGATTGCTACTTGGCAGACTGTGTGCACATGCCAGTACTTGTAGAGATAATGTTGCATGAAGTTTTTTTAGCTGCATGTCACTGACAATCATTTTTAAGCAAGTATCATGTTGGACAGGGCTTAAATGCACTGGAAAGAGATGAATGAAGCATATGGTAATGAGTGTCTTGGTAGGATGGTCACATTCCAGTGTGAAGTGGTTTCTCCACCAAGACAAAGCCAGGTGCCGTGCAGCTGCTCGTATTGTGCAGGCAGTGATCACTGGCATAGGTGCTAAGGTTCTGCCACATCCCTCTTATTCACCAGACTTTGCCCCATGTGATTTCTTCCTGTTTCCTTGTTTGAAGAAAGCTCTGAGAGGCAAGCATTTCACATCAGACACAATGATGCTTGCAGAGCCACAACGGAAACACTTTGCAGTCTTGAAAAATGGCTTGTAAGAAGCATATAATGTGTGGGTACAACAAACGGTGCAAAGAAATCCACAAAAGATTCAGATGATAATTAAGATATCTTGCACGGGTCTGCAAATTAAACGATTAAATGATTGTATAAAGCAAAATATAGAAATATGCAAGTGCACTCACAGAAACTGAAATAATGCTGCCAAGAAAGAGTAAAATGGCAGCATGTGAGTTTTATGCATGTAACTGAACTTAAGTACACATTGTATGATTGCATGTTATAGTAGTATGAGCTGCACTATACAGGAATGCAAGCTTCCATATCAATTATTCTATAATGCTCAGTGAGCATTTCATAATAATTTTATTATTCTGACACAATCAGTAAAATTAAGCTACGCTATCAACTTGAGTCAATCTAAATCGGTATCTTAAGAAATTATACAAATCATTCAATTATCTGACACAATCTTAAAATATTCATGGGAATTGTCAGTTATAAAAAATTTAATTAATCAACCTTTAAGCCAGTTTATTTAAAATCCATTCATGCTACATACAATTTAATTCAAGATTACAAAAATAAAATAAATTATAAAAATAAAATTTAAAAAAAATAATAATTCCTACACTAAAACTTGAGCAACATCATAGATTTGTTATGTAGTAGCTTACATGCAGTGGACATTGCTGATTAGTAACAATCTGAAAGCTTAGGATTTGATGTCATTATGATGGAGGGGGAGAGAGAGAGAGATTCATAATATGCAATGCAACATCATTATATTTATCTATTTTTCTTTCTCTGTAATGTAATCTGTTTGTGTGGATAACTAAACATTGTTAGTGGCCCTTACGTAAGCATTTCTTTCCCTTATACGATTTTCTCAGGAATGCCACTTCTCAAGTAATCTTTTAAAGTAGTCAAAGGCTGGCAATTTTTCCACTTATAATTTTTAAACCCTTACAGAAAAGATGAGCAAAGCTATTGCATTTAAAGGATTTGATAAGGCACTCGAAAGATATACATATATAATGATATATAAACATGTTCAGCAAAGGCCGTGAAAGCTTTTAATAAAAAAATTTTGTTTTATTAAAATAGAAATGTACATACATCAATACTGGCAAGCATAAAACAGTATTGCTTCATATATTGTGGGCATCATACTTGTTCACTAACAGTATACAAATTACAAAAAAATGGGTTATAGTGCTGAAATACCACATGCAATAAATAACTTTACTGAAACATTTTGACTAGACTGGCATGGCTAAATTGGATACATACTAACACAAAGCACTGCAATGAAGGAGTTGCATAAATATAACTTTGCAAAAAGTGATGTTTAAAATCATGTAAATCAGATACAGCTAGTTCCAGTTGAACTGAAAAAAGAAAAGAAAAAATGCATTATAAATAGCTAAATTTACACATGAAGTTTTTTTTTTTATTCTTTTTTTTGTTGGTCATCCAAGTAGAAATATTCTATAAAGCAATGCAAACTATCATTATAAAACTTAGGTGCAAGTTTCTACAAGAGGTGCACAACCAAAGTGAACCACATAAGCCTCAAAGATCAAGTCAGATTGTACTTAGCACATATAAAAATATATTCCTTAATTTATTTACTATAAATAAACAACTCCCTTTTAAATGAATTCCTACGAAGATACCAGACACCTTATGGAGAAACCAAATTTATGTTGTGCTTCTCTAATGTGGCAACTGAAGCTATATCGTAATTAGGGAAAAGTTCAGCAACACTTTATAGTTCTTAATGCTTGACGTAATGTAGGTGTTATTCTCTTCTCCTAACATAAGCATTATTTTGAGGTTGTACTGTGGCAGTAGGAATTGAGATAGACTATTAGAGATATATTACAAGTAATGAACACATTTATTGTATAATAAAATAAAGGTAAGCAGTATACAAACAAATATTGCCAATAGTAACGGGACATGTTCCACCACTTTTCTATATCTTTTTCATTTTGCACTTTTCACAAGGTGCACATTTGCAGTTTCTTCAGAATACGAATGTAGTAAGTCATGTCATGGTTCTTCCTTTGGTCAAGAAATTGAGTATTATTCATTCCTCATCATCCCAGAACAATATTATAGGAATTTTGATATATAGGAATTCTGCTAGCAGGGAAAAGGAGGTGACTGTCCCTCTGTATAAGGCAATGGTCAGGTCACGCCTTGAGTACTGCGTACAGGTCTGGAGGCCTCATTTTAGGAAGGATGTAGATTTGCTTGAGCATGTACAGAGAAGGGCAACAAGATTGGTGAGGGGAATGAAGGGATCCTTTTACCAAAATCTTAAATGGCCTTGAATGGGTTGAGCAAGCTGAATTCTGATGGGATCCTTCCACTTGTTCAGATTACGAACCTAAGGGGACATAAATTCAAATTAAGAAAGGACAGATGTAGAATAGATGTGCGGAAATTTGCCTTTAGCCAGCGGGTGGTTAATTGCTGGAACCAACTTCCATCTGTCGTTGTGGAAGTTGATAGGTTGAATAAATTTAAGGAGGAACTGGACCGGCATTTGGAGGGAATGGTGTGTTTTTTTTTTTTTTTTTTTGGCTGATGCTGCATAAGCTTATACACTTGCTTTCTTGCATCACATGCTACTACTACAACAATCACAGAAAAAGTATTTCTCTTTCTTTCATATTATAATTCGGAGAGAACAAGTCCAGACTTGTTCTCCCCAGACTATTATCACCGGCTCAGGCCCTTGATGGATAGTGAGAGACTATCAAAGGACTAAATAGCCCCTGAATGGATCATTAGAGAGTGAAGAATGGCAAGGCAGTCCAGAAACTTGAATGACTTTTACCCAGCAGAATTTTTAAAGCTTAGACACCACTGGCAGAAATATACAAATAGTTACGACTATTTTGTACAAAAGTAATAGGAAATGTCCAGCTTACACCGAGTTTGTTTTACTATAACAAATGTGTATATTACCTTTTGATATCACTCTTGTATTATAATAAGAGGATGTGTTCACTTTAACAAGAGAAAATTTCTGATCATCATAACTAGTAATGAACACAGCTTTGATTTTAAATTATTTAAATGCCAATTAAACAAGTTGTTTGGTTTTTTTTTTAACATCCTATTCTGAATTTAAAAAAAAAAAAAAAAAACCCAGAAAAACTCATTTTCATATATAATAAAGATCTAATTGTTCGGCAGAATATTCAATTTGTAAAATAATTTATACAGCATCTGGTTTCTCCATAATAATTCTCAGTAAATCTATAACTATTAGTTATTTGGTATGCAGTATTTGAAAGCATATTTTTTTAACAATCATGCTACACTATATTTTCATTTACAGCTATGCACTCCATCCATAAATAAGCTATTCATACACTCTGCATACCATGATAAATAATTTTAATAAACAAGGATTACAAATTGGTCTTTCTTTAATTGCTGACTTCATATTGTATGAGGCACCTCCAATCCAGTGTGTTCTCACGTTTCCCAACACTCCCCCCCCCCAACCAACCACGCTCCATTAGTCCCTACTTATTTTACTGTTCCTTTGACTACAATATTTGTTGCATTTGAAATTTTCATCTGATATTGCATTGGAATGCATTCAGGCACTCAGTGATGAACTTTACAACAATAGGTGGGGAAAGAGGCTTTCCAAAAAATAAAAATAAAAGAAACCTTTTTACATTTAAGAAATTTAGCCGGGACAACTTTAAACAAAAACAAGGGGAACTGTGGAATGAGCTTTTCAACAATAAAATTAAAGTATGGAGTATATGCTGGGAAACATGAGGCAGTTGTGAGGACACTGGATTGGAGATGCCTCATATATGATGTCAGCAGTTACAGAAAGGAAAATTTTGCAATCCTTATTCTGGCTCGTAAATGTGAACAAGAAATTGGTAAAAGGGTTTGTAACATAATATTTGTTTATTAAAATTATTTATCTTGGTGTACAGCATGTGTGAATAGTTTATTTCTGGACTGTAACACCCACAAAGAAAATGTCTCATTTAAAAGATATTCACCCAATCTTGTGCAATGCAGTATGAATCAATTTTGTGATTTACAGTATGTAATCATCGGAGAGAATCAGAATAGAAGCATGCACCTCCTTAATGACAAACGAAGACGTGATAACAGCTATGCAAAGATCTCACTATTTGGAGATCGAGGGGATAATTTTACTTGAAATATTTTTGCACGTATCACAAACATTGCGATACATTTCAGTACATGAATAAGTAAACAATAATTCAGCTTATCCTGAGACTATTTAAAGCTGAAAGGATATACTGATAATTCATTTGATATATGCCACTGTATTCACCTCATATATTATGAATCAGAGCTGTAATGCTCAATACATTCTACGTTGATATCAATATTTGTAAAAATAATAAGAGAGATTTACCTCAATGTAGAATATTATTTTTACAAATATTGATATTAACGTAGAACGTATTGAGCAGTACAACTTTGGTTCATACTATCTAATTCATTTTTTAAAACTGTTATTGAATGGAAGTGTTCTACATGCTATATCACCTCACATATATACATTTAGTAAATATATTTTAGGTAAATGATATACCAGCTTTTTTCAAATGATTGTTCTGCTCCTTTCGTTCAGTAAAATCAAGTTTCTATTATTTTATAATGTGACAATAATAAAAGAATTACTTGCATTAAATTTTAAAACTCATTTAAAAGAAACCTGAACATAAAAACAGAGAACAAACCACACAGCTTAACATTCAATTTAAGTGTCTCTTAAATATCAAGTATTTTTTAAATTGCCTGAAGTAAGTGCTTTTTACTTTACTCTATATAATAAGGAAATAAATATAAGGAATTCTACACTGAAAAACAAAAAATTTACAATGGGAATTACAACTTGTTCCTTTTAAAGTATTAAACAGCATATACATAAGTATCACCAAATATTTCACATTCCGTATTCATTCCACCGTGAATGAAAATAAAAAATCTACTCTGTAAGTTGCATTCCTCACAACTGTTTCCAGTATCTATTTCTGCAGAACCTAAATCAGAGGAAGAGAAAAATTAAACATATATAGTTTCTAAATTATTCAGTAACTAGTAATATTTTAGTACAAGCTTTTTGGGATAATATTAAGAATATAATCCATAGTTCTTGATGCTTGTTACAGACATGACAAGCTAGGGCTTTCTCCCTGGGAGTCTAAAATGCTGATAGAATTCAGGTTTTCTGCAACAACCAAACCCTCTGCTTGTATCTTCATACTGGTGGAACTGTTAGTAGCCCTAGGTATAGCCCCTGTGTGCAAGTCCTTCAATAGTGCACCGGATGTGACCACCAGGTGTGAACCAATGAAATTTGAATAGGTACAAGGAAAGGAACTTTCGATTACTATGTAAGGTTGCAACCGCGGCTGTTCCTCTCCTTGTACCTATTCAGACTTCATTTTTACAATTCTTTTTACTTGCTTCTGTAAGGTCATCCATGGTCTGTATGTATTACATTTATTAGACTTTATTTGGCCTTATTCTTACCGCAAAATTTCAAATTTCTTTCTTAACATGTGTATACTGCACTCGGCTCCGTAGCATACAGAACATGTCGGAAACAGAAGTAAGAGCATTGCCGTCATTCTCATAATTTCGATGGATGGCCTCTGACAAAGACACTGAAATTGTGAAAAACACTGCAATGTAATCTTTCTGGTCGCCTTTTCATTTCTTATTTTAATTTCTTACCAACTATCTGTTCCTTTTTCGTCTCTTACCTGGTTATCCTACCATATATCACTATACGCTTTATCCATTTCGTAGAATTCACTTCTGGTGTATACCATAGATTCGATATGATTAAACAAAACCTTCTTTACACTTTCTTCATAATATATATATATAAATTAATTTCTATTCATTTGCTGTCTTTTCCAATATTGACGAAGTGGCAACTAGAAACATCCAATTTCCATCTGTGTATAATTTTCAATTAGAAATAAACATATTTAAATTTCACATAGTTTATACTTTATTCCTTGTTTTAATATATCTACATTAGCTCTAAGCACCATCTGCTCAAACAAAATTTAAATATCCAACGTCATACCCTGTAGAGTCATCTTCCAATGCTAGCACTAAGAGCAAGCTGCTTTTGATTTTACAATTTTCTTTTATTAGTAAAGGTTACCACAATCAGATATAACTTAGAATAACTTTGTTTACTGTTCTGTAGCAATTGAAAATTTTTCAAGTCCATCACTAGCTCTTCTTTCTCTATCAGCGCAATTTCACTATCAGTGGTCTCAGACAGTTTTAAATTCTACCTAATAGGCCCAACTAATGATGTTGCCAACAACAAATTCTAAGTGGGAAGCATTCAGGGAAATAATCATAGAAATCAATAGGCTTTTCATATCAACTAAGAAATACTGTTCAAGACACATGTAAATAGGTGTCAGATAAAACTGATGAGATATGTGGCAGAAAAGAAAAATTCATGGTAAGCATATAAATTATCAGGTGCTACAAGAAGCCAATAGTAGATATAAACTAGTCTGCAATCAAGTTACAAAGGAGGTTAGGCAAGCCAAGGTAGATTATGAGAAATCTCTGGCAAAGACTTCATTACTTATTTAAGGAAGGGGGGTGAATCACATTGATCCACTTGATATCGATGCCATAACTTTTAATGACCCTGCTCAAGTTGCTAACAAATGGAATAAGTATTTTGCATTTAAATTCACACATGAGGAATTCTTTAGGGAGGGGATGCCAAACGTTTATCAAACCAATAAGTAGCTAAACAATTTTGTGATAACTGAGAGGAATGTTAAAGTTAACCAAAAAAAAAAGACACCGGGGATGGATAGGATCTATCCAATTATATTAAGAGAGGCAGCAAAGGCGGTAAGAAAACCCTTAGTCATAATTATGAGAGCATCTTTGGATTCAGTGGAGCTCCTTGTGGACTGCAGTTGTGTGAATGTAACCCCAATTCAGAAAGTGCGTTAAGTTTACAGACCTGTTAGCTTAACTTCTGTTCCAGGGGAAAATAATGGAGTCACTGGTTAAAGTGATGCAGGACTATCTAGACAGGAGTGCAGTTATACTTCAGTTACAGCATGGGTTCATCAAGCAAAGATCCTGTCTGACCAATTTGATTGGATACTATGATGAAGTGACAAAGGAACTGGATGCAAAAAATAATTTTGATATCATATACAGCCACTCCCCGATTAACGTAAGGGTTGCGTTCAGCAGAACGCTACGTAAGTTGGAATTTCCCTAAATAAGCATTTAGGGAAATTCCGCACTTGCAACTAGGTGTGCTGAATATGATAAAAGCAAAAAAGAAATGTTCGATGAACAGGTAAATAGAATTATACAATTTTTTTTATCTCATACGCAGGAAAAATTACAAGAGTACAAAAATTTCAAAATTATAAAATTACAAAAAGAGAGGAGACAGGCATAATGTCAGCAAGTTTTACCTTTCGAGCATCGTTACCAGGATTAACTCTTCAGCTGATAAGCACACCGCTGCAGAAGTGGGGTTCGCCATACCTATCATTAATATCTTCATAAATACTTGTTCTTTTGCTTGAATGGCCAGTGGTCTCAGGAGCACTCGCTTCTGAATCTGATTTTCCATCCATATTATTAATAGCTTTTCCATCTTTGATTGGATACTATGATGAACACTATTTTGTGATCACTGTTGGGGGCAGACTGGCCCTGGTGTGAAATATGTTGGTCCTTAAACATGTTCTTTTATACGTGCACTGTCCCTTAAAATAGTATTCATTGTTGAAGCAGCAAGACTAATTCCATACAATAGATGACAAACTTTGTCCTGCTTCGTACTTCTTAATTAATCATCTTCATTTCTAAATCAATTTTGTTTCGTTTCCTAGCACTTGCACTTTCTGTTGGTCCCTTTCCCTTCAATAAGTAAATAGGAATGAAGAGAAGATTCTGAAAATTTATTTATTTTTTTTATATGATTGAAGATTTCAGTGAAAGGGGAACACATTTCACCATAATAATGTAAAAATCCACACAATTCCAGTTATAAAGATTATTACAAATGCAATAAGATCGAGTTTACTTACTACTAATTTATAATTAGATGCACTAACAGAAAAGTCCAATAAACCGGAAAGTGCAAATCGTTTTTATTGTTTTATGAGAGTGACCTCCAGAAATGTGTTTTAGAAAAATAACACAATGGCCTTCAAAATTTATTCTTATAACGGAACATATGATAACAATGAAAGGGTAGTGCAATTTCTATTATAAAAATGGCCTTTTAGAGAGATAAATAGCTTAGTTATATAGTCAAAATTTCAACTTCTGAGGTCTTGGAACGAATTACCAAAAAAAAAACCAAAAAAAAAAAAAACTTGTGGGTTGGTCACTCACACACTAGCAAGGCTTTTGTGGATTTATTGGATGATTGTTTTCTACATCAGCATGTGCAGGAGGCAACTAGAGGGAGTAATACTCTTGATCTGATTATCAGTAGTGATTCTTAATGCATTAAGAATCTGCAGATAAAGGACCCACTAGATGGCAGTGATCACAGTGTGCTGAAGTGGGATTTACTCAAAGAGGTAACTACCATCAGGGGTAAAGGGAAGGGTTTTTGCTTTCGTAAAGGTGACTACGGTGGTCTGAGATGGTATTTAAATTCTATATGGTGGGACCAACTGATGATGTTACCAACAGCAAATTCAAAATGGGAAGCATTCAAAGAATTTATCTTGGAAGCTACTACCATTTTTTATACCAACTTTACATACCAACTAAGAAATATTGTTCAAGGTTTAGGCCTAAATGGATTTTTTTTTTTTTTTTTTTTTTGGTAGTTGGAGCATCGGCTTCTGGGGCCATAATGCACCTCCCAAGGTTTTTGCAGTACTTTGATCCAAGCCCGAGGCAGGATTTGAACCCATGACCTTTGGGTTACCAGGCAGGCACTTTACCCACCCGGCTAGCCCGGTCGGCCACTAAATGCTAAATGTCAGATGAAATAATTGAGACGTGGCAGAGAAGAATAATGCATGGGATACATATAAATTAATGGGTGATATGGAAGCCTATGATAGATATAAGCTAGTTAGTCCATAACTAAGTCACAAAGGAGATTAGGCAGGCAAAGGCAGCTTATGAGAAATCCTTGGCAAAGGATGCAAAGAAAAAGAGTTCTTTACCTATGTAACTCTAGAAGGAAAGGGATTAATCAGATTTTTCCGCTGGATATTGATGGTTCAACTGTTGATGATCCTGCTCAGGTGGCTAACAAACTAAATGAGTATTTTGCATCTACATTCACCCATGAGAAGTTATTCATGGAGGGGAATGCCAGAGGTGAGTTAAACTTTGGCAGTGAGCTGGATGATTTTGTAATAACAGAGGAAAACGGAGGAGAAATTGTTGAAGATAAACATAAAAAGGGCACCCAGGATGGACGGGATCTATCCAGTTATATTAAAGAAGGCAGCAAAGGAATTAAGCAAACCCTTAGCCATAATTATGAGAGCTTTTTGGACTCAAGGGAGGTACCCATGGACTGGAGATGTGCAAATGTGATCCCAATTCGCAAAGGAGGATCAAAGGGCAACACAAGTAATTATAGACCTGTTAGTTTTTCTGTTCCAGGAAAATTAATGGAGGCACTGGTTAAAGAAGCACTGCAGGATCATCTAGACAAGACTAGTTATAGCTCGAACACAGTATGGTTTTGTTAAGGGAAAGTCGTGCTTGACCAATTTGATTGGATACTATGATGTGGTCACAAAGGAACTGGATGCAGGGAATAACTTTGATATATATTTGGATCTTAGAAAGGCTTTTGATACTGTTGCACATGGAAGACTGCTGCACAAATTGGAGCAGTGTGGCATTGGAGGCAAATTGTGGCTATGGATAAAGGGATGGTTGAGTGGGAGAAGACAGAGAGTGGTAATCAATGGACACTACTCATCATGGACTAATGTTATTAGTGGAGTCCCTCAAGGTTCAGTATTGGTCCATTGTTGTTTTCTGTATTTATAAATGATATTGATGATGGTATATCAAGCTTAATGTCCAAGTTTGCAGATGATACGAAGGTTGGCAAGGTTAATGACAGTATGCTGCGGCAACAGGATCTAGTAAAGTTGAGCAAATGGGCCGAGAAGTTAACATTGACAAATGTAAAGTACTACATATGGGAAGCAGCAACCCCAGAGTGATGTATCAACTCTGTGGTACTACACTGACAGTGGTAGAGAGCGAAAAGGATCTGGGGGTAATTATGTAGGCAGATATGAAGTTTTCTGAGCAGTGCAGATGGTCTGTAAGAGTAGCTAGCTCATGGTGTCTTGTCAATGATATACAGGAATTTTTCTAGCAGGGATAAGGAGGTGATGATTCCCTTGTATAAGGCAATGGTCAGGCCACACCTTGAGTACTGTATGCAGGTCTGGAGGCCTCATTTTAAGAAGGATGTAGAGCTGTTGGAACGAGTACAGAGAAGGGCAACAAGATTAGCGAATGGAACAAAGGGTTGCTCTTACGAAGAAAGGCTTAAATTTTGCAAATTACAGTGTCTGGAGACTAGGCACCTGCGAGGTGATCTGATTGAGGTGTATAAAGCCTTGAATGGTTTCAGCATGCTCAATGCTGATGGAATTCTTCCTCTTGCTCAAAATAATCATTTGAGAGGGCATAAATTCAAATTGAGAAAAGACAGATGTAGGATAGATGTGCGGAAGTTTTTGTCTTTAGTCGGCGGGTAGTTGGTTGGTGGAACAGACTTCCATCCTTTGTTGTGGAAGTTGATAGCCTAAATAAATTTAAGGCTGAGCTGGACAGGTACTTCGAACTAATGGAGGGATGAAATAGGAGCGGGTTTTTTTTTTTTTTTTTTGCTGATGCTGCATAAGCTTGCTTTCTTGCAACATATGCCTCTACTAATGCTAATGCTAAAAAAAAAAAAAGAAAAAAAAAAATGTGGTATTGGGTTCACATTGCAATATTTTCACAATACCCCCATTTATTCCTACGGGATGCAAAATACGCTTCCATGATTTTTTTAAGTTTGCACCACCTGGCAAAAACTACCGTAAAGTCAAATTCCGTAAGTTAAGTTGGGGCGTTCCTGTACTTGGATTTCAGGACAACTTTAATACAGTCACACATAAAAGACAAAGGAGGTAAGAAATTTGAGTCATGATGTGGCATTAAAGACAAGCTACTGCTCTGCATAAAGGGATTTTTGAGTGGGAAAACACAAAGAGTAGTTCTCAATGGACACTGATCTTTATGGACTAATGTTATCAGAGTTCCACAGGGTTCTGTGCTGGACTCATTGTTGCCGTCTGTATTTATTAACAATCCTTATGAAGGTATATCAGGCTTAATGTCTTAAGTTTGCAGATGATACAAAGGTTGCCATGGTGGTTAATGACAATAATTAAGGTATGCTGCTGCAGCAATATCTAGAAATATTAGAGGGATGGTCTGAGAAATGGCAATTGAAGTTTAACATTGACAAATGCAAGGTACTGCATATGTGAGCAGTAATCCCACGGTAATGAAACAACCATATACTACAGGGTAGTGGAAAATGAAAAGGACCTGGGGTCGTTGTGCAGTGCGGGCAGGCTGCCAGGCCAGGCCAGCTCACAGGGTTTTGTCAGTGATATACAGGAATTCTGAATTTTTCTAGCAAGGATAAGAGGTGATTATCCCATTCTTTAAGACAATAGGCCTCGTTATTTGGTTTTTTTAGGAGCATTAGCAACTAAGGCCATATTGCTCCGGGGATATGCGGTCATTCCCTGACCTTTCCACATCCTCTGTATTTGGTGGGCACGGGCTCAAACCCCAGTCTAATCAAGAAGCGTGTGCTACGCACTGCTGCTCCTGGCTACGGAGGTGCCTACAACAGGCCTCATTTTAGGAAGGATGTAGAGCTGTTGAAATGGGCACAGAGAAGGGCAAGGTTGGTGAAAGGAGTGCTCTTACCAAGATAGGCTTCAATTCTGCAAATTGTAGTGTCTCTGGAGACTAGGTATCTGCAAAGTGATCTGATTTAAGTGTTTAAGGCTTGGCAAACTCAATACTGATGGATCCTTTTGTTCAGACTATGCACATGACGGGACATAAGTTCAAACTGACAGATGGTTGCAAAATAGATGTGTAAAATTTGCCTTCAGCCAACGGGTGGTTGATTGCATGGATAGTCTGGATGGATTGGTGAAATAGGTTCCCCCCCCCCAGATGATGCTGTAAAAGCTTTTTGTTGTTATTGGGTGTTTTCAGCACAAGGGCTAATTAGGCAATATTGCACCTGTATAAGCTTGCTTTCTACATCATTTGCCACCACTAATACTAAAATATTTCTGAACAATGCACCTACATGATTAGCACTACTCAGAGGAATATGTTCTATAATCAGTAACAAAAATTTCAACTAATATGATGTGATCATCTTCACTTTGAAATGCAAAATCTATTTTTGCATTTCTTTCTATGTAATGCATATTGTTCTTAAGATTATTTGCTTGCAAATGGTTATTTATTTATTTTTTTTAGTATGTGAAAAAAAACTTGTATATATTAGGTGTAGCAATAAAGCTCCTGGACTGGTGTGATAAAAAGAACACAAAGTGAACGAGCTCAAAAATGGTTTTATTTTTATTCAGGGTAATTACTAGATTGAATGTAGATATAGCACCATTTCTAAAAGTTTTTGAAAAGAGTCAGCAAAAGCATCTAAAAAGATGTTCAGTTTGGCAATGAAGTTTTTCTTTTTATGTTCTCAACATTCTGAAATATTTCCATTGAGGACAGTTTTCACCTTGGAAAAGAAGTCTTCTGATGCTAAATTGCGAGAATAGGGTTGGTGGTGGTGCCCTTCATAACAAGGGCAGAATGGGTGGGGGAAATTGTTGTGCAACAAGGATCAGCTGCCTTTCTCTTGAAACAGTAGCCTCACCAGGGAAATGTGATTCGATAGTCTTTGAAGCACCTATTATTGGATTGCACCACTGACTCCCCCCCCCCAGGTACAAATTCCTTGTGAATCACGCCCTGTTTGTTTAAAAGCATTATCTTTATCCAGGACTTTGCTTCTGTAAACAAAATTTGAGCCTTGATGATGCTTTGACACTTTGTCTCTGAATTGCACTGACATACAGTCCAGAAAATTAGGATTGTTTCAACAAGTCTTTGCATGATGACACTTTGTTGTTTCTGCTCATCCATGAGGCTGTGAAGCACAAATTTTGCATAGACTTGCCTTTTCCTTAAATTTTCATGTAGAATTTGACAAACTGTCTCCTTATACACCTCATCAGCCATCATTCTTAGGGTCAAACAACCACCTCCTGCCACAATTTCCCAAACCTTTGCAACTCTTTTTTTTTATTTTTTTTTATTATTTATTTATTTTTTTTATTATTTTTTTTTTTTGGCTGGTGCAGCATAAGCCATAGGCTTTCTTGCATCATGCGGCCGTTACTAATACTAATACTAATACTAACTCGGTCCTCAATTTCAGAGGTTGACAGATGACCATTTCTTGGGTCATCATAAACATCCTCATGCCCATCTTTGAACTTCTTATACCATTAAATTCAAACACACTAGTATAACCAAATGTTTCATTACTATACAGTTTTTAACATTTCATATGTTTCTGTTGCAGAATTCAGAATTAGTAGCAGCAAATGATGTAAGAAAGCAAGCTTTCTCATCAGCCAAAAAAAAAAAAAAAGACCCCTCTCATTTCACCTATTCATCCCCTCCAATAGTTTAGTTCTTCCTTGAATTTATTCAAGCTATCAACTTCCACAACAACAGATGGAAGTTTGTTCCAGATGGTAGATTGAATCAACCACCAAACTTCCATCAAGCAAACTTCCTCATATCTTTTCTGCAACCATCCTTCCTCAATTTTAATTTGTGCCCCCAGCTGCAATTTTCTGTTCTACATCCTTCTTAAAATGAGGCCTTAAAATTTACCCATTGCCATATACAATAGGATAATCACCTCCTTGTCGCTGCTAGCAAAATTCCTGTATATCATTACAAAACCGCATGAGCTGCCCTAGCAGCCTCAGTTTTCCGTTTAAAGCAAATTCTGATAAGTTTATTGCTCCACTGCAAAATCATGACACAGAACCTTACCGCTACTAATGAAACTGATTGTTACATGAATCCTGTCGGCCTACTGGACCACCTCTGTACTACCACCACCATCTTTTTGAGAAAGTTTGAACTACAACATACCATTTCTGTTTATTTTCAAATTCATCAAGCATGACAGCAACAGCACCAGTCTGGGAACATAAATACTACATTGTATTTCTTTGGCATATTACTCAAGGACACTTTTAAATCATATTTATCTTTTCACCATACATAAAAAAAAAAAAGATTAACATGATGTCTATCATAAAATGTAACAATTCATTTCATGCATCATCAGACAGCTAATTACAACTAGAGGGGAATAATGAAATTTCAAGCAGAATTACTAAGTTTAATTGAATGTAAAATTTTTTGAACAAACCAAAGTTTGTTAAAAAAATTCTGAATTTAATCGTAAAGCCATTGGTTGTGTTTTTTTTTTTTTTTTTTTTGTGAAAAACATGGAGGAAACACTGTCAGTATGGTAAGAAGGGGAATGGGTCAAAAAACTGTCTGCACTGTAAATCTGGAAGCTATGCAATTCAAGATTTACAATGGCCAATATGTTAAGTGCATAATCAATGGTTAATTATGCACTTAAATATGTTAAGTGCATAATCAACAGAATAGGCCAATATGTTAAGTGCATGTGTTTTTTTCATATCCAATTACATACATAATAGTTAATGAGCAGATCATTATCTGCTCAGTAGTTAATTTACATATATATAACTGATATGAAAAAAACCCAATTAAAAAAATTGGTAATAATTATTCACAGGAGAAAATAAATTTGTGTGAATTTACACAAATTCACACAAATTTAATAAAATTTACCCATGTAATATTTTCAGTATGATTTTCAAAAAATATTCAAATTTAGATCCAAACTATATATATATATTAAAAAAAAAGTAGCACACAGAAATTAACAAACCTTTGGCTGGACATGAGCTTAAGGATGACTGACCACTAATTGTAGCAACATTTTCACTGATTTCTATTACACACATTGCAAAATCAAATCGTGGAGAAGGTGCAATATTATTAGTATCATGCTTCTTCCATATTTTATTCACTGAAATAAGTAAAAGCATGTTTGTATTACATACAAACTTGACATATTATTTAGTAATTAAGCTTTAATGAAAGTGGAAAAGTTAAAAAGAAAAAAAAATATATATATATATACAGTGGATTCCGGTTATTTGGGCCACCGGTTAATTGGGGCAGCCGTTTATTTGGGGCAAATCCTAAAAAACAACCCAATCGAGAAAATAGCCAGGGTTTACTTCGCTTAATTGGGACAGCATGCCATTTAATCGGGGCAGGAGACCGCAGCACTGAAGATTACCCTACGATTGTCTCTGATGGTACCACGTGGTTCAGTCGAAATTCTGGAGGTCATAACCATAAAACAATAAAAACAATTAGCAGTCACCTGTTTATTGGGCTTTTCTGTTAGTGAAATCTATCATAAATGGACAGTAAACTTGATCTTACTGAATTTGCGATAATACTAACAGCTGGAATTCTGTGGGTTATTATGGTGAAATGAGTTTACACTTCCATGGAATCTTCAATCATATAAAAACAAATAATTTTCAGAATCTTCTCTTCATTCCTATTTTTAAAGCTTCGTTATTTGTTACTCCGTTCACACTTGCGCGTATCGTGTTACTTGCAATTTGCGTGTGCTGTGTTTTTTGTTATTGATTGCTTATCTTTTTACTGTTTTAAATATTAACTCCCACCCACAAATGACATTGAACAGAAATGCCAACTAGTTTAGTTAGTATGTACATATTACAGTACGAATTAATTATTCCGATTATCACGTATATTCTTCCAATTTTCATGTATCATTTAATTTTGTTAATTGGTAAGGTAATAAAGGGTAAATTTGTGCTTAATATATCTTTGCTTTTATAGCCTGTGGATAATATTCCTCCTATTTTTGCTAATTAGAATCGTGGTTTAATAGAATTAAAATTCAATTCACAAACGTGATCACAATGACTGGCGCTTACTGCACATCGTATAGTGAATGGTATTTTACTATGGTGACTCCATCGTAACGTGATTTGATTGTACAGTGAACCAACTGTAAAGGGGGGGGTACATTGTATTTTTAATTATTTACGTGAAACTTCGGATAATTGGGGCAGCCACTTAATCGGGCCAAAATGCACTAGTCCCGATGTGTTCCAAATAACCGGAATCAACTGTATGTATGTATATATATATATATATATATATATATATATATATATATATGTGTGTGTGCGTGTGTTAGTATTGCAATCAATAGTTTAATCTGTGAGGTATTAAAAACACAGATAAAACATGCACAATCAATAAAAATAAACTACTTATTCCTGTACACAGTATATACTCACATATTTGTATAGGAAACATGATGCACAGAAGCAAACCTTAAACAGCAGCATTAAAAAAAAAAAAAAAAGAAAAAAAAAAAGACCCATTCCTTACAATAATTTGCCCAAATCTTCCTCAAATTTATTCAAACTATTCATCTCCACATATTAAGTGGAAGTTTATTAAAACAATTGACTACTCATTGGATGATACTAGTTTCTATACATCTATTAGAATTAGCACTGGCAAATGATGCAAGAAAGCAAGCTTATGCAGCATCAGCCAAAAAAAAAAAAAAAAAAAAAAGACACCTATTTCACATATTTATTCCCTCCAAGAGTTTGTGGAGTTTCTCCTGAACTTCTTTATCTATCACCTTCCACAACAACATATGAAAGTTTGTTCTAAAGGAAAACTTCCACGTATCTAACTGCAATCATTCTTCTTCAATTTGAATTTGTGTTCCCTCGTGTGTAGGCTAAGAAAGAGGTAGAATCCCATCAACACTGAGTTTGCTCAATCTATTCAAAGCCTTAACCACCTCAATCAGATCGCCTCGCAGATGCCTGGTTTCCAGATGCTGCAATTTGCAGAACTGAAGCCTTCCTTTGTTCTCTTCACCAATCTCGCCCTCCTCTGTGCTCGTTACAGCACTTCTACACCTTTCCTAAAATGAGTATGCAGTACTCAAGATGTCAAGAGAAAAATTCCTTATATCACTCACAAAACCCCATGAGCTGTACTGGCAGCCTGTCTGCATTACTCAGAGTACTTCATAATCCAACTGCACAATTAACCCCAGTCTTTTTCATTAAACACTACCATGAGTACAGTACCACACAGTTGGTACGTCATTCTGGGGTTACTGTTACCTATATGCAGTTGCATTTATCAGTGTTAAACTTCAATTACAATTTCCCAGCCCATCTGCTTAAGTTTTCTAGATACTGTTGCAATAGCATATCATTATTTCTATTACTAACCACCCTCCCAACCTTTGTATCATCTATAAACTTGGCCATTAAGCCTAATATGCCTTCATTGATATTATTAATAAATACAGAAAACAACAATACGCCCAACACTAAACTGGGGGACTCCACTAATAACATTAGTCCACGAAGTGCAGTATCCATTGATTACCACTCTCTGTCTTCTCCTTTTAGCATTAGCATTAGCATTAGTAGAAGCATATGATGCAAGAAAGCAGACTTATACAGCATCAGCCACAAAAAAAAAAAAAAAAAAAGACCTTCCGATTTCACCCATCCATTTGCTCCAAATGTTTGTCTAGTTCTGCCTTGAATTTATTTAAGCTGTCAACATCTACAACAACAGATGGAAGTTTGTTCCAGCAATCAACCACGCACTGGCTAAAGGCAAATTCCACACATCTATTCTGCAACTGTCTTACCTCAATTTGAATTTATGTTCCCTCAGGTGATTAATCTGGGCAAGAGGCAGAATCCCATCAGCATTGAGCTTGCTCATACCATTCAAGGCCTTATACACCTCAATCAGATCACCTCGCAAATGCCTAGTCACCAGACATTGTAATTTGCAAAGCTTTACAGTACTCGAGGTGTGGCCTGAAAAATTGCTTTATAGAAGGGGATAATCACCTCCTTATCGCTGCTAGAAAAATTCCTGTGTATCATATATAAAACACCATGAGCTACTCCAGCAGACTGTCTGCACTGCTCAGAAAACTTCATATCTGACTGCACAATTACCCCCAGGTCCTTTTCATTCTCTTCCACCTTGAGTGTAGTACAACACAGTTGATATGTTACTCTGGGGTTACTGCTGCCCATATGCATTACTTTACATTTGTCAATGTTAAACTTCAGCTGCCATCTCTCAGCCCATCTGCTCACTGTTTCTAGATCCTCCTGCAGTAGCGTACTGTCATTAGTGTCATTAACAACCCTTCCAACCTTTGTAACGTCTGCAAACTTAGAGATTAAGCTTGATATACTTTCATCAATATCTTTAATAAATACAGAAAACAACACACTGAACCCTGGGGAACTCCACTAATAACATTAGTCCATGAAGACTAGTGTCCACTGATTACCACTCTCCGTTTTCTCCCACTCAAACCATCCCTTTATCCGTAGCAGCATTTTGCCCTCAATGCCATACCAGTCCTGTTCCACCTATCCTTTTTGCACAATATATTCCCCGTTTTCCTGACAATAGAGTCAACAACAACAACTAGTTCCTGTGGGACCAGCGCATTCTGCCTTGTCGCTGTGTTGCCTGATGTTTAAGTGCAAGTTCTGGTGTTGATGCAGGCAGCTGAGAGCTTGATGGGCCCCCTCAATTTAAGTCCTTCAAGCTCATAAAGGCCCATAACAATGCTGAGTTTGTGCCTCATTTCTTCACACTCCTTACATCGAGCACAAACAAAGACATTCTTGGTTGTTCCAAGAATGATATTTGAGACATGACATTCCCCTTAGTAATATCATGTCTCGTTTCTGATTACTCCAAAAACATCAAACAAGCAGTACATTTCAAAAGGCTGTGATTCAGAGGACAACCACCCTCCTCAGTTTGCCCCTGAGCCACAGCACTCCCAGTACTTTGAGCCTTTTGCTTTGCTGCTCTGGCCTTTGGCATGATTTCGATTCAATTTTAATACAATTCAATATAAATTTAGTACAATTAAAAATATTACATTAAACTTCTATCCCAATATATATATATTTCAGTATCACGTTTTATCTACTTCCGAATTACGCTATATTAATTTTGTGCCTCATATCACGTTTAAGTTTTATGTACTAAGTTAAAACGTTACGTTTGTAAAATCAAAGTATTTATAATAAATAATAAATCTAACTATCTATTACCACCCACGTGGTTTGAACTCTCACACCATCTATCTATGCCAAATAACTGATTCTGAAAGCTCTATTATTATTGTCGTACGTTACGTCTACGTGACAAGTTAAATTATTAAAACACATAAGAAGTGTTATAATTTATAGTTTATAATACTCTGCTGACACAGTTTAACACTGCTACAAGTTAGGCAGAAACCCTGTATCTGCTATACTGATAAAAGAAAAAAAAAAAAAACAATGGCAGTGGTTTCTTGCTACTGTCAATACAATATCAGCAGAATTGACTGTGGTTTTCTATGCAATTACAAGGCCGAGTAACAAATAAATGCACCAAATTAATCGGAAAATCACAAAAAATACTATACTAATATATTTAAATCAAAAGTTATACAAAAACAATAATTTAAAATCAATAAATAAAAAAGTCGACAGCAGCTTGTGAATATGACCGGCTCCAACTAGCCTCATCTACTGACGAGGCTAGTGGGAGCCAGTTGTGTTTCTACTGAACCATCCCTTTATTCACAGCAGCAACTTTCCCAATTTTTTGTACAGCAGTCTTTTATGTACAACAATATCAAAAGCTTTCCTGAAATCCAAGTATATGATATCAAAATGATTTTTTGCACCCAATTCTTTTGTGACCACATCGTAGTATCCAATCAAATTGGTCAGATAAGATTTCCCCTTAACAAACCCATGCTGTGTCTTATGTATAATTGCAGCCTTGTCTATATGATCCGGCATTACTTCTTTTACCAGTGACTCCATTATTTTCCCTGGAACAGAAGTTAAACTAATAGGTCTGTAATTACTTTTGCCACCCTTTGATCCCCTTTGTGAATTAGCATTTGCATATCTCCAGTCCATGAGGACTTCCACTAAATCCAAGGATGCTCTCATAATTATGGCTAAGGGTTGCTTACTTCCTTCATTGCCTCCCTTAATATAATTGGAGAGATCCCATCCACCCCAGGTGCCTTGTTATGTTTAACTTGAACAATTTTTCTCTTTCACTTTACTCTGTTATTACAAAATCATTTAGCTCTCTGTTCGTGTAAATTGATAAATCTCTGGCATCCACTTCCTCTTGTGTGAATGTAGATGTAAAATATTCATTCAGAATGTCAGCTACCCGAGCGGGATCATCAACTGTTGAACTACCAATATCAAGTGGACCAATTTGATTCGTCCCCTTCCTTCCAATGTTTACATAGATTACAATGTTTGCCAAAGATTTCTCGTAATCTGCCTTTCCTTGCCTAACCTTTTTTGTGACTTGATAACAGACTAGTTTACATCTATCATAGGCTCCTGTGTTGTCTGATAATTTATATACATCCAATGCATTTTTCTTCTCTCTGTTCACTTCTTCTGACCTCCATTTAGACCTAAACCTTAAAGAATATTTCTTAGTTGGTATGAAAAGCTTAGTAGCTTCTCTTCTACAACTTTTCTTTTCCATTTATGACCCCTTATGTGTTTCGTCTCAGATAGGATAAAGATGATATCAGCACTTAGTTTATTAACCCTTTTAAAGTCTTATACACTTCAATTAGGTCACTATGCAGACGTATAGTTTCCAGGGACTGCAATTTACAGAACACCAATCTCTCCTTCTCTCTTGGAGAAAATTCTTTTGGGCCTTACTTTCAATAGCCCGCAACAGACAACATCTACGCTTTGCACATAGATGCAAAAGCAATCGAATCATACGTAAAGGGTTCCGCTACAAAGCCCCGTTCCACAAGTCTCACATGGATCATGCCTGTTTTACTTCAGTCTACGCACATTAAAATTGTGGATAACCCATCTCCACCGTGAAATCAAGAGCGCTGACTACAACAAGTCCAGACTGTTACAACATCTACAAGGTAAGGTCTTGCCTATCATATTTACGAACCTTATACATATCATCTGTCATTGGGCTAATCAGATCTCTGATACCTACCGTTTACGCCAACAGTGCAAATTCATAAACTTAAGCATAGAAGCTAACTCCTTAAAGGCGAGCACACGTTCAAGTGATACAACTTCCTTCATCTTGAACCTAAGCAGCAAACAACTATCCATTGAACAGCTGAGTGTCTTATCCAACGGCATGAAATTTGCCGTCATACCATCCAAACCTACATTCACACAGCTTCCTATGGGTATAGAAGCCAGTATTACCAACCTTCCAGAAGAAACTGCCAACGAGATCCGTTTCAGGACTGCCGCAATCCTCCGCAGCACTCGAAAAACTTATCTAAACCTTAACCATTGTCAACATGCCGCCCTATCATCTATAAGGAAAGACAACTCCATCGTCGTACTTCCTGCTGATAAAGGGCGCCAGACCGTTGTATTAGACCGATCAACCTACCGAGAGAAAGCCCTGACCCTACTACTAGACCCAAACGTATATGAACCTCTATCTGATCCACCATTAAGGTCTTGAAACATCTAGAGACACATGTCAATAAACTCGTTCACACATGGTTTAAAGATAAGAAGATCTCGACTACAACTCAGCGTCTTCTACGTGCTACTGGCTGCCAACTACCGCAATTCTATGGATTACCAAAGATCCACAAACCGGGTATTCCCCTCAGACCAATAGTGTCGTGCTGCAGTGCCCCAACGTATGAACTGTCCAAGCATATCGTGTGCCTCCTCTCACCTCTTGTAGGAAATACCTCACACACCGTTAAAATTAGCAGTGAATTCATCCACCTCATTAAGGACCTTTCAATCCCTGACAACACCGTCATGGCATCATTTGATGTGATTTCTTTATTCACTTCAATTCCCGTCCAACAGGCCATGCACTGCGCCAGAAGGCTCCTCGAGAACGACTTAAGCCTCCAATCCAGGACATCACTATCCACTGATGATGGTACCGCCCTCAACATATGCTTATCAAGCAGCATCTTCACTTTTGAGGATTCAGTCTATCAGCAGGTACATGGCACTGCTATGGGTGCCCCTGTTAGTTCCGTAGTAGCCAACATCGCCATGGAAGATCTGGAGGAGCAGACACACCGGAACCCACCTACACCTATTACAACATGGTGTAGATACGTTGACGATATTTTTACTGTAATACCACGTGGCTCTGAAACAGCACTACTGGAATACCTCAACTCCCTATCTAATTTCATCAAGTTTACTATAGAGTTAGAGGTCAACGATGCGCTCCCGTTCCTGGATGTCCTAGTGCATCGCGTAGGCCCACATCTAGAGACTTCAGTATACCGCAAACCTATGTGGTGTGGTCAATTCACTAACTACAGATCCAGCCACGCACCAAGTCATCTCAATAGCACTGCCCGCACCCTATTCTCCAGGGCTTGGAGCCATTCCAGCACTGATACAATTAAGCGTAACGAGATCTCCCGTGTGAAGGCGGACCTAACCAAATGTGGTTATCCATCCCATGTCCTTGTGCCTATAATAGGCAGGTGCCTATTACAGGCACAAGAACTTACATCCCACCCAAGACCACCGAACCAAGATGGTATATCGTCCGCCTACATTCCCTATTATCCAGGCGTGTCAGGACGGATCTCGAAGGTCCTTAGAAATTACAACATCAAATGCGTGCAGTTACCCTGCAGGAACCTACGTTGACTTGTCTCCAGTGTGAAAACCCCTGTCACACCTGTCTTAAGCAGCAATGTAGTATATCGCATCACCTGTAGAGACTGTGACAGTTGCTACATAGGAGAAACATCAAGGCGTCTCCAAGATCGCTTTATGGAACATGACAGAGCTATCCGGCTTGCCGAAACTGACCAGTCCGCAGTCGCAGAACATTTTTGGGCCACCAACCACGATCTTGATCCCAAACGTGACTTTGAAGTAGTAGACCACTCACGACACTTTCGCCACCACCTATGGCTAGAGTCACTTAACATATTAAACAATCCAAAGGCAATAAACCGCCACAAAGGCATACGTCTACACCCCATCCTAGAGACAACTGTTTTAATGCTAGATGATCAGTGGAGTAAAAGCAGCGCACGTCCGTGCAACAACAATGGCACATGATTAACGTGCCTCACTCAGCTCATTGCACTTATCCGTTGTATTTTTGTATTTGAATTTCAGTTGATGAAGAGACACGCCAGTCTCGAAAGCTACTGCCTGTTAGTATATATTTGTATTTTTATATTAAACTGGATTTATAATTTATACGTATGTTATTTATTAAAACTGTGTCTACTAATAGTTGGAAACATAAGAGATGGCAGTATGTACTGGAAAAATTTTAAAAAAACTTTCACACAAAAACCAACAATTATTTGAAATGTATTTAAAATTACTGTAAAAAAAGTAGATTTACATACTCATGAAAGAGTTAAACAAGAGATAAGGATATATGGAAACTGCACCTAAAGAAAGCCATTGTGCTTCTTGAAAGGGTCCAAAGAAGGGTAACTCGCCTGGTGAGATTGACAAAAGGGCATCCATATGAAAAAAGACTTCAAATATGCAGAATGCAGAGCCTGGAAACTAGGCACCTCAGAGGAGACTTGAATGAATGAGAGCAAAATTTTTACAGTTATAAATGATTTTAGAACAAGGGGCCATAAGTTCAAGTTATTGGGGGGAGATGTTTAGATTGAATTGCAGGAAGTTTTATTTTAGCTAGAGAGTTATAAATTACTGGAATAAGTTACCTACATGGGTGGTAGAGGCTGACAGTTCGGGAAATTCAAAGTCAGCTGGATAATTACCTTTAGGAGGAGGGAAATACATAGGTGGTCTATTTCCTTTTCTCTTATTAATTATTTATTTTTTTTACATGTTCTTATTATTTTATTTTATTATTTTATTTTTTTGGCTGGTGCAGCATAAGCCATAGGCTTCCTTGCACCATGTGGCCATTGCCTAATACTAAATACTAATACAAGTATGGAATATAAATAAATAATAATAAATTTTCTGTTTATACTCCGGGACGACCAAACGGTCAGAGGAGTTTATGAATATACAATTCAATTAAACTAGGTTTAATAATTAATTTTCAGGAACGCTTACAGTATCAAGGGCACTACTATCTTAGAAGTGGAATCTCGTAAATATGGAACAAATGAAACAGAACTGCACAGGAAATCTATGACGAACCAAACTAAAACGCACTAGTTAATAACAGTTTATTGAAATCTTACCTGTGTCAAAACTATAAAGTTCATCAAGTGCACCTGAAGAATCTAGCCCTCCAAAAATATAAAGTTCATCTCTCACAGCAACTGCTCCATGATGAGCACGTGCAGATGGATTTGTCCCATTTTTTGGTGACACGTGTATCCACTCAGCACTAGACATATTGAGCATAAATAAATCATCAAAAAATCTTGTTTCATCCATCCCACCATGAAGATATAAAGAATTTTGTATAGGTACCATTACATGACCATGTCTTGAGGATGGTGACTTTCCCAAAGTTGGAAATATGCTCCAAGTCTTATCTTCTGTGTTGAACATATGGACTTCTCTAAAACAAACAAACAAACAAAATTTTGATATATATAGAAACCCAGTTACTTATATAAAATAATATTATTAAAATTGAAATCATCTATAGAGTGGTGATAATTAAACTGCATCACTTTGAAGGTTTGTAGATAGAAAAAGACTAATGCTTTATGTATGACAGGCTAGGGCTTACTACCAAAGTGTCTAAAATGCTGATGGAACTGACATTCAAGTCCTATTTGTAAGTGAAGTGGAAATTTTCAATGAAGTTTGGTCATTTTAATGTAGGGTTACCTCGCATTATGAAAGGACTGAAACACCATGCCTAGTCCCTCAAGGTTCAGTATTGGGTCCATTACTGTTTTCTGTATTTATAAATGATATTGATGATGGTATATCAAGCTTAATGTCCAAGTTTGCAGACAATACGAAGGTTGGCAGGGTTGTCAAGGATACTACTGACACTATGCTACTGCAACAGGATCTGGAAAGGTTGAGCAGATGGGCTGAGAGGTGGCAAATGAAGTTTAACATTGACAAATGTAAAGTATTGCATATGGGAAACAGCAACCCCAGAGCAACGTATCAACTCTGTGGTACTACACTGACAGTGGTAGAGAATGAAAGGGACCTGGGGGTGGTTGTGCAGGCAGATATGAAGTTTTCTGAGCAGTGCAGACGGGCTGCAAGAGTAGCTCATGGTGTATTGTCGATGATATATAGGAATTTTTCTAGCAGGGATAAGGAGGTGATTATTCCCTTGTATAAGGCAATGGTCAGACCACACCTAGAGTACTGTATACAGGTCTGGAGGCATTTCAAGAAGGATGTAGAGATGCTGAAACGAGTACAGAGAAGGGCAACAAGATTAGTGAATGGAACAAAGGGGTGCTCTTACGAAGAAAGGCTTAAGTTTTGCAAATTACAGTGTCTGGAGACTAGGCACCGGCGAGGTGATCTGATAGAGGTGTATAAAGGCTTGAATGGTTTGAGCATGCTCAATGCTGATGGGATTCTTCCTCTTGCTCAGAATAATCACCTCAGAGAGCATAAATTCAAATTGAGAAAGGACAGATGTAGGATAGACGTGAGGAAATTTGCCTTTAGCCAGCGGGTGGTTGGTTGGTGGAATAGACTTCCATCCCTTGTCGTGGAAGTTGATAACCTAAATAAGTTTAAGGCTCAGCTGGACAGGTATTTCGAACGAACAGAGGGGTGAAGTGGAAGTGGTTATTTTTTTATTTATTTATTTTTTTTTTTTGGCTGATGCTGCATAAGCTTGCATCAAATGCCTCTACTAATGCTAATGCTAATTAATTACCCTGAAAAATGACCATGCATGTGGAAACCAATGTAAGAGTTCAATATGTAGTGTCCACATCATACAGAGGAATGCATCTCCTCTGTGTCACCAGGAAATACTATGTGGTAGATAATGCTCATCATACAGTGGAAAATCCATACATTTTGGAGCTTGAAGAATGTTTAGTCTCCAGATCAAAGCTCCAGCAGCCCCCCACCTCTTCCGTCATGCACTATTACTGTTTTTTGAGGTTATGATGGGTGCCATGGCAAAATGAAACATTCTCTAGAAGGCATCTGGATCAGCTAGTGCACAATTTCACTCCCTCTATTCTGCCAGGTAATGATTGGAGGGAGTCCAAGTAGTGTGTACGTGGGTGTCACGGTTGACGCTACATTATGTGAAGAGATGGGTATAATCTTGCTGTGTCTACACCATATCTAAAAATTTGATTAATTCATACATGTTCTCTCCCCTCCTTATTTATTTAATGTATCATGAATAGTCAAACCAACACAAGCATATCTATGAAAAGATCTAAATCTCCTTCATTCATTAAGAAAATGCAATAAGAGTGACCTCAGTGATGTCTTTACACCTTAAATCTGCAAGTCCCTACTTAGTTTTTTTTTTTTTTTTTTGACAGAGTTGCAATTATTGGTTGCCTCGAACCACTACTCATATCACTATGATTCCTTTTGCTTCAAAGGTAGTACTTGTGCACATGTTTGCTCTGATATTCCTTTTCAGAAACCTAATTTGTAATCTCTCATCTTTTTCTCCCAACTCCACTTATCTATCACTTGAAACTCTGACTTCTTTTATTTAAAACTGTACTCTCTCCAGTCTATCTTTCCTAAGCAAGGTCTACACTGATTTTAACCTTCACAACTGTAGCTGACTTAAATTTTTTGGTTGAATGAGCCTAACTGGTAAAGATGTGAGACTTTTGCAATTATCACAATGAAATTACACAGCATATTCATTTTCCTGCCAGAATACCAGACAATTCTAACCACACATCCAACATCCTTAAATCATTTTCTCACCAAAACCCTTCAAAGTACATGGTCAATGTTAGTGGCTCTCTCACGGTCATTCTCAAGTCTCGTGTTGTTTGGCATTAAAGGAATACAAACTGAGATGATCTGCAAGATCTGTATTCTTCTTTTCCTTAGTTGGATTACTGTTTTAAATTTTCTGGTTGAAATGTTTGTTCAGATCATGTCTATGAAATTATTCTTGTAGGGATTCCTTTAGTTAACATTCCACCCTAAAATCTCAGCCCTCCAAGCCTTGGTTTTCCAATAAATGTACTAAGGCTGTTGGCATTTATCTAGATCTTCAGCTTAATTTCTCCTACACTAAAGCTTGCAACAATTATAAAACAGTTAATTATTAATCTGAACTCAATTGTGAACAGGCTAAGAGTAGAAATTTGCTTCTTGTCCAAATGGTAGTCAACCATTCTGGTCTCTTGCCAAAGCTATTGCTACTTGTCTGTCTGTCTGTAAATACTCCCACCTCTGTTATAATCTGATGATTTTATTGCATTCTCAGCTAAAGATAAAGCTGACTTACTAGCAACCTACTTTTTTTTTGCTAACTCTTGTATCAACAATCTTGGCAAACCAGCTCCTACTACACCCAATGCACACCAGTGCCTACCAAAAGAAGAATGTTAAAAAATTCTGAACTATGATTTCCAAAAAAACTTTTTTTTTTTGGTAGTTGTTGGTGCATCGGCTTCTGTGGCCATAATGCACCTCCCAAGGTTTTTGCAGTACTTTGATCCAAGCCCGAGGCGGATTCGAACCCGCGACCTTTGGGTTACCGGGCAGGCACTTTACCCACCTGGCTAGCCTGGTTGGCTCCAAAAAAACTAGAGGTCCTGTTAGCCTCCAGGTAATTTCTTCACTTTCTCTCAAAACCTATGCTCCTGAGCTAGCTCCTCTTCTGTGTCACATTTTTATACTTTCTTATTCCACTAGTGTCTTTCCTTCTGCTTGAAAATTTCTTCATATTCAGCTAGTTCTTAAAAATAGGTGACAAATCCGTCCTATCCAATTATCACTCCACTGCACTTACATCTACTCTTTTCAAAGAAATGGGGGAAATCCATTGACCACCAACACAAACTATCTCAATCTTCCATATTGACACCTGTGATATACTGGCTTATGTTGGTATTAGTACAAGAAAGCAAGCTAATAAAGCAGCAGCCAAAAAAAAAAAAAAAAACTTCACACACCTGTTCATCCTCTCCAATAGTAGTTTGTCTAGCTCTTCATTGAATTCAAATTCCCCAATTCCACAAAAACAGATGGAAGTTTGTTCTAACAATCAACCACCCGCTGGTTGTTAAGAAAAATTCAAGGGCAAACTTTGATGAAAATCACCAAACTTTTGATCATGCTTGGCATATAGGTCTTCTAAACAAGCTCCCATCTTATGGATTGCCAACTGTTTTTTTTTTTAAAGGTGTGCAATAATTGGGTATCCAGTTTTCTCTATGACCACTCACTGTGGCTAATGCTAGACAGTACTCTGTCTTCTAACTTCACTAATGCCGGGATTCTCCAAGGTTTAGTTCTTTCTCCCACTCTTTGTTATATAACCCTTTATTGATTGGAAATTCTATCCATCTTGTAGTTCATTGTCATCTTGCTGATGACAATGAATTACAATCCATCTCCCAGTTTCAGAAACCTTGCATGGCACAATATCTCGAATATCCAACATCGGTAACTTAAAATGCAGATCTCTGGTTAATTCTCTAATGAAGAAAAACTTAGTTAACTTCATTCTTTTAAAACTCAGTCCTGTGTTATTTCTCCCAAGAAAGAGTCTATTGCTCCTGTGTTCATCTTTCTAGAAATATGCTATCTTTGGGGTAGTGGTAGTAGTAGTGGCATGTGATGCAAGAAAGCAAGTGTATGAGCTTATGCAGCATCAGCCAAAAAAAAAAAATCACACCATTCCCTCCAAATTCCTGTCCAGTTCCTCCTTAAATTTATTCAACCTATCAACTTCCACAACGACAGATGGAAGTTTGTTCCAGCAATTAACCACCCGCTGGCTAAAGGCAAATTTCCGCACATCTATTCTACATCTGTCTTTTCTTAATTTGAATTTATGCCCCCTTAAGTTCATAATCTGAACAAGTGGAAGGATCCCATCAGAATTCAGCATACTCAACCCATTCAAGGCCTTATACACCTCAATGAGATCACCGTGCCTAGTCTCCAGCCACTGCAATTTGCAGACTTTAGCCTCCCTTAGTAAGAGGATCCCTTCATTCCCCTCACCAATCTTGTTGCCCTTCTCTGTACACGCTCAAGCAAATCTACATCCTTCCTAAAATGAGGCCTCTGGACCTGTATGCAGTACTCAAGGCATGGCCTGACCATTGCCTTATACAGAGAGACACTCACCTCCTTTTCCCTGCTAGAAAAATTCTATATATCATTGACAAAACCCCATGACCTGCCCTGGCAGCCTGTCTGCATTGCTCAGAAAACTTCATATCTGACTGCACAATTACTCCCAGGTCTTTTTCATTTTCTACCACCTTAAGTGTGGTACCACACAATTGGTACTTTTCTCTCGGGTTACTTCTACCCATATGCACTACTTTGCATTTGTCAAGGTTAAACTTCAGTTGCCACTTCTTAGCTCATCTGCCCAAATTATCTAGATCCTGTTGCAGTAGCACACTGCCATTACTGTCATTAACAACCTTGCCAACCTTTGTATCATCTGCAAACTTCGACACTAAGCCTGATATACCTTCATCAATATCATTGATAAATATACAAAACAAGTGGACCCAACACTGAACCCTGTGGGACTCCACTAATAACATTAGTCCATTAAGAGCAGCACCCACTGATTACCACCCTCTGTCTTCTCCCACTTAACCATCCTTTTATCCATTGTAGCAACTTGCCCTTAATACCATTTGGTTACTCTGACTTCTATTCTTTCATGGCATAAACACATCACAAAAATTGTTTCCTCTGCATTACTTTTCTTCTAAACACTGTCATTCTGTTCAAAGCTGAAATCAGTCCTAACATGGAATATTGTTCCCACATTTGGAATAGTATCCCCAAAACGTCTCTCAAGCTGCTTGACTTCATTCAAAAGAAGGCAAATAATAGTGTTAATTAATGATGCATTTCTTACAAAGTCTCTGTATTTCTATCTCATAGATGTTCAGTTTCCACTGCATGCTTTTTCTATAAATATTTCCGTGGACAGTGTTCTTGTGAACTGGCACTTGTAATTCCAATATAATATTTAAGTGAATGTTGCAGTTTATCTTGATCAAATCACTTAAAATGAATGCACTTCACCTGTGTAGGGTTTAGAATCTATTCATTACTAGTAAAATCTAACAATCATATGTTTCAAGGCTGTTTTTTTTTTTTGTGCTTTCTCAGTGACTGTAATCCTGCACCCACCCTGTCACTACTGCAGGATTACAATCAACAAAGAGAGAAGGAAAAACATCAGTGAAACATATTTGTTACAACCTATTAGTAATAAATAGATTCTAAACCCTACACGGGTGAAGTGCTTTCATTTCAAGTAATGTCATCTGTAATTTTTCTCTCTCTCTCTCTCTCTTTTCAAAACCAGTCTGAACAAGTACCTCAACCACTCAACATCCATTTGCTGTCCATCCAACTTCAAACTCGCAGAACCAACTTCTCCTCTTATTCATTTATCCCTTCTACTTCTGTTTTTCCAGAACAATCTTACTTCTTATGTATTTCCCAAAAATTAATATCTACAGAAATTTAAGTTCAATGTTAACAAATATCTTCTGTCTTCTCAGTCTTCAACTAACTATCATAGGTTATAATAACTTTTCATGTTTGGGGGGTTTCATATAAAAATTAAAAATGGACAGTAATCAGGAAATGTGAAAAGAAATGACATGGGAAAAAAAACAGTTTTATAAAGTGTTGTCAGGTGGTAAATGCTGTTGCATATAAGAATTGTGAAAATTATATCCTAATCTTATAGCCATGAAAAAGCTATAAGAATAGGTAATAACAGAACAGAGAAATTCACCTTAAGACTTCTATTAAAGGACTGAACTCTGCTGGTTGAGTTCTATTAATAAAACAATAACAATTCTTTATCTTTATTTCAGAAATACCAACAATAAAAAAAGACTGAGATGTGGGACTGTCAAAAAATGGATTTGCAACATGATACAGAAGTTTGAGGATAGTTTTGTGAAATTTTACCTGTTTTTATTCTAGCAGAAGAAAGTTGCCAGTTTTGGAAGACCTTGTTGATATTGCTGTTGCGATGATGGGATGCAGCACATAATTCCTTTGTCCCCTAGTGTCAGAGCAGTTGTTACACTTTGTGAAAGATTCAGTTGTGTCATAAACGAAGCACTCAGAGTTCAGTTGCTACTTCATGAAAACATCTTGAATTATCAGTTCCTGGCAAAGCTGGACTTAGAGAGTACAGGTAATTGACAATGTGCTCATTGCTGGTTCTCTGAACCAGCAATGAGCACATTGTCAATTACCTGTACTGTATGTGTTCATTGCTGGTTCATTTGTTTCATTGCTGTTGTTTCATTCAGTTGTGTTCATTGCTGGTTCTCTGAGCCAGCAATGAACACAACTGAATTGTAATGTCATTTTTATAACAACATTTTGTATGCTGAAGTATAAACAAATTGTGTATAAGCATCAGTCATGCTGAAGTATGAGCAAAACATGCATGACATTAAAATTTCACAATTTTTTTTATATAAATACTAAAATAAGAACAATGAAAAAATCGAATGTTTAAAAAATGATTTAATTAAGTAAAAGAAAGTAAAAAATTAAGTTAAAAAAATACAAAAAAAACCAGCAATATCAGTATCAGAGAAACAAAATTTTCAAATAAACTAGATGATTATTATTTGCACCAGCACATTAAGAAATTCTGATCAGATGACATTACAGGGCTTACACCATTAGTAGGTAGTGATTGCAGGCTGTGATTAGCTGTAGTAGCGTGTAGGTAGTAATTAGCTGGAAGATAAAGAAATATCCAGTAGTTAAAGGTAAGGGCATGGGTTTTTCTGAAATAAAAGGGAGCCATGTGAGTTTAATATGCTACATGGCATCTATGAATTGGGCAGATTGCAGAGCAAATATATCAGAATTAGAATATTAGAATATCAGAATATTTTCTTAATGGTATACATGCATGGCTTCTGTGATTATTACTTTAAAGGTATTCTGATACCTTTAAAGTAATAATCACGGAAGCCATGCATGTATACCATTAAGAAAATATAGCACAAGAAGGACACTAAGATGAATGTGGAGCTGGCCAGTCTAATAGAGCAGAAAAAGTTGGCAGGAAAGGTAAAAAGCAATAAAAAATATTGAAGCTTACACAATAGCTACTAGCTGATCTGTAATAATGCCACTTCAAAGAAATGGGCAGCCAAGGTCAAGTATGAGAAAACACTGGCCAAAATAGTAAACAATGGGGACAAGGAAGTTTTCACATTTGTGAATGCGAAGAGGAAGAAAACAAACCAGATCAGATCTTGTGTACTTGGATGTGGGCATCTCATAGACAGCCCATATGATGTTTCCAATGAATTGAATAAGTACTTCACATCAATCTTTACTGACAAATGGCCCTTTATGAGAGGCTGTGCAAGTGAAGCTTGAAAGCATAAATTAGTGATACTGAAATTTCAAATTATTTATTAGATAAAACTTTTCAACTTAAAGGCAAGTAAGGTTCCTGGAGTTTATGACATACACCCAGCAATTTTGAGGAAAGCAGCCAGAGTGTGCACTGAACCATTGAGATTAATTATGAGGTTATCAATGAATTAGGGAGAAATTTATTTGGAATGGAGAAGTGCCAGTGTATCACCAATACATAAAGGAAGTTCTAAGAGTAAATCAGTAAATGCAGATGACTTAGTCTGACCTCAGTAGTAGGGAAAATATTGGAGGCAATGATTAAGAGTGCAATCCAGGGATATCTAGTATTAACAGTGGCAAATGATGCAAGAAAGCAAGCATGCAGCAGCCTAAAAAAAACTTCCCACATCACAACTCCATAACCACAAACAGTTTGTGTACAGCCAGGCCTCGCATAACGTGAGTTTGATTAACGCAATTTTTAGTTAGCGCTATTTGAAAAATTATACCACTTTTAACTTTACATGATGCAAATTTCCAGTTAACGAGACCTTTTTTTTTTATGCGATAGTTGAAAAAGATTTGAATTGCGCGTTAAGCTTACCGCGAGTCATACAGGCAATAAACAAACGTTTGCCTGCTGCCCGCCTCGGTGTGTTCCATCAACGATCGGAAGAAGACGTGTTTGTCTCCTGCTAATAAAGTCAATGCAGACTTGCATTTAAAAATTCAAATTTTTAAATGAGCCAGATGAAAATGTTACCACGAAGGAGATAACGGTAAAAGAATTAGATGAAATCTTTTGTATCGCATAGAACCTCAAACAAAAGGTTCGATGTTCTCTGTGATATTTATTTCACCAGGGCTCAGAGAAGATTGTTGTCGGCTATCGGAAATTGATTGATGAAAAGAGAAAGTCAACACTGTTCAAATATTTCCGCAACAGTAATTTCTTCATTGTGTATTTCATGTCAGAGGTTCCCAAACTTTCTCGGTTCACAGCGCCCTTAGTGTCTCAGTAATTTTTTCAAGGCGCACCCAGACCAAAAGAAATACCTAACAGTTCCATTTAGTAGTTAGGTCCAAACAACTTAATAAGAAATGCTGAAACTGTGAACTACCCCGAGCTAGTAGTTCGCGCGGTGTCCGACAGATGTCAAGTATCGCTGTGTTTCCCTCGAAAATTTAAAATATTCCACGGCGCACAGTTTGGGAACCGCTGTTTTATGCAATAAACATTTAATTCCATAATTATTTTCATTATCTTTTACATTGTATACAGTTCAAAAGTTATTTAAAAGGTATTTTTAAAATTCTTTATGGACATTCCAGAAGGTCAAGGACCAATTATAATTTTTCCCTATTGATTATTATATTTGATTAATGCATTTCCGTTTTGCTCGATGCGCTCCCGAGACAAATTAATCACTTTAATCGAGGCTAGCCTGTACTTCTTCCTTGAATTCATTCAAACTACCCACTTCCACTAAAAAAAGATGGAAATGTGTTCCAACAATCAACCACACACTGGCTGAAGGCAAACATCTGTATATCTATCATACAACCATTCTTCCTCAATTTGAATTTATGTCCCCTCATATGTGTAGTCTGCACAAGATGAAAAATGCCATCAGAATTGAGCTTGCTCAATCCATTTAAAGCCTTAAACACCTCAAACAGATCACCTCGCTGGTGCAATTTTCAGAACCAAAGCCTTTTGTTCCCTTCTCTGCACTTGTTCCAACTGATCTACATCCTTCCTAAAATGGCCTAACCACTGAATGGTACAATGGGATAATCACCTCCCATTGTACCAATCCCTGCTAGCAAAATTCCTGTATATCATTGACAAGACCCCATTAGCTACTCTCGCAGCCTGTCTGCACTGATCAGAGAACTTCATATCTGACTGCAAACTTATCCAGTTTTTTTTTCATTTTCTTTTAGTTGATTGTTGGAACAAGTTGCCCTTGCAGGTAGTTGTGGCCGACAGTTTGAATAAATTTAAAGGTCAACTGGATAGTTTGTGTGAGGAGGAAAGCATATAATTTGTATTTTCTTATAACTTGGGTTTGTTTTTTTTTGCGAGTGCAGCAAAAGCCTGTGGCTTCCTTGCACTATACTTGCAAATACTATTACTATTTTCCTCTATCCCAAGTGTAGTACCACACAGCTGGTATGTTAATCTGGGATTACTGTATTACTGCTACCCATATGCAGTACTTTGCATTTGTCAATGTTAAACTTCAGCCACCATTTCTCAGCCCATCTGCATAATTTTTCTAGATCTTGTTGCAGTAGCTCACTCTGATTACTGTCATTAACCACCATCCCAACCTTTCTATCATCAGCAAACTTAGACATTCAGACTGATATACCTTCATCAATATCCTTAATAAATATAAAAAACAATGGGCCCAGTACCAAGCCTGTGGAACTCCACTAATAACATTAGTTCACGAAGAGAAGTCTTCATTTACAACCACTCTGTCTTCATCCACTTAGCCATCCCGTTATCCAGAGCAGCAGGTTTAATGCTCTCAATCAAAAGTAACTTAAGTGAATTATACTAAATGCTCGACCATTCAAGTGATCCAGTAGCCATTGGTAAATGCCTGTCTACTCGTTCATGAAGTTTCAGCTGCGCTGCTCCAGCAAAAGTTAAGTATTTTGTATATTTCTCCTTTTGGCTTGGGACAATGCTCTTCTCAAACCAAGATGGATGCTAGCTTATAGTTATTCTTGTATAGCATAATTGCAGTTAGTGGACACTAGCTTCACTGACCAATAACAATTCCCCTTGCTCTCTCTCTCTGTTTCATATCACCTCCCTGCCTGCAGCAACACTCTACAGCAGGAGGTCCCGTACACATTTGGAGCTGCATACATTAAATGCTCCAAATGCATATTCCAAATGCCAGAGCTGCTCAGGCCTTTCCTACATGAGCCTGAAAAAATTATCAAGTGCAGCCGGTGCGAAATTCATTGCATGCTGCTGCCGAAAAAAGCCGGCAAATGGGCAAGGGAGCCCTTCCTGCTCAGCCATGGGTTCCCCTCCCAAACTGCTGCTTGACTCCCACTTGACGCCGCCTTGCCCACTGCAGCGTAGTAGAAGGCGGCATGTCAGTGACAGCTAGGTGTATTCCACCCAGTTTGATAAACAAAGCCAAGCTGAAGATGTTACTAACCTAGGAGAGCTTACTAATAATCCCTTGACAAGACAGAGAAACAGCAGCCCTTGTGCTACTCAACCGTACCAGTCCATCACAGGTGAACTGGACTTTATCGTGTCCACACCAGTGGCTGCTTCCATCCTGGAGTCCCTTGCTAATGCTCCACCTGAATCAACTCCAGTTTTTCAGCCCCCACCCACAACACCAGCTCCCTCAGCTACTGCAGTTATCTCCTCTAGCTAAAACACTGCCACTCCAGTCCAGCGTGTGCCATCTGCAGCAAATGAATCCTTGGACAAATATGTTCAAGCCTCCCCTGCTACTCCAGCTCCCACTACTGACAAAAATGCTGTGTTGGATCAGGTCTCGGTACTTTGAACCAAGCTGGAAAATATAATGAAAGACAAACAACAATAAGATCACTATGGCCGTCAGAGGAGGCATAGTAATCTTTTGGAACAAACTAGAAACCATCTTAATGAATGAACACCCTCAACAAGAAAATACGAAAGCTAAGCTTGAAGCCTTCATGGATGGGAGAGAAAAGCAAATGCCATAGTGCTCTCTCTCTCTCTCTCTCTCTCTCACTCTGCTGCACTGAGGACACCCACCACTCCCTCTCCCTTGGCAGATGTAGCATAAACAAAAAAGAAACCACCTGTGGTTTCTTTTTTGTTTGTACTACATCTGCCAAGGGAGAGGGAGTGGCGTGACCAAATTTAGTCATCCTAAGACCGAAGGAGAGTGAACCAGCAACCACCAGTGAGGAAACTAAAACTAAAATAATGGAATCAATGAAAGCCAACTTCAAGACAACACGAATCAAGTCAATAAGGAAGATAAGAATTACGGGAATAGCGATAGAAACTGAGATGAGAGAAGAAATACAAGGAATAATAGGGAATCCAAAAATCGCGACTTTAGGCTTAACTGCAGAGCTGCCAAAGAGAAGGGGGCCAACTGCCATTATTTTTGATGTTGGAAAGGATATTACCCCACAACAACTAACAGAGGAGATCTATACAAGGAACCTTCGGGATCTGCTCCCTGACCAAAACCCGCAAAAGTTAGTAATTCCAAAATATGTGACCAAGCCTAAAGACAGAAACACCAATAACTGGATTGTGGAATTCTCCCCTGAAGCCTGGCGAGCGATAAAAACCCAAATGAGAATATGCATCGAGTGTAGCTGTCACCACTTCAAGGAACATGTGATCATTCCCAAATGCTTTAAATCCTGCAGGTTCAGCCACACTTCACACACCTGTGTTCAAACAACAACATGCGGCCACTGCTCCGACAAAGGGCACAACTTTAATAACTGCACAAACAAGTCCAAAGAACCGTCTATGCAAACTGCAAGGCAGCGAAAATGAATAGCAATCACTCCATAAGAGATCCTAAGTGCCCATCATATACAAAAGCCAAGAGTATGTACCAGAGTAAGACTGATTATGGGAACTAGGCCAAAACAGTTCAACACCATGGAAATCAAAATTTTTCAGCACAATGCACAGTGGGCCGGAGCAGTAGCTGACCAGCTCAGAGTGATGGCTGACGAGGAAAATGTCAATATAATTATTGTCCAAGAGTCACATTCCAACGCAAAACAGGTAAAGGGGTACCCTTTGGCTTACAAGAGCATTCAATGTGATAAAGACACCCCCTGGGTGGCGGTGCTCATCAGGAATCCTAATATAACAGCCACCAAAGATGCAGTTATGTGCGATCTGGCTGGCTTGCGCCCACGTAATCACACCCGTAGGATCCTTCTATGTGGTCTCCTTATATTATAGACCGGGAGTAGAAATCACTTTTGCCATAAACTATCTTTAACATCTCTTGGATGTCCTTCCAAACCAGAAAATCATCATCGGGGCAGATGTCAATTGCCGCTCGCCTGCCTGGCATAGTGCAACCGAAGACAGGAGAAGAACAAATAATGACAACCAGCTCTTGGAAAACTTCCTTGCGAGGTCACCCCTAGCCATACTCAACCAGCTGCACCAACTCCCCACCTTTTGCAATACGCTGTGGGAGGCAACAATTGACATCTCACTTGCATCCACCAACGTCTCCAACTGGAGGGTGGAAAACTCCTGGACAACCTCCAATCACCGTGTCATTACGCTGAAAATCTCTAGGACACTAACCAGAACTCCGATCCCAAGACAACTGGGCAACCGATATGCAATAAACAAGGCAGACTGGAATCTGTTTGCTGAGAAGCTCCTCACAGCAGTAAATGCTGGACAGCAGGACCTGGTGCTGGAAGAGGACCCGGACCTCCTTCAACGAAAGATTACGGAACTCATCACCAAAGTTAGCAAGATAGCAATAAGAAGAAAATTCCATCCCCAGGGGCAGTGCCTTGGTGGAATCGGGATCTGCAGTCACTGCAGAAGGAGGTAATCATGTGCAGGAAAGAATTTCAAAGAGCCCAGCACTCTTGGCCGGAAGCTGAAGTAGAAGCCATGAGACAGTATTATAAGGCTGCCAGAAACCTGTATGCGGACTCGATCAGAAGAAGTAAACGAAACTTCTGGGGGCAATTCGTCTCCAACATGGGAAACACAGACCCCTGGGGGGTCTGTGTTTGTTGGTGGTATATAAACTTACTACCAACAAACTCCCCAGGGGGGAAGTCCTTACTACTACCAGAACACTGCAGGAGATGTCGATTGAAAACATCCTCAACTCCATCTTCAAGGAACAGGTTTACCTGCAGTCCCAAGCACAATGCAGGCTTTGTAAAGAAAACAACGACTACACCACTGACAACAAGGAACAGCTGTTCACTCAGGAAGAGCTTCAGAGCACAGATAAAAACTAGGAAATGCCCGGTCAAGGATATGCTTGAACCAGAAATCATAAAACGGGTTGTGGATTTAACACCAGGACTCCTACTTCGACTCTATAACTGTTGTCTGAAACAGGGGTACTTCCCCGAGGACTGAAAAATTGCCAATATTAAATTAATCCTAAAAAATCCTAACAGGAACTCAACTCTTCCGACCTCCTGACAGCCCATTGCTTTGTTGTCAGTCTTGAGCAAGCTCTATGAAAGACTTTTGTACAAGCGGATTCAACAGTACTACTCCACAGAAAACCAATATGGCTTCAGGCCGGGACTGTCAACAATCAAAGCCATCAGGAACCTTATAAATACTGCCAGTGCATGCCAAAATAAATACTTTCTGGTGGTCGCTGTGGATTTTGCTGGGGAATTTGACTCCCTCTGCTGGCTGAACATCCTTGGCTGACTCCGCAAAGTGCATGCTCCCATAAACCTTTACAATACTATCAAAGCATACCTGTCCAAAAGAAGAATTGAAGTCATAGCATCCTTCCAAAGAATAACAAGAAATATCCATAGAGGATGCCCGCAGGGGTCTGTTCTTGGCCCCCTGTTTTGGAATATAGTTTTTGACTACTTCCTTGACACCAACTTGGGGGAAGTAAAGTGTTAAGCCTTCGCAGATGATCTTGCACTGATGGTGGCAGCAGACTCCAGGGCCCAACGGGAGATACAGGCAAACCATGCTCTAGAGATCCTACAACAATGGGTGGAAAAAAACTTCCTACAAATTGAACTGACAAAAAAAACATCGATCCTTCTCAAAGAATCATTAAATATCAGAAGGCCTCCGCAAATTAAAATTGAAATACCACCCAAATGAAATATCTAGGTGTCACCCTTGACAACAATCTCTCCTTCCAACCTCACCTCAAGCAACTAAGAATAAAAATTAGAAACTACTCTGCAATGGTAGCTCGTATTACAAGGCGTGACTGTGGCCTGAAAAAGCGAACACTCTCTCTCTACTGTAAGGCTACATTTATCCCAGCAATCTCATAAGCTGCTGAAATCTGGTTCCACAAGATGGCCATGGCCGTAAATAAAAGAATTCTTGATTCAATCCAGAGATCAATCCTTCTAACAATAACCCGCGCATACAGGGCTGTCAGTACGCAGGCACTCTAGGTGCTGGCAGGGTTTTTCCCACTGGATCTGGAGATTGTCTGGTGTGGCCTGTCATACTACCTATCTAAAGGGATGCCTGTCACAATAATGGAGTACACCATCAAACTTACAAATGATAGAAAGACCGAAAAGACCCAATTATTGGGGCATCTTTTTTTTTTTTTTTTTTGTTTTATGTAAACCCCAAATACGAGAGGTATTGGAACCTACAGTACTTAGTACTGTGCTGGGTTGGAGGTTGAGAAAACGAAAGAAGATATTTGTTGACATTGGACTTGAACTTCTGTAGATTGTAATTTTCAAGAAATACATATGAAGGAAGGTTGTTCCAGAAAATGGCAGTTGAATAAATAAATGAGGAAGATGAAAAGTTGGTTTTATGAGTTTGAAGTTGGACAGTAAATGGATGTTGGCTGGTGGCAGCACGTGTTCGGATTATTTTGAAGGAGAGAGCGGGAATTATAGAAGCCAATTCAGAAGAACAGTGCCCATGGAAGTATATGTAGAAGATGCATGCAGCAGAAACAGTACATCTATGAGACAGGCAGTGGAGAGATTCTGTTAGAGATGAATCATTAATTAACCTAACTGGCCTCTTCTGAATGGAATCAAGAAGCCTGAGAGAGGTTTTGGGGGCACCACCCCAGTTGTGGGAACAATATTCCATGGCAGGGCGGATTTGCGATTTATACAGAGTGAGCAGCTGTTTGGAAGAAAAGTAATGCCGAGAGCGAAAGAGAAAACCAAATTTTTTAGATGCAGAGGAAACAATATTTGTAATGTGCTTGTGCAAGAGAGATTAGAAATCAGGCTAATCCCCAAAAGAGATATATCATTTTGCCTAGAAATCGGAGTGTCACTAAAGATAAGCATAGGAGAAGAATCCTTCTTTCGAGATATAAGGCAAGACTGAGTTTTAGAAGGGTTGAAATCAACTAAGTTGTCTTTGCCCTACTGGAAAATTAACCGAAGATCGACATTTAAGGAATTGGTAGCAGATTTTCGAGAAGTTGAAGCTGATTGAGCAGGGCAAGGTTTCTCGAAATGGAAAGTGGAATGCAATGTGCTATCATCAGCAAAACTATGGATAGGATTTCCAGTCAATGGAAGAAAGTCATTGATATACAAGAGGAAAAGAGTGGGGGAAAGAACTGAACCTTGGGGGACACTGGCATTAGTGGAGAAGTTAGAAGACAGAGAGCCATCTACCATCACCCTCAGTGAGCAATCAGAGAGAAAACTTGGTAACCAACTATTAAAAACAGTTGGCAAACCATAAGATGGAAACTTGTTTAGAAGACCTTTAAGCCAAACACAATCGAAAGCTTTTGAGATGTCAAGAGCAACTACTTGAGTTTCACCGAACCTTTCCATTGAATTAGTCCACAAATGGGTAACATAAGCCAGAATATCACCAGTGGATCGACACTGACGGAATCCATACTGGCGATCGTTGATCAGACGGAAGGTTTCTAGGTAGTTTAAGAGTTGGTGGTTAATTGATTTCTCCTTTACTTTAGAAAGAGTAGAAGTAATTGCAATGGGACGATAATTGGATGGGAGGGATTTGTCACCCTTTTTAGGAACTGGCTGGATATGAGCAAATTTCCAAGCAGAAGGAAAAACACCTTTGGAATAAGAAAGTGAAAAAAGGTGGCAAAGAATAGGAGTAAGTTCAGGAGCACAGATTTTGAGAACAAGTGGAGAAATACCATCGGGACCTGGAGCTTTCTTAGCATCAAGATTCGTCAAAATCCTTCTGACATCCTTTTGACGGAAGACCACAGGAGGCATTGAATGGAGCATTTTGGGAATGGTGGGAGGTGTTTTACCAAGATCATTAATACAGGAGCTCGAAGAAAAATGGGATGCTAGCAGGTCAGCTTTATCCTTGGCTGAAGTGACAACAGAACCATCTGGTTTGGACAGAGGTGGGAGCAGAGATGGGCAAAAGTTGCGGCCAATAGCTTTGGCAAGAGACCAGAATGCTCGGCTACCATTAGCGCAAGAAGCAAGTTTTCTACTCTTAGCCTGTTCAAACTCTAGTTTGGACTGATTAATAACTGCTTTACAATTGTTGCGAGCTTTGGTGTAGGCAGAAAATGAAATTGAAGAATTAGAAACAAGCCAATTACGATATGCAACGTTCTTCCCTTGAACAGCTTTAGCACATTTATTGGAAAACCAAGGTTTAGATAAAGGATGAGATTTTAAAGTGGAGCGTGGAATAAAGGATTCCATTCCTGCAAGAATAATTTCACTGACACGATCTGAGCAAACGTTGACATCAGAAGTTTTGAAACAGTAATCCGACCAAGGAAAAGAAGAAAAGAAACCTCGCAGGTCATCCCATTTTGCATTTGTGTAATGCCAAACAACATGAGGTTGGGAATAGTCATGAGATAAAGGCTCCATTGGAGAAGAGACAATCACCAAGTTGTGATCTGAAGTGCCTAAAGGACCTCTCACTTCGACCGTGTACTTAGAAGGGTTGTTTGTGAGAAAAAGATCAAGCGTGTTGGCTGTATGATTAGGATTGTCCCATATTCTTGTAGGTAAATGAACAATCTGTGCAAGGTCATTAATAATTGCAAAAGCCTCAGCATCTCGACCAGCTGGGTCGGTGTGCCTAGAAAATGGAAGCCACCTGGAGTTGTTTACATTAAAATCACCAAGGAAAATTACCTCACTGTTAAGAAAGTAGGACTGGAGAAAGTCAAGTTGCAAAGAGAGGAAGTCAAAGAGCTGAAAGTGATTAGTGGAGTTGGGAGAACGGTAGAGACAACAGATGAATTTGACACAATGAGGTAGAGAGATTTTAAGCCAGAGAAGATTAAAGAGAGGAGATTCCAAATTGCCAAGTCTCTGACATGGAATGTCAGAACGGACATATGCACAAGTACCACCTTTGAGGCGAAAGGAATCATACAACGAATAATTTGGGCATCTGAAATGAGCAGTAGCTGAATCAACCAATAACTGAGATTCTGTCAGAAAAAGTACATGAGGTTTGGCAGACTGCAAGTTGAAATGGACCTCGTTGAGATTAGAATTGAGACTATGTATATTTGTTGTTGTTATGTTGTTGTTATTTGGTTTTTAGGAGCATTAGCAACTAAGGCCATATTGCTCTGTGAATATGCGGTGGTCATTCCTGACCTTTCCGCATCCTCCGTATTTGGTGGTGACGGGCTCGAACCCTGGTCTAATCAAGAAGCGTGTGCTACGCACTGCTGCTCCTTCCCACCTGGCTACGGAGGCACCCGTATATTTGTGAAATGAATTAGGAAGTGCTTGGGAGTTTAGATCTTTTCGCAGATAAGCTTGCTCTATTAGTTTGACAATTCATGGTGTATTATATAGTAAGAAAAAAGTGGGTGGGACATGCTGTATGAAGTAATGACATTTTTGGATAGGGCATACACATGGTAAGAATATACCCAAAACCTTGACATAACGTGGCCTCGACAATGCTCCCCACATACACACTACTCAGACTCCCTCCAGTCACTATCTGGCAGAGTAAAGATAGCAAGATTATACACTAGCTGATCTGGAAGCATCCTAGAGAGTTACCAATAGGTTCAGTCCGGTGTACTAACTAGCGGCCGGCCTGCGAACACCGTTTTAGAGCTGTACCCGCGAAATGTAAGGAATATTGGATCTTGCCAGGATGTTCATCATAACCTCAAAAGTCATCAATCATACTGCATGATGGAAGAGGTAGCGAAGGGTTGACAGGAACTTAGCTCTAGAGACTAAACATGGGTTCCACCACTTCAAGCCTCCAATAAGCAAAGTGGTGGTATTGCACCGGTTGATGAGAGTCATCTACCACCTAGCACTGCCTGGTAACACAGAGGGGGCGGAATTGCTCCATGTGGTGTGGGTGCCACACCTCGATCCCTGTTTATGTTGGTTCACACCTGTGTGGTCACCCACCATGTATTTGTGCATGGATGTTATACCCAGGATTACTACAGTCCTACCATCGTGAAGGTGCAAGCAGAGGATTTGGCTGTCATGGACCGTCTGGACTTCACCGAAATTGGGTCCACTTGACTTGAGTGTCACCCGAATATCAGTTCCATCAGCATTTTAGACTCCCAGGTAGCAAGTACAGCTTGTCTGGCATATCTTTGAGTTGTTGTTGTTGTTATTTGGTTTTTAGGAGCATTAGCAACTAAAGCCATATTGCTCCGGGGATATGCAGTGGTCATTCCCTGACCTTTCCACATCCTCCGTATTTGGTGGTCACGGGCTCGAACCGCGGTCTAATCAAGAAGCGTGTGCTACGCACTGCCGGTCCTGCCCACCTGGCTACGGAGGCACCCATATCTGAGAGAATGTCTGTGACAACCTCAAGGAGCATATGAAGCAAGAATGGCAAACCCGTTAGACAAACAGTATCAAAGGAGAAGTGACAAGGAAATTTCTTCCGGACATACACAAAAAGGTAAAGTGCAGCCATTATCAACCCACTGCAGGATGGAAGCCTCCTCAACAATTCATGCTGAGGGAAATGGACCATAATCTGCCACGCTGGTCCAGTGCGGGTTGGCAGATCAACCGTATTCAGCAGTCAGGGGCTTGAACCCCGGTCTACTCAAAGAGCGTGAGCTATTGCACTCCAGCTCCTGACCACTCGGCTACGGAGACACAAAGTTTACCCTAAATCACCAACTTGGCTCCACCCAGGAATGCACTCCACTTACCTCCTGATGGGTCACTGACCTTTCAATGAAAAACTTGCAGCCTTTGGGCACGTGGAGGACCCACACTGTCCATGCAGGGAACGCGAGAGCTGGCAACATTTGATGCACCAATGTCCGCTGTACGACAACCTACATGGAATCCTAATCACCAGACTAACTTACTTATCTCAGGACCAGGAACACCATCTCCTGGACATCTTCAATGAGTTTAGTGCATTCACCAAATTTGCACAAGACTTATTTGCAAGAAGGAGAACACAAATTGCAACCAATGCACACCGTTAGCCCAGGGCTCCCTGCACATGAGCAAATCCAAACTGAACCAGAATAGTTTATGTGATATAGAAATACAGGAGAATCAGCAACAAGTTTCTGTAGATATCAATATGACACAAAAAAAAAAAAAAAAAAAAGACCAGGAAGGATTAATTTTTAAAGCTTGATTATGAGTTTATCTAGCTTAGTTTTGTTGAGGTATTTTAGCTTTGGTTTAACCATAAAACTACCAACAGCTTTAATTGCAGCTAAAGCAGAGTTACATTTTTTATATACCTTATATTAAGTCATTGCCTCTGTCATCAAATCTGCCAATTGCTTTTTCAGTCACTTCTAATAGAGATAGAAGGCTGAAACTTTGTAAATATTCCTAATTCGTGTGACAATGCATTCTATCAAAATTTGAGCTAAATCTATCAAGCGGTGCACCATGCAGCCACTGAATGTCATATATCGACTACATGAATTTATACCTGACCCGGATTTCGGACCTTTTTCCCCACTTCTTATCTGGTTAGAAGGGTGTAAATTTGTAAACAATCTCTTTTGAAGTAATAATGTTTCCAATTAAATTTGAGCTAATCAACTGCATGGTCCACTGTGCAGCTATTACATGCCTCATATCAGCTACCTGCTTTACATGGTTGTATGCACGTAATACATACATATAAAGCATTTTTTTTAATACATACAAATGTATTATTTGTACATATAAAGCATGCAAGATTTTATTGTCTATCCTTACATTGTGTAAAGATTTTTTGTTGGTGAAAATCTTTTTGCATAATTTACAATCATAAAAAATAATAAAATAATAAATTTCTATTCATAAAAATAATAAAAATAAAAAATAATATAAAAAACGAATTTTAAAAAAATATACCTTAATTCCGATAAAATATAAGGGATGGCCTTTACCCCTGCAACATAAATGCTTCATTTTAATAAATGGTAAAGGCCACTTTATATTTTTATCAGAATTAAGGTATATTTTTGAAAAACCCATTTTTTATATTATTCCATTTTTACATTTACAGTATAGCTCACATATCAAAATGGCTATACATCCTTCACCTGTTTGCTTTCATTATCCTTACCTATCTGCCACTGGTGTTTTTTCATTGAATCCCCCTCCAAATATAATTAAATTATTTCCAATTACCGCAGAGGAGTGATGAGTTCTGGGACTTGGTACATTACCACTAACCTAAATGAGCAAAACAATGAAGAACAAAAAAAAGTTGGTTACTAAAAATTTCTTAACCTGTTAAAACAACTTTATAATTTTATTAAATTGAAAAGATGGTACTGATTATCTAGGCACTTTGTTCTTAACATCGACATTATAAAAATACTAAACCAGAAATTTTTTTTTTATGGTGATCCCAAACACAAAAAAGATACTGAAACCTATTGTATCCTGGCACAGTGTACGGATTGTTCTTGATGTTGGACTTCAGTTTCTATAGTTTGTAATTTTCAAGAAATACACAGAATGAAAAGCTGTTCCAAAGAAGAGAAAGAGAAAAAGTTAGTCCAACAGGTTTAAAGGTAGGTAAACTGTACATGGATATTGACTAGTTGTTGTTGTGTGTGTGTGTGTATGTATGAGAGGGAGGAGATCATTAATTAACATGCCTGTCCTCTACTTGAAGGGTCTAAGAGTTTAAAAGATGTTTCAGGGGTATACATTACCCCCCCAGATATGGGAACAACATTCCATGGCAAGGAATATCGCAACATCAGACAAAAATTAAATAAAACTGCCCATTTCAATTTGCTTATCCCTTCTAATAATTTGTCCAAACCTCCTTTCAATTTATTCAAACAATCCCTTTCCATATAGCACCAAATGAAAGTTTGTTTTAACAATCACTCTGGAAAAAAAACAAAAAAAAAAAAAACATTTTGCATATCTACAAATAGTGCAGTAAAAGAATACTGAATTCTTGGAAATGGATAAGTTTTTTTGAAAAAATTGGCCTTTTTTTACTTAACATACTAAATGATGTTCAATAAATAGTTTTAATAATCCTAGTCAAGTCTCTTAGCTTATTATTAAATTTACCTAGGGATTTTGCTCTGAATATTACAATTTAATATTCAATGAGACTTTGTTATTGATGATTTCAGTGCAAATACTGTATTCTCAAAATTAGTAAATCAGTGCACCATAGTGGTAATTATATTGTTTAATTCTAAGGTTCTAATCACAGAGATCAGCATATTGTCAGAGAAACTGGAAATATATTTTGCAAAAAGGATAGGTGGAACAGGGCCAGGGTATGACTGCCACAAGCAAAAGCTGATGACTTTGAAGAGCAGCATAATTTTTTAAGGGCACACATTTTTAAGGGTGATACCATTGTACAAACTGATACTAAAGATATTAAGAGTAGATCTCAGTATTTATTAAGTACAAGACAACGTTGAGGAAAAGTTGCAAATTAGGTTAAATTTGAAAGTGTCTGCAATTCTACCCATACATGAGAGAAGGGAGTATATGATGAGAGCCTTGTCAATAAATTCAGCCCTAGAGAGACTTGTGTAAGACTTGTGGGGTAGAAGTTTTCTCAGCACGGTCTGTGCTTGTTAACAGGAGAGACCATATTTACAGGGATGAGCTACACTTAAACAGAAGGAAGGGTGAGAATATTTGCTGATGATATCAAGGCAGTGAAAAGTGGGTCACGAAAACTGCTAACTGGGGGAAGGGGGACACACATAATAATAGATTAATAGCAGTCACATGTAGAGGTGTAAGCGATCCTTGCATTGCTTCTATTGGAACATGCAGTAGCTTGAAAAGTGAGGTGTTGGAGCCTGCAGGGGGTCATCATGGACAAGTTGTTGTTATTTGGTTTTTAGGAGCATTAGCAACTAAGGCCATATTGCTCCGGGGATATGCGGTGGTCATTCCCTGACCTCTCCACATCCTTCGTATTTGGTGGGCACGGGCTCGAACCCCGGTCTAATCAAGAAGCGTGTGCTACACACTTCTGCTCCTGCCCACCTGGCTATGGAGGCACCATCATCATCATGGACAAGTAAATACATGGGTTGTGTTAGGATTAATAAAAGCAAAAACAACTCCGCAACGTACAGAAAGGACAGAGAGAACAAGAGGGAGAAGAGGAGCCATGCTCTTAATTAAGAAGCACCTAAAATCTAAGACAATTCAACCATGCAGTGCCTTAGATCTAAGGCAATGCATGCATCCAGTTGACATAGATGCCAGTGCAACGTTGAGTCAGTTTGGTGTGACTGAGAAAACAAAAATGAAAATGTGAATGAAAATGTTATAAGCCAAATGACTGTGATGAGTATAATGAACAACTAATACAGTAGGCCAGTAAATCAGAATGTCTTGTAATAAGGGATTTTAAACTTTCCAGATATTGACTAGAACTTGTGAGTTGGTCATTCACACAGTAGTAAGACTTTTGTGGATTTATTTGATGACTGTTTTCTACACCAGCATGTTAGAGAGGAAACAAGAGAAAGCAATACTCTTGATCTGATTATCAGCAGCAATGCTTCATTCATTAAGAATCTGCAAATAAAAGAACCACTAGGTGGCAGTAATCACAATGTACTGATGTGGGATTTACTTGAAGATGTAACTATTGTCAAGGTCAAAGGGAAGGGCTTTTGCTTTCATAAATATGACTACAAAGGCCTCAGGCAGTTCTGAAATTCTATGCATTGGGACCAATTAATGATGTTCACAACAGCAAAGTTTAAATGGAAGAATTCAGGATAGTAATTATAGAAGGAAGAAACTATGCTTTTTATACCATTAGTATTTAGCATTTAGCATTAGTAGAGGCATTTGATGCAAGAAAGCAAGCTTATGCAGCATCAGCCAAAAAAAAAAAAAAAAAACCCACTTCCACTTCACCCCTCTGTTCGTTCAAAATACCTGTCCAGCTGAGCCTTAAACTTATTTAGGCTATCAACCTCCACCACAAGGGATGGAAGTCTGTTCCACCAACCAACCACCCGCTGGCTAAAGGCAAATTTCCGCACGTCTATCCTACATCTGTCTTTCCTCAATTTGAATTTATGCCCTCTCAGGTGATTTTTCTGAGCTAGAGGAAGAATCCCATCAGCATTGAGCATGCTTAAACCATTCAAGGCTTTATACACCTCTATCAGATCACCTCGCTGGTGGCTAGTCTCCAGACACTGTAATTTGCAAAACTTAAGCCTTTCTTCGTAAGAGCACCCCTTTGTTCCATTCACTAATATTGTTGCCTTTCTCTGTACTCGTTCCAGCAGCTCTACATCCTTCTTGAAATGAGGCCTCCAGACCTGTATACAGTACTCTAGGTGTGGCCTGACCATTGCCTTATACAATGGAATAATCACCTCCTTATCCCTGCTGGAAAAATTCCTGTATATCATTGACAATACTCCATGAGCTACTCTTGCAGCCCGTCTGCACTGCTCAGAGAACTTCATATCTGCCTGCACAACCACCACCCAAGTCCCTTTCATTCTCTACCACTGTCAGTGTAGTACCACAGAGTTGATACGTTGCTCTGGGGTTGCTGTTTCCCATGTGTAGTACTTTACATTTGTCAATGTTAAACTTCATTTGCCACCTCTCAGCCCATCTGCTCAACCTTTCCAGATCCTGTTGCAGCAGCATAGTGTCAGTAGTGTCCATGACAACCCTGCCAACCTTTGTATCGTCTGCAAACTTGGACATTAAGCTTGATATACCATCATCAATATCATTTATAAATACAGAAAACAATAATGGACCCAACACTGAGCCCTGAGAGACTCCACTAATAACATTAGTCCACGATGAGCAGTGTCCATTGATTACCACTCTCTGTCTTCTCCCCCTCAACTGTGTAGCAGTCTTCCATGTGCAACAGTATCAAAAGCCTTTCTAAGATCCAAGTATATAATATCAAAGTTATTCCCTGCATCCAGTTCTTTTGTGACTGCATCATAGTATCCAATCAAGTTGGTCAGGCAAGACTTCCCCTTAACAAAACCATGCTGTGTCTGAGCTATAACTGAAGTCTTGTCTAAATGATCCTGCAGTGCTTCTTTAACCAGTGCCTCCATTAATTTTCCTGGAACAGAAGTTAAGCTCACAGGTCTATAATTACTTGTGTCAGCCTTTGATCCTCCTTTGTGAATTGGGGTCACATTTGCACATTTCCAGTCTATGGGTACCTCCCCTGAGTCCAAGGAAGCTCTCATAATTATGGCTAAGGGTTTGCTTACTTCCTTTGCTGCCTCCTTTAATATAACTGGATAGATCCCATCCACCCCGGGTGCCTTTCTTGTGTTTATCTTCAACAGTTTCTCCTCCACTTTACTTCCAGTTATTTCAAGATTCTGTAGCTTACTGCTAGAGTTGAATACACCTCTGGCATTCCCCTTGCTGAATAACTCCTCATGTGTGAATGTCGATGCAAAATATTCATTTAGTTTGTTAGCTACCTGAGTAGAATCATCAACAGTTGACCCATCAATATCAAGTGGACCAATCTGATTCATCCCCTTCCTTCTAGAGTTTACATAAGTAAAGAACTCTTTGCTGTTTTTCTTTGCATCCCTTGCCAAGGATTTCTCGTAATCTGCCTTCGCCTGCCTAACCTCCTTTGTAACTTGGTTGCATATCAACTTGTATCTATCATAGGCTTCTGTGTCATGTGTTAATTTGTAAGTATCCCATGCATTTTTCTTCTCTGCCATATGCCTCATTAGTTCATCTGACATCCATTTTGGCCTAAACCTTGAACAATATTTCTTAGTTGGTATGTAAAGCCTAGTAGCTTCCAAGATTAATTCTTTGAATGCTTCCCATTTTGAATTTGCTGTTGGTAACATCATCAGTTGGTCCCACTGTATAGAATTTAAATACTGTCTCAGTCCATCGTAGTCGCCTTTACGGAAGCAATAACCCTTCCCTTTACCCCTAATGGTAGTTACCTCTTTGAGTAAATCCCACTTCAGCACACTGTGATCACTGCACCATTAGGGCAAGAAGCAAGTTTTCTACTCTTAGCCTGTTCAAACTCTAGTTTGGACTGATTAATAACTGCTTTACAATTGTTGCGGGCTTTGGTGTAGGCAGAAAATGAAACTGAAGAATTAGAAACAAGCCAATTACGATATGCAACATTCTTCTCTTGGGCAGCCTTAGCACATTTATTGGAAAACCAAGGTTTAGATAGAGGACGAGATTTTAAAGTGGAGTGTGGGATAAAGGATTCCATTCCTGCAAGAATAATTTCACTGACACGATCTGAGCAAACGTTGACATCAGAAGTTTTGAAACAGTAATCAGACCAAGGAAAAGAAGAAAAGAAGTCTCGCAGGTCATCCCATTTTGCATTCTTGTAATGCCAAACAATACGAGGTTGGGAATAGCCATGAGATAAAGGTTCCATTGGAGAAGAGACAATCACCAAGTTGTGATCTGAAGTGCCTAAAGGACCTCTCACTTCAACCTTGTACTTAGAAGGGTTGTTTGTGAGAAAAAGATCAAGCGTATTGGCTGTATGATTAGGATTGTCCGGTATTCTTGTAGGTAAATGAACAATCTGTGCTAGGTCATTAGTAATTGCAAAAGCCTCAGCATCTCGACCTGCTGGGTCGGTGTGACTAGAAAATGGAAGCCAGCTGGAGTTGTGAACATTAAAATCAACAAGGAAAATTACCTCACTGTTGGGAAAGTTGGACTGGAGAAAGTCAAGTTGCAAAGAGAGGAAGTCAAAGAGCTCCAAGTGATTAGTGGAGTTGGGAGAACGGTAGAGACAACAGATGAATTTTACACAATGAGGTAGAGAGATTTTAAGCCAGAGAAGATCAAAGAGAGGAGATTCCAAATTGCCAAGTCTCTGACAGGGAATATCAGAACGGACATATGCACAAGTACCACCTTTGAGGCGAAAGGAATCATACAGCAAATAATTTGGACATCTGAGATGAGCAGTAGTTGAATCAACTGATAACTGAGATTCAGTCAGAAAAAGTACATGGGGTTTGGAAGACTGCAAGTGGAAATGAACATCGTTGAGATTGGAATTGAGACCACGTATATTTGTGAAATGAATTAGGAAGTCCTTTGGAGGTTTAGATCTTTTCGCAGATAAGCTTGCTCTATTATTTTGACAATTCATGGTGTATTCAATAGTAAGAAAAAGTGGGTGGGACATGCTGTATGAAGTAATGAAATTTTTGGATATGGCGTACATGTGGTAAGAATATACCCAGATCCTTGACATAACGTGGCCTCGACAATGCTCCCCGCATACACACTACTCGGACTCCCTCCAGTCACTATCTGGCAGAGTAGAGGTAGCAAGATTATACACTAGCTGATCCGGAAGCCTCCTAGAGAGTTACCAATAGGTTTGGTCCGGTGTACTATCTAGCGGCCGGCCTGCAAACACCGTTTTAGAGCTGTACCCTCGAAATGTAAGGAATATTGGATCTCGCCACGACATTCATCATAACCTCAAAAATCATCAATCATACTGCATGATGGAAGAGATAGGGAAGGGTTGGCCGGAACTTAGCTCTAGAGACTAAACATGGGTTCCACCACTTCAAACCTCCAATAAGCAAAGTGGTGGTATTTCACCGGTTGATGAGAGTCATCTACCACCTAGTACTGCCTGGTAACATAGAGGGGCGGCGTTCCTCCATGTGGTGTGGGCGCCACACCTCGACCCCTGCTTACGTTGGTTGACACCTGGGTGGTCACCCACCATGTACTTGTGCATGAAGGTTATACCCAGGATTACTAACAGTCCCACCATCGTTAAGGTGCAAGCAGAGGATTTGGCTGTCATAGACCGTCCGGACTTCGCCGAAATTGGGTCCACTTGACTCGAGTGTCACCCGAATATCAGTTCCATCAGCGTTTTAGACTCCCAGGTAGCAAGAACAGCTTGTCTGGCATATCTGAGAGAATGTCTGTGACAACCTCAAGGATACAGGTCTGGATGCCTCATAGATGTGTTGAAATGAGTGCATAAAAGGGCAATCAGATTAGTCAAGGACACAAAGGGGTAACTCTTACCACAAAAGACTGGTTCTGCAAATTGCAGTGCTGGAAACTAGACACTTGTAAAGAGACCTGATTGAAGTGTTTAAGGCTTTGAATGGACTGAGGCTCTTTCTTGACAACACACACACACACACACAAGGGAACATAACTGAAAAATGATGGCTGCAGTATAGATATGTGAAATTTTGCTTGCAGCCATAGGGTATTTTACCATTGGAATAAATTTCTATCTGGTTTTCCGGACGTTGGTAGTTTGAATAAATTTAAGGAAGAATTAGATTAATTATTAGAGGGGATGGACAGATGAGGTGGGTAAGATTTTAGGCCGATGCTGTATAACCTTGCTTGCTTGCATAATTTGCCACTACTAATACTAAATAATCCAAGGATCATCAAGCTTCAAATGTTATTCAAAATTCATAAGATTTAATTCCAAATAATATAAGAATGCTTACGAGAGATGTCTGTGTTCTATTATATATACAGGGTTTTTTAATTGAAAGCACTAGTGTCTATCTAATTAAAAACACTAGTGTCTATAGTAAGCACTTGTGTTTAGGTTTAGACTTTTTGTTATTTGGACTTTTTTTTAGCATATGTGAAATGAAATTTTTGAATTTAAATTCTTAATTTAATTTATAATTTCTTAATTTGAATTCTGCTGAATCAACTGATTTTTTCTCAGTGGGGGACATTGTTCCATATCCCTTTTGAAATGAATTTTATCTGAATTAAAAAAAAAAAAAAAAAGCTGTATGCCATGTTTACTCTTCAGTTGTACAGAAAAGTTAACTGTATGTGATTAATAGCAATAGCGTTTGCCATATATGGCAAGGAAGAAACAGGCTTTTGCTACACTGGCAAAAAAAAACACCAAGCAGATAAGAAAACACAAATTATATGCTTCCCTCCTCACACAAGTAACTATCCAGTTGACCTTTGAATTTATTCAAACTGTCACTACCTGTGAGAAAACTGGTTCCACTAATCAACGACTCACTGGCTAAAAGAAAACTTCCTATAATCTAATCTAAAGCTCAACTTATGTGCAATTTGAATTTATGGCCCCTAGTTCTGGGAGTTCTTTATAACGAATTCCACCTTCATTCATTTTACTAATCCCTCTCAGAGTCTTATAAACCTCAATAAGGTCACCTCTGAGGTTCCTGGTTGCCAAGCTCTGTAGCCTACATAATCAGAATCTTTTCTTGTATGGTCGTCCCTTTGCCAATCTCACCATTTGAGTTGTCCATCTTTGGATCCTTTCAAGGAGCTCAATATCTTTTTTCAGATGAGGTCTCTATACTTGAACACAGTATTCTAAATGTGGTCTTACAATTGCCTTATACAGTGGGATTATGACCTCCCTATCTCTACAGAAAAGCATTCAATAATAGGATACCGATAATCAATAGGATACCGTTTGCTTTCCTGGCTAACTGTTTACACTGTTCAGAAAACTTGATATCTGCCTGTATTGTAACTCCCAGATCCCTTTCCTCCTCCACTGTTTTTAATTCAACCCCAAGTGTATAATTTATTTGGGGCCTGCTATACCCCAAGTGTAAACCTTACATTTAGCTGAATTAAAACATTTCTAACCATTTTTGAAGTCTGTTCAAATCATCTTGAAGGGGCACTGATCATTAATGACCCTACCAATCTTTACGTCATCTGCGAATTTTGAAATCATGCCTTCTATCCCTTCGATGTCATTTATGAAAATGAGAAACGACAGTGGTCCAAGAACCACCCTTGAGGAACCCCACTCCTAACATTACACCAATCTGAAGAATATCCATTAACTTTTCCTATGTTTGACAACCTTCTGCCCTGCAGCCACCCAAAAATCCATCTTAGAATCATACCAGTAATACTAACCTGTTGAAGGTTATACAGTAACATCTTATGAGGGACTGAGCCAAATGCTTTGCAAAAATCCAAATAAATTATGTTAAAATTGTTCCCTACATTCAGTTCATGAGTAACTGTGTAAAAATAGCTTACTAAGTTAGTTAAACATGATTTTCTCTTAACAAAGTCATGTTGCATGTTCTTCTGAATGCCATATCTCTCTAAATATCCCTGGATTGTACTCAATCATTGCCTCTAAGATTTTTCCCACCAATGAAGTCAGACTATCTGGTCTGGAGTTACCAACTTCACTCTTAGAACAGCGTTTATGTACCAGTGATATACGTTGACACTTCTCCAATCCAAGGATTCTCCTGAGTCCAAAGATGCCCTCATAATTAACTTCAATGGTTTAATGCAGTGGTTTTCAACCTTTTTTTAATAACGGCACCCCTAAGTAATTTATTTTATTTTGCGGCACCCCTACTCAATTTTCTCAATATATATATATATAAAATATTAAAAAATATATATATGCTACATGATATTTATTACAATAATATAATTATAAAAATTATATTTCATAATACAAATTATACATATATATACAGTATATAATTTTATTCTTTATATAGAGGTACTAGTAAACATCAATTATAGATCACCACAAAATTAAAAAGATACTGTACACCTTTTTATAATGAAATAAACATATAAATTAAAAAATAATAAGTTTAAGTAACTTAAACCCAAATTACGTGGCACCCCTGGAATGTTGTTGCGGCACCCCGGTTGAAAACCACTGGTTTAATGTTTCCTTAATTATGCATTGTACATCCTTATGCTACAACCATTGCTTTTTTTTTTATTTATTTAAATAAAATTAATTTACATTAATTTCAGGATGTACACCTGTTGTTTCAACCAAAGGAAGACCATGGAAAAAAATAAATAATGAGAGAATAGCTGATTAGACAAAATTTAAATACATAAATTTTATAATCAAATAATCATAATTGGTGCAATTTTAACATCGACTTCAAAAATTTTAGCCCAAATATAATGAAAAGGTTCCAACAACAATATAACTTAAAAATAAGTGAGATAGATTCCAGATGCCTTTTAAATAAACCATTCTAATCTGCTCTCTACTAAAATATTTTCACAGTACATGCTTCTCACATAATAAGGCAGCCTGTGCAGACAAAAACCTTCAAAATTAAATTTTTTAGGCATTTTCACAGCACATATCCTAGTATCCACTAAATCTTCTTTGTAAAAATACTGTAGTAGTAGTAGTGGTGGTGGTAGTAGTAGTAGTAGTGGCATGTGATGCAAGAAAGCAAATGTATGAGCTTATGCAGCATCAGCCAAAAAAAAAAAAAAAAAAAATCACACCATTCCCTCCAAATGCCTGTCCAGTTCCTCCTTAAATTTATTCAACCTATCAACTTCCACAACGACAGATGGAAGTTTGTTCCAGCAATTAACCACCCACTGGCTAAAGGCAAATTTCCGCACATCTATTCTACATCTGTCTTTTCTTAATTTGAATTTATGCCCCCTTAGGTTCGTAATCTGAACAAGTGGAAGGATCCCATCAGAATTCAGCGTGCTCAACCCATTCAAGGCCTTATATACCTCAATCAGATCACCATGCAGGTGACTAGTCTCCAGCCACTGCAATTTGCAGAACTTAAGCCTCTCTTGGTAAGAGGATCCCTTCATTCCCCTCACCAATCTTGTTACTCTTCTCTGTACACGCTCAAGTAAATCCACATCCTTTCTAAAATGAGGCCTCCAGACCTGTACACAGTACTCAAGGCGTGGCCTGACCATTGCCTTATACAGAGGGATAATCACCTCCTTTTCCCTGCTAGCAAAATTCCTATATATCATTGACAAAACCCCATGACCTGCCCTGGCAGCCTGTCTGCATTGCTCAGAGAACTTCATATCTGACTGCACAATTACTCCCAGGTCTTTTTCATTTTCTACCACGTTAAGTGTAGTACCACACAGTTGGTACGTTTCTCTGGGGTTACTTCTACCCATATGCAGTACTTTGCATTTGTCAAGGTTAAACTTCAGTTGCCACTTCTTAGCCCATCTGCCCAAATTATCTAGATCCTGTTGCAGTAGCACACTGCCATTACTGTCATTAACAACCCTGCCAACTTTGTATCATCTGCAAACTTCGACATTAAGCCTGATATACTTTCATCAATATCATTGATAAATATACAAAACAACAGTGGACCTAACACCGAACCCTGTGGGACTCCACTAATAACATTAGTCCAAGAAGAGCAGCACCCATTGATTACCACCCTCTGTCTTCTTGCACTTAACCATCCTTTTATCGATTGTAGCAACTTACCCTTAATACCATTCTGCTGCAATTTGTACAATAGTCTTCCATGCGCAACAGTGTCAAAAGCTTTCCTGAAATCCAAATATATGATATCAAAATTATTTTTTGCATCCAGTTCCTTTGTAACCACATCATAATATCCTATCAAATTTGTCAGACAAGACTTTCCTTTAACAAACCCATGCTGTGTCTGAATTATTGCTGCAGTCTTGTCTAGATGATCCTGCAATGCATCTTTAACCACCGACTCCATTATTTTACCCGGAACAGAAGTTAAACTAACTGGCCTGTAATTACTCGTGTCACCCTTCGATCCCCCTTTGTGAACTGGGGATACATTTGCACATCTCCAGTCCGTGGGAACCTCCCCTGAGTCCAACGATGCTCTCGTAATTATGGCTAAGGGTTTGCTTAGTTGCTTTGCCGCCTCCTTTAATATAACTGGATAGATCCCATCCACCCCAGATGCCTTTCTTATGTTTAACTTCAACAATTTCTCCTTCACCTTGCTCTCAGTTATTACAAAATCATTAAGCACCGTACTACAATTTGATAACCTTCTGCCATTTTCAAACCTTAATAACTCCTCATGTGTGAATGTAGATGCAAAATACTCATTCAGTTTGTTTGCTATCTGAGCAGGATTAATAGTTTGGCTCAGTGGTACATATTCTTGCTGCAAGATCCGATTTATGTCAAAAAACAATTAAAACAACTGATGACATTCAAGTACACCCTGGTCATGCCAGCTTGAAATGTGCAACAATTTCTGAACAAGGGAAACATGTCCATGTTCCCTCACCCTTTATATTCTTTAGAAAATGGCAGATATTTCTTGACAATTTAAAAATATGTTAAAAATCACTTGAAGCAATGATGGGGCTGAAAAAATTGGAACTCAAATGTACACTAATCAGTGGCAAAATTGCTGAATTTTCCAAATCAAGTCACAATGGGACTAATCCAAGGGTGACACATAGAATACCTTGTCAAGTGACTTTTTTTTATATACATATATATATATAAATACAATTCAGAAAAATTTTGATGGCACCCTGTCCTATATAGAATACAAAAAACAAAAGGGGATCAAATAAAACATGAGGAAAATTATCGCAAATTTTCAAAAGGAAGATTCAGTGTTCTCAAAAATTAAATCTTTATTTTTTTGAAGAACATATGACTGAAATATCACTCTACTTATAAAAACATTACAATTCACATGCCTGTTACATAAATCAAATGGCTGGAAAAAAAATAGTCAGTTCAAATGTAATCCTTTCCTTGAGTGGCATGATGCATAGGTAAGCTGTGTCATTTGAAGATAATAAACCACTCAAAACGTATTAGTATGCTTATTTCCAAATTGGAAATACTATATTCCAAAATATTGGAATATTATATGTTTAATCCAAGCCCAAGGCGGGATTCGAACCCGCGACCTTTGGGTTGCCAGGCAGGCACTTTACCCACCCGGCTATTAAGTATTAAAATTTCCCTATATATGAAATATGAGAATATCACTAACTGTCCTTTTCCCATCAGAAATGCAGCATTTATTTCACGATTCTATAAATTTCATACCTAGATATATATGAAAGATTAGTAGCAGCAAACAATGCAAGAAAGCAAACTTATAAAGCATAATGCTTATACATATAAATGTTAAAAAAAAATTACCTTAGATGTCTGGCATGTTGCGGCATTTACATCCAACTTTTGAATATCATTACGACATCCTTTAGAATCAGCTCCTCCAAAGATAAACACTTCGTCTGAATGATCTGGTAAAACAAAAGCAACATGTTCATATCGGCTATTAAATACAGAAGGATGCACATGAATCCATTTTGTATCGTGAAGATCCAAATAATAAATGTCTTGAAAAGGACCTGCAGGCTCAGCTCCTCCAACAACATATAGTCTACCCAAACTTTCTAAGTTCCCAGGTTTAACATAAAAAGATACATGACCAACTAGAGAAGCTGGCTGATTTTGAAGAGGAGGAACAAAATAAAATTTATGAGGCTGAGCATCACAAAGGTGGGCAAAAGTAACTGTATCCATTTTTTTCACGTTAATTAAATGACAAAAGAAACACATTCACACATAATACTAGTTAACGACTAGAATACAAAACACTTTCAAAATAAAAAGAAGGGGCTTTTATTATAAAATAATTTACTTTATAAAATAATAAATGCTGGAACATCTGTTCTGAATACTGTTAAAAATATTCCTGTATATACATATATAACAATTGAATTTAATATTAAAGGCTCCAAAAAAAGGCAGCTAGAACAGGGTATTTGTATTTTTTTGAATTGTTACAAAATGAATTACTTTTATGAAAATAAGCATTTTACTACTGCTATAAAATTATGCAGATCTGACTTTCGATAGCCTTTTCATCGGATTTGATTATGTCATTCCCGATCTGCTGTATAATAACAGCAGAGTCCCCATGACATGTATAAGCATAACTCTTATGGCTTTCTCCAGTGCTAAGATAACTAAGTGGGCGAGGTTTATTTTGTCGCTCTTTAAATAAAACCAGTGATGTATCTTCATACCGCTGTTTAATTTCGCACAATGAATCTGCAAATGGCAATGTTCGTGGTTTATTCATCTACTGGAATGAGCGTACTGTCCTATGAAAATGAAGTAAAATCTAAAAGGGCGTCTAATTGCTAAGGATGTTTAAATAAAAAGACTTCGGGAACTTCCGTTCATAACGGTAACTATTTATTTGGATAAATTATCATTTATGATTCCCAAATTGACAGTCTTCTTTGGGAGTGCCAGAGTTCAAAATATTGACCTATAAAGCGCATGCGATGGGTGCCCGGCTACAGCAGACGACAGATTGATACATGCACACAGAACACCGGCCCTTCCTTCTATATTAAATTTATATTTCGGAAGAAATACAGTTAAGCTGACATATATATATAATGTATTTATGTCAAGAAAATTACTGGTAAGAAGAGTTTAATACATTAACGTAAAACATAATTTAAATATTATAAAACGTAATGAAGACTGCTAAGCAAACACACAAAACATTTTAAACAATGATTTAAAATGTCATAACAGAAAAATTAGAGAACTTTACTATCGTTCCTTTTTAGCTTGAAAAACCGTGAAAACAGAACAAAACAAAGGGGGGATTAAAAAAAAAACAAACAAACTAGTATTTATCACACAAGCCTTTACACTTAACACATTTCCCAGAAACCGTCACATAGCAATACCGGTAATTAAATGACAACAATCAAAATTAAATTATATGCCGTAAGAGGGCGCAAAGATCAATTCCCGAGATCCGGCAAATCCAACAATTTTGATTTCATAGAAGGCCGAAATTCGGACTTTTACGAAAATGAATTGCAGTCCAAATATTTTTCATTATGAAACTGCAGGGCAACGGGGAAAATATTCAAGTGAAAGCCAGAGAGAAGTGAAAGCCAGAAGCTTATCAAACTCTAACAGGGAGCTAAATGATTTTAATAACTGAGAGCAAAGTGGAGGTGAAATTGTTGAAGTCAAACATAAGAAGGGCACCTGGAGAGGACTAGATCTATCCAGTTATATTAAAGGAGGCAGCAAAGGAAGTAAGCATACCCTTGGCCATGATTATGAGAACACCTTTGGACTCAGGAGAGGTTCCCATGGACTGGAGGTGTGCAATTATATCCCCAATTCACAAAGGGCGACACGAATAATTACAGAACTATTAGTTTAACTTCTGTTCCAGGGAAAATAATGGGGCTACTGGTTAAAGAAGCATTGCAGAATCATCTAGACAAGACTGCAGTAATCAGAGTCGTGCCGAGGGTGAGACGAACGAGGCTCTTGCCTCTGGTTAGAAGCTGAAGGGGGTGCCAAAAGAAAGATTAAACAATTGACAACGTTTTCGATTTTATGTTTTGATTGTTCCAATCCGTTTATCATCTTGCTTTTGCAAGACGGAAATCATTGTCGCGCCACTGTACAGGTACCGAGCTCTGCGCATCAGCTCTATCTGGGGGGCCCACCATGGTTGTCGCCCCACTGGTTGTCTTTTTTATAACCTCGATCACTTCTGGTTCGGCAGAGTTATCGTTGATGCCGTCGAGTATAAACGCTGTACCTCTACCGAAGATACGCAATTTAATTATAATATATTATTTTTAATTTATTAAAGAAATACTGTTTATTTAAGCTATATCTACGATCTAGTGTTTATTTGTAATTAAAAATATTCTAATTTGTGATATTTTTGAGGAAACACATGTTTCAATAACTGAGAGCAAAGTTATAATATAATAATAATATATTATAACTTATAATATTATAATATATTAATATATTATAACAAACAATATAATAATATTGTTATTATTTTTGAAATGAATGACACATACATAAACCTGTTATTTATTTATAATAAGTACCTCTTCTTTTTCCTGTCCAGTATTAGGCCTAATGGCCTGCTACAGTCTCTCTCCATCTTTGCAAGGGTCTGCCTCTGTCTCTCCTTCCCTGAGGTTTGTAGTTTAGTATCTTTTTCGTATAACCGTTCCCCATTCGCTCTACATGCTGTGTCCATCTGTTTCTGTATGAGTCAAAATAATTCAGTACTGAGGTTATCTGCAGTTCTGACAGGACGTCTTTATTTCTTTTCCTGTCAAGTCTAGTTTAGCAGACGGTTTTGTGCAAGAAACGCATTTCTGCACCAGTCAACCTCCTACTGTCCCCTAACCTATGGCTCTGAGGCATTGTCCATGCCTCAGAGCCATAGATTAGGATAGGTCTGGCGAGGATTATGTATCCGTGTCCTTATTTTCTTATGCATCAAATTAGATTTGAAAATAAGGTTTATACTTTTAGTAATTCCTATGTGATTATTTTTTGCTCAATATCTTTTTCTTTTTCATATGACAGGTGGTATCCTGGGTACTTGAAAGTGTTACCTTGTTCGATAATATTATTGTCCATGCAGATCTTGCTTCTTATTGGAGCTCTTCCTTTAAATGCATTCATTAAACAAAATAGTTAAATGATTTAACTATTTTGTTTAATGAAAAGATGACTTTCTGCAATGAGTTCTCATTGTTTTCTATTAGGACCTGGTCATCAGCAAAAATCAGTGTGTCCATTTTTGCTTTACGGCTAACTTCGATATCTGTCTTGGAGATTATCATATTATAAGATAATGGAGGACTGTCCCAACTTCGAATAGAAGTGGGGACAGTCCACATCTCTGTTGCACCCCAGATGGTCTGCAAGAGTAGCTCATGGTATATTGTCAATGATATACAGTAATTTTCTAGCAGGAATAAGGAAGTGATTATCCTCTTGTATAAGGCAATGGTCAGGCCACTCCTTGAGTACTGTATACAGGTCTGAAGGCCTCATTTTAAGAAGGATGTAGAGCTATTGGAACAAGTACAGAGAAGGGCAACAAGATTAGTGAACAGAACAAACGGTTTCTCTTACGAAGATTGGTTGATTTGGTTTTTAATGGCGCATTGGCAGCTAAGGCCATAATGGCCATAAGTCAAATTTAAAAGGCTACTAAACAATTTGGTAGCCTAAGCTACCACATCGAGCAATTAACTATTATATAAAAAAGGTATAAAGTAAAGTAAAAATATATAAAGTATAAAACTTAGATCTTTGTATAAAAATTAATAGAGTGTAAAAAGTTAAAAACGTCAGACATGTTGTCTCTGTCACCTAAAATCTGACTGAGTGTAAATGGTTCAGTCAGATTGTCGGTCCTTATTCGTTATGTATAGTAGTGGCATGTGATGCAAGTGTATTAGATTATGCAGCATAAGCCAAAAAAAAAAAAAAATTTTCCCACAACCATTCCTTCTAAATGTTTGTCCAGTTCCTCCTTAAATTTATTTAACCTATCAACTTCCATTTGATAGGTTAAACAGATGGAAGTTTGTTCCAGCAATTAACCACCCGCTGGCTAAAGGCAAATTTCCGCACATCTATTCTACATCTGTGTTTCCTTAATTTGAATTTATGCCCCCTTAGGTTCGTAATCTGAAAAAGTGGAAGATTCCCATCAGAATGCAGCGTGCTCAACCCATTCAAGGCCTTATACACCTCAATCAGATCACCGCGCATGTGCCTAATCTCCAGCCATTGCAATTTGCAGAACTTAAGCCTCTCTTGGTAAGAGGATCCCTTCATTCCCCTTACCAATCTTGTTGCCCTTCTCTGTACACGCTCAAGCAAATCTACATCTTTCCTAAAATGAGGCCTCCAGACCTGTACGCAGTACTCAAGGCGTGGCCTGACCATAGCCTTATACAGAGGGACAATCACCTCCTTTTCCCTGTTAGCAAAATTCCTATATATCATTGTCTGCATTGCTCAGAAAACTTCATATCTGACTGCACAATTACTCCCAGGTCTTTTTCATTTTCTACCACCTTAAGTGTAGTACCACAAAGTTGGTACGTTTCTCTGGGGTTAATTCTACCCATATGCAGTACTTTGCATTTGTCAAGGTTGTTTGCACGTATTAAAATATGGCGAAGTACATGAGCATTTCTTGATGTTCTTTGCAATGAAAAGCATGATGCAAAATATATTTTTTGACACGGTATCATTTGTTCTTGATAAACATGGAATGAATGTAGCAAATTGCAAATCTCAGTAATATGACAACGCTGCTAATATGAGTGGATATATTCTGCAGTCCAAGCCAGATTCAAGGAAGTCAACAAACTAGCAATATGGGTTCCATGTTCTTCACACGGTCTTAATTTAGTAGGGGCCACATTCGCAGAAAGCTGTTAATTTTTTCGGCATTTTATACTAGCACTATACATTCTTTGTAGCCACACCAAAAAGATGGTCTAAATTGAGTACGATAGAGAATGCAGTCTCGGTCAAAAATCTATCAGACACAAGATGGTCATTAAGTTACGATGCTGTCAGATCACTGAAAAAAAATTGCAGTAAAATTCGTGCAGCACTCATTGATGTCTCAGAATGCCAAGAACAAAAACCGACTGTGTTTAATGAAGCAAAAGCTTTGATAAATAAACTGAACAGGTTATAAATAGCATTAATGACTGTCACTTGGGAAGATCTAAAAAACAAATAGAGCGAAAAAAACAAGAACCTGCAGTTATGCGTAATTGTGACATTATATGCTGCTCTTCTGGATTATTTGATTGATGTTCGAGACGAAGACAAATTTGATGATTTTGAAAAAATGGCAAAAGAATTAGTTCCAAAATCTGATTAGAGACAATATGGAAACCGAAAGCAGAAAAGGTAGAAACCATTCGATGAAACGCAAGAGGCTCTGGTACCAGAACTAAATGCAAAAGATACATTTCGAATTCAGTTTTTTTTTATTGTATTGTGACGTACTAGTCACAGAAATCACAAAACTACATGCTGCATACAGTACATTGCATGATACCTTCAGTTTCCTTATAGATAAATCTATGTCAAAAGAAGAAATTAGATCCAAACCACAGCTTTAGTCAACACCTACTTGTCCGACTTAGAAGTAGACTTCGTTGATGAATTCCTATTGTTTTCGGCACTATACAAGGAGAAATCGTCTGTGGTAGAATCAATAAAGGCACAAATAAAAGATAAACTGATTACTAGTTTCCCAAACGTACACATAGCTTTAAGAATTTATCTGTCCATAATTGGATCTAATGCTGAAGGAGAGCGCTCATTTTCGAAACTTAAGCAGATCAAGAACTATGTAACGCTCAACTATGAGCCAAGATCGCTTATCCCGTTGGCACTTCTATGTATTGAGAACGATATTACTCGTCATATGACCTTCGAGGATGTTATTAAAGATTTTGTTACAACGAGAAGACAAAACAAGGAACTTTTGTAATCTTAAAAAATGTTACAACTAATCTAGATATTGACGATACAGGTATTGTAGATTTTGTTTCCTTTTAATTTTAAGTACAATGTTGAAGTTTTATAATTGCATTTTTAAATCTGAAAACCTTTTCCTCCCTATTAAAAAATTAAAAATTTTAAAAAATTAAAAAACTTCGTAGTGCCTAATGGGAAATCTGGCCGTGATTAAGGGAAAGTTGCTTCTTTGGATAAAAGGATGGTTGAGTGGTAGAAGACAGTGGTAATCAATGAACACTGCTCTTTGTGGACTATAATGTTAGTGGAATCACCCAGGCCTCAGTGTTGTGCCAATTGTTATTTTCTATATTTATAAATGATAGTGATGAAGGTATATCAAGCTTCCTGTCCAAGTTGGCAGACTATACGAATTTTGGGAGGGTTGTTAATGACAGTACGCCACTACAACAGGATCAAGAAAAGTTGGGCAGATGGGCTGAAACTAACATTGACAAATGCAAAGTACTGCATATGGGTAGCAGTAACTCCAGAGTAATGTACCAGTTCTGCATTACATCAGGGGAGTGTGGACAGAAAATGATCTGGGGTAATTGTGCAGTTAGATATGAAGTTTTTTTTGAGTAGTGCAGACAGGCTGCTAGAGCAGCTCATGGGCTCTTTTCAATGTTATATAAGTGTCTTGCTAGCAGGGATAAACTGATTACCCCTTTGTATAAGGCAATGGCGAGGCCACACCTTGAGTACCTCTACCCCCTGTACTTTACAGGGGGGTAAGGAACAGGGGTACACTTCCTGCACAAAAAGGCAGAAGTAAGGAATAGAAAATGCCATTTTGCCTAAGTATTACTTTTATTAAGGATAAAAATATATGGCATATTTTATCCTTATTACTGTATAAATCTGTACTGTCTAAAAATATAGCATCAAATATAGTATCTAAAAATACACAGTATAGTATAATGTATATTTTTATCCATCGGTCAAGTTTTTTTTTTAAACTCAAACTGACCAAATGAAAGAAAATATCACATAATCCTTGCTTAAGATCTCAGCTACTTATAGGAGCCCATAAAAATTCTGTCTTCAATAGAATTTTTATGGAAATTTTTACAGAAAATTCTCTCAAGAAATATGATCTGTTCCTTAACCTTATTATCCAATACGTCATAATCACCAGGAATATTTGCATTTATGAACTTGCAAAAGTCGTACAAAACTCTAAAGTATATGGGAAAGAAAATAAATTGGCCAATCTATTTTAAAGGTGAAAATAATAAACTCATATAATTTTGCAGCTGTCAAGTACAAATCATGGCTTTATGTGCATTCACTCTAGTAAAGCTGTCTGTTAAACCAAACAAATTTCTTCTAGATCTTGTTTGATGAAGGGTAAATTTTTGTACATCAGTAGCTGTAAGTTCTTTAATATGGCCTACTTCTTAAATCTGCAAATGGCAATATTTTGAGACTGGGACAGAAAATGCCTATTCTTAGAACTGATGTGTATTAGGTAACGTAGTGGAATTATTTTTTCTTTTTTTGTTAGTTGTTGGTGCATCGGCTTCTGTGGCCATAATGCACCTCCCAAAGTTTTTGAATTTACTCTGATCCAAGCCCGAGGCGGGATTTGAACCCTTGACCTTTGGGTTGCCAGGCAGGCACTTTACCCACCCGACTAGCCTGGTCGGCCATGTAACGGAATGAGAGTAGTTCACTGATAAGATTTGGCCCAACCTCCTGTTGCTCATGGGAAAGTGGCCTGAAACTGTTGACAAGGAAGAATTGCAGGTGCAACTTATTAATGTTTAAATCAAACTTAACGTGGGCTTGACAGAATCCTTTCGTGGACACAACTGTTTTGGCATACATGAAACATTTTTCTTTTGAAGTTCACCATGACTTCATGGACCAGGTGAAATGTTCAACTGCAATCTGCAAAAGTTCAGGAATCAGTCTTCTCAGGTAAGAACATTAATGACTTCTGATGTGAATGAACAATGTCTTATCAAACATAGTTCATCATTTAGATGAAAAAAAATCCAGGTTGTAATGCAGAGCCTTACAGAAACTCAATTCCTACTGATGACATGTTCCCCACATATGGCAATAAGCTGTCTGATGAACCGTTACTGGTGTGTTGGCCTTTGCATGCAGAAACTGAATTGCACTTTTCATTTCTATATTTGACCAACTCTCCAGTCTCAGCAAGCAGCTGCTTGTTTACACATAAATGCCCTAACGTGGAACATTGTTCCCACATCTGGGATGATGCTTTTAAACTCCTGAATCCTATTCAAGAGGGAAGCCAGGTAAACTCTTTGCTCCCTATCACACAGACATTTCTGAGGGTAGTTTTTTCTGAATTAACCAGTATTTTCACCCAATTTTCTGTATTTAGTAATTAACTTTCTTTTGCTAGTATTAATATTAAAATGACAGATAATGTAAGAAAGCAAAGCTTATGTCGATTCTGCCACCAGCAAGTGTCAGATTACAGGTTAAATTTATGATGAAACTTTTGATATGAAAAGATTTATTTATATCAAATATATTCAAATACATCATATATTTATTTTAATGTTAATTTTATTTCAATTTGTATTTTCAGTGACCAATAAGAATTTTTGGAAATGGATGAATAAATTTATATTCTTATAAAATTTACTCATACAGGCTATAATAAGATAAAGCTAATGAATTTGTTAAGCTGAATAAACTGTGAAAACAATATTTGTAATTGTTTTATACAGAATAACCTTGTTAAAAAAGCAAAACCTTATTCCCTTTTTTGTTTCCCCTCTGCTTTGCAGCATAACCAATTTTATCTACTAAAAAAAAATTTTCTTTGGTTGAGCTCTACTGTGAACATACTTTGGTTCGTAGCTTGCAAGCATCCCGGGTAAAAAGTATGATTTTGTAATTTATACAGATTGAATTGAGCAGGTAAGACATTTTACTCATATATTATTTTAAACCACTTGCAGTTTTTAGTATTTGCATCATATAGACATCAAGAAAAGAAAGTTATGAATGCCTATAATTTTTGATGTATTGCACTGACAATGCATCAAATTTTCAAGAGAAATTTTTTGGAAACAAACGCCTCTAACATTTCGAAGAAGGTGACTCCTTGTGCAACAAACCAAGTGCTGAGCGAATAACGAGTGATCAATGAGTGTACATTTAGTCGATGATGATGAAGAATAAACATTCTTGAACATTTGTAGGTTGTAAATAATTTCTGTATTATCATAATTTGCTTTTTTTTTTTTTTTTTTTTTTTTTATGTGAACCCCAAACACGAGAGGTATTAGGACCTATAGTACTTAGTACCGTGCTTGGGTTTGAGGTTAAGAAGACGAAAGAAGATATGTTAACATTGGACTTGAACTTCTGTAGATTGTAATTTTCAGGAAATACGTATGAAGGAAGGTTGTTCCAGAAAACGGCAGTTGAATGAATAAATGAGGAAGATGAAAAGTTGGTTCTGTGGGTTTGAAGTTGGACAGTAAATGGATGTTGGCTGGTGGCGGCACGTGTTCGGACTGTTTTGAAAGAGAGAGCGGGAATTATAGAAGCCAATTCAGAAGAACAGTGCCCATGGAAGTATCTGTAGAAGAGGCATGCAGCAGAAACAGTGCGTCTATGAGAAAGCGAGTGGAGAGACTCTGTTAGAGATGAATCATTAATTAACCTAACTGCCCTCTTCTGAATGGAATCAAGAAGCCGGAGAGAGGTTTTGGGGGCACCACCCCAGATATCGGAACAATATTCCATGGCAGGGCGAATTTGATTTATACAGAGTGAGCAGCTGTTTGGAAGAAAAGTAACGCCGAGAGCGAAAGAGAAAACCAAGTTTTTTAGATGCAGAGGAAGCAATATTTGTAATGTGCTTGTGCCAAGAGAGATTGGAAGTCAGGGTAATCCCCAAAAGAGATATATCATTTTGCCTAGAAATCGGAGTGTCACTAAAGATAAGCATAGGAGTAGAAGAATCCTTTTCGCGAGATATAAGACAAGACTGAGTTTTAGAAGGGTTGAAATCAACTAAGTTGTCTTTGCCCCACTGGAGAATTACCTGAAGATCGCCATTTAAGGAATTGGTAGCAGATTTTCGAGAAGTTGAAGCTGATTGAGCAGGACAAGGTTTCTCAAAATGGAAAGTTGAATGCAATGTGCTATCATCGGCAAAACTATGGATAGGATTTCCAGTCAATGGAAGGTCATTGATATACAAGAGGAAAAGAGTGGGGGAAAGAACTGAACCTTGGGGGACACCGGCATTAGTGGAGAAGTTAGAAGACAGAGAGCCATCTACCATCACCCTCAAGTGAGCGATCAGAGAGAAAACTGGATAACCAATTACTAAAAACAGTTGGCAAACCATAAGATGGAAGCTTGTTTAGAAGACCTTTATGCCAAACACGATCAAAAGCCTTTGAGATGTCAAGAGCAACTACTTGTGTTTCACCGAACCTTTCCATTGAATTAGTCCATAAATGGGTAACATAAGCCAGAATATCTGCAGTGGATCGACACTGACGGAATCCATACTGGTGATCGTTGATCAGACGGAAGGTTTCTAGGTAGTTTAAGAGTTGGCGGTTAATCGATTTCTCCATTACTTTAGAAAGAGTAGAAGTAATTGCAATGGGACGATAATTGGATGGGAGGGATTTGTCACCCTTTTTAGGAACTGGCTGGATATGAGCAAATTTCAAAGCAGAAGGAAAAACACCTTTGGAATAAGAAAGTGAAAAAAGGCGCCAAAGAATAGGAGAAAGTTCAGGAGCACAGGTTTTGAGAACAAGTGGAGAAATACCATCAGGACCTGGAGCTTTCTTAGCATCAAGATTCATCAAAATCCTTCTGATATCCTTTTGACGGAAGACCACAGGAGGCATTGAATGGAGCGTGTTGGGAATGGTGGGAGGTGTTTTACCAAGATCATTAATACATGAGTTGGAAGAAAAATGAGATGCTAGCAGGTCAGCTTTATCCTTGGCTGAAGTGGCAACAGAACCATCTGGTTTGGACAGAGGTGGGAGCAAAGATGGGCAAAAGTTGCGGCCAATAGCTTTGGCAAGAGACCAGAATGCTCGGCTACCATTAGGGCAAGCAGCAAGTTTTCTACTCTTAGCCTGTTCAAACTCTAGTTTGGACTGCTTAATAACTGCTTTACAACTGTTGCGAGCTTTGGTGTAGGCAGAAAATGAAACTGAAGAATTAGAAACAAGCCAATTACGATATGCAACATTCTTCTCTTGGACAGCCTTAGCACATTTATTGGAAAACCAAGGTTTAGATCAAGGACGAGATTTTAAAGTGGAGTGTGGGATAAAGGATTCCATTCCTTCAAGAATAATTTCACTGACACGATCTGAGCAAACGTTGACATCAGAAGTTTTGAAACAGTAATCCGACCAAGGAAAAGAAGTCTCGCAGGTCATCCCATTTTGCATTCTTGTAATGCCAAACAACACGTGGTTGGGAATAGCCATGAGATAAAGGTTCCATTGGAGAAGAGACAATCACCAAGTTGTGATCTGAAGTGCCTAAAGGACCTCTCACTTCGACCGTGTACTTAGAAGGGTTGTTTGTGAGAAAAAGATCAAGCGTATTGGCTGTATGATTAGGATTGTCCGGTATTCTTGTAGGTAAATGAACAATCTGTGCTAGGTCATTAGTAATTGCAAAAGCCTCAGCATCTCGACCTGCTGGGTCGGTGTGACTAGAAAACGGAAGCCAGCTGGAGTTGTGAACATTAAAATCACCAAGGAAAATTACTTCACTGTTAGGAAAGTTGGACTGGAGAAAGTCAAGTTGCAAAGAGAGGAAGTCAAAGAGCTCCAAGTGATTAGTGGAGTTGGGAGAACGGTAGAGACAACAGATGAATTTGACACAATGAGGTAGAGAGATTTTAAGCCAGAGAAGATCAAAAGATTTTAAAGGCTAAGTTTTCTTTTCTTTTCGATAAATCAATCATTGTTTAAACAAACTAATGAGCTAACTAATTTCGTTGTTGAGAACATAATCCCTATTTTTAACCTTATGTCTATGGGATATAAATTCCTGCTTTACGAGTGCACGCTAGGAACGAATTAACTCGTAAAGTTGAGAACTACCTGTATTTAGTTAAAAAAGTACAATTTAATTGACAATGAAATTTATTAAGATTAGTAAATTTTACTGATTAATTGATACTACTATACACGCTATCAAGTTTTACGTTAAACCTTATGCTATCTAGTTCGAGGTATACGTTGTATTGTATAACAGCAGCGGCAAGTTTCGAATGGTAACTCTATAGACACTAGGTATTAATTACTTTCAAAATCATGCTATCTAAATTCAAAGTAAACCATGGAGCTTGACATTCTATAAGCTACTTACTGTATTTAGCAGTCAGGGGCTTGAACCCTGGTCTACTCAAGGAGCGTGTGCTATTGCACTCCCACTCCTGACCACTCAGCTACAGAGGCCTCTCTAAGTAATAACCTACAAAATCTCTATGTAAGTTCAAATTAAACTAAGTATTGTTACTAGGAATATAAAGCACTCCTAGAAAATAAATTGATATGCCAGTTTAAGTCAATAAAAAAAGTAATGTTCAATGGCAATCACTATTTAGGTGCACCATGAATATGCATCTTTTAACATCAAGTGTAACTTAAGTGACAAAAGATTCAAAACCACCATTTTACACGATTCTGTATTTATAATTATAACAATGTCCCATCCTAAAGTCTATAGGAGAAAGAATTGTGCCGATAAAAAAAAAAAATAATAAAGAAATACAAAAGATATAATTTTGCTAAAGAGGGAGAAAAAAAAAATTGATAGCTTACACAAAAAATTAGAAAATATTTAAAAAGGCTTGGTTATTCAATCCCAATAAAGTTACAAAATTGATCAAATGATACTACTGTTATAAAAATGCTTTTATTTTTCCTAAAATATTACATAACAAATACAGATCTGTTTCAGAGTTGCACACACAGGTAACAGAAAATTACTCCCATTGTAAGACAATGCTGGAATGTTCAGTATGGACGGAAAATTATCACAACTTGTAGATGGAGAAAGATATGAGCACATTTACTGGAAAAATGTTGGCCTATTTTACAACAAAGATTTTTAATCGACAAATATTAACATCTGTGTATACAACCTGAAGAGTATAAAAACTTATGTACACTGTAAAAGGGAAAAAAATGGACACCTAAAAGGGGATTTAAACATTTTGTATTAACAAGAACATTTCGCATATCAGTTATGACTGATTCAATTTATACTAAATCACAGCTTTTCATTTTTAGCCAATGTATTAAGAAATCAGAAATATTATATGCCAATTTTTCATTAAATATGATAAAACAATTCTACAAATGTATGGTTTGTCACCTTTTGTGAGGTAAGAAATATGTGACTAAAGCATGCATATGTCACACGTGTGTGTGTGTGTGTGTGTGTGTGTGTATAAAATACATTACCTAAATACAGAAGGCTAGCAATGGGAAACTCAAACTACAAGTAGTGAGATGCCAGCAGCCAGCCCTGTGCTAACAGAATAGGACATCTACTATTCTAATAACACAATAAGTTTAATGCATATCACAGAGTGCAACTGCAAGATTAACCTTCTTGTTATCATGTAGGGGGAAAGCAAGTATGCACTTGCTTTTTATTTTTAGGTAAGTTTAAAAAACATAATGTGTATGGTATTCCATCTGTTGACAAAAAAAAAAACAAAAAACTTTTGGAACAAAAGTGCAGATTTCAATAACAGACTAAACAGTGGTAATTTGTTCAAATGCAAGTTTTTGAAATAAAATTTGAGATTCTTGTTATATATTTCTATTATTGATATAGCTTTCTCAGTGGTTTCAAATTTATGGAAAGAAAAACAAGAGCTGGAATATAAAAGGCAGTAAAAGTCAGTGCAGAACTTTCCAAATTAATTGGTTTAACCTAATAGGTTTACATGAAAACCTGTTTCCACAAAACTAAAAATATATTAGACATGTTTCTTACCACAAGTTATGTCTAGTATTTATTTAAAAAAAAACAAAAAAAAAACATAGGATATGAAATGTATACCCTACTTTTACTTAACTTCTTTCTTCTTGAACATGATGGAAAGAAGGCTATGCACTAGTTAGAGAGAAGTGCTCCTTCAGGAAAATTGAACAGACTTCAAGGATAATCAGAGCAGTGGCAGTTATATTTTAAAGCAGCAAAATGCAAGGTCTGATATTTGGGGAACAGCAACCCAGAAATAACTTAGGTGTGATTAAATTTCATTCACTATATCTGGCAGTTGAGAGGTAATGGGACCATAGTTCAAATAAGTGTGTAGGGCACTATTTCATTTGATTACTCAGTTATGTTATTTGAATAGTGTAGACAGGCAGCAAGGAAGGCATGTTGTCCTATCGATAATTTATCAAACATTTGCTTGTAGAGATAGGGAGGCAATAATTCCATACAAGACAACAGTAAGGCTGCATTTGTAATGTCATATCCAAGTATGGAGATGACGATCACACCTAATAAAAATACATCGAGCTTCTTAAAAGGGCCCAAAGACAAGCAGCGGGATTTGCAAAAGGGTACTCATACGAGGGGAAACTTCATGTTTGATATAGAGCTTGGCAATTAGCCACCTTAGAGAGGACCTGATTGAGATCTATAAAGCTCTGGAATGGAACAGTAAAATGAAAGGAGGTGAAAATTTCACTGTCATGAATGATTCCAGAACTACTGTACATAAATTTAAATTATGGGAAAAGAGGTTTAGACTGGATTTTAGCAAGTTTTCTTTTCGTGGTTAATTACTGAAATAAGTTGCCTCCATGGGATAGTTGAGGTGATGGCTTGGGGGAAACTCAAAGGTCAGATGGATTAGCTACAAGAGGAAGTAAACAAGTAGGTAGCTTTTTAAACTTTTTTACATATTTATATATTTTATTCTTTAATAATATTATTATTATTTTTTGGTTTGTGCAGCAAAAGTCTATAGCTTCTTTACACTATATGGCTAGTATTAATCTTTCTGGCACTTAACCTTGCAGCTGCATATAAGAGAACGTCATTATTCTAACAGATTTTTTTTTTTTTTTACACTATACTTATATAATTTGTTAGCTATCTGTCATTTTGTATATATATATAAAACACAAACAAACAGAGGAATGTTTCAAAAAAAAAAAAAAAATGTTCTGCCTGGAATGCATGTTAGCAGATCACAGCACTTAAAAAAAAAAAAAAAAAAAAATTCAGATTCTAGGCTAAGCATGTCAAAATTTATTTCTTTGTATTTGAACCATTTGGGAATTTCATATGCAGTTTAGTGGGGATGCAGAACAGTACTGAAAGGATATACAGTACTGTCTCAAAGTATGTGAGGGTTAGGTTCCCAGTAATGCACAAGTGGAAATTCATGTAAGTGGGGTCCCCCCCCAACAGAAAACTCTTGCACTAAGTTAAAGCTAGGTGGACTCAAAGTAACGCATATTGGAGTTCACTTAGTTTTGTTTATATGAACTTCATTTGTAAACTGAATGCATAAATTAAAAAAAAAAATAATCGGGATAAATTCATCCTCATAATGGGCATGCCTTTAGGGGAAGATGTGTTTAGGCTAAAGATACATTATTGTCCTTATTAATTCATAAAATACTATTTAATTGAAGTACAGAATTCTTATTCATCCAAATGCAAAGCCAGTACAGTACTCCACTATGACATTGACCTTCCCCCTCTCATGCCTCACAGACTGCCATCATAAAATGGACAAGCTACAACTAAGAGTCACAAATATAGTATAAATTAAGGGGTAAGTCATGTATGAGCAGAGGTTGTGTAGTCTGAGTTTGCTTATACCAGTGTAAGTAAACATACCAGTGTAATCGCAGAGAAAAAACTATTTCATATATTGCAAACATGCCAAAAAGTTGGCATTAACTATGCAGTTGATATAAGAAGATAAAACTGCTAATTTTAAAAAATAAAAACAGAAAATAAAAGATGATAAAAAATATACATATTTTTACAATGTTCCCACAAGCTTTCAAGAATTTGATCCAGAAGCCCTTGTATTCTGTTCCTCCTCTCAACCAAATAAAATTTCTTCATAAAACTCTTATCTAACTTCATTCCCTCTCATGGATGGCTGATAAAGTTCCAAAAATATTTTTCTAATATCTCTTTCCATTAAGAATATATTTTCATATGCACCAAATAGAGTTCAAGGTTTTCATTTGGTCCCGAGGTCTGCCATCTCAACACTGCATGTATGGTGGTGTTTTAAATTCCTTTTACTTCATAGGCTAGGCAGTTTACTAATGTATAGTAAGGCTGATTATTATTATGGGTAGCATTAGGATGAAGATAATACATGTATTAAATACACTAATGTGTACATATTTATATTTTGCATATTTTTTCTATTCCCTCAGTAGTCTTCTCTAACCGTAGGTTAGACAATAGATGTTTTGAACAAGTAGTTGTCAAGAACAGATGAAACACCACAGGTTTAAAAAGTTTATAATGCAGCTAGGTATGAGTTTAATTTTTTTTTTTTTGAATCCTGGTAAAAATATTATAGACACAGATACTACACAAGCAAAGGGTGCCGCTTTCCTAAAAGTTCCCTGCATGATACGTCTTAAAATATAAATGGATGATGAGCAGTCTTCTTTGAAAGAGAAAATTGTTGGCTTCTCTTAGATATAACTAAACCTAAATATGCTTAATGCTAGGCAAGGTAGTTATATTTTTGGACCCCTCTCGTTCAAAAATAATTGCTCATAAAAAGTTTTAGTACTATCAATTCTTTTGGTACTTTCATGCTTGAAAAGGCACTGAAGGTTCCACCTTGATGAGAAAAATCTATTTTTTCCCCCACATCTTACACCCCACTAAACTACATCTGGTTTCTTCAGAATGAATTCTGATAAGAGATGTGAAACTTCTTTCAATTCATGCAGAGAAACATTTCATATATAAGAAAAGTAAAAGTAGTATTACCAATATACATTACAGGTCTGTGGTGAATCTTACATTCTGAGAACCAAAACATATCTTCCTCTGAGAAAGAGTATACTGTATGTGCTCTATTACAGGTAATGGCAAGGGCTAGGAACCACACTTTAAAATGAAAGGACAAAAATAATACAAATTTGGACGGCATGTTTCTGATATAGATAAATGGGGACATACCACGGCATCTAATCTGTACATGAAAAAGAATGAAAGTGAGTAAGGTAATTCCTCTAAATTCTCAAAGTACCAGTAAGGGAAATGAACCCCAATGGAACTGTGGTATTTACTGATAGCTAATTATTCTGCGATATACAGGATATAGTTATGGCTGGAATCAATTATGCTGACTTGTTCAACAGCAAGTTGGCATTTTTAGCTTTGCAAGAAATGGGAAAATTCTGTACCATGCTTTGTAACAGTCTAAAGCATGGTACATTTTGTCCCTTTGTTGCATTCCCCCCCCCCCTCAAATTGAAACCAAGAGTAACCAACCACCCAAGATAAAACTAAAGAGTAACTACAATAAAGATAGTCAACCATCAACATACATACAGTGAATTCTATTCCACAGAATATACTGTATATATGTTGTGGTCTTCAGCAGCTGGGATACAATGTACAGTAAACTTGATAAACCATATGGTCCCTCAAGGTCAGGTTAAAAATGCAACATGTACAACAAACTTTCAATTTTAAAATCTGTTATTTAATGAAAGTTTTTTGATCAATCTAGATGAAAACTCCCTAAGAATAAAAAAAAAAAAAAAAAAAAATTCCTTGAAATTATATGCCCAGTATTCAGTATTCTTAATTTTGCATTTAGTTGTCTTGTCACCAGCAAAAACTAATAAAAAAGCACTTTGATTTTCAGCAAAACAGTGCCATGTGCATGGAGGTGGAGTAATCTCCCAATTTAAATTCTGACATGCATTGATCCAATTTATTAACAACCAGTTTCCTTCAAAATTGAACCACAATTTTCAAATTATCACATACATACAAAAGTCATTGATTTCAATATTTTCACAAAAAATTTTATTTTACGCCAGTTTGTTTTTGCTACGAATTGCCACTCAAATTACTATAAATCATATCATGTATTTATACATATGATTTATAGTAATATGTATAGGTTATGATTTATTACAACCTGGGTGACACCACTGCATCCACAGCTGATGATCTGCAACTGCTTAAGCAGTAATTTTTCCATATTACCCACAAGTGTAGAACAACAACAACCACTTTCTTTAATAGTAGGTCTTCAGGTAGGGTGCCTAGCTTCATAAGCCTGAATTTAGCAGCTGCACACTAAGTTAATATTCTGATCTTTTTATTTTAATTATAACTTGGTTATTTTATTTCCACTTTGGGGATTGATTAATCTGGGTTAGATTATTTTAATTCAAAATTTATACATAAAATCCAAATTGTCTTTAATAAATTCTGTTAATGCTAAGAATGCAAGTGCATTTCCTATAGATAACAGTCAACTACATTAGCATTTATGGATATGTGATTTATAAAGTAGGCTACAAGAAAATTTCTTGAAGTTTAGGTGGGTTGTATCATCAAGAAGGCTGCGATACAAATAGAAGTTTAGAAAATTTACAAACTTACAACCATATAATTAGGAAATTTAATTATGTGACATGTGCCCTACTTTTATGCATATTTTTGTCTTCTGTTTTTTTTTTAAATAAGACTTTTCCCTTGCCTCTTTGCCTATAACAGTGCACTCACAATGAATGACATGTTCCAGTTTCCAGGCCTCTGCTAACTGTGATGCATACATAATGCTATAAATGTTCATTCACATGAGGTGGGTGGAGATTTTACATTGGTTTGAATTTTACCATACTCTACTCATTCTTGCTATATTGAGAATAAATTCTGTATAACCTTAATTTTTACAGCATATAAAATATATATATAACTGTTTTAGTATTTATCCAAAGTAATTATTTTGGTCTTACATTGATAAAAATAGAAAAACAAAATTACTGAGGGGGGAAAAATGCACATTAAAAGAAATCAGCTTTCATTCATTATAACCCTTTTAAATTTTAGATAACTTCACTATACAACAATCTGTATAATAATGTGCTGTGAATTGGCAAGACTTCATTATAATCACAGAAAACACGTAAACATTTAAAAATTAATTAAAATAAAATAATAATCTGTTTATTCTATTTGATACTTATGCCTTATAAGAAAATTTACTTGAGAGGAAACCATATAATGGAGATAAACTGTACAAATATTTATCTACAGTTAATAAATAAAACTTTGTGAATTACCTTAAAATGAAATGAATCAAGTTAAATAATAAAATGAGATGTGAACACTAAATTTAAGAATCATGCAGTTATACAATACTGAAACTTGGAAAGTGTTAAGATCACTTTATACTTGTTTCTCTTTTCATTCTAAGCTGATCATTGATTGTCAGAAAAAGTGCATATTAATATAATGCTTGAATAGTTATCAGTCTAAATACTTGAACAGAACCACTTCACCTGTGTAAAGTTCAGAATCTATTTATTACTAATAGAATCTAACAATCAGTGTGTTTTCCCCTTCATTCCTTCAGTAATTGTATAATAACAAGCTCATATTCAATGAAGAAGCAGGGAAGAAAACATTCGTCCATGAAAAGTATTTTGTTAGGTTCTTTAGTAATAAATCGATTCTAAACTTCACATAGATGAATTGCTTTTATTTAAAGTATTTAGATAGTGCACAATATTTAACTATGCTCATTTTTTTATAATTAGCACTTACAGCTTTTAAACTGCACAGTTACAAAACTGTTACTGTAACATTGCTGCATATAAATTGCTAAATGGTTCGGAGAGCTTTATGAATATCAATTAATCCCACACCACTGATCACATTCCTATGACTATTTTTTGGAAAACCGTTAAATATCAACAATATAACATTTGATCTATACAAAGTGGCAGGAATGTTTTTTAAGCTACCTTGCAGATATAAAACAATATCTGTTCATTATTCCAATATAAATGGTGATTTTCAGTCAAATAAAAGGTTAGACTAAAACCATAAAAATAAGGATGATACAAATTAAATTTCTCAGATAATTTACAGACTTCCAAGTATATAATTGCTGAAAAGATTAATATTTACAATACCACAAAATATACAGGTACTCGTGGCACTACAATCATTATTATTACATTATGATAAAATTAATTTATATCTTTAAAATATTGCCTCAACTACAGCCATAGCTGTTCTTATTTTCTTATAGACAACCCAATATTCTTAGTACTACAATCAAACACTGAAAATATTAACAAATGGCAGGATGATATTATTCAAAGCAGTGATTCTCAGGTGTAGCCATAGCTATTTTCACAAATAATACATAAAAAGTCAGAATTAATACAAACAAGTTGTGAAGAAAGGAAGTGCAGAAAGAGTGATGCTACACAAATCATTAGTCATCCACTTGAAAAAAGTTATTTAAAATTGAATGTGATAGTAAATTTTTACTTGAGAACCACTGATTTAAAGTATATATAAAATAAAGAGAAATTGCAGTATATGTTACATATAGCAGGTTTGTTGACCATTACAACTTCAATATAATAGTACAGATTAAAAAAAAAGAAAACCTATAATCAGTGACTAAATTAATAACCTATTTACAAGACACATAAAACTCACAGGGTCAGGACAGAGAGAGAAAAAGAAAAACTTCTCTTTCAAAAAGATGCTCTTCTCAATATTAACAAGTATATAGTACTGATCTCACAACTGAGTAATGCTCAGAGAAAATCTCTTTTTTAAAAAATATTTGTATAAAATTACAAGTACGAAGGAATTTCTAAGTTGCAAGTTACTACATTAATAAACATGCATTAAAAATAGTTTCTGTGTGTGAGTGCATCTAAAAGTAATATAAATAAGTGAGGTATAAACAAATAATTTGCTCTTTCCTTCACAGAAACATCTAAAAAATAAGGCAAAATACTGCCGTGGCTCACCATACTTTAAATGGTGAATTGAAACTATTTAAACACCTAATTATTTACATTCCTATTGACAGTAATACTGGCTTCAATGCAATTCTTTTTATTGCTGAGATCACTGGATGGCAATCTGAATACTGTCAACTGTCAGAAAATATTCACCTTTTAAGAGAAGAATGATGATTATGGGGCAGTTACTTTTTGTCAGCATGAGTCCTCACACACATTTCGATCCTAATGTATAAAAATATAAAATCTGTGATTGTATTTAAATCAGTCTTTCTTCTGGAGGTGGTTTCATAACATGATTCATTTCCACACGTGATCCAAACATTTCTTGCCTACTTGGACTATAAGTTCCTCTAGTGGCACGCTTCTTTTTAGCAATACGCAAGAAAATTATGGCACCAATTAAAAGGCACAAGATTAGGATACATACAACAGGTATAACTATTATAACAACTAAGTTTTCGTCGGGACCAAATGCAGCAATCTATAAAGGGAAAATAACACATTACTATAAAACAATGAAAAGATGACTATAGCTCAAATATTAAATAAAATCCTGCATAACTTGGCTATATAAACATTTTTTTTACATATTATATTGAAAGTGGTGCTTTCATTAGCAATAAATAAGGAACATTTTGTTCAGTTGATTTATAGAAATAATGATCATTTAGAAAGGAACAATTTTTATTTAACATGTGGTACAAAAAAAAAAAATAATAATAAAATAAATAAATTTTCTTTATCTTAACTATATAAATTTGCCACTTGGAGTATATAATATTTACAACAGAAAAAATGATAATCTGAAAGTTATATGTTTGGCTGAAATGATGATAGGCCACATCAGTTTTTATATGTGACATATCAATTATTTGGAGCCAATGTTGATATTTGCAGCTATCATTACAAAAAAAAAAAAAAAAAAAAGAAGAAAAAAATACATGTAATGAAACATACAATTTTGGCTCAATATGTATCAATTTGCAATGACACCAAAAGCAATTAAAAGAAATAACAAAAAAAATAATAATAAATATAAAAAACGTAAATAAAACCCTGGTAAAGCTATTAAATCCATTGTTAGAAAAAAATGCAACCACCAAAAAGAACGAAACTGTTCTAAGAATGTGTCTAAACTTAAAATAACACAGAAAGATTTGTCAACTAGCTGTATAAGATACCAGAAGATTTCTAAAAACAAAAGAAATTTTAGGAATACCTGTAGTGCTCAAAATCCTCAAAGTTTTATTGCCGTTGAAACACAAATACAATTGAAAAGTCCATGTTCTACCCATACATCATCATCATCACCAAACACTTGTTTAAACATTTTGTAATTCTGTGAAGTTGTTTTTGCTGGTTTACGACAAAATTTGATGCAAATTCACTGCCTTAACATCCATCATCTTACTTGGCTACAAAAACAACCAACTGTACAAAAGCACAGTGTCCTATTAGCAAAAAACTTGCCACACTAACTGGATAATAAATTAGTTCAGTGATATCTATGGCACATTGCTATACTACAAATGGTTTATACCCCATGCCTTGCATCTTGGAGTGCAAGTTACACTAAGAGCAAAGAGAACTTTTGTTTATAAACTGAAAGGTTTACATAATCTTCAAAATCATTATTTTATTAGTTGTACATGGCAGATCGATGTTACAGAGCATAAAATTATTCTTAAAATATTAGACTATTTCATGTATTACATTCATAACATTACACCAAAGGCAATTAAATAAATCGTTTTAATTTTTCCAAAAGCAAATTTATTTTTTGACAAGAATGGAATGCCCTCACCTTATACTGTGTGATATTTCAGTATAACCCAAGATGAAATAGTAGACCAAACAGTGGAAAAAAAGAGTTTTGGATCTTAGGATAAATATTATTAAACATGTTCCAAAAATGCTTCCACTTGTGGCAGAAGAGAATGGCTTCATTAGCATTAGCATTAGTAGAGGCATTTGATGCAAGAAAGCAAGCTTATGCAGCATCAGCCAAAAAAAAAAAAAAAAAAAAAAAGTAACATAAATAAATAAAAATAACCACTTCCACTTCACCCCTCTGTTCGTTCGAAATACCTGTCCAGCTGAGCCTTAAACTTATTTAGGCTATCAACTTCCACGACAAGGGATGGAAGTCTGTTCCACCCACCAACCACCCGCTGGCTAAAGGCAAATTTCCGCACATCTATCCTACATCTGTCTTTCCTCAATTTGAATTTATGCCCTCTCAGGTGATTTTTCTGAGCTAGAGGAAGAATCCCATCAGCATTGAGCATGCTCAAACCATTCAAGGCTTTGTACACCTCTATCAGATCACCCCGCTGGTGCCTAGTTTCCAGACACTGTAATTTGCAAAACTTAAGCCTTTCTTCGTAAGAGAACCCCTTTGTCCCATTCACCAATCTAGTTGCCCTTCTCTGTACTCGTTCCAGCAGCTCTACATCCTTCCTGAAATGAGGCCTCCAGGCCTGTATACAGTACTCTAGGTGTGGCCTGACCATTGCCTTATACAAGGGAATAATCACCTCCTTATCCCTGCTAGAAAAATTCCTATATATCATTGACAATACACCATGAGCTACTCTTGCAGCTCGTCTGCACTGCTCAGAGAACTTCATATCTGCCTGCACCACCACCCCCAGGTCCCTTTCATTCTCTACCACTGTCAGTGTAGTACCACAGAGTTGATACGTTGCTCTGGGGTTGCTGTTTCCCATATGTAGTACTTTACATTTGTCAATGTTAAACTTCATTTGCCACCTCGAAGCCCATCTGCTCAACCTTTCCAAATCCTGTTGCAGCAGCATAGTGTCAGTAGTGTCCTTGACAACCCTGCCAACCTTCGTATCGTCTGCAAACTTGGACATTAAGCCTGATATACCATCATCAATATCATTTATAAATACAGAAAACAATAAAGGCCCCAATACTGAACCCTGAGGGACTCCACTAATAACATTAGTCCACGATGAGCAGTGTCCATTGATTACCACTCTCTGTCTTCTCCCCCTCAACCACCCCTTTATCCATAGCAGCAACTTGCCTCCAATGCCACACTGCTCCAATTTGTGCAGCAGTCTTCCATGTGCAACAGTATCAAAAGCCTTTCTAAGATCCAAGTATATAATATCAAAGTTATTCCCTGCATCCAGTTCTTTTGTGACTGCATCATAGTATCCAATCAAATTGGTCAGGCAAGACTTCCCCTTAACAAAACCATGCTGTGTCCTAGCTATAACTGAAGTCTTGTCTAGATGATCCTGCAGTGCTTCTTTCACCAGTGCCTCCATTAATTTTCCGGGAACAGAAGTTAAACTCACAGGTCTATAATTACTTGTGTCAGCCTTTGATCCCCCTTTGTGAATTGGGGTCACATTTGCACATCTCCAGTCAATGGGTACCTCCCCTGAGTCCAAGGAAGCTCTCATAATTATGGCTAAGGGTTTGCTTACCTCCTTTGCTGCCTCCTTTAATATAACTGGATAGATCCCATCCACCCCAGGTGCCTTTCTTGTGTTTATCTTCAACAATTTCTCCTCCACTTTGCTCTCAGTTATTACAAGATTCTCTAGCTTACTGCTAGAGTTGAATACACCTCTGGCATTCCCCTCGCTGAATAACTCCTCATGTGTGAATGTCGATGCAAAATATTCATTTAGTTTGTTAGCTACCCGAGCAGGGTCATCAACAGTTGACCCATCGATCTCAAGTGGACCAATCTGATTCATCCCCTTCCTTCTAGAGTTTACATAAGTAAAGAACTCTTTGCTGTTTTTCTTCGCATCCCTTGCCAAGGATCTCTCGTAATCTGCCTTCGCCTGCCTAACCTCCTTTGTAACTTGGTTACAGATCAACTTGTATCTATCATAGGCGTCCGTGTCACGTGTTAATTTGTATGTATCCCATGCATTTTTCTTCTCTGCCATATGCCTCATTAGTTCATCTGACAACCATTTAGGCCTAAACCTTGAACAATATTTCTTAGTTGGTATGTAAAGCCTAGTAGCTTCCACGATAAGTTCTTTGAATGCTTCCCATTTTGAATTTGCTGTTGGCAATATCATCAGTTGATCCCACTGTATAGAATTTAAATACTGTCTCAGTCCATTGTAGTCCATTCATATAGAATTACTCACTGGAACTACTTTGGAAGGGGAGAAAAGCAATCAAGGAGGTCCAATTTTAATTTACAAATGGGGTTTCAACATTAGTCTTTTCTTGAGGAAATTTTATTTTTTATTTGTTGAGATTAGAACACCTTTCTTTATAATATGGAAACCATAGTACATTCTATCAGTGTAAGGAACTGCCATTGCGACCAACAACAAAGTGGATGGTGTATGCTATACATATTAATTTATCTATAATATAGCGGTCATAAACAGGGTTCCCCTCTAAATTGCATGCCTGTGTGACTGCACAATGGTTTTGGAAGTGCTGCACACTAAAGCTTTTGAGTGCAAGCTACATTCTGAAATGTAGCCAAACATGACCGCACCCAAGTCCCAGCTTGCTGGGGACTCCTCATGAAGGTTTTGCATATTTCTGTTACTGAAATACAAATTATATGTTATAACTGTTAGGAACCATATGCGCAAGAAAATTTGGAAGAACCCACAGCACAAACAGTTCAAAGAAATTATTTTTTGGGGAAACATGCCATCTAACCCTCATTGATAAGAGATTACCCTGTGGTACTGCCGTTAAAGAATGTATGGGGGATACAAGGGTCATTCAATAAATTATCTACCTACCTATGAAGGAAATGAGATAGAGGCAAAAATCTTTCTTTCTTTCTTTTTTTTTCCCCAATGTACTTCAATATACTTGTTCCATTATGTTGGCAATGAGGAAATACCAGACAAATAAAATTGTTTGTCCTGTTCAAAGAATGAACAAACAACAACAGACTTCAGTTCATTATCATCAGCAAAGCTATGTACACATGTTTTTCTTGAGGTGTCAAAACAGGAAAGTCATTGGGGGGGCAGATTCAGACAATAAGATGGGTAAGTTCTGTAGAGTCAGTCTCTCAAAGTAGCAGCAACAGCATGCACTGGCATGTTGTCATGAATAAGCAGCACACCGGTGGAAAGTTTTCCACAGCACTTTTTCCTTTATGACTTTCCATAGGTTGTACAGTAGTGATGCATATGACATATGACTTGCCTTCCAAGTAGTGAATGTACAAAATTCCCTCAGCATCCCAAAAAATGGTGGCTATAATCTTGCCAGCTGAAGGTTGTGTCTGAAATTTTTTAGGCAGGAGAGAACCCATGTGTTTCCACTGCATTGATTCTTGTTTGGTCTCAGAATCCCAGTGATGAACCCATATTTCATCACCAGTAACAGTTCTGGAGATGAAAGTTTCAGGATCCTTTCCATAAAGCTTTAAATTCTTCTCATAACACCGCACTATCAATTGCTTCTAAACAGGGATCAGAAATCTGAGGACCCACCTTGCACTGACCCCAAATATTCATGGTGGATGGTTATAACTGTTTCCTCAGATATATCACATTCCCTAGAGATTTGGGGTACCTTTAAATGTCTGTCAATCAGCACAAGGGTTTCCACAGCTTGGCACATTTCTGGAGTGGTTGCTGTCACAGGCATTCCTGGATGGGGATCATCTTCGATGGACTCTACTCCCATTTGAATTGTTTTGACCAGAATTTCACCTGGTATGCTGAAAGTTGCTATATACAGCCACAATCCTTTGATGAATGGCCTTCGGACCATTTCTTTCTTTGGTGAGAAACTTTTGGTGACTGACTGATGCTCCAATTTCAGCAAATTCATAATTTGATACAGGTGCCTTCTTTCTTTCTGTTACAACAGCACAACCTAAAAACAAAGTGAGATCAAAATTAGTATGATTCAAGTTGAGAAACGTAGGAATACATGATAAATCATGAATTATTGAAATAACTATGAGAAGTACCTTAGGTGGATAATTTACTGAATGCCCTTCAGTATTCAGGGTTATTTTCGATTGTTCACTCTGCAGTTTATAAAATTTGTTAAAACTATTAAGAATGGTTTCATAAAGTTAATTTTATATTTGTAAAATCTATTTAAATCTAACAGTTATAGTTATCTGTTATTAAATTGTTTATTTTACAAATTCACATGTAAAAATCACATAATTATTATAATCATTAATTGTGATCAGCCATGTAACAGCATAAGGTAAGCATGCAGAGTGATACTTGTTCTATGTACTGAACAAATGTGTTAGAGGAAACTAATACATTTTATAAAATTTTCATCTTAAGATGAAAACGTACAGCAAACAGTGAAAGACAGTGCAGGGGGTGATTTCAGTGTCCAAATTTACTGTTTTGACCTTCATTTGTTTCGGCACCACTGATTTTATTATACAGGGTGTCTCAAAAATATTGGTACAAACGTTTAGGGGAGGTAGGTAACATCTAAAGGAATGTGAATCGCATAGGAACCCATAACCGGAAATGTCAAAGGAAAGTAGTATCAGAGGCACAAGAAGCAGAAATGACACATGATAGTAATTAGTGGCAAACATTTATTTGACATAATATTAACAATGGAGTACGAGATGGATGCATTTCACGATGTTACAACAGATGCTCGAAGGTTGCACCATGAGATGCAATGCATGCGTGACACTGACACAGCATGGATTGGCGGACATGGTCGAACACAACTTGAGTTTCTTTGACAGTAGCAGCAGAGCAGACGAGTCTCGCTACGAGATCCATTTCCGTCTCCACAGGCGATTCATACATGATAGACTTGAGTTTCTTTGACAGTAGCAGCAGAGCAGACAAGTCTCGCCACGAGATCCATTTAAATGCTATCTTTGTTATTGTTATTATCCTTATTACAATGCACATTAGTTTAAATAATTTATCAATTTTAAATCCACAGCTTAGTTTCTCTCTGTACTAGTGATATTGTTACACATCTCAATACTCACAAGCACTCATGTGAAATGGTGACACATGCGCAACTGTGAGAAGCACTTAGAAGGGAAGAGGAGAGAAGTAAAAATAATGAGGATAATTAAGTAGTAATATATCAAAAAAGGAAACATTCTGTGAAAGTATATACACGTTTAATTGAGAAAAGAATGTATGGATCAAAAAAAAAAAAAAAAAAAAAAAAGGAAAATTTTATTAAATTCATTAATTTTTTTGAATATTGGCAAGCACTCATCAGTAAAATTAAGATTAAATGTTTCAGGTCTGTTCAAATGAAAGATCTGTGTTGCTTAGCACCAAAAGATATAGTACTTAAAATGCATTATGTATAAATCTTCTTTTCAAGCAATCTCAAGTTACTTTAAGCTATTGTTAGTACGAAAACAGGCATGAGGGACACTTATTTTTAGAATTAGAAGCTTGAGCCTTTCGAAAATATTAAAAGAACTGATGGTCAAAATAAAAGAATGGAAAGGAAGAAGCTTCAAAAATTGAGTGTCTCTCCATTTTAGCAGTATTGTATGCTATAAAATCTTTGCTGTTTGATATTGAAATTTAAAATGTATTATGTTTTCTATTAGATATTATACATGGCCACTCATTTTTAATGCAGCTAATTTTTTCAAATACCAGTTATTTATTGTTATGTATTTGCTCTAACCCTCTAGCTTGTATATGTAATTATTTTGGATCAATATATAAACTATATCTTTTTGTTTCAGCACCACTTATAATGTCTTGGATTTCAGAAACAACACTTTGAACTTAAATAGTCTCTTTAAGTGGTTACCTTGGTGCCTTGACCTGTGTGAAACAGAGGAAACCTTACTCAGTTAAATAGAACAATTAGTGTACTTAAAGGAATTATAAATACCCTTTCTTTAGTAAAAGTTAAAGGTGGTGCAGAAATGAGGAAAACAATTATTCTATGATTGCTTGTTGTTCAATCTATCTCACATGTATAGATTTAAACTTTGAAAGGGAAAGACAGGTGGACAATAATTACACACAGGCTATCCTTTTCAACTGTATTGTCTTTTCTGAAGAAACTGTAAAACACTTCATGGAGCACAAAAATGTTTTTTGAATTCCTTATGAGAATTAACAGATTTAACAATAGTATTGAGGCAGCTTATGCTGCTGCATAATTTGATATGTTAGGCATAATTTGATATACAAGGCAATGTTAGGTGGGTCGGAAAACTGCTAGATTGGGGGGATACAAGGACTAATAGATTAACAGTAGCCACTGGCAGAGGTGAAAGTGATTCTTGCACTGCTTCTATTGGAATGAGCCGCAGCCTGGAAAATAAGATGCAGGATATTTCAGAGACTGCTGGGAATCATTGGGGTACAAGTAAACACATGGGTTGTGTTAGGGTAGCTAAGAAAAAGAACAGGTGCATGTATACTTGTGTGTACACCAATGCTAGGAGTTTAGTAAATAAATTTGATGAATTTGAGGTATTGCTCAAAACATCAAAGGCAGATATTGTGGGGATTTCAGAGACGTGGTGTCACACAGATATAAGAAATGCAGAACTGGAATTTGGGGAGTACAATGTCTACAGAAAGGATAGACAGGATAGGAAGGGAGGAGGGGTTATGCTATTAGTTAAAAAACACATAAAATCCAAGGAAGAAGCCAGTCGACATCGCTGGACAGTGCAGTGTCGAGTCAGTTTGGTGTGACATAAGCATTGGGAGATCAAAATTGAGAGTAGGAGTGTGCTATAGGCCTAATGACTCTGATGAGTATAATAAGATATTGTACAGGGAAATAGGGTGGGCCAGTAAATCAGAGAGTCTTATAATGGGGGATTTTAATTTCCCAGATATTGACTGGAATTTGACTGTTGGTCACTCACACACTAGCAATGCTTTTGTGGATTTATTGGATGATTGTTTTCTACATCAGCATGTTCGGGAGGCAACTAGAGGGAGTAATACTCTTGATTTGATTATCAGTAGTGATTCTTCATGCATTAAGAATCTGCAGATAAATGAACCACTTGGTGGCAGTGATCACAGTGTGCTGAAGTGGGAGTTATTCAAAGAGGTAACTACCATTAGGGGTAAAGGGAAGGGGTATTGCTTTCGTAAAGGCGACTACAATGGACTGAGACAGTATTTAAATTCTATACAGTGGGATCAACTGATGATATTGCCAACAGCAAATTCAAAATGGGAAGCATTCAAAGAACTTATCGTGGAAGCTACTAGGCTTTACATACCAACTAAGAAATATTGTTCAAGGTTTAGGCCTAAATGGTTGTCAGATGAACTAATGAGGCATATGGCAGAGAAGAAAAATGCATGGGATACATACAAATTAACACGTGACACGGACGCCTATGATAGATACAAGTTGATCTGTAACCAAGTTACAAAGGAGGTTAGGCAGGCGAAGGCAGATTACGAGAGATCCTTGGCAAGGGATGCGAAGAAAAACAGCAAAGCGTTCTTTACTTATGTAAACTCTAGAAGGAAGGGGATGAATCAGATTGGTCCACTTGAGATCGATGGGTCAACTGTTGATGACCCTGCTCGGGTAGCTAACAAACTAAATGAATATTTTGCATCGACATTCACACATGAGGAGTTATTCAGCGAGGGGAATGCCAGAGGTGTATTCAACTCTAGCAGTAAGCTAGAGAATCTTGTAATAACTGAGAGCAAAGTGGAGGAGAAATTGTTGAAGATAAACACAAGAAAGGCACCTGGGGTGGATGGGATCTATCCAGTTATATTAAAGGAGGCAGCAAAAGAGGTAAGCAAACCCTTAGCCATAATTATGAGAGCTTCCTTGGACTCAGGGGAGGTACCCATTGACTGGAGATGTGCAAATGTGACCCCAATTCACAAAGGGGGATCAAAGGCTGACACAAGTAATTATAGACCTGTGAGTTTAACTTCTGTTCCCGGAAAATTAATGGAGGCACTGGTGAAAGAAGCACTGCAGGATCATCTAGACAAGACTTCAGTTATAGCTAGGACACAGCATGGTTTTGTTAAGGGGAAGTCTTGCCTGACCAATTTGATTGGATACTATGATGCAGTCACAAAAGAACTGGATGCAGGGAATAACTTTGATATTATATACTTGGATCTTAGAAAGGCTTTTGATACTGTTGCACATGGAAGACTGCTGCACAAATTGGAGCAGTGTGGCATTGGAGGCAAGTTGCTGCTATGGATAAAGGGGTGGTTGAGGGGGAGAAGACAGAGAGTGGTAATCAATGGACACTGCTCATCGTGGACTAATGTTATTAGTGGAGTCCCTCAGGGTTCAGTATTGGGGCCTTTATTGTTTTCTGTATTTATAAATGATATTGATGATGGTATATCAGGCTTAATGTCCAAGTTTGCAGACGATACGAAGGTTGGCAGGGTTGTCAAGGACACTACTGACACTATGCTGCTGCAACAGGATTTGGAAAGGTTGAGCAGATGGGCTTCGAGGTGGCAAATGAAGTTTAACATTGACAAATGTAAAGTACTACATATGGGAAACAGCAACCCCAGAGCAACGTATCAACTCTGTGGTACTACACTGACAGTGGTAGAGAATGAAAGGGACCTGGGGGTGGTGGTGCAGGCAGATATGAAGTTCTCTGAGCAGTGCAGACGAGCTGCAAGAGTAGCTCATGGTGTATTGTCAATGATATATAGGAATTTTTCTAGCAGGGATAAGGAGGTGATTATTCCCTTGTATAAGGCAATGGTCAGGCCACACCTAGAGTACTGTATACAGGCCTGGAGGCCTCATTTCAGGAAGGATGTAGAGCTGCTGGAACGAGTACAGAGAAGGGCAACTAGATTGGTGAATGGGACAAAGGGGTTCTCTTACGAAGAAAGGCTTAAGTTTTGCAAATTACAGTGTCTGGAAACTAGGCACCAGCGGGGTGATCTGATAGAGGTGTACAAAGCCTTGAATGGTTTGAGCATGCTCAATGCTGATGGGATTCTTCCTCTAGCTCAGAAAAATCACCTGAGAGGGCATAAATTCAAATTGAGGAAAGACAGATGTAGGATAGATGTGCGGAAATTTGCCTTTAGCCAGCGGGTGGTTGGTGGGTGGAACAGACTTCCATCCCTTGTCGTGGAAGTTGATAGCCTAAATAAGTTTAAGGCTCAGCTGGACAGGTATTTCGAACGAACAGAGGGGTGAAGTGGAAGTGGTTATTTTTATTTATTTATGTTACTTTTTTTTTTTTTTTGGCTGATGCTGCATAAGCTTGCTTTCTTGCATCAAATGCCTCTACTAATGCTAATGCTAATGCTAATATTTTCTTCTTTATTCTTCATTTGGATTAGTTTTTAGGAGATAAAAACTATGTAAACTCACCTAGGACAGACTAACCCAACCTTGTGAAAAAGGCTAAGAAAAGTTTCTCCTGTCAGCATTTGAATCTGGCCCTTTTCACATGTCTAGAAAGACAGCGATCATAACCACTGTTAACCATAAAGGAAAATCCACAAGAACATTATCATTGTTTAATGGCTTTTCTTTCTATTGTACATGGTTTTCTTCATTCCAATGTCCTAGTCACTGTCATATCCACTGAAGGAAAAAAAAAAAAAAAAAAAAAAAAAAAAAAAACCTTTTCCCTTGTTAACCCACCATACAAACATTTATAAGTGATTTATGACTCCTGATCTGTAGATTGTATGAAGGCTGTGGTATAAAGTTCGGCAAAGTATATGCAGTTTAGAAAAAATTTCCATTCTGTATAAATAAAAGAAGGCAGTCTAAATTAGTGAGGTTTTATTGTAGTTTCTTTTAAATCAATCAAGAATAAAAAAAACGTGTCTCTTTTCATTGTTTAATATCAGCTATAAAAAACTTAGCCATATCAATCCTTAAGAGGGTGGGAAAACAATACCCTTACCTTTTCATCACAGAGATGGCCAACGTATCTATTACCATTACATCTGCATCCAAAACCAATTGTTTCTTCATCTTCATTAAATCTGTTAAAACATTCTGAATCATGCTTACAAGGATTGGTTTTCGAGCATAAATCTTCCCCTACACAGTGCATCCCACTATAACCAGGTTGGCACTCACACCTGTAATTCCTATAATTATTTGTTTCATTTATACACCTACCATTATTGCTACAGATAGGTTCAGAACCTAGATCATTACAGTGGGCTACTGCTATATCACAATTATCTCCTTTAAAACCTATAAGAAAATATGAGACAATAAAAATGGTGGTTAAAGCTATAACTTATAAGATGGCAAAGAAAAAAATAAACTTTAAAATGTGGAAAATGTAGTCTTATGATTATGATTATTAAATTATAGTTAAACAGCTACAGGAAAATCTCTGAAACTTTTATTTTGAAATGATCAAATTCTCCTACTTTTTAATTCAATTATTTCAAACTCAAAAAATGAAATCAGCTCACCACACTATAAGTTATACTGAAAAAGGACAACATATCAACATAAATGACAGTATACACATCAACAAAATTGTTAGGGATAACATTCCATCAGACATCAGAATGCTTGGGGGGGGGGGAAGCTTTTTTTAATTTTACAGTTTACCATTTTGGGGATTACTGTTCCTTCATTGGTGGATGGGTGGGCACCAGGAGTCACAGTGATATGCTTTGTGCCAACCCTGTTTGCTTTAACTGGTATGTACAGATCTAATCCAAGACCATGCACTAATTTGTATGTTGTTACATATCTTTTTGGCAGCTCTAAAAAAAATTCACTAACTAATGTCATCGCTTGAGGCTTTCTGCCCTAAAATATTATTATTATATTATAATTAATATAATATAGACATATGACAGGATAATAATCCTTAAATAAAAATAAAAACATCAACAGAAGCAGAATGCTTGGGAGTGGGTGGAAGCTTTTTTAATTTTATGGTTTACCCTTTTGAGGATTACTGTTTCATTCATTGGTGGATGGGTGGACACCAGGATTCGCAATATGCTTTGTGCAAACCGTTTGTTTTAACTGGGTATGTACAGATCTAATCCAAGACCACGCAACTTGTATGTTGCTACATATCTTTTCTGCAGCTCTAAAAAAAAAAAAAAAAATTCACTAACTGTCATAGTGTGAGGCTTTCTGCCCCATAATATTATTATATTATAATTAATATGTTATAGACCTATGACAGGATAATAACCCTTAAATAAAAATATTAATGTACGAAAAAAAAAGTGCATGTACATTATATATGCACGCATTCTATACGTAATTCCACTTTTAGTTGTCAACTTTCCCCCTTCCACCTAAATGATAATAATAGTTCAATAATATCCTTTAATTCTCTTTTTAAATATATTCTAAGATGTGTTTTCTTTTTACAAAATACTGTGAGGTATTTTGTAAAATTACATTGAGAGGTAGCTACAGTTGCATCTGCATTTTTCCTTTAAGTGAATTGCTCATTAATGACTAAACTAATAGTTAATCTGTATGATTTCCATTCTCTCTCTCTCTCTCTCTCTCTCTCTCTCTCTCTCTCTCACACACACACACACACACACTAACTCATAGAGGTAGATTCTACATGTCAAAATAAGAAATACTTCCATTCTGTAATAGGTGAAAAGACTTTTAGGGCGGTCCAAGGTAGAAGGACTATAATTCATTCTATTTAATTCAAAATTAAGTTATTTTCCACCAAGTTCAGCAACCATATAAGCTATTCAAAATGGTGGCCTTAAACTTGGCAATATGACCTGCATTGACATGACACATCCAAAAATACCAGCTGTGTTTCAAATTGCATTCCAGGCTTCCTCAGTGTGTGTGTGTGTGTGTGTGTGTGTGTGTGTGTGTGTGTGTGTGTGTGTGTGTGTGTGTGTGAGAGAGAGAGAGAGAGAGAGAGAGAGAGAGAAAAGATCTTTCTTGCACTCCACAAGGGTCATAAGGTGGCTCCATAAAAAGAAACTCAGCAGATTCAGGTTAGGAAACTACACAAGTCATGCATTGAGAATTTTGATCCAATGCTATTTCTCTCAGTACATTGCAATAGATGGTTATGCACCACCATGCCTTAAGGGTTGGGAGTACCATCATGCTGTAACCACAAGCTCCAGTAGGTATGCAGAGGAACATCTCACAGTAATTCATGCAGGGTTTGATCTAAAAATCACGATACCCCCCTCTTTATTCTTTAAGATCCTAGAACAGTGTATGCATAACTGTAGTAGAATGAAAGGTCCTTTGGGGATACAACAGCATACAAAATAGGATTCATTGAAAAATTACCCAAAAATTTTAAACATCTGTGTGTTAATCATGTGTTTGGGCAATTCATCAGTTATCATTGGTATTATACACAGTATTACATTGAGTATTAGTTAGTTGGGGCACATTCAGCAAGTTCACAAGTGTCAAAAGTCCAAAATACGTGATTTATTTTATAAATATAACGATATGATAAAGAGATGTTCAGACTAACACAAATTTTTAAATCTGTATATGAAATTAAAACTATATAAATACATATAAACTAAACATGCATAAAGTAAACTAACCTTTTTGACATACACAACTATGACCCCTGATATTATTCTTGCATTTACCATTCTTGCATGGTTTATTTTTGCAGTAGTTAATTTTTGCATCACACCTGTCACCAGTATATCCTTCATCACACTGGCAATAAAAATTAAGTGGCTCATTGATGGATTTACACGTACCATATACACAGGGATTGCTTTCACAAAGGTTAACAGCCAATTCACATGTCTGTCCAGTTTTGTTAGGAGGGCATATGCAGACAAACTAAAGTAAATAGTGTAAAGAGAATTCATTAAATAAATAAATATGTATACTTATATTTTTCTGTTATATCTTAATAACATACAAATAATTAAATAACATTTTTTTTCACTATAAGCTATAAAAATATATCAATAGTTATATTTTCCCATTATAAAATAATACATTGGGTGAGACAAAATTATGTATAAATGGCACTTTAAATGGATTCTCTGTAGACAGAATGACAAATTTGAATATAAAGTTGTTCATTTTAAAGTTAAAATAAAGAATTACATTTTTAATAATTTTTAATTATGTTGTAGATCAACTGGTGACTCAGTGAGTGTGGAAAACAATCAACTTCCTAACTTCTGAAGAAAGGAAGTGCATTTGAAAATGGTACTGGGAGTTTGAAAACATTAGAGGTTGGGTGGTTAGTTAGTTATTTTGGTTTTTAGGAGCATTAGCAACTAAGGCCATATTGCTCCGGAAATATGCAGTGGTCATTTCCTGACCTTTCCGCATCCTCCGTATTTGGTGGTGACGGGCTCGAACCCCAGTCTAATCAAGAAGCGTGTGCTACGAATTGCTGCTCCTTCCCACCTGGCTACGGAGGTTGGGTGGTATGGGAACATCAATATGGGATGAAGGTATCAGCACCTGACAATAACCCACCAGCATGTTAACAAGAAACAAATAACCTACCTGTATGATAACATGAAACTGTTTGTGAGGAAAAGAACATCAAGCAGTTCTGAAAACATCTGAGTCATTAGAAGTGCATATGAAAAGTATTTAAAAAAGTCAATATGATGGTATTCCCAAGAATTGCACTTGAATTGAGTACTATGAGACTATTAAAGGGCAAAGTTTAAACTTTTCTTACCTCAGCTACTTGCATGCAATTTAGGAAGATGATCCTAACTGATAAAAAAAGTTTTGTGAACAAGTTGTACTTTAAGAACAGTGAAGCTGGTAATTTAAGATATAATCACATTGGCATTTGAATCAACACAACTTTGTTTATCAAGAAGTGATAATCCTCACTTCAGTCTACAGAAATGTCTTCAGTATGCAAATGAAACTCCTCTCGTGGGGAAATTGGACCTCGGAGATTCAGTTATACTGCTACTGGGCAGTTATCTTGAATTGTTAAGAAAATGATGTAGCTTCTTCATAAAAACATGCTTATTGTGTATTTCAACAAGATGGTGCACCTCCGTATTTTCACTTAGATGACCATGCTTTTTGGTTTTTTCCCAAACAATGGTAGATCCGGGAGAGAAAGGGAGGAATGCGTTTGGATCTCCCAAGTCTTCAAATCTTACTCTCTTAGACTTTTTTTTATGGGAATATTGAAATATAAAACACACGCACACACGCGCGCGTGCGAGTATGCAAAAACCATTTTAAGAAACAATGCTTTTCACATACGGATGTTGGTGGTAAGCATTTTGAACATAACATCTGTAATGCATCCTATTTCTATGTATGTAATGTACTTGAAAGCCACTTTGATTTATGTTTACTCAAAACTTTGAGATACAGCATATAAAAAGTGTTTATTTATAATTTTGACTCTCCCTGTGCAATGCTTTTGGCACATTCAAGAAAATAATACACTTGTTGAAAAATTATAGAGGAAAAAAGTAACCCCTCCAAACATTTTCTAATAATGATTTCTGATAACTTAATTTATGTTAGTCTACAAAAATTTAAGAAAAAAATATGCACTCAACATTTAGTGATGGCCCACTATTATTTTTGCAAAATAAATACATGCAAAGAGTTTTTTAACACACATTTTAGGAGCTAAAACAACAAGCATATCTTTGCTATAAATTTTTAACAACACAGTGGATTAATTAAATAAATGTATCTTGTTGTGGCACAAGATCACAGGTCTTTTAGCATGAGTCACATAAGCTATCAATCCCTGCTTTTAAATGATATTTGCAAAAACACTTGATAGATTTCTTCTTTCTCCATATTACAAGTAAAATATACTTAGAATATAGAGAAAGAAGCTTAGCAAACTGTTGTGCCATTGACTCAAATAGCATAGCAAAAGGTATGAGTTGTGAATGTTTGAATTCACCTTTTCAAACATGCATATTCAATTTTTCATATGTCAGAAAAAATTCATCCTTTTAAAACTGAGTGCCATTATTTGGCTGTCATAACAACAAAACCGTCAAACTATTAATTACCATCATTATCAAATTGTTTATACCCATGGGGTAAAGGTCACTGTGGTAGTGTAAATTCATAGTGACCTTTCTATTTCCTGTTAAAACCTTAACCCTAGAAGAAGCCCTCTTTCTTCTAGTGCTCACTTGACTCCATCAATCCACCTTTCTCTTGATCTACCTCTTGGCCATTACCATTAATTTTTCTTCAGATACCTATTCAGCTAATCTCTTTTTTTCCATACTTTCCCCATGCCCATAATACTTAAGTTTTATTTTCTTACCTTTGGCTGTTTGTCATTCAAGGCTTTTCCTTATTTACTCATTTGTAATATGTTTGCCATTGCTTCCATTTGTTAATTTATTTATTATTATTTTTTAAACTAATTTCTGGAGACTAATTTTGAACAATCTCTTTAATTCTTATTCAGATCTAAAGCTCCACAGGTTAAAATAAGCTTTAAAACTGTATTATAAACAGCTAATATTTTTGGATAATTTTTCTTTTATTCGAAATAAAAATGTAATTGGCTTCCTACATTTCCTGCTTTACTTATTATATTGTTTATTTTTATGTCTAATCTTCCATCTTTATTAAAAACTACTCATAAATTGACACAATTATGAATTTGTTTCAATTTTTGATTATTCTGCATTCACATTTTATACTGAAATACAGCCATAGGACTGTTTATAGCACAGTATGCTTTAAACATTAGTTAACCTAAAAATTTTTCTGCTTATGGATTTCTGTTTGGATTGCCATTTATACAACAACTGATTTATAATTTCAAGAAGGATACTGTAGTAAACTTTGCACCCTTTTTGTTATTGGTGCCATCATTATAAAATAATGGCACTGCTGCTCAGAGTTGGTTCACAAGAGCATTTCCAAAATTGATTGCATTGGAAAGAAAAGATCTGTGCTTTTTATATGAAAAAATATTAAAATGCCAAGAATGACTTAGGATATCTTATTTCATGCTTTTTGGTCAGTTCCCTGACCAAGAACCACTGTATATCAATTCTTTCTTCTTTCATAATAGTGGGTTGCTGGTTCTCACACTGACATTGACAGTACTGATCTGAAAAATATCAATTTCTTTACCTTACATTCTTTTTCTTTACTTTTTCTTGATTACCTCAATATGTAATTACTGGAGTAAGCTGCTCCAATTCAAAGTTCAGCAGAATAGATTTTTCTTAAACACATTTTTCTCCTACATAAGGAGAAAGTAGTCAAATAAATAATTTATTTCATTTTACTATTTATTTATAATTATTTTTTTGGCTGGTTCAGCAAAAGCCTAGGGCTTCCTTGCTTTCCATACATGGCTAATACTGATATGTAGGCTATTTTGTTACTTAATTTTAGTGTGACATTAAAACAATCAATAGTTGAAATTTAGCTTACCATCATTGGGCCATGATCTGCATCTTGATCAATGCAGGTTGCACCTTCTCCACAAGCATTTCCACTACTACAATTCTTCATAATCTGTAGAGAGACAATATAATAAGTGGATGAAACACATTTTTTGCTTATCTTTATTTCCTATGAATGAAAAGAAAGTAAAGAGAAAAGAGAAGAAAATGTTTGTATATCTGATGACAAGGGGTTTAGTTTTACCTTTAAATTCATTCTTAGTCATATTTGCTGGACAAGTCACCCTCTTCTTTACAATCATATTTCAATGCAATAGAGCCAGAAATTAAGAGTCACTGTCTACTTTTTAATTCAATTACTTCTGCACTTGCTTTTCGAAGTTTACAATATGACATTCTATTATGCTGTACAGTAAACTGCAAAGAATATGCAGTTTTCCCTTTGGTTATGAAATCAAACCTACAGGCATGGGTGACAAGTAACAGTACTCAATGAAACTGTGTATACATCAGAGGCTTTAATTATGTAAATGAGCTATTGCCTGTTTGGTACTGTACTTTGACTGATTTCTCTGTAACAATGTCTCAGCTGTTGTAAGTTGACAATTATGAAATTTCACTTTTTGAGAATTCAAAGTAAACTCAAACAATGACAAATTCCATAAGCTGTTTTCATCTATTAAAGAAGATAAACAAATACTCTGGCTTTAAAAGGTAGCTGTTTGTTTGTTTGTTTTTAGGAGCATTAGCAACTAAGGCCATATTGCTCCGGGATATATGGTGGTCATTCCCCGACCTTTCCGCATCCTCCGTATTTGGTGGTGACGGGCTCGAACCCCGGTCTAATCAAGAAGCGTGTGCTACGCACTGCTGCTCTTTCCCACCTGGCTACAGAGGCACCTTTAAAAGGTAGCAATAATGTATATTTTGAGAAATATATATGTAAAATTAATACCAATAAATATATTGGTATCAATTCATGTCTTTCTAACCTTAAGCAAGTACCTTTAATTCAAGTTTGGAATTTCATACTCAGCATATAAGTCAACCTTCAAATTAAGTATTTTTCAGTAGTTCAATCAAAGATTGAGTTAAATGTTGGAATATAGAGTATAACCTAATTTTAATAGTTCAAGACCTGGTACAGCCACAGGACATTTACTATATTATAAAGAATTTTGAGTGTTTAAAAAATAAAGAAATTTCTCTAAACATGAAACAATTGCATTGGTAGGTGGTAGATGACTTTCATCAACCGGTGAAATACCACCACTTTGCTTATTGGAGGCTTGAAGTGGTGAAACCCATGTTTAGTCTCTAGAGCAAAGTTTCCGGCATCCCCCTCCCCCATACTTCTCCTTCAACCCATGCACGGTACTAAGTACTATAGGTTTTGATACCTTTCGTGTTTGGGGTTTTCATAACAAAAAAAAAAAAAAAAAAAAAAAAAAAAATGATAGCCAAGGACAATCATATATTGACAAATAATCAGTAATCTGCTGATGGCCTGATAAATTAATATATGTTAAACTACATTTGGGATGCAGGATTATTGTTGAAATCTTAGAAGAGATGTATCCATTGCTAATGAAAGTACTGCTTAAAAAACAAATCAAATAAATGAATAATATACACAGAAATTTGAGGAATGCACAGAAACAATGATATACAGACAACATGCCGGTAGCAAGTTGCTTGTTTGTTATTTGGTTTTTAGGAGCATTAGCAACTAAGGCCATAATGCTCCGGGATATGCGGTGGTCATTCCCCGACCTTTCCGCATCCTCTGTATTTGGTGGTGACGGGCTCGAACCCCGGTCTAATCAAGAAGCGCATGCTACGCACTGCCGCTCCTTCCCACCTGGCTACGGAGGCGCCGAGCAAGTTGCTCACTGGCATTTCACTTTGGCATGATCTAGCAATAATGTGACTGCAAAAATAGAGCACAGTGATGCTTAATTACTTTCATTAAAGGAGTTACTGAATGTGATGTCCACTGGCTCTGATGCTCACCTTCTGATAAGTATATTTTGTTCTGGCTGACATTCTACAGTTGTTCACAGGATAAGCTAAGCTGGCCACTGCACCATTACTGATTTCCTTGATTTCTTCCATGCAAGGATTTGTTATGCATATGCTGTCTTTCAAATAATCATACAAGAAAAAGATAAATATTAACAAAGAGTCTATGAAAATTCTATTCTCAAACTCTTTCCTGCTACACACTTAAAATAAATAAAATAAATTTTCTGTTTATACTCCGGCACGACAACCAAGTCAGTAGAGTTTTCAATAAATCGTCAATACAAATATTTATCGTATTTAGTAGTCACGGGCTTGAACCCCGGTCCACTCAAGGAACGCGTGCTATGCACTCTCGCTCCTGACCACTGGGCTAATGTTCCATAAAACAATCAAATGTCACTGATCACAGTTTGCTATGCAGTCTCTCAATGGAAGATTCTTGTTTCTAACTTTCCCTGACCTAACTTATTGTAATGAAACTTACATGTAGTTAGGATAGGAAAATTCACTAAAGTATTACATAGGGAAAAGATAATTTTACTTCTAATTTGCAGCTAAAAGAAGCCAATATGCTCATTTTGTACTGTAAAATTTTTCATGAAATTAATTTTTTTTTTTTTTTTTTTTTTTTTTTCACTTATCCCAAAGCATGGGATAATTTTGAATTTCTTCAGTTATAAGACTGCGCAGAATAACCTATTTTTGTCTCTTCTAAGAAACTATAAAAACAAGTTAGATGATGTATGCATTATATTTCAGGTGAATTTAAAATTTTCTTTTTTGTTTAGATTAATACTATTTTTGTAATTAATTTTATTTGCTGTATTTCCTGGATCATAAAGTTTTTTTTTTTTTTTTCCCCCCTGGAAAATATTACCTAGATCTTCTCTCCACCTGTGGGCTGAAGGTATATTAGATATCGACTGTTGTGTTTTCTTTCATCTCTAGCCAGGAAAGAAAAGGGCTACAGAAAGTGTGGTCAAACCATCGAAGTAGTATTTTGAAACAGCTTTTATAGTGTGTGAAGTCTGTCAGATTACATGTAACAGAAGCAACAACTATATTAACCAGTTAACTGTAACTCCAGTGGACCCTGTACAACTGTAGCCACCAGATAACTCAATTACGATACCCTTTAAAGCAGCCATGCATGAGGAAAGGACCAAATGGATGGATACGATAGAACCCTGATTTAACACCAACAGGTTGAATGAAGCAATTAATAAAATATGACAATTGCTAAGCCTTTCATGAAATGGGAAACCAGCAATACCCTTGATGGTAGTGATGATAACGTACATTATGAAGAAAGTGAAAGTTCAGAAAAAAACATCAGTAATGATGTTTTTGAAGTTCTGAAAATTAAAGCTTAGTGCTATGCTGACATTTTGTTTAGTAATTACTTTTTATCCCAAAATCTGCTTTCTAGCAACACTCTGAAAATCTACTGACTATAACTTAAGATATGTTTAAAAAATATATATAAATAAAAAACCCAAGATGTGTAATTAAAGAATAATAATAATAAATATAAAAATCTAGGGGTTACACAGAGAGAGAGAGAGAGAGAGAGAGAGAGAGAGAGAGAGAGAGTTGGACATGCCAAAGTTAATAGGTGCTTACATATTTGTCAATTTGTTTAATGAGTGTCACAGATTCTCTAAACAAGTAAACATGCATCAATACATAAAAGCATATTTAAAAATTAAAGGCAGTAAAAGCAAGATACTTACAAGTTGTTCACAATTTTTTCCTTCAAAATCTGGATTGCAATCACACTTATAACCACCAAAAACTTGCCTACAAAATCCTCCATGTTGACATGGTGTTGACTGGCAGTGATCAATTTTAACAGTGCAGCTAAAAAGAAAACTATTTTGAACACACTTTTCTGACTAAAAGATTATGCAAATAAAGGTCTATTCATTAAAAAAGATTATAATTTTAAAACAAATACTTACTATGGTCCTGTAAAATCTGCTGTACACAGACATTCAATGTTATCTTCTGTATGTCTACATGTGCCTTCATTCCTGCAAGGATTCTCAGTCACACACAAATCTATTTCACAATATTGTCCTCTGTATCCATAAGGACACTGACAATTAAAACTTGATATTCTGTCTTCACAAGTACCATGAACACAATCAGTATCCCAACAAAGAACACAACCAATGTCTAAGTTTTTATGTATTACTGAGAATGGGCTGGTGGTATTAATTAACTCTAATGATGTAAAAAAAGGAAGCAAAATTCCACCAATACGTACTTCATCAATACATCCTTTGAAATATTTAGTTTCTTCTGGACTGTAAAAATATCCCAAATATATTGATGCATTACTGTTAATAAGGTCTCCCAAACCGTGAGTGTAATTATCTTCTGACAGCCTAGGAGTCAAATTTTCAATGAAAACTTTAACATAATTTCCTTCAAAAAGTATGGTAACATTATGCCACACTCCATCAGTAACATTTTGAGAAAGATTGCTTGTTTTTATATTTACATCACTTTCACTGGGACCAAAGTTCCACTGTACAACAAGAGAATCGACAACTTCTACTTTTAAGAAATAATTTGGATTTAAAGGACTTCGCAGTTCAAGAAGAGGCCCAGGTCTTTGGGTACGAAATGAAAGAGTGATATTGCTAACAAACTGTCCTAATGGCTGTGCTGTATATTGGATTAAACTATTTCTTCCATTAAATGCAGCTGATGCAACACCTAAAAAAAAAAAAAAAAAAAAATTTAAAATGCCACTAGTTTCTAAAACAAACAAGACAATAACAAATTTTTCAAGCAAATTTTCATAGTTGCAATATTTTAAAGTTAGACAATATATATTGAAATTATATAAAAAAAATTTAATCCTGGAAGGAACAACACCATACATATCCACTGCAGGCTACAATATATAAAATTAGAAAAATTTTAACAAAATATTTTTACATGAATATAAAACATATCAACATTATAGATTTTCTTGGATCCAGCCAGAGTACAGGTAGCCCTCATTTTGTGCTGGTCCAATTTGCGCCGATTCACAATAGCGCTGATCACTAACCATAATGCCATTTTTATTTTTGCAATTTTTTTTATAAATTTAAAGTTAAAAATTGTCAGACAAAATTTATCGACATCATACTGTGCTATATATCATGCACTGTTCATGTGATTTAGGACAATCTGAGCAAATCAGCAATTAGCGCATCCGTATCAGAGACGAGAAAGATTCCCCACCCTCAGAGTAGCCACTCATGGATGCGGGTGGTAAAGGTCCATGCGATGAAGCATTCAGTTGATTGTTGTTTATACTATTTACACATGCTGGAAATTTATTACGCTAACATTTTTTATTAATTGTGCTATTAATAAATTAAATAATAATAATGGTGATATTCGTGTGCAGTTTTTGCCATTCACATTATAAAGTTTTTAATTTAATAGAATAAAGAGATGCCATGTCTGGTAAAAGAAGTTCATTGAATCCTAGTGCAATATTCGGAGGATGGAATCTGATGAAAGCTGCCCTAATGTGTGTGTAGGGCTATGAATATGCCTCCATCAACTATTAGTACAACTATGAAGAATGCTAATAAAATAAAACAATTGATGCAAAGTGGTAAATAATATTTTTGGTGCCTGGAACCCAGTGATTTCTGATTGACTCCATTATACAAAGTGTTCCACTTGTGCCTGTTTCCCCCCAGGAACCTAACCCCGACGTAAATCGAAAGCTACCTGTAATTGACTATGGGAACAAACTACCATCTGGTGTTGTGGAAGCAGGTAGTTTGAATAAAGTTAAAAAAAGGATTAAAAAAATTATTAGATGGGATGAACAGATGATTTGGAGTGTGTGTGTGTGTGTGTGTGGAATATTTCACTTTGACTGCCCAAATTACCCAAACAAGTTAATTAATATCAGTAGTAAAGATTGTGAGGTTATAATTCAATGTAGGCATTGAAGTAAACTAAAAATTTTATTCATTCCAGTATTTAATTTCTGTCTTGGTACTTCCAGTGAGAGATACCTCCAAGATAATTAAAAAAAAAAAAAAAAAAAAAAAAATCCTGATGTTCCTAAATATGAGGTTTAACAGTAATAGTATTCGCCATATAGTGCAAAGAACACTATTATAATACTATATTAAATAACAAGGCTGCACACACAGCCGCTACACACCAAGTGTGAAACAAAAGCACAGCACTTGACCTTGAACCTTTCCCCAGTTGTCTGCCAAGCCATGTTCCAACATGCTTATTTACTCTGAAGTGAGACAGGTTTTTATTACCTTGCGTTTTTGCAATTTTCTAGAAAAATGACAGATGAAAGAATTAACAACAAATCAACTTAAAATTTTTAACTAAACTAAAGAAAACACCAACTGAAAGTTATAAGTTGTTATATCAAATTTATGGCAAAGATACTATGTCAAGAGCTTGTGTGTTTGAATGGCATAAAAGACTTTAGAAGGAAGAGAGAATGTGGAACCAGATGGCCCAGACGGGCCATCTGGTACCCATGAAACTGATGAATATTTGGAGAGAGTAAGGACACTGAGTAGAAGTGATTGTCATTTAGGCATTAGAACTCAGTATGGATGATGAAACAGACAAATTTTAACTGAAAATTTAGGCATGAGGAAAGTGTGCGCCAAGATGGGACCAAAAATTTTGAATGAAGATAAAAGAATGAGAAGACCAGGTTTGGGAGATGTTTTGAAAAAATCTGAAGAAGATCCAGACTTTCTGAGCACAATAATTACTTGTTATGAAAGTTGGCTGTTCCTGAATGACCCAGAAACTAAAAGACAGTCGATACAATTGAAGACAAAACAATACCCGGGACATAGAGAAAAAAAAAAAAAAAAAAACGCAGCAAGAATATCAAAATTAAAACCATGCTTCTTGTTTTCTTCAACACTGTCTTGCTCTGTCAAGACAATGCTCCAGCATGTGTGCACATTGTGTATCTGGCCAAAAAAATAAATCCCAGACCTAGTCCCCCTATGACCTTTTTCTCCTCCCTAAACTGAAAACCGTACTTAAAGAGAACTCATTTTAAGTCCACTGAAGATATTCAGAAAAAAACAACCAAAGTGTTAACAGAGCTTTCTAAAGATGACTTCCAGAAATGTTTCTGGGCTTGGAAGAAACGTATAGCACAGTGTGTGCAAGCCCAAGACAATTATTTTGAAGTGGATAACTTGTAAGGTACGAAATATTTCATTATATTTATTTTATTGCAACAGTCTATTTCATAGCCACACCTTGTAGGTGTCACTGGTGTTAAAGAGATATTTTTGACTGATACTTCAATCAAACTTTTAATAAGGCAACAACTGCAGGATTTATTCCTGACATCTGGTATATTGTGATTCTAATGATACAATAGACACAAGGAATTACTGAAGAAATCAGCTTAGGTCTTCTGCAACTAAAAACCTTTCAGGGTGAAATCAGGTAATTCACTACACTAGACAGGATCACTCAACACTAACCTATCTGAATCAATTGATGCATTATACAATAAGCCGGGGGGGGGGGGGAGCCTTCTTTTGTTTAGAAGAAATCTTTGATTCCACACAAGTTGTTTCCCCTATTATGTCTATTGAGAAATTATTTTATAATAATTAATGTCGTTTAATTTCCTGAAAGTTATCCTAACAGAAAGGCTACCAATTTTTTCATAAAATGAATCTTTGTCAGATCGACGTTAGCATACTGCAAGTTAGTACACCTTTTGCACATTTTCATTACAGCTTTGTCCCTTTACTGAAAGTTTTACAATATTTGTGCAAGCAAATGGTGGTATTCAACTTCCCTATCCCAAATATTCTTGTTAAAAATAACCCAAATTTCCTATATTCATTTTTGGAATTCCATCCACGGAGTAAAGAAGAACTGCAACAAAAAAGTACATTATTAGCAAAATTAATAAACTGATTAGTGATGGTAGCCTGTTTCAAAATTTACACTTCTCTTATCAGAAACTTTCTATCTGTTGAGATACTAGAAGTCTTGAAACAGATGCTCACAGTGGTAATTCATATTTTCAGCAAATAACAGAATGGTCTTTTGATGCTTATTTATTTCAAAGTAGTGCAAAAAAGCTCATGGATTATGAAATTTGTTTCTATCTTAAATATTAAAGGGCATACAGTTCATGACAGCTGAAATTCTGATGAACGCAAAAAAAGAGGGCCAATGTAGTTCTCAATTTATATCACAGGCTACAGAATTTTTGCTATAATAAAATAATCACACATGTTAAAATATGCAGTTTCAAAACTTGAAATACAAGGCAAGCCAATAACCAGAAGCTGCTAAAACTGAATTAAATGAAGCTCTTTTAAGTCACTTTTGACACAAAAACGAAATTTGGCTGCTAATATCCAGAATATCATAGATCTATACATATAGATCTATTCTCTTTTTGTGTTTGAATCTGTTCAGCTGCCATGCACAGCACTTCTTAGCCACTACTGGGCTGGGAATTTTAGTTGCCAAATTAGTGTAACTTACACTTTTTTTCCTTTTTTCTTTACATTTTCTTACACTTTTTATAGATCCAACTAATTACAAATCTGTAATGTACTTCACTTTCAAATCTGTGGTCAGCTCACTCTGAAATGCTTCATGCAATTGTTAGTTTATTTATTTATTTTTTCCTTTGGTAGTTATTGGTGCATCGACTTCTGTGGCCATAATGCACCTCCCAAGGTTTTTGCAGTACTTTGATCCAAGCCCAAAGCAGGATTCGAACCCGCGACCTTCGGGTTGCCAGGCAGGCACTTTACCCACCCAGCTAGCCCGGTCGGCACAACTGTTATGATCAGATGACATGCCCATCTTAATATTTGGGACAACGAAAGGAGAATACCATCTGTGCTATTCCTAACTGAATTTTGAGCTCCAGAGACCAAAAACATTTGATGACTGTAAGGTCAACAAACACGTTAGTTTCTGCAGGGGACATACTGCATCTCTGGGGTTTCTGTCATTGTCTTTCTTGTTAGTGCATATTTAGCATACCTTTTAGTGTGTGTGAATTTCACTTGTTAGTGCACAAAAAAAAATATTATTACATTCTTTAGGTACTTACACTCATATCCAACTTCCAAATTCCTACATGTGGATCCAATGGGGCATGTATTAATAGAGCAGGGTTCAGGTTCACTACAGGTGTTACCTCTATAGCCTGGAGTGCATTCACACCTAAATACAGAAGGAGTTATTCACCCAAATTTTATAATATCAACAAATGGTATTATTACTGAGCAAAAATACACTTTAAGAAATGATATATTCAAAAGTAAAAAAATTTAATGAGAATTTTTTTATAAGAAAAAAAGTTCAGTTTAATTTATTTTAGTATTACAATGGCCAAAGGAAGCAAACTTATTTTGCATAATCCAGAAAAAAAAAATAATATTAATAAATAAAAAAAATTCCTCAGTCAGTTATATTATTCTCAATATCAGAAAATGACTATCCAGTTCTACCTAGGATATTGCCAAACTCTGATTCAGTCACCTTTGAAGGTAATTTATTCCTTATCTACATCACATTACTAAACTTCATGAGATTGTCATTTTGTTATTCCATAAGTGTCTATATATATTTACGTTAACCACTAATAAGATGGCCCCCATTCATTTTGTGGATACCCCTCATATGCCTCAATCAAGATCCACAAGATGCCTAGTTCCAAGCTTTGGATGGAGACCACACCTTCTAATCCAGTAATCTTTCTTTGAACACTCTTTAAAAGTTGTCTTTTTTTAGATGAGGCTTCCGACATCTGAATACAATATGCAGTGTGATCTCCCCATTTTATGTACAGGAATAATGTCATCCTACTTTGTACTTGCAACAGTCTAATGTATATTGACAGGACACCATGTGTCTTTCTCTTGCTGTCTGCTTATCTGTTTTTATTGAAACCCCTAAGTTTTTTGTGCTAACCTCCCACCAAGTCTACAGGAAGAAGTTAAAAGCGGTTATTCCTGGGTTTATGTCCTAGGTGTAGGACTACATTCAGAGCGATCAATGATCAATGTTATTAAGGAGGATTACAAACAGGACCCTAGAAAATACCTACAGAATCTGCTACCCTAGTCCACGTTGAAGTATGCCCATTCCTTAGCATCCTCTTTTGCATGTCCTCTAGCCAGCCTCTAATCCACCTAAGGATCCTCCCAGTAATTCTAATTTATTCCAGTTTATATGACCTCTCATGAGGAACAGTATTAAAAACTTTACCAAAATTCAGGGATACAATGTCAAAGTCATTTCTTGCATCTAGTTGCATTATGATCTCATCATAGTAATCAGTCAGATTGGCAGGAAAGGCCTCTCCTTCATATGATCCCATTAGGATTACATTATTAGTGAGGTCGAGAAGATCCCACATTATGCCCTTAACCATAGATTCCATAATCTTGCCCATTGCAGAAGTCTAATCCACTGGTCAGTTAGTTGCCATTACCTCTTTAGCTGCTTTGTGATATCCAGATCTGGGGGGGGGGGGGAATTGACCTATAATCTAATGATAATCTCCTAATTTTGTTTCACCAACATGCTACCTTTCTCAATATATAACTGAAATACACCATGCACTGCTGGAACTTTTTTTATCCCCAGCCCTGGTTCTGATAAATATTTCTCTGAACTACTACATCACTTATTTTACAACAATTAAATCTATCATCATTGCTCCCTGACCTCATTCAAATGTGCATTCAATTGCAAAAATTGAAAATTGGATATTTGTCTTCACCATGTCCATCTGTATCTTAACCATTTTTTTTTTTTTTTTTTTCTTTCTTTGTACAATTAATCCTGCCATCTCTCTTGTCATTCATTTTGGTATATTTTGCAACAATTTCTTCATCGAAATGAAAGATATCTAATAGGATATATATATATGAAATCTTTCCAATGTTGCATTTGTATAGAACATATACAATTGTAATCCCAATTAATTGAATCCAAGGAATATCTTAATCCATTATTATCCCCACCCCCCTTGAAACCAATGCCTGCACCTTTTCCTTTGACCACTGGTATACAGTATGGTCACTACCAGTTCCTGCACTGTGTTATTTTTGATAGAATTTGGAATCCTGTCATCTCTCTTGTCAAAGATATTTGTGTCTCATATTATCTCTGACATATTAGTGTACTGTAAGTCTATGACTGAAATCATTGAGTAGCAGTACATGCAAGATACTCACATTTGCTTACTCATTCATGATGCCTAAATAGATTTTGCTCACACTCCTTACATTTGTCAGTCAATGAACAGACTCCAACAATCATCTTTCCTTTACTGTTAGTCATCACACACACTCAACATCCACCCAGGCTTACATAAGACTATGAATGATCTAGTTTCTGTCACAGGCCAAACAACTGCAAGGTAAGATTGTGGTGGCCATTCCACTGGTCCTTTACTTTTCAATCCAACATTGATGGAAACATTCATTTGGCCATTCTCTGATTGCATAGCTGTTGAATGGTCAGATCTTACTGGAACATTCTGAATATTCATACTGCTCATTAAGAATGCTTGGAAAAAACTTCATTCTGCAACAAAAGAAGATACACTTTTCCTGTCAACTGAGTTTATGTTTTTGAAGAGGAATGGGCCAATTATCAGTCCTTCAAGATGCATGATATTTTTGACAAAATAAAGAATTATTGCAGAGAGAGAGAGAGAGAGAGAGAGAGAGAGAGAGAGAGAGAGAGAAAGAATTAAAAAGTTTTAATATTCAGGAATCAACATTAGTTTTTGGTTTTACTGCTTTAATGCAAAGAGCATTTTACTATTCTTATACTGAGAAAAGATGATTTTACAATCTTATTTAGTGAAGTATATTATCACTTAGGAAGGATAATAAGTCATTTGTGTTGTGGTTTTAACTAAATTATAAAAGTTAATGAGAAGTAATTTAATATTTCCAACAGAATGAAATGCTGAAACTTGTTAAGTGACACTAACAGCTGACCACTATGGAGAGGGGAGAGAGGGGAAAAAAAAAAAAAAAGGGTTTAAATATAATTAAAGTTCTGATATGCCATTTCTACAGCATTTTAAAGTTATACTAAAAGAAATAAGTATGGTTTTGAATCCGCAATTATTTTTTCATATGCACCTTAAAGACAAAAACTTTGTAATACTAACTGCATGTCATTTTGGAACATAAGAAACTTTTTGATTTTGTTAATGTCAAATTGAAAACACATTTCATTCATTTTTGTACTACCAAAAATGATTGGGGAGGAGGGGGGGAAGGTTATTTTCTTATATTTTTTAATCATTATAAGTTCCTTAATCTAAAATACAGCATATGATAACCTGATTCATTAACTAAAGAATAATTGTTTCAATTTAAAGGAGTATTGCTCAATTAATCTTCTCAAACTTAAAATTTATCATTTCAAACCAGTGGGGGGGGGAGAGATTTTTTTTTTTGATTTGGTAGTTGTTGGCGCATCGGCTTCTGTGGCCATATTGCACCTCGAGAGAGAGAGAGAGAGAGAGAGAGAGAGAGAGAGAGAGAGAGAGAGAGAGAGAGGTTGAGAACCCCAATATGGCAATATATAAACAACTGTTTTATTTTGTGTATGCTTGAAGGGAAATTACAAATACAGCAGACTCTCGATTTATCGGGATCAGTTTAACCGGGACACTTCGAGGCTCCAAATAAAAAAAACCCCAAAATAGGTATAAACAGATGTTTTGCAAGTCGTAAATAAGCGACAAGCAGGGAGTTATGGAATATTATCTTGCAATCCCCACGCTTAAAAAAAAAAAAAAATGTTTAGTTTGTTTTAGTGTGTTGCTTCGATTGTTCTTGTTTCGTCATACTGCAAAGAGAAAAATTTTGTTTCATTATTTATGTCAGGGATAACAGAAAAAAATTTTTTTGTTTAGAAATCGTGAAAATGATGGGTAAATGCAAACGAGTTGCGTTTTCAGTTAAACAAAAACTTGAAATTATTCAAGAGTTTTAAAATGGTGCATCTGTTAAATCTCTAAAGAACCAGTATAATTTTGGTGACCAAACCACACACGACATTGTAAAAAATAAAGGGAAGCATTGTATTGAACACGTGAGTAGTGCGTGGTAAGTTTTTTATCTATAGGCATATTTTTTACCTAGGTTGCTGAACATTTTTGGATATACTGTACTGTAGTAAGTACCCCACTTACGTAACTTCAAACTTACGTTAATTTTTTTTTTCTTTTTTAGGATTGTAAAATTTAAAACAGAATAATAAGCAATCAATAAAGACGATCACGGTACACAGGATTTGGAGTCACAAGCTTAAAACTAGGAATGAAGAAAAGATTTTTAAAATTTATTTGGGTTTTTTTTTTTATATGGTTGAAGATTTCAGTGAAGGGGACACACATTTCACCATAATAACATAAAATCCCACAAAATTCCAGCCATCGGTATTATTGCAAATGCAATACGATCGAGTTGCTATCCTTTTATAATGGATTACAGTAACAGAAAAGCCCAATAACCCGAAAAGTGCAAATTGTTTTACCTCCAGAAAGGCGTTTTAGTAAAATGTGAGCTCGCGTGGGGTGATAATAGTGAGTTTGCCTTAACCCTGTGAAATTCTTTACATAAAATTTCATTTTGACCGTTATCATGGTGCCGACTAAGAGAATAAGTGACAACGGTACTAGCAAATCTATCAAAAAAAGGAAAGCAATCGATTCGGATCAGAAAATTAAAATAAGGATGTTTGAAAACGGTCAAACATGAACAAGTATTGTGCGGAATTTAGATTAGTCAGTGTCAACAGTAAACACAATAATAAAGGAAAAAGACAGAATACGAGAAGCAGTGAAGGGATTGGCACCAATGGAGTCAACTATGATAACCAAGGCTACGAAACACATACGTTTTTACTGTACAATTTCTTCCTTTAATGTTTTCTTTTCTTATGTGCCACTCCAGCAACTTCACTGCTGTTAACTGAACTAATTAAAAATATATAACTATTCTGAGGATATTATGTGGTTTTTGTAATTTTGGCATATCATGGATATAGGAGCAATATTTAATTTGTCATTCCCTAGTTACGTAAAACTCGACTTATGTAAGAAGTCCTGTAACGTATGTCGGGGACTTACAGTATTTTTGGATTAACCGGGAAATCGATTATCCGGGATTTTTATTTTACCATCTATCCCAGAAAATCGAGAGTCTACTGTACTTATATTACTATTCAGGTGATACAAATATTTGTAATAAGAGTGCATCAGGTATTATAAATCTTTTAAAGTTAAACATTTCAAAAGCAAGTTTGTCATTGCTTATATTTTCTACTAACCCATCGCCTTCTTTCAGAAGTAAAAGTGAACAATAAACATATTAAACTTGTGCTTGGATGTAATTATACATAGGTATGTTGTAAAGGAAATCTGAAGGGGAACTGTTACATTATTTTTCAGCTTTTATCTGAATAAAGTTTTTTGAACTCTGAACACAAACACAACTACATACACTCTTGACAAGATGGTTCTGTTTGTTTGTTATTTGGTTTTTTTTTTTAGGAGCATCAGCAACTAAGGCCATATTGCTCCAAGATATGCGGTGGTCATTCCCTGACCTTTCCGCATCCTCCGTATTTGGTGGTGACGGGCTCGAACCCCGGTCTAATCAAGAAGCGTGTGCTACGCACTGCTGCTCCTTCCCACCTGGCTACGGAGGCGCCTCAAGATGGTTCTATCTTCTAACTTCTCGACTAATGTTCATATTGCTAAACGTTCAGTTCTTTCTTCAACTCTTTTCTTCATGTACATTAATGGGTTAGTACAGTTCTGCTGAGTGGAAACTCTACACATAGTTTTGCTGATGACGGCACACTACAGTCCACCTCCCACTTTGAGAAACCTTGCTCTTCACAAACAGCTTCAACTTCTTAAAATTCACCACCAATTACTGAAATGCCAAAGTATTCTTCAATGGGACACACAAAATTTAGTTAACTACAATCCTTCTAAACTGTATAATTTCTTGGAAAAAAATAGGCTGTTGCTTCCAGGCACATCTTTCATAACAATGAAATTTATACACAAGATCACTATCCTTACTGGGTTTATCTTGATTTCTAATCTCTCCTACCATAAGAACATCACAAATATTATATCCTCGTATCAAAAAACCGGATTTTCTTTTTTGCCCTCATCGATATTTTTGTTCCAAACAGCTACTGACTTCATTCAAATCTCACATCCGTGCTATAGTGAAATACTGTTCACACATCTTGGGTGGTGTCCCCAAAACACTCTCACCCCCCCCCTTAATTCCAAACAAGAAAGGTATAAGAACCTATAATTCTTTAGTACTGTGTATGGGCTGAAGGCTGAGAAGACAGAAGACACTTGTTGACAACAGACTTGAATTTCTGTAGGTGTGATTTTCCTTCACAAGAAAAATCACACTTACAGATTCACAAGTACTATTCAAAAATCATACCTACAAAAATTCAAGTCTATTGTCAACAAGTATTTTCTGTCTCCTCAGCCTTCAGCCCATACATGTTACTAAAGAATTACATCCTCTCACTTCCGTTTATTTAATGCAATCAGTCTTAAAACTCAAAAAGAAAACAGGAAACAAATGGTATAACTTATGGTTTCAGACTTAAGTAACATCCTGCACAAGTAACAGTTATGCAAATTAAGAATATCCATTGTCTATATCTACAAGAATTTCTTACCGGTAATCATTCCAGATGTCATGACAAGTGGAGCCAAGCAAACAGGGATTGTTTTCACATGGTCTGTCACTAACCTCGCCTTCCATTACTTCGTTAGACAGATCAACTGGCTGCAGTGAAGATGGCATTCCTGGAGCATTTGTTACATTCAATGGAAAGAATGCTACAATTTTTTTGTTAATCTAGAAGTATTAAAAAATCTATCAGTATAGGATTACATTATTATATGGGGCTATTAATTTACTATGCAACTAATCAATAATGAGTAAAGTACTTATGGCCATAGATGCCATTAGATAGATAAATGCATTTACAGTCTAGGTGGCTGAGGCCAGAAGAGTTTAAAATTACATGGTAACTGTTTTACTGTAGCAGACATAAACAGTGCAACAGCTAAAACAGGCTGTGCACATTTTGTGGTAGCATATGGGCGTGATTTCGCAATGCACAAATTTGCACCTATGAACAGTATCCCAAGACAACAGTCAGTAACTAATCAATAGTATGTATCGAAGTACTTATGGCAACAGAATATATGAAGCAACATGACGGTTATGCCATTAGATATGGCATGAGATATTTTTAGATTGGCAGAAGGCAGTTTCACTGTGAAAGCAGTAATATTTGAGGGTCAGTACAGCAATTATTAGTGTATGGGTTTTTGCCAAGAAGAACAAGTTTATTTTATCACCACCAGACTTTTAATGCACTCAAGAATAAGGTATACTTAATGGAGTAACTATAGGAATAAACTACTCACATATTCTGGATGAATTGAAGCAAATCACACTGAGAACTGTACTGATGTTGTTGATGAACATATTCTTTGTAAAGTTGCAAGAAACACTAATAAGTGAATGCATGTCTGTCTGTCTGTCTGTCTGTCCAAACAAAGTGTACACTTTCAGAACTTTTCAGTAAGATTTTTAATCAAATCTGTATCTGTTTTTCATAAAATTTTATAGTATTGCTTGTTCAGTTACATTTTAATTGGATAACCCTGAATAATCAAGAGAGCATTAAAGAAATGTTTTCTTCACTAGAATTATAAAATGTTTTGAATAGTTTAAAAATTAGTATGAAAACTACAGTAATGTTATGTTTATACTCTGGCATGATCACTAGGTCAGAGGAATTTACAATTAATTTAATTATTTTGAGAGCGAATGCCATTGTTAACTATATTTAGCAGTCATGCAAGGTTGAACCACAGTCCATCAAACATGCAGGCTAATGCACCTTTGTGGTTAACCACTTAACTAGACAGGTCTAGCCACTCAGTTCACAAGCAATATGCATTCTTGAATAATGCTTAAAGAGCAGTCTTGCAAAATTCTGTTTCCATTAGAAAATATAATAATTTTTTTTAGAACGAGAGAATGTAGTAATGACAGCAGACTTTGTTGGCTTGCTAGTTATGATACTAAGGGTCTCATAACTGGAGGGTCTCATCTAGTTCTGTTGTGTTACCCATCACAATTTTGATTATTCATTTTTATTGTGGGCCATTGTTGTATGGATTTTCAGTAGTAAAAACATCAGCCTACACACTTACAAAATAAGAATAAGTTCAGATAGTATATCACTGAATGCTATAAGTCAGTCTAGTGGTCTCCAAGACAATTACACTGAATAAAAGCCATATTTGTGACAGCCTAAAAGTCTGTGTTCTGTGATCTGAGAGTATGGAAAAAGTTTATGGGCCTTTTTTTTTTTCATGAAAAACTCACTGGGTTGTTTTATCTCAATATGCTTGAGAATTTTCTGATATTAAAAATCAGTGCTGATGACTAAAATGGATGACTATTCTTCAAACAAGATGGCACTTAACCTCATTATCATCATCAAGAAGTGATAGCATGCCTGGTTCAGCACTTCCAAGGAAGATGGACTGGTGTTTGGGTCTCATTCATTGGCCTCCACGATTGCCAAACTTAGTGTCAATGGATTTCTATCTTTGGGATTTCAGGAAAGATGATGTCTATCAACCACCATTACCAAGGAATGTGGTTGAACTGAAGGACAGAAGTGCTGCTGCATAAAAGTAACTGCTGAAACACTGCATCAAATGTGGGAGGAACTCTATTTGTGATAGGATGTTTGTTGAATAATTTCTGGTGCTCATATTGAAAATCTGTAGCTAAACTTATCAAAACTTTAGCTGTTCTCTTTAACTATGTTCTAAAATTATGGTGCCTAAAATATATAAATTTGTTAAGCCACTTTGTAATAACTCTGAAATTCCCCTGAAAGACGAAATCTATGCCACAAACTATAAAAGCATTCTGGTGATTTTTGACTCCAGTGTATTCAATGTTATAGCAATCAAAAGATTTTATCACTGCCAATATTGTACCTGGAAGGCAGAGGATATCAAGCAGAACTGGATGCAAGTATTTTCATGGAAAACATTTAAAAAACGCTGGGGTACTTTTCTACCTCATGAACAGGCTGATGTGAAATTTGTTATTCCTCAGTGAAAGTGCTAACTGAAGAACCTAAAACAACAATAAAGCAATAAACACTTTCAGCTGCCCCTTTTATTTCCAAGCTTCCTCTTCTATTTCCAGTCAGAGCTAAGACTACAGTTTATATATATATATTTTTAACAAATATGACAATTAGGTGTGAAAATGTAGGTGTAAGTTACATATGAAGCCAAAAGCTAAAAGGATAGCAGAAATATGAGAAGATGTAAGTGTGAAAAGGTAAAAAGAATGTGAATATCCTATAAGTTATGATGAATTAGGTGAAACTATAAGACTGAAATTGTAAAGCCAATTAGACAGGAGTGACCTGTAAAGTAATACAGGTCACTCCTTTAAATCTGTCATATCTAATTCATTTTATTATTTTTTCTTTCCACTACTACTCCAGGTTTTAACCCATCATATCCTATATATATAGAATAGAAGTAATAGGTACGGGAGTTGTAATAAGAGAAATATATGATGGAATATTCATATATTCCTCTTATATATCCCTATATTCCCTATATAATTTCTCCACCTCTGTCGGGTCAGCCATGATATATACTTTAGCATTACGATTAACCTGACTTCAGAACAGCAACAATAAACTAAAAGCCTGGTATCTTTTTACCATGTGCTACGTATATTTCATGTTAGAAACAGAGGCTTTACTTTTTGCTGCATTTCCATTGATTTTGATGGCTGGCCCTTGTTAACGATGTTGAAATCAACAGAAGTACAGCACTAAGTACTTATAATATAATATTTTTGACTTTTTGTTGCAGGTTAGAATTGTGTTATTTTATGACTGCTATTCTATGTTATCTAATCCATTGGTTGATTACACTACCTGCTGTTCTCTCCACACTAAAAGCATAACCTATTATATATATATATATATATAGTCTAACTTGGTTATAATGAGCACGGAGATAACAAGATCACGGCTGTAATGAGCAAAAAGCCATAATGATTTTAATTTACACTTATTCCCATACAATCACTCACTGTTATAACGAGCTTACTACATGGATATACCGTACAAATTTTGGTAACTATGCAAACATTCTTAATTGCTCGGGTAGTCGAAAAAACCAATTCTTGGAACAGACAAAAATGAAAATGCCGACTTAGCTTTTATGATCACCCACATCAGATTAGTGGCAGGTTTATTATCATGTCCTTTCAGGTATCAGGGCTATACAATAGTGCACTGGCGTTCTGCTTGTTGCATTACCCTATTTACAGATTGTCTTGCATTCACCAAACCATAAATTTATTTTGGGACTTCTAAGAATTTTGGAAACAGGACATAATTTTGTATGCAGATCACTTTACCATCATTTTAAAGTAAATTCAGCTAGAAAAGAACTCTTCCTTTGGAAACATATCTACTAACAAAAGAAAGTGTCTTCTCAATTTGTGAAAAAGTCGGAATTATTCACGAGTTAGAATGTGGTGCAAAAATTGTTGAAGTGTGTAAAAAAATTTTCTTTGTCTTCTTCAACAGTATCGATATTGTGGAAGAATAAACAAATTGGCACTGGAAAAGAACATAACCGAAAAAAAAAAAAAAAAAAAAATTAGAAAGTGCAGGGTTACAAATGTTGATGAAGCATTGCTTCAATGGTTCACTATACAAAGAAGTGATGGATTTTCAACAGATGGTTCGATCTTGAAGGCTGGAGCAGAAAAATTTGCTGAACAATTTGGATGTGACGATTTTGTATGTAACAATGGCTGGCTGGATTGATTTAAAAACCGAATACAAGCATATTAATACAAATAATATGTAGGCATATACTTGTATATTTTTTTTCTCTCTAATGTTTCTTAGTTTTTTTTGAATATCTTTTTATCAAGTTATTGAGAATTTAGAAAAAAAAAAAATAGGAGGTAGATTTAACTCATCACTGATATAGTGAGTAATGGTTATAACAAGGAAATTTTTTCGGCCCCTTGATGCTTGTTATAACAAAGTTCGACTGCATTTGGTTATTTTATTTATTTGGTTTTTTTTTTTTTTTTTTTAGGAGCATTAGCAACTAAGGCCATACTGCTCCGGGATATGCAGTGGTCATTCCCTGACGTTTCCGCATCCTCCGTGGTGACGGGCTTGAACCCCGGTCTAATCAAGTTCGATTGCATATGAAAATTCAAAACACAAAAAGTATTAGAACGTACAGTACTTAATACTATGTATGGTTGAAGGCTGAGAATACAGAAGATATATACATTGTTCACATTAGATTTGAATTTCCAAAACCGCGATTTTAGGGAAATACACAAGAAGGAAGGTTATTCCAAAAAAAAAAAAAAAAAAAAAAAAAAAAACAAGCAGAAGGGATAAACTAGGAAGAGGAAAAGTTGGTTCTGTGGGTTCGAAGTTGGAGAGTAAATGGATGCTGACTGCTTCCAACACATGTTCAGAGTGGTTTGAAGAGAGTGGGGAATTACAGATGCCAATTCAGAAAAACAGTGCTCATGAAAGTACACAAAGAAAAGGCATGCAGCAGAAACTGAACATCTATGAGAAAGAGACTGGAGACTTTGTAAGAGATGGGTCACCAATTAACCTGACTGATTTCTTTTGAATGAAGTCAAGAAACTTGGTTTTAGGGGCACCACCCCAGATGTGCAAAAAATATATTTCGTAGTAGCGCAGATTTGAAATTTGTATGGAGTGAGTAGCTCTTTAGAAGAAAACTTTTTTTTTGATGCAGAGGAAACATTTGTGATATGCGCTTATGCCAAGAGATTATAAGTCAGGTCAATCCCTAATATAATAATGTGATCTTGTCTAGGAGTCTGAGTGTCATTGAAAATGAACGTAGCAACATTTTTTTTTTTTTTTTTTTTTTGTGAGAATAAGACAGAACTGAGTTTTAGGACTGAAGGTAATTACGTTTTCTTTGTTACATTGTAAAATTATGAGAATTACATGGAGCTCAGCATCAGGGAACTGACAATGGATATTCAAGAAGTTGAGAATGTTTGTGCAAGTCAAGTTTTCTCATACTGGAAGGTAGAATGCGGTGTGCTATCACCTGCAAAACTACAGATAAGATTTCCAATCAGTGGGAAAAAGAAATGAACCTTGGTGAAGAGTTAAGTGAAACAGTTAGAAGACAGTCCCATTCACCATCACCCATAGTAAACAGTCAGAGGGAAACTGGATAGCTCAATTACAGTAGGCAGGCCACAAGATGGGAGCCTGTTGAAAGGATCATGCCAAACATGATTAAAAATATTTGAAATGAGAAGAGCAACTGTCTAAGTTTCACCAAATTTGTACAAAGATAATTAAAAGTAAGCCAATATACCACTACACACATGTTTTTTTTTTTTTTTTTTTTTTTTTTGGTTTTTAGGAGCATTAGCAACTAAGGCCATATTGCTCCGGTGCGGTGGTCATTCCCTGACCTTTCCGCATACTCTGTATTTGGTGGTGACGGGCTCGAACCCCGGTCTAATCAAGAAGCGTGTGCTACGCACTGCTGCTCCTTCCCACCTGGCTACGGAGGCGCCTACACACATGTGGATCAACTGACAGAATCCATACTGGCAATTGTTAATCAGATGGAAGGTTTCAGAATAGTTTAAGAGTTGGCAATTGATTGATTTTTCAATTACTTTGGAAAGAGTAGAGGTAAGTGCAATTTGGCAATAATTTTATGGGAGGGATGTCACCCTTTTTATAAAAAGGCTGGATATGAGCAAATTTCCAAGCAGAAGGAAAAACAGCAGTGGAATAAGAAAGTGTAAAAGGACAACACAGAAAAGAGGCAAGTTCAGGAGCAGAAGTTTTAAGAATAAGTTGAGAAATGCCATCAGGACTGGAGCTTTCTTTGCATGAAGAAGGTTCAGAATTCTAACATCCTTCAGTTGGAAGGATGTTAGAATCGAGTGGAGTTGTGTACTAAGTATGAGAGGAGATGGTTTACCAAATTCGATATAATTCTTATATCAGTAAAAACAGGATGCTAGTAATTCAGCATGGTCTTTAGCTGAGAATCATCAGGTAGGGAAATAACAGAAGGTGGGAGTACCAATAGACAGAAACAGGGGCATATTCGGGGGTGGGCAGAGGTGGCATATACTTTCCCCTTAACCAAAAATTTGAAATTAAAGAAAAAGAATGAAGAAGGCGTTCTAAAAAAAAAAAAATATTCAAAAGCCTGGTCGCATTGTCCCACCTTACGATGATACCTGGATAGGAGTTACAGCTAATAGTTTCAGCAAGAGATCGGCCTTCTCGACTACCATTTGGACAAGAAACAAGTCTTCTCTTTTTAGCTTGTTCAAAAGCAAGTTTGGAGTCATTAATAATTGTTTTACAATTGTTAATTATTACAATTGTTTACAATTGAGCTTCAGAGTAGGCAGAAAATCAAGTTGGAGATTTCAATATCAGTAAATTGTGATATACAACATTCTTATCTTGAATAACTCTGGCACATTTATCAGAAAACCAAGGTTTAAATAAGGGATGATATTTTAAGGTGGAATGAAGGATTTCATCCCTACTAATTTCACTGACATGATCTGAGCAAAAATTGACATAAGATTTAAAACAGTAATCCAACCAGGGAAAAGAAGAATAGAAATCTCAGATCATTCCATTTCAAATTTTTGTAATGCCAAACAATAAGGCTGAGAATGGCCATGGGAGAAAGGTTTGTTTGAGAAGAGACCATCACTCAGTTGTGATCTGAGGTGCCTAGAGGACCACTCACCTTGACCATGTACTTAGAAGAGTTGTTAGTGAGAAAGTGATCAAGGTGTTAAGTTTGTGGTTATCGTTATCTGGTATTCAAGCTGTATAAGATCAACAGTAATCACAAATGCCTTGGTATCTCAACAAGCTTGGGTTCATGCAACCTTGGAAAAGAAAAGAAAGCCAGTCTGAGTGATTAGTGGAGTTGGGAGAATGATAGGGGAAACAGATGAATGGGATAGAAAAAGATTTTAAGCCAAAGGAGATCAAAAAGAGAAGATTTCCAATTAGCAAATCTCTGACAGGGAATATCAGAGTGAGCATGTGCACATACCACCTTGAAACCAAAGGAATTGTACAGCAAATAATTAGGAGATGAGGTGAACTGAGATGAGCAGGGGTTGAATCAACTGATAATTGGGTTCCTGTCAGAAAAGGTAGGGGGGGGGCTTGGCAGGCTGTTTGTTTGTTTAGGAATTTATTAGGCATGTTGGCAACTATGGCCATAGTGTGCCAGGCTTGGCAGGTCCACTTACTTTTGATGTCCATTTCCACTTAGTTGTGGAAATGGACATCACTGAGATTGGAACTGAGACCATGCATATTTGTGAAATGAATAAGGAAGTTTTTGGGAAATTCAGACCTTTTGTGCAGATAAGTTTACATAAATAAGCATGTCTTTAAGCTGCTTCAATTATTTGCAAAATATACCTCTTAATAAAACAAAATGTTGTGCTACTTACTCGAAGATCCTTGATAATTCCCTTAAAATGTGTGACATTGTCTAGAGAATAACTAACAACACCTTGAGAATCAGGAAATGCCAAACTTCGTTTTCTTCTAATTCCAGGTATTCCTCCTACATACAACACCTCAACATCTATGCTGTCTGGTGCTACTTCAACTGTATTCATAATGGTATCATTCACTTTTACCATCAGCTGCAAGTTATTTTTCACTATCTGGAAATAATTTGCATGTCATAAGTTAATATGTAAAATATATTTTTAAGATATTATGATACCGATCATTTAGAAACAAAGAGAATCCCTGGCTATAAAATAAAATAAATTCTTCATTTTTAATTTAAACAAAAACTATTTTTTATTACCTGTAAGAAGTAGTAATTTCCATCATCCAGTCTCTTTTTTGTCTGTACAATAACTGGAATATCTGCCAGAGTTAGTTTTAGAACTATCTGCAAATAGCCATCTTCCAATCTTACAATTAAGAAGGAATTTCCATTTATTGTGCCTTCATAACTCTGCGAATGCTGGAAACTAGAACCTAAGTAGAGAATGAGACCACCTGCTTCACGTGTTCGAACGAAAAAACTAATATCAAGATCTGACGCTTGTAGCAAACTTCTGTCTTCTGGTGAAAATATTAAACTTGCCCAAGTAGTTGAATTTTTGTATCCAAAAGTAGCAGGAGAAAAACCTAAATAGAAAAAATATATATATTTTTAAATTATTAATAATTAATAAAATAAGATTATTCCTCTCTTTTCTCATTATATGATTTTCAACTTTTCTCAGAAAAAGAAAATTTTTATGCACTACAGTAAACCGCTATCTTACAAATAAAGTGACATGGCATGGACCTAACTAATAAAGTGGCCACTCACTGTATATGAAATTACAAAAAGTTGCTATTTAGAAAATTCTCAAACAAGTTACAAAAGCTACACATGCCTATGTTTTGAAAGGGCGATCATTACTATTAAGATGGAAATACAGAATAAATACAAAATACAGAGTTCTTTTCTATATACGTCTAATGTACACAATGTTTAGACTGTTATACGGATATTCAGCAGAAGTTGTATGTGTACACACACACACACACACACACACACACACACACACACACACACACACACACACACACACACACACACACAAAACAATATTTAGTTGTTGCAGAAGGAAAACCTGGCTACATGAGAAATTGTTATCATTAAATGTAGTAATATATGTTACAGAGATATGCCATTTACTTTGTCACTGAATGTAATAGATTTAAAGATATGTAATCAAAATATCTATGAATGATTCATGTTTAATTCTTTGGAAAGGATATTATTTATCTGTTAGGCGAAATCTTTCGATATATAGTTCATGTTTATTACGAATTAAAATTTTTGCCCTAATAAATTAAGTGAAGTATTCTAAAAAACTTTCAAAGCACTTACTGAACTGGCAGGTTTCTCCAAAAAATGGCCTGAAGCATGTACAAAGATAATTCACCCACAAGTCTTGGCAGAGACCACCATTTGAACAAGGATTCGGAAAGCACTGATCTTCTCTCAAGCATCCCACTGTGATATTTCTTATTAGCTGGCTATTTGGTTCAGGAATCATCATAATATCATTCACTTTAACCTCTTGAATGCATCCTGTGAAATTTGGAATTTCAGTAGGTAAGTAATGTCTAGCTGAAGAGTAGAAGTTGGAAATATGGCCAAGTTGGGAGGAGAAACTAAGAGACTGTAATGATACCACAGCTTTGCTGACCATTCCAGAAGTATTCAATGAGACTAAATGAGGGGTGAAAGAAACTGCCACATCTTTCCAGCTAGAATCGTTAAGACCATAAACAGCCGAAAGTAGTTCAGCAATTTGTCCAGAGTCATTAAATATATTGAGATGGATTTTTCCATTTAATATATAAAGAAAATAAGTTAAGGAAGGATGACTAACAAATCCTTGGGCAAGAAGTCCACTTGGCAGAGTTGTTCTGAATTGCATTTGAAGGTTAAAAATATCACTAACAGGTACAGAAGAGAGCTGCCACATCCCAATTCCATAAAATGATGCCGTAGTGATTATATCACAAAGTTCCCCAAAAAAGCCTTTGGGACATATGCAGTGGTACTTGTGAAGTCCATCATCTGTCAGATATGGTGTACAAGTGGCTCCATTCTCACACTGATTATTATTACATCCAATCAAAAGAATGCTGCAATTCTTGCCACCATAATGAGATGGGCAATTACAGCTGTAATCAGCAATAAGATCTTCACAAGTAGCTTCATTTTCACATGGGCCATATTTCTCACATTCGTTAATCTCTTCTGAACAAGTTTTTCCTTCATAGCCAAGTAAGCAGTCACACACATATTCATTGATGCCATCAACACATTCTCCATGAACACACAAGTTATTTTCACAATCATTAATGTTGACCTCACAGTCTTTACCAGTAAACCCTTCTGGACAGAGACACAAGTAACCTCCTGCAGCATCATATGAAAAATAGGGAAATAAACCCATATAGTTGATTTCATAGAGGGTAGCATTAGATTTTTCAAGACAATTTCCACCATTCTGACATGGGGCAACTTGGCATTCTGGTGTGTCAATTTCACAGTTTTTACTCTCGTAGCCCATGAAACAGTGACAAGAATAATCTTTAATTAAGTCTTCACATACTGCTCCATGCTGACAAGGGCTGGATTCACAGTCATTAATATTTATTTCACAATTGACACCCATAAATCCTGTATCAGTGCAATTGCATATATACCTGGAAATATATAGAATAACAATTAGGAGGATAACATTAAATCATTTAAATCAACAAAAATCAAAAGTGAAAATAAAACAAATTCATCTCAGGAAATTTACAAAAATCAAAGAGAAAAAATATTAAATTATCTAAGCCTCAATTAGTATATATGAATAAACAAAATAAAAATTAATGAATAATTAAAAATTAATTTAATTCTGTGAAATTACAAACCTCATTTAATTTTAGTGTATAAATAATTTAAGTTATCTCTGTCCATTATTTGCATACTGTACTGTAGTAATGCAATTTATTTCCTTTAAGGTATTTATTACTATCAATGTGCATGCTAATGTTTTAAAATAAAATTTTAAAATATATGGCACTATTAGATATAATTTTTTTTAAAATACTAGAAGAGAATAAAATAAAATAAAAAAGTATTATGGTAGAGAGAGAGAGAGCAATGCTTTTCAACCATTTTCAGGCTGTGAAACTCCTTTACACTCCAATAGATTTATAAAACAGTATGGATATATATTTTCAAAAAAAGTAACAAAAAGTTATAAAAAAAATAATTTTATATTTCTGAAGTAATTTTTATACAATCACAATATCATAAGGATCAATGAATGTTCATATCATGTTGACTATTACTGTATTATAAATGTATGAAAAACAGATTATTCATTTCTGCCAAATAGCCGTTAATCACTGGGATCCAGGGTAAGAGTTGCCAGTTGGAATTTCACAAGTCAAAGAGACATTTTCATGAATGGTGAGTTAACATTTTCAAAATGTTAACTCACCATTCATAATCTAATATCATATAATAACACACTTATCCCTTCCTTGCAATATTTCCCTCAGTAATCCAGCCTGTTAAAGACAAAATTTTTTGAGTACCTAGGAATACAGATGACTTGACTACAAGTAGTCTTGTAGTCAAGACTACTTGTAGTCATCGCAAAAATTCAAACTATGCTATACAAAGCAAAAATATTGTTTTATATATATATATATATATATATATATATATAAAATTGGGATAAATGTAAAAGTTACGCCAGATCAGATTAATGCCATCAATAATAGATTGAACACTACATCAGTCTGTAATCTAGTTATTATAGTAAAAGTATAATATGTTCTATATAGATGCTGAATATGTATATGAACATAACAGTATACAGTGGGCCATAACGCCATACCCTGGAAATAAACATATAATTGGTAATAATATATAAATATATAATACAGTAATGATTATGAAGCTAATTATTGATATATAGATACATTGAAAGGAACTTTTTCGAGGGCTAACCCCTTTCAATATATCCCACCAATAATTAACAAAGCTATCTGTTTCTGATTGCTATTTGCCTGTTTAACTAAGTCCAATTCTTAAACTTAAACATAAAGGCTAATTTGGTTATAATTTAAATTTAGCAGCAAACAGGCATGATAACAGCTAGCCCCACAGAAAACTTCGAAACGAATATATAGAAAATAGAGGGCCAACCATAATTTTCAATTTGCTTTATATTTATACAAAAGAAAGCTATTGCTGACATAAGGAGAAAGGAAGTAGGGATAAGTATAGTAATAGTACCTCAATTTCCCTCTAATTGTTCTAATAGATCTTGAGGTATGAAAAATTAGGGTTAGATAGTAAAAGGTGAAAAGTAAAGAAAACAGCTTTATATAATTGTACTTAGGATATATACCGGGAGCATAACTGCCCCACCCTTTAGTAAGGGATCTTGGTATGTCTACAAGAGGACACCAGTTGGTGTTTAACAGATAAAGATAATGATGAATTAAAGAATATGGAATAATAAGGAAACAAAGGAATGGCTAATTCCAAATACTAACTGATTTTATAATAAATTATAGCCAATCTTTACAGATCATTTAAATAAAACCTATTACTACCAAATAGCACATGTTCTATGCTGAACAGATAATTAAGAATAGAAAATTTAGAATAACCAATTTTATCAATAAATAAAATATATTACTTCATGTAGGAATAGTTATGCCAAACTCCCACATCAAAAACTGGAAGCACTACTAAATATCATATTAAGCAATATAGGTACGTCTAGAATAATTCTTAAAAAAAGTCCAATATTAGAATATTTAAATAATAATGCCAATACTATAGAACATATAAATCCTTCAACTTTAAAAACCTATTTACTAGTAATTCACATAACAGCTTAAAATCTGTATTTAATTATTATTATAAAGAATATACCATTTCTGTTGGCATTACCATGCCAACAGAAATTTTGGGATGATTTAATTAACTTATGTTTGTTCAAAAGTTACATTTTTAACGGAAAAAGTATATATAAACAATATACAGGTATAGCAATGGGGCTTGTAGCTCAAGTCTAGTCGCTAACCTCTATTTGCATCATTTTGAACTAAACTTAAATAAAAACCTAATACTTTACAGATACATAGATGATCTAATAGAGATAAAAGAACCCAACTTTCTTATAGATGCAGGTAACGCTACCCTCCAGATTTAGAGATAGAATATATGAATAAGCATAAGTAAAATAATAAGAGGAGTTTACCTCAATATAGTACGTAGAACACTTCCGTATGATACTCTCCAGAAATTAAAACGAAAAAAAAAAAAAACCGAAAACTCACATTAGAGTAAAAAATAAATAATTACAAACCAATTTAACGCAATTAAAAATACTAACGAAAATATTCAAAACGATTTTTCTTCCTGAAGCTGACAACACTTTTCAACCGTATGTCGTGATCACAGGAAAGAAAATTACCGAATAGGATTGAACCTGAAACTTAAATAGTGATTATTTGTCTTCGCACATGCGCGTAAAGGTCCATGCATCAGAGATCAAATATGGCCGCCGAACATTAACAGAACTCTCGTGTAATTTAATTTCTACAGTTTCTGCAATTAATAGTCGTGTATAATTACGTTGAACTAAGTATTTTGGCTTTGTTAAATAAAAAAGTATGTTTTTCGTTAATGGCATGAAAGGCTAATTCCGACACTGCTGAACATGAAGCACGAACTGAGGCTTCATGTTGATTTACATGAATATTTAGAGAAAATCGCGTCGAACCCTGGTAAGACGAGTTGCAATCACCGCAAGAAATGTTATATATCAGATCATTAATTTGTGTTGCGAACGTGGAAAGAACAGAGCGATTGTTCAGTATAGTGTGTAATTTCCATATTGGCCTGGCCACAATTTTAAATTCGGTATCTTTAAAGAATCTATTAAGCTGTTTGTGCCACTGTTCAACACATGTGTCAGAAATAAAGTATTTTTTGATATTACTATTGTTGGTTGGTGTAGTATTTTGTATCCTATCCTTAGCCTGCACCCTAATTCAGTTTATTGTGGCAAGGGGATAACCTCTGTTTAAGAACCTGCTAGTTAATATTTGTATTTCTGAGCCCAAAGCAGATTCCATCGTTGAATATTTATAGGCATTTAGAAATTGATTAAAGATAATCGATCTTTTGTAGGTTTTCGATAGATGACTTTGTATCCGTATCCTCCCTTTCCAATGTAAATTTGAGTCTAGAATGAATATTATTAAATGAATGTAAAATGTCTTGGATAGTACTACTATCAGTAATAACTAGTCTAAATACCTCCCATAGTATGTGATACGGGGTCGAAAAGGTTTCAAATGTATATGCTCAATCGCTGAGAGATAGATCTCTGACATTAAGCCACTCAGGCTCAAACCCATTGGCAATCCAAAAATTTGTTTGTACACCTTGTCTCGAAAGGTGATATAGTTGGCCTCAAACTAACAGTTTAATTAAGTGAAAAATTTCCTTAATAGGTAGCTTCGTATAATTAATCGGTGTCGAGTTTTTATTTAACATATCCCAAATAATATCTAATGTGTATTCAACGTTTACATTCGTATATAATGAGGTAACATCTAGTGAGAATAAATTGTCTTTGTCACCAAGTCTACAGTCTTTAAGATTATTAAATAATGTATCATAGTTCTTAATCCCAAATTGTATTACCTGTCTAAAGGGTTTTATAATGCTATACGCATGTGTGGCTGAAAATGCCGACTTCCTGTAGGAAACAATAGGTCGAATAGGAAATCCAGTCTTGTGTAATTTTACCTGACCGAAAAGTGCAGAAATATTGTATGTTCTGGCCTTCAATTCCTTTAACTGGGCCATAGTAATGTAGTCGTTTGACCAAATTGGTAAACAGTGCAGGGTCTACTTCAAGATAAGTGGAGATATCTGAAACAACTGAATCTAACTTATCAATATAATCAGGTTTATCTAGTATTACCACTGTATCTCCTTTATCTGCCCTCTGTATAATAATGTCCTTATTTCCCCGAAGTTCTCGTAAAGCTGAACTGTCATATGTATTCAATTTAGGAAGTCGCGTTTTTTTTTACGTTATTCACTACTTGGTTAACTTGTTGAATAAATAAATCTTTTTGTGCAACATTATGAAGTCGAAATTCAATGTAAATTGCACATTATTTTTGAGGTAGTTTTCGAGGTGGTAAATTATAATTTAGTCCATTGGATAAAAGTGAAATCTTGTCCTGCGATAGTGTACACGAGGAAAGATTTATAACCTGTTGATATGTCGGTTCGTTGAATACTGGGTGAGGGAGTGTTTGTGAACAGGCTGACGTATTCTGTGTCTGTGGGGGGGGGGGATTGTCACCCAACTCTCATGTACTTGGTCGCAAGCCCACGACAATGTGCTAGAATTCACATGAATGTGTCTTGACCTATCCGATGTTTGCAGTTTATTAACGTGTCTGTTTTTTTTTTATTTTTTTTTTTTTATTTCTGAGGCCTGTGCTTCCCGTTGCAAGTCTATGAAGGTCTTCAATACAGACCAATCGTTCGGATGTAGATAATTTTAATTTATCACGAAGCTTCCAAACCTGGGAAAGGTATTTTTGTTTATTTGAATATCGAGATTTTAAGGTATGCTTAACAATATTATGCAATGTGGCCAGTGTTAGTTGTTTTATGCCTGAAATTTTTTGATTGAAATGAACCCTGGCAAACTTCGAAAAGATGTTGTTTTGAAGGCAATATTTTAGAAGAGAAATATAGTAACTTTGGGCCGAGTATCTTAGTGTTGATTTAATGTAATTTTGCACCAAGCCATTCAAAAAATACCCCATAATTGTTTGTATCGATAGGTTACACCTGGAGAGGTGTAACCTATCTAAAAACAACTATCACTGGCCACATCGCATAATATTGTTAAGCTTGCCTTAAAATCTCGATATTCGAATAAACAAAAATACCTTTCCCAGGTTAGGAAGCTTTGCGATAAATTAAAAAATTATCTATATCCGAACGATTGGTCTGTATTGAAGACCTCCATAGATTTGTGATGGGAAGCACAGGCCTCAGAAATAAAAAAACAGACATTAATAAATTGCAAACATTATCGGATAGGTCAAGACAAGCTCATGCGCATTCTAACACACTGTCGCGGGCTTGCGACCAAGTACATACGAGTTGGGTGACAACCCCCCACAGACACACAATGTACTACCACAGAATACGTCAGCTAGTTCACGAACACCCCCTCACCCAGTATTCAATGAACCGACATATCAACAGGTTACAAATCTTTCCTCGTGTAAGCTATCGCAGGACCAGATTTCATTTTTATCCAAAGGACTAAATTATAATTTACCACCTCGAAAACTACCTAAAAAACAACGCGTAATTGATACTGAATTTGGACTTCGTAATGCTCCACAAAAAGATTTATTTATTCAACAAGTTAACCAAGTAGTGAATAACGTAAAAGAAATGCCACTTCCTAAATTGAATACACGTGACAGTTCAGCTTTACGAGAACTTCGGGGAAATAAGGACATTATACAGAGGGCAGATAAAGGAGATAGAGTGGTAATACTAGATAAACTTGATTATTAATAAGTTAGATTCAGTTGTTTCAGATACCTCCACTTATCTTGAAGTAGACCCGGCACTGTTTACCAATTTGGTCAATCGATACAATAAAACGTTAACCACGTATCGAAAAAACGACTACCCTTACTATGGTCCAGTTAAAGGAATTGAAGGGCAGAACATACAATATTCCTGCACTTTTCTGTCAGGTAAAATTACACAAGACTGGATTTCCTATTCGACCTATTGTTTACTACAGGAACTCGGCATTTTCTTCCTTAGCCACACATATATATATAGCATTATAAAACCCTTTAGACGGGTAATACAATTTGGGACTAAGAACTACGATACATTATTTAATAATCTTACAGACTGTAGACTTGGCGACAATGACAATTTATGCTCACTAGATGTTACCTCGTTATATACGAATGTAAACGTTGAATACACATTAGATATTATTTGGGATATGTTAAATAAAAACTCGACACCGATTAATTATACGAGATACCTATTAAGGAAATTTTTCACTTAATTAAACTGTTAGTTGAGGCCGACTATATCACCTTTCGAGACAAGGTGTACAAACAAATTTTTGGATTACCAATGTGTTTGAGCCTGAGTGGCTTAATGTCAGAGATCTATCTCTCAACGATTGAGTATATACATTTGACACCTTTTCGACCCCGTATCACATATTATAGGAGGTATTTAGACGATGTTCTAGTTATTATTGATAGTAGTACAATCCAAGATATTTTACATTCGTTTAATAATATTCATTCTATACTCAAATTTACATTGGAAAGGGAGGATACGGATACAAAGTCATTAAACTTTCCAAATTTCACGCATACTCGGGACTCGAATAAAATCCAATTTAGCATCTATCGAAAACCTACAAACACCGGTATGCTTCTACATTATAATAGCTATCACCCGTTCACCTACAAAAGATCAATTATCTTTAATCAATTTCTAAATGCCTATAAATATTCAACGATGGAATCTGCTTTGGCTCAGAAATACAAATATTAACTAGCAGGTTCTTAAACAGGGGTTCTCCCCTTGCCACAATAAACCGAATTAGGGTACAGGCTAAGGATAGGATACAAAATACTACACCAACCAACAATAGTAATATCAAAAAATACTTTATTTCTGTCCCATATGTTGAACAGTGGCACAAACAGCTTAACAGATTCTTTAAAGATACCGAATTTAAATTTGTGGCCAGGCCAATACGGAAATTACACACTATACTGAACAATCGCTTGGTTCTTTCCACGTTCGCAACACAAATTAATGATCTGGTATACAACATTTTTTGCGGTGATTGCGACTCATCTTACCAGGGTTTGACGCGATTTTCTCTGAATATTCGTATAAATCAACATGAAGCCTCAGTTCGTGCTTCTTGTTCAGCAGCGTCAGAATTAGCCTTTCATGCCATTAACGAAAAACATACTTTTTTATTTAACGAGGCCAAAATACTTAATGTTGAACGTAATTATACGCGACTATTAATTGCGGAAACCGTAGAAATTAAATTACACAAGAATTCTGTTAATGTTCGGCGGCCATATTTGATCTCTGATGCGTGGACCTTTACGCGCATGCGTGAAGACAAATAATCACTATTTAAGTTTCAGGTTCAACCCTATTCGGTAATTTTCAATCTTGTGATCACGACATACGGTCGAAAAGCGTTGTCAGCTTCAGGAAGGAAAATCGTTTTGAATATTTTCGTTAGTCTTTTTAATTGCGTTAAATTGATTTGAATTGTGTTAAATTGGTTTTTATTTATTTTTTACTCTAATGTAAGTTTTCGATTTTTTCGTTTTAATTTCTGGAGAGTATCATACGGAAGCGTTCTACGTACTACACTGAGGTAAACCTCTTATTATTTTACAAATATTAATATCGACGTAGAACGTATCGAGTATTACAGCTCTGATTCATACTATCTAATGAATAAGTACAGTACAAAAAAAGCCTACTATCTAGATATAGAAATCTACATAGGTGATAAAACATTATATACTAAAGTATATGATAAACACAAAGAATTCAGATTTAAATCAATTCTGATTAAAATATGCAATAATGATAATAATATCATTATTATCACTTATAGAATTTAGGTCTAAACTAATTGATAATGAATTTCCACCTAATTTTATCACTATAAACCTTCATAAAGCCATTTTATTGCTATAAATAAATGGCACAATAATATAAACCCAAATTACATCATAGCAAAAGTATTTTCTATATAAGTAACTCAATTTCAATGTAAGCCTCCATTGGTTCATAAGTTTTTCTATTATAATTAGGAACATTCCTTATTCACATTAGTCATTTTGAGGACTTGTACATATGTATATAGTAGGCATTACCTTTTGAGCATGTAACATATAGTTTACGCTCATTGAAAAATTGTAACTACAGTCGATTCCGGTTATTTGGGACACATCGGGACTAGTGCATTTTGGCCCGATTAAGCGGCTGCCCCAGTTATCCGAAGTTTCGCGTAAATAGTTAAAAATACAATTTACCCCCCCCCCTTTACAATTAGTTCACTGTACAATCAAATCACGTTACGACGAACTCAAAATAGTAAAGTACCGTTCACTATACGATGTGCAGTAAGCGCCAGTCATTATGATCACGTTTGTGAATTGAATTTTAATTCTATTAAACAGCGATTCTAATTAGCGAAAATAGGAGGAATATTATCCACAGGCTATAAAAGCAAAGATATATTAAGCACAAATTTACCCTTTATTACCTTAATAATTAAAAAATTAAATGATACGTGAAAATCGGAAGAATATACGTGATAATCGGAATAATTAATACGTACTGTAATATGTACATACTAACTAAACTAGTTGACATTTCTGTTCACTGACATTTGTTGGTGGGGGCTGAAATTTAAAACAGTAAAAAGATAAGCAATCAATAACAAAGAAGAGGGCACACACAAATTGCAAGTAACACAACACGCGCAAGTGAGAACGGAGTAACAAATTAGGAAGCTTTAAAAATAGGAATGAAGAGAAGATTGTGAAAAATATTTTTTTTATATGATTGAAGATTCCATGGAAGTGTAAACACATTTTACCATAATAACCCACAGAATTCCAGCTGCCGGTATTATCGCAAATTCAATAAGATCGAGTTTACTGTCCGTTTATGATAGATTGCACTAACAGAAAAGCCCAATAAACAGGTGACTGCTAATTGTTTTATTGTTTTATGGTTGTGACCTCCAAAAATCCGACCGAACTACGTGGTACGGTCGGAGACAATCGTAGGGTAATCTCCAGTGCTGAGGTCTCCTGCCCCGATTAAATGGCATTTTGTCCCAATTAAGCGAAGTAAACCCTGGCTATTTTCTCGATTGGTTTTTGTTTTTTAAGATTTGCCCCAAATAAACGGCTGCCCCGATTAACCGGTGTCCCAAATAACCGGAATCCACTGTATATTTGTTCTTAAGGTAGTAATCAATTTCATCTTTTAAAGGGTATTTTCATTTCTATATTGTAAAATATTTTAAAGATTTTTTATTCCTTTTTATATAATTTTTAATATTTTTAAATATTAAATAATTTTTATATAATTAAATTATATAATCTAATTTTATTTGTTATATAATATAATTATATTATATAAAGCTGCTTTCTTTACTTTTCACCTTTTACTATCTAACCCTAATTTTTCATACCTCAAGATCTATTAGAGCAATTCGAGGGAAATTGAGGTACTATTACTATACTTATCCCTACTTCCCTCAGCAGTAGTTTTCTTTTGCATAAATATAAAGCAAATTGGAAATTATGGTTGGCCCTCTATTTTCTATATATTCGTTTCGAAGTTATCTGTCGGGCTAGCTGTTTTCATGCCTGTTTGCTGCTAAATTTAAATTATAACCAAATTAGTCTTTATGTTTAAGTTTAAGAATTGGACTTAGTTAAACAGGCAGATAGCAATCAGAAACAGATAGCTCTGTTAATTATTGGTCGGATATATTGAAAGGGGTTAGCCCTCGAAAAAGTTCCTTTCAATGTATCTATATATCAATAATTAGCTACATAATCATTATTGTATTATATATTATTACCAATTATATATTTATTTCCAGGGTATGGCATTGTAGACCTACACAGGCTATCTTAGTCTTTATAAGTTATTTTGGCCTTATGGCCCGCTGTATACTGTTATGTTCATATACATATTCAGCATTTATATAGTGCATATTATACTTTTACTATAATGACTATATATATATATATATATCTCAAACTACAAAATATTAGTGAATTATAAAAATATACAATAAAAACTGCTTACCCATTAATTAAATCAATACACTCTCCACTGCTAAGACACGGAGAAGATTCACATTCATTAATATTTACTTCACAGTCACCTCCAGTGAATCCTAAATGACAGACACATCGATATTCATTGATACCATCAATACAGGTTGCACCATTAACACATGGCAAGGAAGCACACTCATCGATGTTTATTTCACAGTTTCTTCCGGTAAAACCAGGAGCACAATCACATCTATAATCACTGATTAGATCAACACATGTTCCTTTATTTAAACATGGATTGGAAAGACACTCATCAAATTCAATATGACAATTATGACCAGTAAAACCAGGAAGGCAATAGCAAAGGTATGAACCATGATGATTTTTGCAAATTCCATGCTTGCAAGGAGATTCAAGGCACTCATTAATATCAACTTCACAGTTCTTACCAGTTAATCCTTCAGGGCAAACACATTGATATTCACCGATTTTATCAATACAGGTACCATTCAAACATGGACTGCTTTCACATTCATTTAATTCAACAGAGCAATTAAAACCTCCATACCCATCACGACACCTAGAGTAAAAATAAAACAAAAATGAATAAAAAAAGTAGTAATCTCTCACTCACTCACACACACGCCCACAATGTGCTAGCAAGATTATGAAAGTACAAAAATTAATCTGCACTTTCATATTCTTGTAATAATTATCATCTGGCATAGTTTTATTACATATAACAAATACAGCCAGGCCTCGCATAACACGAGTTTGATTAACGCATTTTTTCAGTTACAGCTATTTGAAAAAAATCATACCACTTTTCACTTTACACAATGCAAATTTCCAGTTAACGTGATTTTTTTTTTAATGCGATAGTTGAAAAAGATTTGAATCGCACATTAAGCTTACCGTGCCTCGGACAGGCAATAAACCAACGTTTGCCTGCTGTCCGCCTCAGTGTGTTCCATCAACCATCGGAAGAAGACGTGTTATTTGTTTGTCTCCCGCTAATAAAGTCAATGCTTTCATTTAAAAATTCAAATTTTTAAATGAGCCAGATGAAAATGTTACCGTGAAGAAGATAACAGTAAAAGAACTAGATGAAATCTTTCATATCTTGCATACTGTAAACAAAAGGTTTGAGTTCTCTGCGATATTTATTTCACTAGGGCCCAGAGAAGATTGTTGTCGGCTATCGGAAATTGATTGATGACAAGAGAAAGTCAACACTGTTCAAATATTTCCACAACAGTCATTTCTTGATTGTGTATTTTATATTAGAGATTCCCAAACTTTCTCGGTTCACAGCACTGTTATGTTATGTTATTTTGGTTTTTAGGAGCATTAGCAACTAAGGCCATATTGCTCCAGGGATATGCGGTGGTCATTCCCTGACATATTCCGCATCCTCCGTATTTGGTGGTCATGGGCTCGAACCCCGGTCTAATCAAGAAGTGTGTGCTACGCACTGCTGCTCCGGCCCACCTGGGGTTCACGGTGCCCTTTGTGTCTCAGTAATTTTGTCCCGCCGCACCTAGACCAAAATAAATACCTAACAGTTCCGTTTATTAATTAAGTAGTTAGGTCCAAACAACTTAATAAGAAATGTTGAAACTGTGAGCTACCTCGAGCTAACAGTTCGCATGGTGTCCGACAGATGTCGAGTATCACTGTGTTTCCCTCGAAAATTTTAAATATTCTGCAGCACGCAGTTTGGGAACCGCTGTTTTATGCAATAAACATTCAATTCCATAATTATTTTCATTATCTTTTACATTGTATACAGTTAAAAAGTTGTATTTTTAAAATTTTTTATGGACATTCCAGAAGGTCAAGGACCAATTATGTTTTCTACTGATTATTATATTCGATTAATGCGGTTCCGTTTTGCGTGATGCGCTCACGGGACGAATTAATCATGTTAATCGAGGCCAGCCTGTAGAATGAAATAAGTGCCAGGAAAGTAATTATCAGTTTTTAAGGCAAATTAAACTATGCTATTGTAAACACCAACAAAATAAGAAAAAGCAAAATCTAAGAAATACTGGTATAATATGGGCTTAAAAAATTAACTCTCACAACACATTAAATGATATGTGCAAGCAAACATTAATACAGATAAAACCTGCACATGATATTACTTTACTACAAAGCTGGTGCACACAGAAAACACAAAACAATGATATGGCAGTTTGGGGGGGGGTGAAGGAAAAAATAAAGTGATTTATAATTATGAAAAAGATTACATTCATCGGTGCGTGTGTGTGGGGGGGGGGGTAATCTGGCATTTTAGTTGACAGTACTACCACTAGCAAAAATATTTAAAAAAATAATAATTAAGAAAGCATGGCAGCAGTACCCACTTGTCACCACCATTTTGTAAGGGATACCATTCTCTGTATACAGCCAATAAATAAATAAATAATTATGGATTAAATAAGAAATAATTTTTAAAAAAATAAATTTTCTGTTTATACTCCGTTAACTCACCTATTTGAACATAAACTCTAATCATCTTTGTTTTAATGTGAATTCTTCTAAAATCATGTCATGCAATTCATTTTTTCTTTCTAAATCGACAAGTATTTCTTTCTCTATTGATATTTGGGCTAGCGATGAGAGCCATTCCTGAGCCATTGTATTCCTCAAATAGGATCGAATTCGATCAAGAACTGAGAAACTTCTTTCATTTGAAACAGAAGTTACAGGTATTGTTAGAAGTTGAATTAGCCTTGTTGTTTCTGACAAGGGGGATAATAATCCTATTTCATGAAATAGTTTTAAAAGAGCATTGGCTGATTTACATTTTCTAAAATCACTGTCATGATAAACATATTTCAGTTCGTTGATTAAGGACTTGTAATCTATTATACTGGGATATTTGTTTTGGAGAGCATTAAGATGATGCACTGGAAAATATTCAGAAAATCCTTGAAACATGTTCACATCAATCAGCTCAAAATACGCAAAATCTTGAATGCAAGCAAATCTTTCTCTCAATGACAACAACATACAGTCAGTCCTCATATAACATGTGTTTACACTACATGAATTCGATCATACACGATTTATAAATAGGGGAACGATATCTTATATAACACGAACCGAATTCGCTTATGCACGATTCGCCTTTGTGTTTACAAGAAATGGCAGTCAACGCAGAATCACCCCAACCGAACGCAACACGATAGGAATGAAGAGAAGATTCTGAAAATGTATTTATGTTTTTTATATCAGTGAAGGGGGAAACACATTTCACCATAATAACGTAGACTGGACAAGGAAGTCAACAGTGGAGAAGAATTCTTAGCCAAAGAGGGATGGCATTTGTAATGGAAAAAAATGCCTTGGAATTCATTATCTAGGTGTTTGCACAAGAAAAATTGTTAGCAGATCAAAATGCTGCAAGTGAATTTTCCCAAATTTTTTTAGATGTTTATAATCTAATATACTAACATTATAATGCACCAATTGAAATCTAATCAAGAAATGACCTATGTAATTATTTACCCGAGCATTTGTAGTGACATAATTGCCCCAGCCCTCTTCTCCAATTGGCTCGAATAAGTGACGTAATTGCCCCGCTTTCTTTTCCCATTGGCTCGAATAAATATCACTAGGAGGAAAACTTTTTTAATGTATAGAGAGATATGCATTCATGGCTTCTGTGACTTTTGCTTTAAAGGTATTCCATAATTCAAATGTATTTTGCCCTCCCTCTACAATCTGTCCAATTAGTAGATGCCACATAGTGCCTTAAATCATAGGCCCCCTTCTGAAATTAAAATCATTGCAACAACTTTCTTCATCTTCCAACTAAAAATTGCATGTTCACTACCTGTCACTGGTTCCTGTACTTTAAGCCCAGTGATGTCATCTATTTATGATGTCAAGAATATTCTCACCAGTAGTAATTTCTCTAACGTTCTGGTACAAATAATTACTCTCTTGCATATATAAAAATTTTTTTTTGTCCTCTGTGGTGTTTCCCTCCCACTTATTTCAATCAATTGGGGCAGATTGAAGTCACTAATAAGACATTCGCAGTTCTTTGCTTGCCCATTCCATCTGCATGTAGAGACCCTTGTCATACTCTTTATAATCTTTGGGTCTATAGATTACTCCCATTTTCATTATACTGTTGCTCCTATTAACTCACTCCTTAGAGATTCTGTGCTAGCAGAAGTAACTTCCGAGTCAGCAAAAGCTTTCTTTTTTGCACTGAAGCTGCTTTTGATAAGAAGCAAGTCACCACCATCCCTTTTATCCTCCCTATTTTTCCTAAATTAATTATATGTACCATAGTAGAACTTGTGATCCACAATTTCTGAGTGGCACAACGTTTCTGTTAGCCCTATTAAACACAAGTTAGAATTCAGCCATTTTATTGACAATGCTCCAGATATTAATGTAGCATTGTGTTGATCTGCTCCTTCTCAAGGAGTGAGTAAACTTGCACAAAAAGACTGAAGAGTAAGGTGGGTTTTTTTTTTTTTTTTGTCAGATACAAAGAAATTCACTTCCTTGAATCATTTAGCTTTTCTAATACTAATTCAGTGTAACTTCAGTATAATGTAAGAGTATCAGAGGGCAACTTTGACATCCATATTATAAAGCTAAGCACATTACATGTGAAACTAAAATTTAACAATTCATTTTTTCTTTTTAAATAAAATGTATACACTGAAAAGGCATGAAATTCAGAAGTACTAAAAGCACATATCCTCTTACATTGTACAATTTTGCCATTCCAGTAAATGTATTTATATTTTATGCATCCTTTTTAAAATAATTAGATAATTGGTGATAGCTTTTTTTTTTTTTTTTTTTTTTTTTTTCCAGTACATAACTCTTTAATATTGATGTTTAATATTTTACATGAAAATATTAAACATCAACGCCGCATTATTTAAAAATAAACTGTTGAATTTGGAATTAAAAAAAACTTCTGAATAAACTGTTTCTTACAAAGCAATTAAGCTTCCAAATGAAATACTCTTTTATATAAGCTGGGCACACCATTTTTTTTTTTTTTTTAAATTCCAAGTAAATCACAAACTATGTCATAAATACAGATGAAGGAGCGCAAACAGAAGTAAATTGTCAATGATATACAGGAATTTTGCTAGTAAGGAAAAGGAGGTGATTATCCCTTTGTATAAGGCAATGGTCAGGCCATGCCTTAAGTACTGCATACAGGTCTGGAGGTCTCATTTTAGGAAGGATGTAGAGTTGCTAGAATGAGTACAGAGATGGGCAACAAGATTGGTGGAGGAAGGAAGGGGCCCGTTTACCAAGAAAGGCTTAAGTTCTGCAAATTGCAGCATCTGGAGACTAGTCACCTGCGAGGTGATCTGACTGAAAGCCTCAAATGGTTTGAGCAGGCTCAATGCTGGTGGGATGAGACATAAATTCAAACTGAGTAACACCTTTAGCCAGCAGGTAGTTGATTGCTGGAATAAACTTCCATTTGTCATTGTGGAAGTTGATAACTTAAATAAATTCAAGGAAGAACAAGACAAAGTTTTGGAGCAAATGGATCAGTGAAATGGGAAGGCATATGATGCTCTCTTGCATCATATGCCTCTACTAATGCTAAATTGCACTCAGAACTTCATCTGTATTTATGATGCTGCAAATGTAACCATAGCTGAGGCAAGGTGGAGAAATTACAGATCTACAGTAACTGACTTTGGATAAAAGCCTATTTATTTTTTGTAAACATTTACTCTGTGACAAAACATAACACAGAAAACAATACAGTAGCTGGTTTCCCTCTCTGGGATACAGCAGGTGCTTACTTTTGGCAATCACCAATATGAAATTAGTAGTTCTTTAATATATATAGTATTTTTTCTACCCATCTTCAGGTACATGATTACACTTGTGGTATCCAAAACCTCTGAACCTAGCTGTGTGCACCATCAACATAGGTAAAAAGATTTTACTGCTGTTGCCCAAAACTATATACCATGCCTGGAAAATTTGAAATGGTTTTGGTAGGATCAGACTTGGGAAAAGTTTTAAAATATAATCATATTCAATCCTTAAACAGTTCTCATATTTAGTGGATCAAAACAATCTGGCTAATAAACACATTTAAATTCAGTGTTCCTTACAATATATAAAGCTACTTCAGGTTCCATAAGGAAAGTAAAATAAAAACTAATACAATAATTATTGCTCACCTGCATTCATAACTGTTAACCAAATCAAAACAAATTTCTCCCATTGGGCATGTGATTCCTTGGCAGTCATCATAGTTTGTCTCACAGAGAAGGCCTAAAAAACCATCAAGACAGGAGCAACTAAAATCTTTGGATGGTGGAATTGTATGACAGTTTCCATCATTCTGACATGGGTTAGAAAAACATGCATCATAGACTTGAGAACAATTTTTCCCCATATAGTCAGCTAAGCAGTCACAATTAAAATCATTTACAAGATCAGAACACTGGCCACCATTCATACATGGATTAGGTTCACAGTCATCAATGTTTTCTTCACAATGATACCCTGCATAATATAAATAAAATGTTTTAATTAGTTAATAAAGAAATGTAAATAATACATAAATTAAAATTGAATTTTCTTGATACACAGGAAATTTCATAACCTACAATTGATATCTTTATATTAGAAGATCTTTATACTCCACTTCTTTTTCCACTATAGGAAAAAGTGATGTCCAAAACTTTTCCTTTCTTAAAAATAAACTACAGTATTGATTATGTAATGAGAAAGAACCTGAAGATCAAATTAGTATTCTTGAATTTAAAACTGGGATAAAAATTCTGTGCATTTTCCAGCAGCTTTCACTGGGTGATGGCACAGCGCTGGTCTAAAACTGATTACAACACAAGGACCTAATCATGCTCAGTAGCAAGCAAGTGATGAAAGTAAGTCTGATATTTTCTGTAGTGGGGGGGGGGGGAACAATGTTTCAAATAATTTATAGCCTGAGGGAGTATTATTTTTTAAAGTCATTTCATGTTTACTCTGTAAATAAGTGGTTCTGATTATTTCATTATAGCATTATATGGTAAAAAGAAAATAGCAGAATTAGAGAATTCTGCTATTTTCTGCATCTTTGAAAATAGCAGAATTAGAGAATATTTCATTTTAACCATTTGCATTTGATGCAAAGAAACTAATAAGCCATTAAAAATGCAATTTAATTATTTATCTTTACAGAGCTTACAATATTTTACACCAGAAAAAAAAATTAATCCAGCAACATCTCACATTGCAAAACAGTATACACTGTTGGATTTGCAGCACTACTGAAATTGCAAATGATTTCTGCATTTTCCTTATACAAAAGATTTTAATATTGGAAAATGATTAAGAGGGCAAGCTTATATATAGTGGCCAAACAAAAAACTTTTTTACCCACTTAATTTGCCTTTTAATAATTTTTCAAATCCTTCTTTATATTGTTACTATTAATTTGTCTGGAATTATATTATGGACCACTGATATGGTTTAGGAAGATTATCAAATTACTCTCAAATGTCCACTATCAGTTCCTAAAATGCTGATCTTCAGGCCTTTATCTAATGGAAATGAACTGGCATATTACACATGGATAGTTACAACACAAATATGACAGCTGATTTTCATCCTGTTAAATTATGTGAAGTTGGAGTAACACTACAAACACAGACATATATTTCTGATTGCCTTGTATTTTTCCTGATGACATTAAAATCTTAGGAAGAGATTTCAGATTTATTCTACAGAGAAAGGTATTTTGGTTTCTAAAGTCCTTACAATGATTTTTATTGGTCATGATAGCCTTTGAGATGTCAGAATATCTTCCAATGAATGCTGCATGTCTGCAGCTTGAGAGTTTACAGTTGAGTACTTGTTTATGCTATTTTGCTATCTACACAGTGGTAAATTTTGATACAGGAGAACCTTACAGTCTGTGTTTGCCATTTGAACTTAAGTTTCCAGACCCTGTTTTGCAGACCACAATCAGAAGCTTTGCCTACTCGCAATTCCTTTGATCATACTTTTTCTATACCAGTCATGGGTTGCTAAACCCAAGCTTGTTTAGTAAAGTTGGTCAATATGCCTTGGGAAGCTCTGCTGTAACTATGGGTTTATTAGTCTAAAATTGCCAGGTAAGTCTGCCTATCTGTCTGCCAATCAATTCAGCAAAGTCATCTTCTTTTCCATTAAGAGACCTTACATTCTAAGTTCTTACAGTTACTATTCCTTTTTTTTTTTTTGTTATAAAGTTCCCCTAATCTGTTCCTAGTTGATTCCGTATTGTCAGTTCAGTTTCTATCCTTTAATTTTAGATCTAAAGAATAGGTTGCCAGCCCTTCTCTTCGATGGTGGACTAGACTTCGTCTTGCTCCTATCCTTTGACCTGTCTGGCTAGGATAATTCTACCACAAACTTAAGCTCCTGGCTCTTGCCAGTGAAGCTCTTCAAGTCGTTGGGTTACTCAAACTTCCTCATGATGATAAGTTGGTAGTCCATAATAGCAGTCATATTTGCCTGATGTCTGATATTCAACTCGATGCTGGGAATCTGAAAGGAGTCTAATATCAAATGAAAATTACCAAAACAAACTAAATGTTATCCATTTTTGAAGTTCATTTTCATTTCTAGGCTAAAATCAGATTCTACTAATGGCCATATAACTTATTTCTGTCAATAGAAAATACAGTGTCGCAGCGGGAAAATTATGACAATGGCGCAATGAAGTATATGAGAACTTAGAGTGTTATTTAAGCTACCGGGAGATGGTTCAATGGGTGAAGTTAGCAAGTACAGAACTAAATGATTCCGGTGCCAGGGAACATTATGGATTCTTAGTCAATCATCTGTTCAGGCATGAAATTATAAGGGAATAACAGCATGGTTCAGTTAAGGAGATCTCAAGCCTGACTAACTTAATTAGCCACTATGGGTTTGTCACTAAAGAAACTGATAAAAAGAATAATTTTGATATCATTTACTTAGATTTCAGTAAAGATTTTGATAGAGGGTATGCTTGTGTCTAATGATCAATCATTGTATAAATTTATGTGGCATTAGGGGTAAGTTACCATCATGGATAAAGGAGGAATAAGTGGTAGGATACAGAGTAGTTATTTATATCAGTGTTAGCCAAGGAAGCCATATGCCTCTGTTGCACCAGACAACAAAAATAATAATAAAATGAAAAAAAGAAACTACCAGTGTTTTCTTCCTCATGCTGGTAACTAACCAGCAGACCTTTCAATGAAGGTAAGTTATCCAGTAATTAACTGGTAATTAAGCCAGCAAGCCAGTTAATTACAAGCCAGTAATTAACTGGCTTGCTGGCTAAAAGAAAACTTTATAAAATCCAATCTAAACCTCTTTTTCTATAAATTGAATTTATGGAATCATTTACAAGAATAAAAATTTTGCTTTCTTCCTCTATTGTTTTTAATCCAACTTTGCTAAGTGAATAAGTTATTTTGGGGTTGCTATTTCCCCTCTTGTAGGACCTTGCATGTTGCTGCATTAAAATAGCTCTTGCTCTTCTGACCATCCTCAAAGCCTATCCAAGTCATCCTGAAGGAGTGCTGCTTGGTGCTGATCATTAACCACTCTCCAATCTTTATATCATTTGCAAATTTTGACGCCACACTCTATCCTTTCATCAATGTCATTTAAAAAATAACAAACATGTCCCCAGAACCAATAGGCAGATCTCACTTAAAACATTAGACTGATCTGAAAAGTAACCATTAATCACAACTCTCTGCCTCCTGCCCTGCAGCTACCCTGAGATCCATCTAAGAATGTTACTTGTGAATGCTGGATATTCCAACTTATACAAGGAACATATGAAAATTCTGCAGCCTGAGTATGAAAGGGTAGCAGTACAGTGTTAAAAATTTCTGTAATTAACATATAATACTTCAAATAGTAACCCACCAAGTTTCATGCAGTTTCAATAACATCCTTTTTTAATTACAGTCTGAAGTCAACAAAGTTGTGCAAATGAGAGGAAAGATGGACAAAATCAATCATTGTGCAGTCATCCAATATTTGATGAAAAAGGGACTAATGCCAAAGGCAATTCATGAGGATATAGTTGCAACAATAGGAAGGATGCTCCCTCCTATTCCACAGCAGAATTTAAACAAGGGGGGGGGGAGGAGAGCCTAGAAGACGGCATATGCTATGGAAGACCTGCAATGTCCATCACTCCAGAAGTTGACAGTGTGCATGATTTGGCGATGAGTGATCAACAAGTGACAATTGCTAGCACCTTGGACATCTTATGTGAAGACGTGTACCACATAATAACAGAGGTTTTCATATGAAAAAGGTGTCAGCACAATGGATCTCAAAGTTGTTAACAGTAGATCAAAAAATGAACAAGCGTTGTCAAGTCAAGTGAACATTTGAATTGTTTTAAAGCAGATCCAGCAAATTTCCTTTGCAAGGTTTGTGACAATGGATGAGACATGGGTCCATCACTTTCAGCCAGACAAAGGAGCAGTCAAAACACAGCTCTTCTCCCCTCCAAAGAATTGGAGTGGAGAAGAACCAAGTCAATTCCATCTGCTGTAAAGGTGATGGCATCAGTTTTTTGGGAAGCTGATGGAGTGTTGCTAGTGGATTACGTTCAGAAAGTCCAGACAGTCACAAGGAAATATTACTCAGACCTGATGAGGCATTTTCATGGAAAAAAAAAAAAAAAAGAAGAGAGACAACCCTTCCAAGTACATGGTCAAGGTGAGCTATTCTCTAAGTACCTCAGATCACAACTTAGTGATTGTCTCTTCTCAAATGGAGTCTTTCTCCCATGTCCATCCTAAACCTTGTGTTGTTTGGCATTACAAGAATGTAGAATGCAAAGTAGGATGATCTATGAGATTTTATTCTCCCTTTCCTTGGTTTGATTACTGTTCTGATGTCAGTGTTTGCTCGTGTCAGTGAAATTATTCTTATAGGGAAGAAATCCCACATTTTATGCACCACCTTAAAATCTCATCATTTTATCTAATTGGAAACCTTGGTTTCCAATAAATGCACTAAGTCTGTTCAAGAGAAGAATGTTATATATCACATTTGGCTTACATCCAAATCTCCAGGTTCATTTTCTGCCTAAACCAAAGCCTGCAACATTTGTAAAGCAGTTATTAATCAGTCCAACCAGATTTTCAACGGACTAAAATAAGAAAGCTTACTCCTTATCCAAATGGTAGTCAAGCAGTCTGGTCTCATGCCAAAGCCATTGGATGCAACTTTTCTCCACCCCTACTCCATCCTCTGTTAAAACCTGATGGTTCTATTACCACCACCACCTCAGCTAAAAGATAAAGCTGAACTATTAGCATCCTACTTTTCTTCTAACTCTACTATATTTCTAAATCACCTTGTACCATTCTCAGTACACTCCACTCATTGCTCCACCCAAGTGTGTTCTTCCTTCAAAAGGATATAAGAAGAATTTTGATCAATCTTGATGCCAAGAAAGTGCTAGATCCTAATGGTATTTCTCCACTTGTTCTCAAAACCTGTGTTTATGAGCTTATTTTTGTTCTGTGTTGCTTTTTTACTTAATTTCAATAGTGTTTTTCCTTCTGCTTGAACATTTGGTTCAAGCCAGTTCCTAAAAAGGGTGACAAATCCTACCCATAGTAAAGTAAATAAATTTGATGAATTTGAAGTGTTGGTCAAGACATCAAAGGCGGATATTGTTGGGATAGCAGAGCTGTGGTGTCACACAGATATAAGGAATTCAGAACTGGAATTTGGGGAGTACAATGTGTACAGAAAGGATAAGACAGGACAGGATGGGAGGAGGTGTTATGCTGTTAATTAAGAAAAACATAAAATCAAAAGAAGTGTATCCAGTTGATATAGATGAACAGTGCACTGTTGAGTCAGTTTGGTGTGACATAAGCACTGCGAAAGCAAAAATAAGAGTAGGAGTGTGTTATAGGCCTAATGACTTGAATGAGTACAATGAACAATTGTACAGAGAAATAGAGTGGGCTAGTAAATCAGAATATCTTATAATGGGGGATTATAACTTCCAGGATATTGACTGGAACTTGTGGGTTGGTCACTCACACACTAGTAAGACTTGTAGATTTATTGGATGATTGTTTTCTGCAGCAGCATGTTCGAGAGGCAACCAGAGAGGGTAATACTCTTGATCTGGTTATCAGCAGTGATCATTCGTGTATTAAGAATTTGCAGATAAAGGAATCACTAGGTGGCAGTGATCACAGTGTACTGATGTGGGATTTACTTAAAGATATAATTACCAACAGTGGTAAAGGAAAGGGTTTTTGCTTCCGTAAATGTGACTACAGTGGTCTCAGACGGTTTTTAAATTCTGTAGTGGGATCAACTGATGACGTTACCAACAGCAAATTCTAAGTGGGAAGCATTCAAGGAATTAATCGTGGAAGCCACTAAAAGTTTCATATCTGTTAAGAAATATTTTTCAAGGTTTAGGCCTAAATGGGCGTCAAATGAACTAATGAGACTCGTGGCAGAAAATAAAAATGCATGGGATGGATATAAATTATCAGGCGACACAGAAGCCTGTGGCTTATATAAGCTAGTCTGTAATCAAGTCACAAAGGAGGTTAGGAAGGCGAAGGCAGATTACGAGAAATCTTTGGCAAAGGATGCTAAGAAAAACAGCAAGGATTTCTTTACTCTAAAAGGAAGAGGGTGAATCAGATTGATCCACTTGATATCAATGGTTCGACTGTTGATGATCCTGCTCAGATAGCAAACAAACTGAATGAGTATTTTGCATCTACATTCACACATGAGGAGTTATTAAGGTTTGAAAATGCCAGAAGGTTATCAAATTGTAACAGGGTGCTTAATAATTTTGTAATAACTGAGAACAAAGTTGAGGAGAAATTCCTGAAGTTAAACATAAGGCACCTTGGGTGAATGGGATCTATCCAGTTATATTAAAGGAGGCGGCAAAGGAAGTAAGCAAACCCTTAGCCATAATTATGAGAGAATCCTTGGATTCAGGTGCGGTTCCCATGGACTAGAAATGTGCAAATGTATCCCCAATTCACAAAGTGGAATCGAAGGGTGACAGGAGTAATTACAGACCATTTAGTTTTAACTTCTGTTCCGGGTAAAATAATGGAGTCACTGGTTAAAGATGCATTGCAGGATCATCTAGACAAGACTGCAGCAATAATTCAGACACAGCATGGGTTTGTTAAGGGAAAGTCTTGTCTGACAAATTTGATAGGATATTATGATGTGGTTACAAAGGAACTGGATACAAAAAATAATTTTGATATCATATATTTGGATTTCAGGAAAGCTTTTGACATTGTTGCGCATGGAAGACTATTGTACAAATTGGAGCAGAATAGTATTAAGGGTAAGTTTCTACAATGGATAAAAGGATGGTTGAGTGGGAGAAGACAGAGGGTGGTAATCGATGGGTGTTGCTCTTCGTGGACTAATGTTATTAGTGAAGTCCCACAGGGTTTAGTGTTGGGTCCTCTGTTGTTTTGTATATTTATCAATGATATTGATGAAGGTATATCAGGCTTAGTGTCGAAGTTTGCAGTGATAAAGGTTGGCAGGGTTGTTAATGACAGTAATGGCAGTGTGCTACTGCAACAGGATCTAGATAATTTGGGCAGATGGGCTAAGAAGTGGCAACTGAAGTTTAACCTTGACAGATGCAAAGTACTGCATATGGGTAGAAGTAACCCCAGAGAAATGTACTAACTATGTGGTACTACACTTAAGGTGGTAGAAAATGAAAAAGACCTGGGAGTAATTGTGCAGTCAGATACGAAGTTTTCTGAGCAATGCGGACAGACTGCCAGGGCAGGTCATGGGGTTTTGTCAATGATATATATGGAATTTTGCTAGCAGGGAAAAGGAGGTGATTGTCCCTCTGTATAAGGCAATGGTTAGGCCACGCCTTGAGTACTGCGTACAGGTCTGGAGACCTCATTTTAGGAAGGATGTAGATTTGCTTGAGCGTGGCGACAAGACTGGTGAGGGAAATGAAGGAATCTTCTTATCAAGAGAGGCTTAAGTTCTGCAAATTGCAGTGGCTGGAGACTAGGCACCTGTGCGGTGATCTGATTGAGGTGTATAAGGCCTTGAATGGGTTGAGTACGCTGAATTCTGATGGGATCCTTCCACTTGTTCAGATTACGAACCTAAGGGGGCATAAATTCAAATTAAGAAAAGACAGATGTAGAATAGATGTGCGGAAATTTGGCTTTTGCCGGCGGGTGGTTAATTGCTGGAACAAACTTCCATCTGTCGTTGTGGAAGTCGATAGGTTAAATAAATTTAAGGAGGAACTGGACAGGCATTTGGAGGGAATGGTGTGATTTTTTTTTTTTTTTTTTTTTTGGCTGATGCTGCATAAGCTCATACACTTGCTTTCTTGCATGACATGCCACTACTACTACAATCTTGAAACCTTCCACTTGATCAATGATCACTAATACAGATTCCATCGTATTGAATCCATATTGATGATCTTAGTATATCACCAGTGTTGATCTACTGAATTATGTTACCCATCTATGGACAAATGCAATGGAAAAGTTTGGAGAAACTTGAGCAGTTGCTCTTGATGTTTCAAACGCTTTTGATCATGTTTGGCATAAAGGTCTTCAGAATAAGCATCCATCTTATGGATTGCCAACTGTTTTTTGTAATTGGGCATCCAGTTTTTTCTCTGACTGCTCACTACAGGTGATGAGAGATGGTAGCTACTCACTCTGTACTAATCTGAAATCCAGCCTAACATGGAATATTGTTCCCACATGCAGGGCAATCCCCAATAGCCTCTCTAACCTTCTGGATTCCATTCAAAAGAGAGCAGTTAGATTAATTAATGATCCATCTCTTAACAAAGTCTCTCCAATTTCTGTCTCAAAGACTTTTTGCTTTGGTGCATGCCTTTTCTACAGATATTTCCATGGGCACTGTTCTTCTGAATCTGCTTTTATAATTCCCCCTTTCCAAACCTATCTGAATATGTGCCACAACCAGTCAGCATCCTTTTATTGTCCAACTTCAAACTCACAGAACCAATTTTTTCCTCATTTATTCCTTCAACTTCTGTTTTCTGGAACAACCTCTCTAAACACAATTCCTGAAAATTACAATCTACATAAATTCAAGTCTAATGTCAATCAACAAGTATCTTTGTTCATCTTCTCAACCTTCAATTCATGCACCAAAAGCAAGGAATATTAAAAACCTTGCTGACCTTATATATTTACTTTAAATATCTAATGTGTAAAAGTAGAGGAGAATTTGAAATTTTTTCCATATTTTAATCAAGAAGTCTAACTGAAAGTTTTTATCATATTCATTTAAAAAGATTTACATTCGAACCAAATCCGTATCTTTAAAATCCTTCAAAAATCTAAAATAAACCATGTGCACCTTACCAGTATATCCAAGTTCACAAGAACAGGTATAATTATTCAGAAGATCTATACATTGCCCATGCAAACAAGGTTGAGAGCTGCATTCATCTTTATTTATGTCACAATTCCTGCCCTGCCAACCAGGTAAACATTCACAAAGGTAGCCATTCACCTAATTTTAAAATAGATATTGCATGCATAAACAATACAAAGGCTCAATATCATTATCTGCAAATACTACAGCTTTACACATTCTACAGTTAACAAATGACAAGACAAAGGACACAGTAATATCACATCACATATTAAAGAAATATGCCATGCATTATAAACAAAAATGTAGTAATATATACAGGCATGTCTCAGACAGTAATACAGTTATTACAAAAATACACACACAAGAATTTTCACCAACCAGATCATAGAATTCATAGCTTTTATGTGGTGGCCCATATGTGAGTGCCTAAGGTACATTTTGGCCCCCTTGTGGTCAGAAGTTGGCCAGTCCTGATTTACATTATTATCTAAACAGAATGATTATTAAACTGAGATGCTTGCATAAAATTTTGTAGAATGAACTGTTAATTTCTAATGATAAACAATAAAAATTTCTATATACAATAATGCATTGGTATAGTTTGTATAGGATTTTACTCAGAATGATATCTGAAGCAATATTTTTTTTTTTTTTGGAACCTGCCTAACTGAGTTATGAGTGATAAAAATCCAAAATTTTATAAAATTAATGTCAAAGAGAGCACTTGTTTTATAAAATTAATGTCAAAGAAAGTACTTGTAGAAGCAGCTCTATGTTTTTAGGTATTTAAGAATTTATCTAAGTGAAATTCATATAAATGGGTATATGGAGAGGCATATAATTATATAGAAAAGGTTATACAGAATATAGCTTTTACTTTATATTTCTCAACTACTTTAACCTACATTGTTTCAAAATGAATGCTTAACAGTATTCATAATAACCTGAGTTTAGTATTACAAATGTTATTTTCAAATAAATTACAAAAAAAATCTAAAATATAAAGCATATCTGGAATATATCATTTATATTTTAACTGTTTCATCACATTTAAAATATATGAGGGGTGTTCAATAAATTATCTACCTAAAGTGCTTCCTATAGTTATATTTCAATGATTCATGATTTATCATGTTCCTACATATCTAAACTTGATCCATACTAATTTTGATACTACTACATTTATAGGTTGTGCTGCTGTAATAGAAAGAAGACATCTGCATTAAATTATGGATTTGCTGAAATTGGAGCTTCATTCAGTCATCAAGTTTCTCACCAAAGAAGGAAATGGACCAAAGGCCATTCATGAAAGGATGGTGGGTATGTATATGGCAATGGTGCACCTATAGAGTACAAGGTGAAATTCTGGTCAAAACAATTCAAGTGGGATTAGAGGGTCCATCAAAGATGATGGCCATTCAAGAAGGATGCAGTTTTGATCATAGCCTAATTGTACATTCCAATTTGTCCCACAGGCATCCAACAGAATCGAGGTCTGTCTACAGACAGGCCAGTCCAATTCTTCAAGGTCACCATACACAAACCAGTCCTAAATGATTCTCACCATATGACACAGAACAGAGTCATGCCAATATTGACACGAAAAGGGACTGTTTCCACAGTACTGCACATAATAGATAGTGCATAATTGTACAATATTGTCCAAATAGCAATGGAATTCATCATGGTTTGAGGTCTGTACCAACTGAAACAGCCCTGGTACCATCAATTCACTTCCACCAAACTTCATGGCTGGCATGATGCACTCCAACACGAAGTGCTGCTCCAGTAATTTCCATACTCAAACACATCTAACGTAACAAAACAAAGCAAGATTTGTCACTCTACAATATTCTTTACCACTATTCTAGTGTCAATTAACAGGAACAAAACACCATCTATTTCACGACATTAGTAACCATAATATTGGGCTTATGCACAGCTACCTTACCACTAAACTCGAGGTTATGCATACCCCTATGGATGGCTTGTGTACTGATGGAAGTTCTTGTGGCCTCTTGAACCTGTTCCAGGATGTTTTCCACAGGTGACACGACACGTCAAGCAATAATTACCTACTTGATTCAATGAATATGATTTATGAGTCTGAGGACATCCACACCTTTTTTTTTTAAATAAGGTATCATTTATAGCCTCCCATTTGTAAATATCATCTGCCACAACAGATTTACGTGCACAAAAAAGTTACTGATGTTGCATTAAACTAACATCCCATGTTAAAAGTCTGTAAGCTCCAATCCATGAGACATAATACTAATGCTGCACAGTTTACAATACAGGCATACCTCGGTTAACGTTACCTCTGATAACGAAGCCTCGATATAACGAAGTCCGCAATTTCAAGCCCCATTTAACATAAAGAAAAGCAATTTCTTTGGAAACTAAACTAAATATCGTACGACGTGTTGAAAGCGGCGAAAGAAAATCCGATGTGGCACATTCTTTAGGATTAGCGCAATCAACTTTAACAACCATACTAAGTCAATCAGAAAAAATAAAACAGTCTGCTCAGAATTGTACAGATGTTACAGCGGCAAAATTAACTCGCTTAAGGAATCCAATTTTAGAAAAAATGGAGAAAATGTTAAGTTTGTGGATAGATGATATGTCACAACGTCATATGCCTTTAAGTCAAATGGTCATTCAAGAAAAAGCATTATTTTTGTTTAATCACCTGAAATCTAAACAAACTGAAGAAATTACGGAAACCTTTGGGGCTTCTCGTGGTTGGTTCGAGAAATTTAAAAAAACGGGCCAGGATTCATAGCGTAAAATTAACAGGAGAAGCTGCAAATAAGTTTCCAGAAAAACTAAAGGAAATAATTGAACGTGAAAATTTTCCACCAAATTTGGTGTTCAATGTTGACTAAAGCGGTTTGTTCTGGAAACGGCTACCAACAAAAAGCTTCATTTCTATTGAAGAAAAATCAGCTGCTGGGTTCAAAGCAGCCAAAGACCGTTTAACGTTACTCTTTGGATCAAATGCCTCTGGCGATTATAAATTAAAATTGTTATTAGTTTACCATTCAGAAAATCCGAGGGCGTTAAAAGGTAACATAAAAATGAATTTACCTGTAATATGGAAAGCAAATAGAAAAGCGTGGGTTACCAAGGAGTTATTTACTGATTGGTTTGTTAACCACTTTTGTCCTGGAGTAAAACGGTATTGTCAAAAAAAAACAACTTTGAAGAAAAAGCTCTTTTGTTGTTAGACAATGCTCCGGGACATCCTACTGATCTTAACACGTTGGACACATGCATTCCTGTCAAAGTTGTGTTTCTTCCAGCAAACACAACTTTCCTGATTCAACCATTGGATCAGGGAGTAATAGCATCATTTAAAGCTTATTATCTGCGTCGAATTTTAAGCAATTTACCTGAACTAGAGGATAAAGAGGAAATGACAGTTAAAACTTTTTGGAAAAACTACACCATTAAAAACGCAATTGAAAACATTGATAGTTCTTGGAAAGAAGTCACTAAGAAATGCTTAAATGGAGTTTGGCGCAAAATATGGCCAGAAGTTGTACTAGAAGAAGAAAATAACATCCAAGAAATTAGAAATGAAGTTATCCAGATGGCTCAATCAATAGGTTTCGAAAATGTCGATGAAGAGGATGTTAGAAATTTATTGAATGCAGAAGATGATGGTTTTTCAGTGGAAGATTTAGAAAACCTTGTTAGCAACGAAGACAAAGATAATGAAGGCGAAGTTAAAGAAGTTCCTGCCGAAAAAGTGTTAACAACCAAAGATTTAAAAAGGTGCTTAAATGACATTGAAAACGTTTTAAATTTTTTTAGTGAAAATGATCCTGATTTAGAAAGAAGTGTTATAGTTAAGCGATCAGTGTTAAATGCAATAACTCCGTATAGGCAACTGTTAAATGAAAGAGAAAAAAGCATAAACAATCAACTTTAACCTCATATTTTAAAATGTGATTTCACTTTGTATGTAAGTTGACTGTTTATTTAATAAAACTTTTCTTTGTTCGAAAAAAAGCTTTTCATTTTCTTTACGTAGGAACGTATCCCTATTCTGGCCATAGTATTTTTACCTCTGAAAACGAAGTTTCGGTTAACGAAGTAATTTCGTGGAACGCATCCTATTCGTTAATCGAGGTATGCCTGTATACTGTGTATATATATATATATATATATATATAAAAAATTTAAAATAAATAAATGCACAAGGCATAATACTTTAAGAGTTTGGTATCTATATAATATCGGTGTTTTGATACACCATAGATAACTCTTAATAAACTACAAAGTAGTAGCAAATGATGCCTACAACAACTACTTTGTAGTTTATTAAGAGTTATCTATGGTGTATCTAAACACCGATATTATATAGATACCAAACTCTTAAAGTATTATGCCTTGTGCATTTATTTATTTTAAATATTGACATCTACACCTCTTGGCATCTCTCATATTGTGTGATTAACTTCACAACTGGGTCGTCATGTCTGCATTACCAGGGTACCTGCCCACCCACTGATGATCGGCCAATAGCCGTGAAACAGTGCTGTCTGGGTGGTGGTACTCAACTGAGAATAAGTAACAATAGTCTTCTCTATTAGTGAAGAGTTACTTATTCAAAGTAGTGCAATATCATGGCAACTCGTCGTGAAGGCAGAGCACAATATGAGAAACAGCAAATGATGCCTACAACAACTACTTTGTAGTTTATTAAGAGTTATCTATGGTGTATCTAAACACCGATATTATATATATATATATATATATATATATATATAAATATTAGCATAATGAAGTAGTTAAAATAAAAAAGGTACTAAATATAATACAAAAATTAAGAAAATAAATATAAAGCTATCATTAGCTTTATATTTATATATTATAAATATAATATATTTATAATATATTTCGATTCCCTGACCATTATTGGCCTTGTGGTCCTCCGTTGATATGGGGCATAATGGTCAGTCTATTTTTGTTATTTTGGTTTTATTTTAGTCTCTATTTTTTGATATTTCACGTAATTTGGAACTGGCACCTTAAGAGGGGGGGGTGCCACTAAATTCTTATGTAATTGGCTCTAAATTATTTGGAGATTTTCTGCTACAATTTTTAGTCTCACCTTTTCTTCTCCCTCCCTGTTGATTAATCAATATGCTTAATTTATTGTTTTTTGCTCAACAGTTTGCCATGCTACTGGCATTAATTTTGATTTAATATCAAATATATAAATATATATATATATATATTTTTTTTTTTACTACATCTAACCCAATATGCATGTGCCTCCAGTACATAATATTTGTGGATGGACATCTGAATAATTTTTGTCATATAGTGCACAGTGAAGCTTAAATTTTCATTTTAAAAATTTATTAACTATTAAAAGGGAATCACCGCAAAAAACTATTACTGCTCAAGCAACTTGCAAAGAGGAAAAGACAGAACTACTGTATTAGTTCATGAGAATTATTCAATCATGATTTATCCATGCAAAAACATGCAGGTAACTATCAGAAAATAAAATAAATGGCTAGGTAAATTTAATGCATACAAATATTCAGCTTCCATCTGCCCTAGTTATAGGTGGCCAACCATCCAGATTCCATGTCCAAACACCAGTATTGATCCTACCTTGGAAGAGTTAGTTATTGCATATTAAACACTAAGAGATAATTACTCAATTTTTAAGCAGTAAAAATTAGGAACTTATAATTTAACATAAGTGAAAAACTATAAGTTCATAAATATAAGTTAAAAAGTAATGTATAGTTACCTTTTTTTTTTTTAAATGTAATCCTAAACGTGAAATATTATCAGAACCGCAGTACTCTAGAAGAAGAATATGACAGAAGGTACTGGTTGACAATTGAACTTGTTTCTGTACAGTTTAATTTTCAGGAAATATGTATGAAGGAAAGTTGTTCCAAAGAACAGAAGTAAAAGGATTATATGAAGAAGTAAAAAAGTTAGTTCTACAAGTTTCAGAGCTGAACTGTGAATAGATATTGACTAGATGATGCATGTCTTTGGGCTTGTTTGGAAGAAAGCTGGATTTACAGATGATAATTCAGAAGAATAATGCTCATGGAGAAACTGTATGTGTGATAGACTACAGTGGCATTGTAACAGCTGTATCATTCATCAGCCCTACTCTCTTTAATCTAGAAATCTAAGAGGTTTTGGGGGCACAACCCTCAGACATGAGAATGGTATTCCATGGTTGGGCAAATTTATGATTTGCACAGAGTTATCAAAATCTGTGATATGCTTATGCCAAAAGAGCACAATTTAGGAATATCTTTTGAAAAGATATATGCTCATCTAAAAAATCTCAATGTTGCTGAAGTTGAGAATGGGAGCAGATATTTACCTTGCAGGAAATAAGAAAAGGCCAAGCTTAAAAAAAAATCGAATTCTCCAACTGTAGAATTATCTGGAGATCAGCATTTAAGTAACTGGTGGAGCAGGGATTATCAAACAAACTGGAAAGTTAAAAATGTAGTACACAGTCATCAATAAAATTACACAGAATTTACAGAGCTGGATTTAAAAAAAAAAAAAAAAAAAACATTTGCTAATCCTTTTTGATAGTTACTCTATGCAATATTTGAGATGATAATTAAAAAGGAGGGAGGAGGGAATTGTCTCCCTTCAGCTGGATGTGAGCAAACGTCCATGTAAAAAGATACAAACCAGTGCAATACTGGAGTGTAAAAAGACAACATGTGTTCATTCTAGAGCACAGGCTTTAAGAAAAAGTGGAAAAATTCCATAGGGATCTAGATAATTCATGGTATCAAGAATGTTCAAAATTCTTTTAATTTCTTTTTATTGGAAAACCATGGGAGGTAGTGAACAGGATGTGTTCATCATGGGGAGGAAATTAATGCAAGAACTACAGCTAAAGTAAGCTGCTAATAACTCAGCTTTATGTTGGATGAACATGAAATAGAACCATTAGGATGTTCCAGATTGTGAAAGTATGGATGGAATGCTTTTGGAGTCAAACTAAACTATATTCAGACAAGACAAGTTCCCTACTTCTGAACTTTTCAAAACAGAGCTTAAAGTTATAATCAACCTCTTTACAATATTGTTAAGCTTAATATTGGAAGAAAATGAAATGGGAGATTTAGGTGCAACTCAATTGTGATATGCTTTATTCTTATTCTAAACAGCATTAGCACAGTTTTTGGAAGCCCATGGTTTAGGAAAAAAGGGCAATAAAAAACATATAAGAATAATTTCACTGATATGATTGGAGCGAATATTAGAATCAGGAGGAATAAAAATCAAGCTGGTTATCTGATTTAGTATTGATGTAATGACAAATAACATAAGGTTGAGAAGAGGAAAGGGACAGTGGAGAAAAGATCAACACAGAGGCATTAACTATGTACTTTCTAGGATAGGTGGTAAGAAAAGGATCAGAGTATTATTAGTTGAGGGGTTATAACCGTCTGCTGTTCTCCTAGATAAATGAACATGTATGAGATCATCAATAAGAACAAAATCTTCGGCAACACTACTACTAGCTGGGTTCATACAAAAAATAAAATAAGCCAGCTTAAGTAATGAACATTAAAATCACAAATAAAAATTATTTTACCATTAGGAAAGTTATAGAATATTGTTATAATCCATTTTTCTTAATTATAAAATAATAATTAAGAAAAATGAGATGTAATGATCAAGGAAATTGATAATTGTGATTCTGTCAGAAAACTAAGCAGGACTTGGCAGGTTTTAGATGAAAACAGAAATCACCGAGATTAGAACTGAAACCATATAAATGATTTAAGTTCTATGTTATTTGGAATGAATTAGAAAGTGTTCATATATTTTACATTATGTGTGTGTTTGTGTTTATATATGTGCTGGAAGGCAGGAATAAACTTTCCAGAGTTAAAATCAAGTGCAAATGCCCTAAGGAGAAAAATTTTAAGATTTTATACACAAATATAAACAAAATATAATACTATCAATCATAAACAGAATACACTTAATGGCACATTGTCAGATACTATCATTCAACATATCTAAACCATAACTGTCAAAGCTAATCTTTTTCTGACTGTGTTATACCAGTTGTAGCTAAGCCAAGAGATAGGTAAAATATATATATATATTCACCATTGATAATATATATTTACTTAGTTTTTTTTTTATAACATTTTTAATGAAATGTCTTTTTATATTTGCTGAGACCTTTTCCAAGGAGTAATTATTATATATTCAAGCATTCTTCAACTTCTATAACACCCACTATATATACACAAAATTCCTCTTCATTGGTATGAATACATATTACAATCCCAATCTTTGTTGTTACTTAAATATATAATCTACAAGAGGACTGAGTATGTATGTCCTTCAAATATGCAATGGGACAATCAGCTATTAGCAGTAGGACAAACCAGCCAGTCTTGCTGGCTGGTTTGTCCTACTGCTGCTTGCTCCTCTCACAGTTACACAGAGCTTGTTTCACCAATAAGCTGTATTTTGCACAGTAGTAAGTCAGTATAACTGTCAAGCTCCACTGCATCAGTTCTGATTGCTATTGGCAGCCATTGGTTTTTCTTTATTTTAATGGAAGCTGCCATTGCTACTACCTTTGTTTCTTCTGTTATATCTATATAAGGTGTGAATTGTGAAGGTCATATCACACTTAAAAGGCCAATTTTATTTAGCTTCATTCATTATTTTGCTGTAACTGTTACAAATGGGTACTTATTGATTAAATTCCATTTATGATTGGTTACTAGCTACTTGGCTTTGTTGCATTGAAGTTTGGTTCAAAATTGCTTCATTGATTAAATGTTAGTTTACTTTCAGGTTCTTGCATTTCTTAAGACAATGTTATGTTCAGTTTACAATACCAAAATCTAATATCCCCTCCTTCCTCTTCTACATATATATTTTTTCTCTCTTGCACAGCTTTTCATTTAGGATATGCTATTATCTCTGCCAGGTTCTAGAATTAATGTAATTTACACTATATTGAAATTTTGTTTCTTTATACTAGACCAGAGGTTCCCAACCTTTCTCGGTTCATGGTGCCCTTAGCGTCCGAGTAATTTTTTCACGGCACCTCTAGGCCAAAAGAAATACCTAACACAGTGGTTTTCGACCTTTTAATATATACCTATATAATAATTTTATTCTTTATATAGAGGTACTAAATAAAGATCAATTATAGATCACCACAAAATTAAAAAGATACGGTACAATGGATGTTGTACCGTACCTTTTATATTGTACCCTTTTATAATGAAATAAATATATAAATTTTAAAATAATAATAATAACTTTAAGTAACTTAAACACAAATTACACAGCACCCCAAGAATGTTGTTGTTGCGGCACCCCGGTTGAAAATTACTCTACTAGACCTTTACTTACATGGTTCATCTGCATCGCATTTATTACATATCATTTGTACTGTATGACATTTTGTCCTGCCTATCTACCACTACTCCTGATATAATTGTGTATCTATGGCAGTCCTTTACATCATCGAAATTATCTAGCCTCACTAAAATTATAAAATTGGCTCTAAGATTGTTGTGTTTATTCTACAATCAGCTATGATGGGCTTTTATATTTGGTCACATATGCTGCTGTAATGAGGATACCTCAAACACTTCCCCCCATCACAAAAACTAATAAAATTGTGCTTATGATTGCATTCCTTTTTTAGGCTCAACTTTAGATACTTGTAATTTACAGTATTTCTTTATTTACTACTATGGAATTTAAAAAATTTTTTCTGGAATTTGATTTTTTGATTTGGAATTTTTCACTATACACACATTTTCATTTCCTTCTGCCTCTGAAATTACTCACTGAAGTCTGCACTCACTGTATAAAAAAACTATATATAATTAAAAAAAAAAAAATTAATTCTTTAATGTGGCTTCTCTTTGGTATGGTCTTCAATATACAAATTATCATTCCTATCAGTTGCTGAATTTACAGGGTTATGCAATTAATCTTATAAATGTTCTCATTTTCTTCTGAGCTTTCACTAGCATTGTCCAATTGTCCATCCATGCACTTCTATTGATATTTTACTTGCACAGTTCTTTTACACTGGCATTCTCTGAGTAATTCTATAGTAGTAGTAGTAGTGGCATGTGATGCAAGAAAGCAAATGCATACATTTGCTTTCTTGCATCACACGCCACTACTACTACTACTACAATAGAATTTTGTAAAAAAAAAAAAAAAAAAATCACACCATTCCATCCAAATGCCTGTCCAGTTCCTCCTTAAATTTATTCAAGCTATCAACTTCCACGCCTCCGTAGCCAGGTGGGAAGAGCAGCAGTGCGTAGCACACGCTTCTTGATTAGACTGGGGTTCGAGCCCGTCACCACCAAATACGGAGGATGCGGAAAGGTCAAGGGAATGACCACCGCATATTCCTGGAGCAATATGGCCTTAGTTGCTAATGCTCTAAAAACCAAATAACAATAACAATAACAATATCAACTTCCACAACGACAGATGGAAGTTTGTTCCAGCAATTAACCACCCGCTGGATAAAGGCAAATTTCCGCACATCTATTCTACATCTGTCTTTTCTTAATTTGAATTTATGCCCCCTTAGGTTTGTAATCTGAACAAGTGGAAGGATCCCATCAGAATTCAGCGTGCTCAATCCATTCAAGGTCTTATATACCTCAATCAGATCACCGCGCAGGTGCTTAGTCTCCAGCCACTGCAATTTGCAGAACTTAAGCCTCTCTTGGTAAGAGGATCCCTTCATTCCCCTCACCAATCTTGTTGCCCTTCTCTGTACCCGCTCAAGTAAATCTACATCCTTCCTAAAATGAGGTCTCCAGACCTGTACGCAGTACTCAAGGCGTGGCCTGACCATTGCCTTATACAGAGGGATAATGACCTCCTTTTTCCTGCTAGCAAAATTCCTATATATCATTGACAAAACCCCATGACCTGCCCTGGCAGCCTGTCTGCATTGCTCAGAGAACTTCATATCTGACTGCACAATTACTCCCAGGTCTTTTTCATTTTCTACCACCTTAAGTGTAGTACCACACAGTTGGTACGTTTCTCTGGGGTTATTTCTACCCATATGCAGTACTTTGCATTTGTCAAGGTTAAACTTCAGTTGCCACTTCTTAGCCCATCTTTTTTTTTTTTTTTTTTTTTTTTGATTTGGTAGTTGTTGGCGCATCGGCTTCTGTGGCCATATTGCACCTCCCAAGGTTTTTGCAGTACTTTGATCCAAGCCCGAGGCGGGAATCGAACCCGCGACCTTTGGGTTGCCGGGCAGGCACTTTACCCACTCGGCTAGCCCGGTCGGCTTAGCCCATCTGCCCAAATTATCTAGATCCTGTTGCAGTAGCAGACTGCCATTACTGTCATTAACAACCCTGCCAACCTTTGTACCATCTGCAAATTTCGACATTAAGCCTGATATACCTTCATCAATATCATTGATAAATATACAAAACAACAGTGGACCTACCACCGAACCCTGTGGGACTCCACTAATAACATTAGTCCAAGAAGAGCAGCACCCATTGATTACCACCCTCTGTCTCGCACTTAACCATCCTTTTATCCATTGTAGATGAATGTAGATGCAAAATACTCATTCAGTTTGTTTGCTATCTGAGCAGGATCATCAACAGTCGAACCATCGATGTCAAGTGGACCAATCAGATTCATCCCCTTCCTTTTAGAGTTTATATAAGTAAAGAAATCCTTGCTGTTTTTCTTAGCATCTTTTGCCATCTTCTGTTCCGGGTAAAATAATGGAGTCGCTGGTTCTGTGTCTGAATTATTGCTGCAGTCTTGTCTAGATGATCCCGCAATGCATCTTTAACCAGCGACTCCATTATTTTACCCGGAATCATTACACCCTGCTACAATTTGATAACCTTCTGCCATTTTCAAACCTTTATAATTCCTCACGTGTGAATGTAGATGAAAATACTCATTCAGTTTGTTTGCTATCTGAGCAGGATCATCAACAGTCGAACCATCGATGTCAAGTGGACCAATCAGATTCATCCCCTTCCTTTTAGAGTTTATATAAGTAAAGAAATCCTTGCTGTTTTTCTTAGCATCTTTTGCCACTTGTTTCTAGTTTTGTCCACTTGTCAACTTATCTCACACATAGTCATTGTTTAAATGATTTGTTTTTCAGTTTTGGCTACTGACCCAAAAATTGGTAATGTTTCTTCTTTAGGATGCATTTCTTCTATATAGTCTTTCACTATGCACTTTTTATCATCCCTTTCTTGAATTGCTAATCTTCTCACTCAGTGTTTTTACTTATATGATTCACTTGCATGGTTTTTTTTGTTTAATGATGATACTCTCAGACATCCTGTGTTGTTAGTATGCCTATTTTAATTCTAATACTTAACACTCTACACTTTCTTCACTCTACAATGTACTATTTGGTATATATGACAATCAATTTTCAGGGTGCTATAATTGTTCATATCCATTAAAATTATTATTGGTTTTTGGATTTTATTTGTTATAGCTACCATCTGCTAGATTAGGTTGGTATTCTAGTCTAGTAATCTAAATTAGTATTCTATATAATGGTTTTTTTATTTTTCACTGCAAACAACGAATTGTATACACCTACAAATTCCCATTTATAATTATTGGTCATTTTCTGCTTAACTTATGCTATATATGATTTTGAATAATTCTTCTTGAATACAGTATTTCACTATACACAAATAATCATTCCTATAAATTTCTGACATTACTGAAGTCTGCCCTCAATCAAATAATTAGTTAATTTTTCACAAATATGATTTTCCTTCACAAAGCCTTTAACTAGATGTTTATTATCATTCCTTTTGGTTTCTGGATTTATCAGGATCTGAATTTAACCTCTAAAAGTTCCTACTTTTTGGTTTATCATTTGGATTGTTCATATGCACTGGCCTAACTGAGGCCTTTACCAGAATAGTTCATTCATAATGGCAGTATTAATAATGCTGTATTATTAATATTTATCATTGACCATGATAAATATTTATCATTGAATTTATGCCCCCGTAGGGGGGCATAAATTCAACTTGAAGAAAGACAGATGTAGAATAGATGTGCAGAAATTTGCCTTTAGCCAGCGGGTGGTTAATTGCTGGAACAAACTTCCATCTGTCATTGTGGAAATTGATAGGTTAAATAAATTTAAGGAGGAACTGGACAAACATTTAGAGGGAATTGTTTTGTAAAATTTTTTTTTTTGGCTGATGCTGCATAAGCTCATACACTTGCTTTCTTGCATCACATGCCACTACTGGCGCCTCCGTAGCCAGGTGGGCAGGAGCAGCAGTGTGTAACACATGCTTCTTGATTAGACCGGGGTTCAAGCCTGTGACCACCAAATACGGAGGATGTGGAAAGGTCGGGGAATGACCACCGCATATCCCCGGAGTAACATAGCCTTAGTTGCTAATGCTCCTAAAAACCACCAAATAACAATAATGCCACTACTACTACCATATAACATTGTAACTGCTCAGGGTGATAGTGTGGTTTCTTAGACATTGCTTCCTCTCATATATAATCATTGTTAAAGTATTTTGTTTGATACTATCTGCTACCGATCTCTTGTCTTCAGACACTTAATTCACACCATGCCTTAAGATTTTTTGACAATTTTTATTGGGATTGTGATTATTTAGTTGCACTTATCAATATTATTTGCTTTTTTTTCCTTTTTATGCTTTGTAATACAATTGCTATTTTGTTCATCATTTTATTCTTACTCACTTATAGTGGATTAGTAGTTTCACCAGTTGAAATTTCACTTGCTGTAATTTTGTAGAGTTAAAACGTTTTGAGCTTCTGTAATATTTTTTCCCCCATTCTAAAGTAGTCTCATGTTTCTGACATTTAAATATACAGTACTAATTTAATCTTTACATTAAGCTTTATTTAGCCAAGACCTCCTTTTCGTGGTGGGCTTTTATGCTCTGAGCTTGTCCGATTATTTTAAAATCTTTAATTCTTCTCTTTGCAGTCTTTCAACTACTATCCAGACTTGTTCAGTTATCCTACCTGTTAGATTACTTGAGGGATGGAAATGATGCTATATCATTTATATACAGCATGTAATATGGCACACCATTAGGAAATACACTAAACTAGTTTAATAATTTAATATATATTTACATAATTAAACATTTTGTAACTTAAAAATTCAGCATGGGGGCTGCCATTCTTAAACATATAAATTTAGAAAAATTTTAATTGTAAATTTAAAATCCTTAATTGCACCTGCTCATAATATTTTGAATTGGTCTACATGCATGAAATGCTATGTCCAAATGGATTACCACAGTTGTAGTCTCCAACAATGTTTGCTATGATAATCCACCACCTATTATTATTATTTTTGTTCATTTAGTGTCCCCACACACACACACACACACACACACACTTGGGTTTAAGAAACCTACTCATCTTGATACTAATCTAATGTGCAACTCACGGGCATTAGATTAGTATATTATTTATTGTTCAGCTATTCATTTAATTTCATGGTTAATTTATTTGTTGTATTTTTCTGCAATATGATTTAGTTTCTCACTTTCTATGAGCTTTCAGATTACTTCATATTTTATTATTCTTCTTTCCTTTTTCTTATACATTGTAAATCTGTACAATTTGGAGTCCCACAAGGTTCGGTGTTGAGTCCACTGTTGTTTTGTATATTTATCAATCACATTGATGAAGGTATATCAAGCTTAGTGTCGAAGTTTGCAGATGATACAAAAGTTGGCAGGGTTGTTAATGACAGTGTGCTACTGCAATAGGATCTAGAAAATTTGGGCAGATGGGCTAAAAAGTGGCAACTGAAGTTTAACCTTGACAAATACAAAGTACTGCATATGGGTAGAAGTAACCCCAGAGAAACGTACCAACTGTGTGGTACCACACTTAAGGTGGTATAAAATGAAAAAGATCTGGGAGTAATTGTGCAGTCAGATATGAAGTTTTCTGAGCAAAGCAGACAGTCTGCCAGGTCAGGTCATGGCATTTTGTCAATGATATATAGGAATTTTGCTAGTAGGGAAAAGGAGGTGATTGTCCCTCTGTATAAGGCAATGGTCAGGTCATGCTTTGAGTACTGCATACAGGTCTGGAGGCCTCATTTTAGGAAGGACGTAGATTTGCTTGAGCATGTACAGAGAAGGGCAACAAGATTGGTGAGGGGAATGAAGGGATAATCTTACCAACAGAGGCTTAAGTTCTGCAAATTGCAGTGGCTGGAGACTAGGCACCTGCGCGGTGATCTGATTGAGGTGTATAAGGCCTTGAATGGGTTGAGCAAGCTGAATTCTGATGGGATCCTTCCACTTGTTCAGATTACGAACCGAAGGGGGCATAAATTCAAATTAAGAAAAGACAGATGTAGAATAGACGTGCGGAAATTTGCCTTTAGTCAGCGGGTGGTTAATTGCTGGAACAAACTTCCATCTGTCGTTGTGGAAGTTGATAGGTTAAATAAATTTAAGGAGGAACTGGACAGGCATTTGGAGGGAATGGTGTTTTTTTTTTTTTTTTTTTTTTTTTTGGCTGATGCTGCATAAGCTCATACACTTGCTTTCTTGCATCACATGCCACTACTACTACTACTAAATCCCACATCAGTACACTGTGATCACTGCCAGCTAGTGGTTCCTTTATCTGCAAATTCTTAATACACGAATTATCACTGCTGATTACCAAATCAAGAGTATTACCCTCTCTGGTTGCCTCACTCACAAACATGCTGCTGCAGAAAACAATCATCTAATAAATCCACAAAAGTCTTACTAGTGTGCGAGTGATCAACCCACACATTCCAGTCAATATCTGGGAAGTTAAAATCCCCCATTATAAGACATTCTGATTTACTAGCCCACTCTATTTCTCTGTAATTGTTCATTGTACTCATTCGAGTCATTAGGTCTATAACACACTCCTAATCTTATTTTTGATTTTGCAGTGCTTATGTCACACCAAACTGACTCAACAGTGCACTGTTCATCTATATCAACTGGATACACTTCTTTTGATTTTATGTTTTTCTTAATTAACATCATAACATCTCCTCCCTTTCTATCCTGTCTATCCTTTCTGTACACATTGTACTCCCCAAATTACAATTCTGCATTCCTAATATCTGTGTGATACCACGTCTCTGCTATCCCAACAATATCCGCCTTTGATGTCTTGACCAAAACTTCAGATTTATTTACTATTGTTCTAGCATTGGTATACATGCACCTATTCTTATTCTTAGTTACCCTAACACATACTATATATCCGCCTGTTTCACGATGATTGCCATCAGTCTCTGAAACCCCGGGTTTCGGGGACTGATAGCAGTCCTCAGTCAGGCAGTCATCAGTCTTGGGGGTATTCACAGATTAAAAGTAACCTTTTAGTGTGTGAATCTTCCCAAGCTAACAGTTTTCCAACCCACCTAACACTGCCTCAATAGCATCAGCAAATATTCTTGCACCCTTTCTATTTAAGTGTATCCCACCCCTGTAGAAGCAGTCTCTCCTGTTAGCAAGCACAGACCAGGCTGAAAAAAAATTCAACCCCCTTGAGCCTTGCACATTCCCCCTCCGAGGCCGAATTGATTGACAAGGCTCTCATCATGTACTTCTTCCTATCGTGTCTGGGCAGAATTGCAGACACTCAAATTTAACCCTAACTCATGACTTTTTGGCTTATGTAGTCCAATAACCCAGTTTTACATGCATCCTTACCATTTAAATCCATCCTTACAACAACTCCCTTTAAGTTGGTTTATTTTTATAATCGTTTCACATTTTTAGCAAACATGCGCACGCATTATCTTGTTCTACATATATTCTATTATGATTTATTTGGACCTAGTTTCAGTTATATATTTACAACTTTTGCAATGTCTAAATTTTAAAATGACAGAAAATTGAATTGGATAGTTGGGTACACAAAAAAAAAAAAAAAAAAAAAATATTGCACTGTAATAAATTTCTACATTGAATGTGTACTTATTCAGTTTCTACTGATTCAGTTGTTTGCACTTTCACACACACATAACGATCCTTTGTGAATTCTGGGGAACTGTCAACTTCCATAGTTTCTTTTAAATTTTATCTAGAATACAGTCTACTTTGTTAGTAACAATAAAAACTATTCCCATTTATAAATGTGTTACACAGTTTTTTTTTTTTTTTTTTAATCTGTTAAAATTCTCTTTTCTAAAATAAATATTGTTGTGCGAGAATTTGCTTCAAAATCTGATTTTGTTCATCAACATCCTTGCCGTCCGAATTTCTGGAAACTGTTTGTATTGCACTTAACCTTGTATATTATACTAATATATTGGGCTATACACAATATGTACATTAACATCATTCTATGGTGTTAAAAATCTGCCTATCATTCACATAGTTCTCTAATTCCAACTTATTTAAAACTTGCCAATTCACTTCCTAATTATTAACTGATACAGATATAAAAATATACTTCATTTCTACAATTTTTAAAAATATGCTTAGTAATAAAGTCAACTGAGTATTACTGTACACTGGCTGTGACAAAAATCTCTCACTCTCTCTCTCAAAAAATTATATCCAAGACAAGCATTTAACATGATCCTGTAAATTTAATAAAAGGAATTAATAAACAAAATCATATTAGTTGCTTACCAGATCTGTGCATCGAGAACTATTTCTGCATGGATTAGATGCACATTCATTAATATCTACCTCGCAATTAACTCCTGTATAGCCAGGTGGACATTCACAACTATAGCCTGGAGTACCATCTATACATCTAGAAAGAAATATTAAAATATTTCAGTTAAGCAATGCAAGTCAATGATATGAATTAGAGTTCATGTGTAATTTCTATAATGCAATAAATTAACTGAAATCGAATACAGAACTTGGCTGTTTTTTTGGTTTAGCACTTCCACTGCTGAGCACATTACTTAGCATTTCTGTATTACTAGCCTCAGTGAGATTTTCCCAAGATTTTCCTTAGTATTTTCCTACTAAACTCTAATTAGTAGCAAGAAAGTTTAGTAGTAGGAAGTATAGGCCATTACTCAGAAAATTAATTTCTTTTTAAGTCTCACTGGAAAGCAAAACTGTTAAAAATTCTTTCTTATGATGAATCAAGCAAATCTATTATTACCTATTACTGTTGTCTTCATGTAAGTCTTCAACTTTATCATTACACAATTGCATTTTACCCACACATTTATAATATTTTTCTTGTAAGGACATTAATTTATAATTAACATAAAATACTCTAACTAGTGGCAAATCACTTCTTTATACCTTCAAGCGGTAATTGACAAAGCAATCGATACTCTCATCTTAACTTTGAGCAGCAACGCAAATTTGCTTTGAAATGAATTTTTGTGCCTTAATGCATGTGTCCATTCAACAACAGTCAATAAACGGGTGCTGGAAAAGGAAAGACACATGAAATTAACAACTGAGAGATATTGGCACACTGATTGAACCTGGGCATAGTGCATTATGGCTGGAATTTTGCTTAATGTCAATCACATTGCCTAGAGTGCTTTAAAAGCTATATACTTGGGTCACAGCTTCATACGTTCTTTGCATATGTTGAAGTTATTTTATCTAGTTTAATATTTTCCATAAGAAAAGGTAAAATTTTTTGAAGATTATGCTTACTGAATTTTAATTTTTTAGTTTATGAAAAAAAAAACATCATCCTTAGTGTGTGTCTACTGATAACATTTTGTGTAAAAAATTGAGTGTGCCGAGCACATATAGCAGAAGTTAAGTGAAACTTTGTTAGAATCTTTTGAAACATTCATTATTTCAATGTTACAGTGGTTTAATATTTTACAATTGTTTTACAAGTTTATTACAAAGCTTTTACAGAACTCTCTCTCTCTCTCTCCTTTGTACTCAGTGGAGTTGGTTTCGGTGGTCACATTGCACATACGTGCTCTATATGCCTTACAACATTCACTTCAGCATGTTGAATTATAAATTTTTTTACGTGGAATTTTTTTTATTAAATACGGTAGAGAATGACAAAAGAAATATTTTGGTTTTTAAAATCAGACTGCTAGAAGCTGTAAAAAGAGTGATTTAAAACGTAAAAGCGACATCCGTGTGAGTTGCACTATGGTTGAACTGTAGGGGTACTGCCTATATCATATGCTGCTGCTACGTACGCGGCACTGCATTGCTCATGCCTGGTATGGAGTCATACAATGGTGGGGACAATGAATCATTCTGTGTCACATTTTCACTGCGATTTTTGTCAATCCACGGATGCAAGTTACTCCCATGTGAAAACTGCCTGGGGCATGCTTAAAGAAATTTCACTTCAAAAGTGTTTTCCTATAAAAGTTTACCTAAAAGTTTAACCCTTTAGGTAATATTTAACCCTTTAGTTAAAAAAAAAGGGCTAAAAAAGGGGGGGGGGGACATCAGGACTGAAAAGGAAAAGGGATGGACACTTATGTTGAAGCTGATGACATTGAATCAGCTCTTTTATAATAATATGTCATCTGGTACTGAAATAAAATTCTATTCAACTGTTGCAGATTCTGAATCTTGTTCAAATGTATCTGTTAATGTTAGAATGATAAAAACAAAACAACAAACAGATGCTGGTGATACTTGGAGTGATGATTCTTCCCAGATGAAATCTCTTCCATTTACTAAAAACCAGTGCCTACTTGTTCCAGTGTCCCAAAGAACACAAAGGATCCTTGCAAATATAAAAGGCAGCAAATGTGTTAAATAATGATTACAGGGGATCCATGGTATCCAAGTCCCTGCAGTTACAAGGAATTGAAAATTCAACAATTAAACAAACAATTCAATAAACTTTACTTAACCTTACATTGTGCAACATATAACAAAAATGTCTAATAAAATAATTTTCTCATTTTTCAGTTACTTCATCCATTTTTTATTATGTAAAAGTACATAATAACCATTACTATATAATATCAGTGTAGATACACAATATCTACTCATCCTTCACAGTGAGCTACCCATGTATTGCACTTCCTCAAATAAGAAATGGTTCACTTGCGATACCAGGATACCTGCCCACCGAGAATAAGAAACAATAGTCTTCTCTATTGGTGAAGCGTTACTTATTTGCGGTAGTGCAATACATGAGCAACTCATTGTGAAAGATGAGCACAATATGAGATAGAGATGAAATGATACCTTTCACACTACTACTACCGTAATTTTTCTTTAAGTTATCTATGGTGTATTTACACTGATAGTATATAGATATAGAATCTTAAAATTCTATGCCTAGTTGCATTTTAGTTTTCTTTAAATAATAAACATTATGAAAATTTGGTCCCCATTATAAGTAGAATTTTCTGGAAACAATTATCCATGGATAATGAGGATGCCCTGTATATTACAGAAACTGCCAAACGACATCTGCATGGCAAGATTAAAGGTCTTTATACAACTAGGTCTCTAGGTCTTTATACAACAGCACTGGCAATAAAAGTGTTAATCGCATGGGATTTCAAGATTATTCATGAGAGCACATTAAAAAAAAAAATACTAATTAAATTTTGCTCTGCATCCATAGCAGATATTTGAAAAATGAAATCTATGCTGGAAGTTGTGAGTTACCTTGAAAGGTGGAGACAGATAAATTCCTTGTTTGTTTTTAGGAGCATTAGCAACTAAGGCCATATTGCTCCGGGGATATGCGGTGGTCATTCCCTGACCTTTCTGCATCCTCCGTATTTGGTGGTCACTGGCTCGAACCCCGGTCTAAACAAGAAGCGTGTGCTACGCACTGTTGCTCCTGCCCACCTGGCTACGGAGGCGCCATAAATTCCTTATAAGCCCATTTTAAAACTGACAGTAATATTATGCAACATACTATTATTTTTTTGAAATTATTTTTAAAAGAATCTTCTGATGGAAACAGTTCATAGTATGTTATGACCTGAATTTAATTTAATTGCCTGAAAGTTAATCAAACATCTCATTGTCAAATTATAACATTTTAGGTTTTAGATTTGGTTCATATGAGTTTTGAATTAATCATATGAGTTTTGAATTAATATCTACTGGTTATATCAAATTTCAGTAATTGGTTTATGATAAATTCTTGTGCAATAAATTCAAGCATTGTATAATCAACATAATTTGAGATTAAGATATTAGCATTAGAAGGCAATGCACACTTATGCAATCAATTTAAATTAAATTTGTTAGAATTTAAATGTCTCTTAGGTTTCTCTCTATGAAAGGATACTATAACACGATAAGGTATTTTGTATTATATCAACAAGTAATTCTGTTTTATTGTATCACTCATTCAGTGATGTAATATTGGTAAATATTACATCACATCACTGAATGAGCTATTTAAGTCAAGAAAACTTTATTTACATATAATATTACACACTGTTTACCTTCCTCCATTAAGGCAGGGGCTGGAAATACAATCCTTCAGGTTTTCTTCACAAGGAGCATTGGAATATCCAACTGCTTTAATGAAAAATGTATTCTAATATAGCAATAAAAGCTGAATACATTTATAATAATTCTATATATGAAAAATAATACATTTAATATTATTTAAGTAGAACTATTCATTTTTGTTTTGATTAGATACATTGTTAATCTTTCACTTTCAGATCTACTAACATTCAACTTTTGAAAATCTAGATTTGTTTTTTAATCAAACTGTGTCCACAAAATTATTAAGTGTCATTGACGTATCAACTTTTTATCACAAAACTAAGTCCATACTCAATGAAACTTTTTTTTTCATTTTAGTACATTAAAAGTTTCAAAATAAAAAAAGACATAATTAAATGAATATTATAACTGTAAGTTCTTTAACCATTAATAATACAATTATAACTATGCTTAGAAAAATTCTTATAAGCATAAGTTACAGTTACAATTATATATTAATACATTTCTTTGAAGTGTATTAGTATATAATTGTAACTGTATACAGAAGTCGTCAACTTACATCAACACTAGTGCCTACATAACTAGCAAACTGTCACCCATATTATTATTTGTCTGATTTGCATTTACAACAGTCTAACCTGCAGTTTTTACTTTTTTAAAGAATTGGATGGGCTTTTTTTAAAAATTGAAATAATATGAGGTGTTTTTTTTTTTGTTTTTGTTTTTTAGCAGTTGCAGAATAAATCCACTTTGTTGCATCATTATGCTATTTTTATACAGGCAACCCCCTTTTAACACGGTACTTCTACAACATGGTTTCACTCTAACATGGTTGACAAATTGTAGAAATCATCGCACAATACGGTACTTGTACAACAAGGTTTCACTCTAACGCGCTTTGAGAATTGCTGGAAATTTCATATAACACTGTATTTTTGAGCTTTGTGCTGGGGAAAACCCTGCTATTATGTTCGATGTAATTTTCATCATTACCATTCCTTTTTGTGAATTCCCACTGTTGACTCGCTAGTTGTTATCGCCTTCCATAGAAAGATAAAAAAGAAATCAGTCTATCTAGCAGCAGGATAATATTCCAGAAAAGTTTATTGTATAATTAGGTGTAAACTGTAACTTCAAATTATAATTCTGAGTTACATTTTACACCTAAAAATTTGAATTTTTTGCAAAAAATATTTCATATATTTTAATTGCTTCATTTTTTCTATTTTTTCTCCCATGTTTTCCACCAGTCAGACAAGCCACTTCAGATGGCAGGTAACTTTGAACGTGTCTTTCCCCCAAATCCCTTCTACAGATTAAATATAAAATGAGTCATATAATCTCATTTCCAATGTTTAATCATTAAAACCACTAGTAACACAACATTTTCATTTGTTTAGTAGTAGTAATCAAGGCATGTGAAGAAAGAAAGCAAGCTTATGTAGCATCAGCCCAAAAAAAAAAAAAAAAACATTTCACACATCCATTATTTGCTCAATGTTCGTCCAGTTCCTCCTTGAATTTATTTAAGCTATCAATATCCACAACAACAGATGGAAGTCTCTAACAACAATCAACTACCCACTGGTTAACAGCAAATTTCTGACATCTATTCTATAACTGTCTATCCTCAATTTCAATTTATGTCCCCTCAGGTTCATAATCTGAGAAAGAGGAAGAAACCCATCAGAACTGAGCCTGCTCAACCCATTCAAAGCCTTACACAGCTCAATCGGATCACTTCGCAGGTACCTAGTCTCCAGACGCTGCAATTTGCAGAACTTAAGCCTTTCTTGGTAAGAGGATCCCCCTTCAATCCCTTCACCAATCTTGTTGCCATTCTCTGTACACACTCAAGCAAATTTACATCCTTCCTAAAATGACACCTCCAGACCTGTACGCAGTACTCAAGGCGTGTCCTGACCATTGCCTTATACAATCACCTCCTTTTCTCTGCTAGCAAAATTGCTGTATATCATTGACAAAACCCCATGACCTGCTCTTGCAGCCTTGTCTGCATTGTTCAGAAAACTTCATGTCTGACTGCACAATTACTCCCAGGTCTTTTTCATTTTCTACCACCTTAAGTCTAGTACAACACAGTTGGTACGTTCCTCTGGGGTTACTTCTACCCATATACAGTACTCTGCATCTGTCAATGATAAACTTCAGTTGCCACTTCTCAGCCCATCTTCCAAAATTTTCTAGATCCTGTTGCAGTTAGCACACTGCCATTAACAACCTTACCAACCTTTGTATATCTGCAAACTTTGACATTAACCTTCATCGATATCATTGATAAATACACAAAACAACAGAGAGCCCAACACTGAACCCTGGGGGACTCCACTAATAACATTAGTCCACGAAGAGCAGCATCCATCGATTACCACTCTGTCTTCTTCCACTCAACCGCTCTTTTATCCATTGTAGCAACTTACCCTTAATATCATACTTCTCCAATTTGTACAGTAGTCTTCCATGCGCAACAGTGTCAAAAGCTTTCCTGAAATAAAAGTAAATATCAAAATTATTTTTTGTATCCAGTTCCTTTGTAACCATATCATAGTATCCAATCAAATTTGTCAGACAAGACTTTCCCTTAACAAACTCATGCTGTGTCTGAATTATTACTGCAGTCTTGTCTAGATGACCATGCAATGCATCTTTAACCAGCGACTCCATTATTTTCCATGGAACAGAAGTTAAACTAACTGGTCAGTAATTACTCGTGTCACCCTTAGATCCCCCTTGTGAATTGGGGATACATTTGCACATTTACAGTCCATGAGGACTTTCCCTTAGTCTAAGGATGCTCTCATAATTATGACTAAGGGTTTGCTTACTTTTTTTGCTGCCTCCTTTAATATAACTGGATAGACCACATCCATCTCAGGTGATGGATGTGGTCTATCCAGTTACATTAAAGTAGATAGATGTAGTTTAACTTCAACAATTTCTCCTCCACTTTTCTCTAAGTTATTACAAAATCATTAAGCTCCCTGTTGGATAAACTTCTGGCATTTCCCTCCCTTAATAACTCCTCATGTGTGAATGTAGATGCAAAATATTCAGATTATCAGCTATCTGAGCAGGACCATCAACAGTTGAACCAACAATGTCAAGTGGACCAATCTGATTCATCCCCTTCCCTCTAGAGTTTATACAAGTAAAGAAGACCATGTTGTTTTTCTTAGCATCCTTTGCCAAAGATTTCTCATAATCTTCCTTTGCTTGCCAAAATTCCTTTGTGACTTGATTACAGACTAGCTTATAACTATCATAGACCTCTGTGTCACCTGATAATTTATATGCATCCCATGCATTTTCCATCTCTGCCTTGATTCTCATTAGTTCATCTGACATCCATTTAGGCCTAAACCTTGAACAGTATTTCTTAACCGGTATGAAAAGCCTAGTAGCTTCCATGATTACTTTGATTAAAGCTTGTTTTAAATTTAATTTAATAATGCATTAAGTTTTCGCCTAAGATTAGTTTACCCCTTATACAAATCATCAGTTGAGCTAGTATTATCCTCTAGATTGACTTCTCAATACATGACACAAGCTGTACAAGCGAGGAACTCTTGAGTCACAGGGAATTGCTTATGGCCATTCTGCCTGAGCCATAATATCCACTGAAGCATTCAAAGTGGATTTTGCAGCAGCCAATTATTAAGGTAAAAATTAAAAAATAATACAGACATTTTACAAAATATTACAGTAATTAAACAGATACCAAAGATTAATCTACTACTGAATCGGAATTTTAAATTATAAGATTCCAAGAAAATAACTTACAAAAGGACAGAATTAAATTTACATGATATCCAAGAAACATTAAAAAAATTTAATCAATAAAAATCCTAATCCAAACCTCTTATAATTCATAAAAACAACAAACTTCTTGGGAAACATTGTTGATTTTGTCTTTCTCTGTCTATTATGCTGCAGAAAAAGTTGGATGTTTTGATAATCTTGATTCATTCTGCTATGTGTGCAGGAAACTAACTTTGAATTCCAAAAACAAATACTCCATTTATTGCAAAGATACATGCATTATACACCTTGAAATAGACATCATAAAAAAGGTCCAAATACCGGCGACACACTTGGCAAGAAAAGGGTAGCCATAGAATGGGGGGGGATAAAGAGTTATAAAGAGTTAGTTATAAAGACTTGTAACTAAATACCTTATCTGATTAAGGTTTATAAAGCCCTGGGAGAGGATAGTAAAACAACTAAAGGTAAAATTTTCATGTTATTAAATGACAACAGAAATGGGGTATAAATGCAAAATAGAGGGAAGGTTATAAGACTGGACTGTAGCATGTTTTCCTTTAGCTAGAGGGCTGTTAATCATTGGAAGAAATTTCTTCTTTGGGTAGCTGAGACCATGGAGAAATTAAACATTAAATATATAATTGGATATTTATTCCTTCTATGGAATGAGAATGGGATTATATAACTAATTTTAAATATAAAATTAGTCATGTAATCCCATTCCCAAATGTTTAATCATTAAAGCCACTAATAACACAATGTCCCATTCAGTCCAGTGTGATCTCCCTGCACTATTTGGCTAAAAATTAATACTATACTTTAGATTCAGGGTTAGAGATCAGGACCACATGCTGTTCATATGAAAGAATGCCATGAAAATATGCAGGTGCCTTTAAAAAGTAGCAACCAAGATAAATATTTGCGGTGACTTGAAAGTGACAACATTTCTTGGGATACAACTAGGCTATATGAAATATTTCTACTTTTTGGTGTGAATGGGACAGCTGGGCAAAGGACAAGTTGACAATTCAAGAATGGCCTGTGTTTGAGAACTAAACTCTGTTACAGAGTTTAGTTCTCAAAAAGAGAAACATTGCATCAGCCTCTCGTAAACAAAGCAAACATCCATATTAAATTGGGTCTAATGAAAAGCTTTGTAAAAGGCATGAATAAGGACAGTAACAGATATTTTATATTTAAAGAATAATATTATTAAGTAATAATAATATTAAGTAATTAGTACCAATTTCCTAGGCAATGTTATAAAAGAAAATTGTCTTTAAATAAATGTGGATGCCTTAAAAAAAAAAAAAAGTGAGCTGTAATATACTTTGTTAAAGATACATTTCTTGTATTCATAGAGATATTTCCATCACATCTGGGTGTTGTCAGTTATGAACACAGTGAAAGTTTTCATCATGGGTTTCTGTTATTCAAAAGTAAGAAGAGAAAAGTGGAATCCAAATATGCTTGTTCACTATTGCTGAATATTCAAGTTCCAAATGCTATTTAAAAAAGGGAAAAAAATGAACAAAAATATTTTATTTAATTTGTTGGCATGTCGCTTTGAATGAATTTATTAATTACATTACGATGATTATTTTGCATGAAACATGTGACTGCGCTTAAGATTCACTATTGACATCAATAATTAATTAAATTACATATAATTTTATTAATTACAATAAAATTATGTAAAATTTAATTATTTATAAAATTAAATAACAAAAAATACTTACTATAGTGACCTGGCAAACATGCACATGAATATGTATTGATACCATCTTTACATGTTGTATTAATTGGGCAAGTTATTCCTATACAGTCATCAACATTGATTTCACACTGGGTACCTTCAAATCCCATAGAGCAAATACATTCATAACCATTAATGTTGTTGATGCAAGTGCCATTATTTCTACAAGGGTTTGACATACATTCATCAACGTCATAATCACACCTCTTTCCACCAAATCCAGGGCGGCACACACATACGTAATCACCATAACGATCGAAGCATGTACTTCCCATAAGACAAGGGCTGAACTCTTCACATTCATTGATATTTTCTTCACAGTTCATCCCTCTGTAACCTATGTATACAAAAATTGCACATGATTAGATACAGTTTAAAGGGTTTTTTTTTTTTATTTTTTTTTTTTTTAAAAAGACAAATATTTTCTGAAGTGAACCTAAAAATGCCACATGAACAGTGACAGCGACTAAAATAAAAGTACATATGTACCTTCATGGCTTTCACAGTACATACATACATATATACAGTATTTTATATTTTCAAAAAGAAAATATAAAATACTGTATGTATGTACAGGTTGTTTCAAAATGATTTTTAATGAGTCTATGTACAAACTGCCTTGAATTGTTCTGTTAGCCAAGTTGTATTGTCAAACACAGTTTACAGTAAGATTGTGTTCATCCTGCATTAATATGTTCATCCTGCCAGTAGAGAAACATTGCTGTGAAGCTGTTGTAACTGGATTTGACAGTTACAATCTGTCCGTATTACAGTTCAGTCTTAGAGATAGCTAAAAACGATTAAAGGTTACAGAAATATTAAAGTGGATGTTAGAACTTATCACTACTACTGAAAACAGGTTCATGGTTTGAGACCAATCGAGAAATTTTGTATAGCTTGATGAAACCTGGGACAAAAAAAAAAAAAAAAAAAAAGTAAAATTATAACATCTGATTTTGTTATATGCAAAAATCAAAGGGGATTTATAACAAATCCAAAATTGCTGTTTAAAATATAAAACCATATTCTGAAAATGATAAAGACAGAGGCAGACCATTTCACAATTTGGTTTCCAACCCAGCTACTTCCAAATAAATAGTTACAGCAATGGATAATATCCTATATGATAGTATTCTCAAAAAAAAAAAAAAAAAAAAGCTTGGAGTTGTATAGAGAGAGGCAGAAATAATCTTGATAAATTTAAGCTTAATCCTAGTAGCATATCAAACTCAAAATTTATACAATACAGTCAATCTGAGGGCAGCAAAAAGTTACAACATTGTTAACATTTCTAAAGTTAATGAATGTAAAGTTTTAAGATTGCCAACTTACCACTGCAGATGTAATCGAACTCAGTAAACTTTGTCATGGGTAAAGGAAAAAGTAAGGTGAGAAAATACAACTTCTAAACTTGCATGCAGCAAATAATTAAAATGAAAAATTCAAACTGGGGAACTGATGGAATCACTAAAGAGTGAATTAAACCACTTATTATAAACTCTATGACAAACAGCACAGATTCATAATCAGACTGGTAAAAAAATTCTTTTAAGAACAATTTTTAGGAAAACGTTTCCACAATGAACTTTCATTGCAGTGAGAGATATTTTTCTTTTACAAGTGCATGTTTTTGGAGGATAAAAACTTTACTGAAAAGGGATTCAGTACTCTTATAGCTGTAAGTACAATAATATTATTCTTTTATGTTTAAAGATATTAATTTCACCTTATAATATAGCATATTAACATAAAATAAAAACATATGACAATGGATAAAAACATATCTCCATTTTTTTGTGGAAGAAATCGTAAATGTCTGTTGTACCTCAAGTTTTAAAATCAACATTTTAAAACTTTAACCATAACCTTCAACAATTACTAAACTTAGGAATGCATTTCTTCGACAGCCAGGGCTTATTTATTTATAAATTTTCCAAATCTAATTCCATAACAAACACTTCACAGCAGCCTCTACCAGAAAACTTTGTGCCCTGAGCCCATATATGTTCAACCAATTCATTGCTAAAAAAAAGGGTTCATTAAGTCAGGTTTCTAGATTACAATCTGTAATAATAATAAAATAAAGGAAAGGAAACAATATCTACCTGTTCCAGTACAATCACAAGAATAAGAGTTGATTTCGTCGGTGCAGGAACCATTATTTTGACAAGGTGTTGACTGGCATTCATCAATATTAAGTTCACAGTTTGCTCCAGCAAATCCTAATTTAAAACCAAATATTTTTAGCATGGGCTTGAAGGTACAATTAATAAAAATTTTAAAAAAAATTAGGTAATTTGTTTTCTTTCTTTTTTTTTTTTTTCATAATCATTTTAAAGACTGTTACTTAAAAAATCCATCTAGAACTGGAACTTATTTTCAAAACAGGTATCATCCTGAAAAATATTCCCTAAAAAGATCAGTGTGTGTGTGTGACACACACGCATGCAACCTCCAATATAGCCAAGACTGTTATACAGAAGTTCAGTTATACAAAATTTATATTTTAAACTCACTGCCCAACTTATGTAGACTCAGTTCACTTTTACATGACTGCTCACTGACTTTCTACTCATCCTAGTAAAGCAATCAGAACTTTCAGATATGTGAGGGCATGTGGTACTTCCTGTCTTTGCATGTAACACTCATATTTGTTATCATGTTCAAGCCTCACAGTTTTGTCTAATACGTTCACAAAACAAATGAAATAATAAACCTCAAGAGCTGATTCATGGTCATTCTTCTTTTTTTTTTTTTTTATGTAAACCCCAAACAAGAGAGGTATTAGTACCGTGCTTGGGTTGGAGGTTGAGAAGATGAAAGAAGATATTTGTTGACATTGGACTTGAACTTCTGTAGACTGTAATTTTTAAAGGAAATACGTATGAAGGAAAGTTGTTCCAGAAACCGGCACGTGTTCGGACTGTTTTGAAAGAGAGAGCGGGAATTATAGAAGCCAATTCAGAAGAACAGTGCCCATGGAAGTATCTGCAGAAGAGGCATGCAGCAGAAACAGTACATCTATGAGGCAGCGAGTGGAGAGACTTTGTTAAAGATGAATCATTAATTAACCGAACTGCCCTCTTCTCAATGGAATCAAGAAGCCTGAGCGAGGTTTTTGGGGCTCCACCCCAGATGTGGGTTTGATTTGATTTTTTTGATTTGGTAGTTGTTGGCGCATCGGCTTCTGTTGCCATATTGCACCTCCCAAGGTTTTTGCAGTACTTTGATCCAAGCCCGAGGTGGGAATTGAACCCGCGACCTTTGGGTTGCCGGGCAGGTACTTTACCCACTCGGCTAGCCCGGTCGGCTGAAGATGTGGGAACAATATTCAATGGCAGGGCGGACTTGCGATTTATACAGAGTGAGCAGCTGTTTGGAAGAAAAGTAACGCTAAGAGCGAAAGAGAAAACCAAGTTTTTTAGATGCAGAAGAAGCAATATTTGTAATGTGCTTGTGCCAAAGAGATTAGAAGTCAGGGTAATCCCCAAAAGATATATATCATTTTGCCTAGAAATCGGAGTGTCACCAAAGATAAGCATAGGAGCAGAAGAATCCTTTTTGCAAGATATAAGACAAGACTGAGTTTTACAAGGGTTGAAATCAACTAAGTTGTCTTTGCCACTGGAGAATCACCTGGAGATCGGTATTTAAGGAATTGGTAGTGGATATTCGAGAAGCTGAAGCTGATTGAGCAGGGCAAGGTTTCTCAAAATGGAAAGTGGAATGCAATGTGCTATCATCGGCAAAACTATGGATAGAATTTTCAGTCAATGGAAGAAGGTCATTAATGTACAAGAGGAAAAGAGTGGGGGAAAGAACTGAACCTTGGGAGACACCAGCATCATTTTGCCTAGAAATTGGAGGGTCCCTAAAGATAAGCATAGGAGCAGAAGAGTCCTTTTTGTGAGAAGACAAGACTGAGTTTTAGAGGGGTTGAAATCAACTAAGTTGTCTTTGCCCCACTGGAGAATTACCTGGAGATTGGCATTCAAGGAATTGGTAGCAGATTTTCGAGAAGTTGAAGCTGATTGAGCAGGAAAAGGTTTCTCAAAATGGAAAGTGGAATGCAATGTGCTATCATCGGCAAAACTATGGATAGGATTTACAGTCAATGGAAGGTCATTAATATACAAAAGGAAAAGAGTGGGGGAAAGAACTGAACCTTGGGGGGGGGGGGCACCGGCATTAGTGGAGAAGTTAGAAGACAGAGAACCATCTACCATCACCCTCAGTGAGCGATCAGAGAGAAAACTGGATAACCAATTACTAAAAACAGTTGGCAAACCATAAGATGGAAGCTTGTTTAGAAGACCTTTATGCCAAACACGATCGAAAGCCTTTGAGATGTCAAGAGTAACTACTGGTGTTTCACCGAACCTTTCTATTGAATTAGTCCATAAATGGGTAACATAAGCCAGAATATAAGCAGTGGATCTGACACTGACGGAACACATACTGGCAATCGTTGATCAGACAGAAGGTTTCTAGGTAGTTTAAGAGTTGACAGTTAATTGTTTTCTCCATTACTTAAAAAAAGAGTAGAGGTAATTGCAATGGGACGATAATTGGATGGGAGGGATTTGTCACCCTTTTTAGGAACTGGCTGGATATGAGCAAATTTCCAAGCAGAAGGAAAAACACCTTTGGAATAAGAAAGTGAAAAAAGGCGGCAAAGAATAGGAGTAAGTTCAGGAGAACAGTTTTGAGAACAAGTGGAGAAATACCATCGGGACCTGGAGTTTTCTTAGCATCAAGATTCGTCAAAATCCTTCTGACATCCTTTTGACGGAAGACCACAGGAGGTATTGAATGAAGCATTTTGGGAATGGTGGGAGGTGTTTTGCCAAGATCATTAATACATGAGTTGGAAGAAAAATGGGATGCTAGCAGGTCAGCTTTATCCTTGGCTGAAGTGACAACAGAACCATCTGGTTTGGACAGAGGTGGGAGCAGAGATGGGCAAAAGTTAGCTTTAGCAAGATACCAGAATGGCCGGCTACTATTAGGGCAAGAAGCATGTTTTCTACTCTTAGCCTGTTCAAACTCTAGTTTGGACTGGTTAATAACTGCTTTACAATTGTTGCGAGCTTTGGTGTAGGCAGAAAATGAAACTGAAGAATTAGAAACAAGACAATTATGATATGCAATGTTCTTCTCTTGAACAGCCTTAGCACATTTATGGGAAACCAAGGTTTAGATAAAGGACGAGATTTTTAAGAGGAGTGTGGGATAAAGGATTCCATTCCTGCAAGAATAATTTCACTGACACGATCTGAGCAAACGTTGACATCAGAAGTTTTGAAACAGTAATCCGACCAAGGAAAAGAAGAAAAGAAATCTCGCCGGTCATCCCATTTTGCATTCTTGTAATGCCAAACAACATGAGGTCGGGAATAGCCATGAGATAAAGGCTCCATTGGAGAAGAGACAATCACCAAGTTGTGATCTGAAGTGCCTAAAGGACCTCTCATTTCGAAGGGTTGTTTGTGAGAAAAAGATCAAGCGTGTTGGCTGTATGATTAGGATTGTCCCTGTATTCTTGTAGGTAAATGAACAATCTGTGCTAGGTCATTAGTAATTGCAAAAGCCCTAGCATCTCGACCAGCTGGATCGGTGTGACTAGAAAACGGAAGCCAGCTGGAGTTGTGAACATTAAAATCACCAAGGAAAATTATCTCGCTGTTAGGAAAGTTGGACTGGAGAAAGTCAAGTTGCAAAGAGAGGAAGTCAAAGAGCTCCAAGTGATTAGTGGAGTTGGGAGAACGGTAGAGACAACAGATGAATTTTACACAATGAAGTAGAGAGATTTTAAGCCAGAGAACATCAAAGAGAGGAGATTCCAAATTGCCAAGTCTCTGACAGGGAATATCAGAACGGACATATTCACAAGTACCACCTTTGAGGCGAAAGGAATCATACAGTGAATAATTTGGGCATCTGAGATGAGCAGTAGTTGAATCAACCGATAACTGAGATTCTGTCAGAAAAAGTACATGGGGTTTGGCAGACTGCAGGTGGAAATGGACATCGTTGAGATTAGAATCGAGACCACGTATATTTGTCAAATGAATTAGGAAGTGCTTGGGAGGTTTAGATCTTTTCGCAGATAAGCTTGCTCTATTAGTTTGACAATTCATGGTGTATTCAATAGTAAGAAAAAGTAGGTGGGACATGCTGTATGAAGTAATGAAATTTTTGGATATGGCGTACACGTGGTAAGAATATACCCAGATCCTGGACATAACGTGGCCTCGACAATGCTCCCCGCATACACAGTACTCGGACTCCCTCCAGTCACTATCTGGCAGAGTAGAGGTAGCAAGATTATACACTAGCTGATCCGCAAGCCTCCTAGAGAATTACCAATAGGTTCGGTCCGGTGTACTAACTAGCAGCCGGCCTGCATACACCATTTTAGAGCTGTACCCTCGAAATGTAAGGAATATTGGATCTCGCCACAACGTTCATCATACCCTCAAAAGTCATCAATCATACTGCATGATGGAAGAGATAGGGAAGGGTTGACCGGAACTTAGCTCTAGAGACTAAACATGTGTTCCACCACTTCAAGCCTCCAATAAGCAAAGTGGTGGTATTGCACTGATTGATGAGAGTCATCTACCACCTAATATTGCCTGGTAACACAGAGGGGCGGCGTTCCTCCATGTGGTGTGGGCGCCACACCTCGATCCCTGCTTAAGTTGGTTCACACCTGGGTGGTCACCCATTATGTACTTGTGCATGGAGGTTATACCAGGATTACTAACAGTCCCACCATCGTGAAGGTGCAAGCAGAGGATTTGGCTGTCACAGACCGTCTGGACTTCGCCGAAATTGGGTCCACTTGACTTGAGCCTCACCTGAATATCAGTTCCATCAGTGTTTTAGACTCCCGGGTAGCAAGTACAGCTTGTCTGGCATATCTGAGAGAATGTCTGTGACAACCCCAAGGACCAAAATTCTAGTAAAATGTTATGAACAAAATCATAAATACAAGGTTTGACAATTAAGTTTCAAAACAGCTGAGTCTATTATATGTATGTCAGGACTACAGCGCAGTATGTCAGCGCAGCTGACCTGGGTGACTGCTTTCCACTACAAGAGCCATCTGAATATCGTAAGTTGTTCACATGCAGTTGTATTGTCCAATATGCTGTATTGTGTTAAGTGATGGAACAAAAGAATTTTGTTTCAAGTTGAGGAAAAGTGAAACTGAAACCTATGAATTAGTAAAACAAGTACCTAGCAATGATACTTTATCTCACTTCCATGATTATCACTGGTTTACATAATTTCTGGATAGTCCCAAGGATCTAGAAGACTATGGGCATTGCAGATGTTCGGCAACATTTTGAACCTGCCAGAAATGACTGACAATTTTTGCTTCTTCAAATGATGAAGGGCAACTTCAAAGAAATGATTTGTGCAATTGCAACAGAAGCTTTGGGCAACTGGAAGGCCAGTGCTATGTTCATTTTGCACAGTCTGATTGAAGAACAAAAGCTACTAAAACTTGAATCATACAAAGAGCTCGGTCATACTGGTGAAGATGGTCCTTCCTTGCTCAATTCGATCAAAACAGATGACAAAAGGTATGGTGTTTTGAATACTATCACAACCAAATTTTTATTTTGTTATTTGTTTTTTGTTTTTTTAGGAGCATTAGCAACTAAGGCCATATTTCTCAGGGGATATGTGGTGGTCATTCCCTGACCTTTCTGTATCCTCCATATTTGGTGGTGACGGGCTCGAACCCCGGTCTAATCAACAAGAAGCGTGTGCTACGCACTGCTGCTCCTACCCACCTGGCTACGGAGGTGCCATCACAACCAAAGAGACAAAGAATGGAATGATGACAAATATTCTACAGGCACAAAAAAAATCTCTGTCAAAAATCAAAAGGGTAGCAAGGGAATTTCAAATTCAAAAGGAACCGTTCACCAAGAAAGAATGAATGAATACCATGCTAGGCTACTTTCTGCACTGTGTGTGTGTGGGGGGGGGGGGATAAAGAAGAATGTTTTTAGTTTTTGTTGAGTTTTGACTTCCACCCTACTGAAGTCACAATCCCACCACATAAACACAAATCTGACTGCAATTCACAGACAATTCTAGATCCTAGGGTGTGTAAAGCGGATGTTAGCAGAACATTAAAGACATATTTATTTACAAAAAATTTACAACCTTTAATGAACATTATATACAACATTTACATAAAAAAACAAACTACATATATACATGCATACCAATTTTCATATATTTGAACCATACTACAGTACACTACACTATCTCTTTCTCATCAACTATTCTCAATTTACAAATTATTAACATACCTCAATTGGTATCAGTTGTATCTTACTTAATATGAATCAATGTTTACTCTATCGTTCTCTTACATTACCAATTTTTATCGCTTACATCAGTAAACTCATTTCAATTCTTATTACTCCTTTATATTTATTTCTAACCTTTAACGTGAAGTGTATTGCAACTGATGTCCTCTTACCTCAGTAACATTTACTATAAATCACTCATTCTGCCTTAGTTACTCTCTAGTTACCATCTTAGTCATCCCTCTTTACTCATGAGGTTTCTCTATTAACAATTTCTTTCTCTTTACACCTCATCTGATATGTTATCTTGTGTTGGCACTTGGCCTAAACTAATGATATAGGTTAACATATCCTTACAATACTACCCCAATTAATATAATTTCTTTACTAATTCCTTTATACTATTACTTTCCCTTTACTTACCCCTGTATCACACTTTTGTTATTTCATTATCATTAACATTCATAACAAATTGTCTCAACCTTAGTAACTAATTTGCCTAATACAACAGGAATGTTTTTTTTAAAAGGACTATCACTCAATTGCTTACAGAACTAGGTTATGAGTCCTTGAGTTCAGAATCGAGGAAAAAAAAAAAAAAACAGGAACAGACTTATGTTCTGAAATAGCCGCTACTTCCAATTTCCTTGCGTTCAAGCTGCCGACCGGGCTAGCCGAGTGGGTTAAGTACCTGCCCGGCAACCCAAAGGTCGCGGGTTCGATTCCCGCCTCGGGCTTGGATCAAAGTACTGCAAAAACCTTGGGAGGTGCAATATGGCCACAGAAGCCGATGCGCCAACAACTACAAAAATCAAATCAAATCAAATCAAAATCAGCGTTCAAGCTTCCTTTGTGGCAGACAGCCTTTCTTTCTCTTCTCGGCTCACTTAACCGCACAACTTTCAATGCACATGTTCCCACTTTTCCAAACCTCCATCACTTTCAGTCCACAGTTACTAGCATCCTCTATGCCTCACTACCCATTTCTCTCATGTTTTTTCTTTTTCTTCATCTTGCTACCATGAGATGTGAACTCTGACCACCAAAAAATCTACTTCAACCTGCAAACTCACGACCCTTTGACCACAGAGAAGTCATATACAGAGTGGGCACTTTCTCAATTACTCCTCCTGAACTTTTCTCTTTTCCCCCAAGTTTGGAATGCCTCCCCAAGGACTCCAACCAATCCCCATACTGTTTAATTTTTTCATTCCTTCCTATTTGCTAAAACATCTCACCTCAGCTGTCTCCTTAGCACACTAACTAACCCTTTTCTAGAAATTTCTTATTTTTTTACACGGCAGTGTAAAAAAAAAAAATTAAAATTAAAAAAAAAATAAAAAAAATAAGGTGTGAACACTCATTTTCGTGTTCACACCTTCTCTGCTAAATATATCATACTTATCCAAAATTCAGTCACCCCAACGCCGTTTTCTTTTTATGCAAACACTGGACGTCCACTCGTTTCCTGTGTACTTCCTAATGGTGGCTTAGATCAAAAGAGATGCTGCACAATCCCGCTTCATGGTCCTATTATTCTTGCCCTCAGCAACCATTTCATGCCTGTTCTCAAATGGCACCCCCTACCTAGTCCTGCTGTCCCTGTTTGCTCTTTTATATTACTCGAAATTACTTGTTTCCATTTAGCCGCTATTTAACATATAAGTCTATAACTTCCCCATCCCCATATCCACTGTTTCTTCAAACTAACTTTATTTACATTAAAACTAAATATCCAATCTTAATACTTATTTTTAAACTTAATACTCCCTTTCCATCACCCTTACTGGATTTATTTTAGCAAAACAAATAGTTTTCTTATATTTGTAAGATCTACAACTTACAACTGATCATCAAGGGTTTTTTTACAAAGCACAGGATTTTGGAGCTAAAAGTCCCCCCCCCCCACACACACATTATTTTCTTGATTTATCTCCTGCAAACTATTTCTTGTTCCCAAAAATCAAATGCACACTGAAAATACAATGAACTGATGGTGTAGAGCATTGATGGCAAACTTTACATCAGCTGAAGGCCATGGTGTAATAATAAAATTATCAGAAGGCTTTAACAACTATGTAACAATTTTTTTTGTATCCTAATTAGTTATCTTATAAGTGTGAATAAAAAAGAAAACTGAAAATTTATTGTTAATAATTTAATATTTATTGCAATAGACCTGAGATTTAAATATATCAAAAAGGTTATCCACTTATTATTTTTAATTAGAACATTGAGGTTTCTGAAACAGAGGGTGTGCGACAATGTGGAGTCAGTCAGTTGGTTTCTCATCTTGAATTTCACATGCTTCGTGGCAGAAAAAAAATTTCGCCTCATAAGTGTAGGCACTTCCAAGACTAGAGCACAGTTTTAGGATCCAGTCTCGCATTAGTGGGTAACGTTCTGAAGAAAGCATTTTCCAGAACGCAGAGACACTTGGTCCTGTTAAGTTGTTGAGGGATAGGTCACACTGGAGTTCACACAACCAATTGCAGTTCTGTCAGCTGACACTGTACTCTGCACTTCAAAGGGTTATTGAAAAGTTCCATTTCTGGATGAAAGGTTTCAAAATCTTGAAATCTATGGTCAAATTCCAAAATCAGTTGCTCAATATGTTCTGTGTACTTCATAAAGTGAACATCCTCTTCCTTGGCTAGCCTTTTCCAACTTGGAAAATGGAACGGATCATTCTTTTCCAGAGCAAAAATTTAAATAGGTCGAGTTTTCTGTTGAAGCCAACAACATATTCCATCATTTGGAAAATTGTCTGCCTTTTACCCTGAAGCTGTAAATTCATGACATTTAAATGTTGTGTAATGTCTATGAGAAATGCCAAGTCCTGTAGGAAGTCAGCATTCTGGAGCTTATTAGTATTAGCAATGGTCACATGGTGCAAGGAAGCCTATGGCTTATGCTGGAGATCAAATAAGCATGGAATAAAGTCTTTTAGGAAGACAGTTATTTCATGTCTAAGTTCATAAAATCTCACTAAACATTTCCCTTATTAAGTCACCTAACTTCTGCATACAACAGCAGATCCCCATAAGCAAGTCCAGTTCTTCTAAATAAGTAAGGAACTTTCTCTGGGTAAGGAAGCTGTTCCCTGCTCTAATAAAATCTGTGATTTTCATCACAGGGTCAGATCTGCAGTATTTCTGAGGGTTAGAATAGAGGCCTTCCAGCATCAAAGGGTGAATCACGGGCCTAAGAATGAACAGACATCAATAAATTAGATTAACAGAAGTGATGAAACTAAAACAGGTTCAAAATGTATAATAAAATAATTGTTTAATCCTATTACACCAGTATTCACAGACCTAACAAGCATCCCAAATTCACTGATTTTATTAACAATATTATCAGCATTACTATACAAACTTTTTTAAACTGTATTTGCAAGTTAACTTTACTGATACTATATTAGCAAACTGAATTTGGGATACTGGTGAAGTTAACAACTTTTACTTGCACATTGTTAACTTTACTGAGAGTTATCAGTAAACTGAATTTTGAATGCTAGTATAATAGCATTAGCTAGTATAATAGCATTAGCTGAACCTTGATATAAGGAACATAAGGCAAAGCCACTATGCAGGGCAAAGAGGAGGTGATTTTCTGCATAATATCATTCCTGGTGTTAAACACTTCAGGCCAGAAATAAAGGTCTCATGCAACAGAAACAAACTAACTACAACTGATGGATTTTGTGGACACAGAACTTGGCCAATGTATATCTTTAAACACTTTGAAGGTTTTACAATACAATTAGACTGGAAGAGAATGCTTACTCGGGAAATTCATCTTTTCCACCATAATGTCAGAGCTCACACAGGATGTAAGACACAGCAGCTGTGGGAAAGTTTTAGGTGAAATGTCCTGAAGCATACACTATATAGCCTAACTTTTCTCCATTTGATTTTAACTCTACCTTTTAGAGCAATGGCTGAAAAGAGGTTCAACAAGCTTCTTGCAACAGATTATATGCACAAAGTGCAGATTTCTTTAATATTGGTGTGAACAAAGTTAATTAAATGAAAATTATTGGACAGAGGCCTCAATTGTTTTGGAATATATTTGCATCAGCTCTCATCTTAAGGGGCCATTTACAAAACTTTTATGTGGTACAGCAGTTTATGTAAAATTTCCTAAAGTATTAAAATTATTCAAACTATATTAATGACGATGGCTCTTATATTATTCAAAATATGACTATTCCATTAACACACATTGTTGCAGCACATTATCTGCTAGGACAACTTCACCTTTAAGAGTAACACTTACCTTCTTTACAAGTACAGACATAGCCATTTTGAAACTGGTTTATATGGCAACTACCACCATTAAGACATGGTTGCTCCAAACAAAGAGATGTATCAGTCATAATTTCGCAGTATACTCCAGTATAATTTGCTGGACAAGCACACGTGGTAAAATTTCCAGTTTTGTCCTCTTGGCAAATTCCACTGTTCTGGCACTGGTTAAACTGGACTTTTTCACATAATGGACCTATAAAATATCTTTTATTATGAAATAGCATATATTTGTTATTAAGCTTACAATCTCTATATTTATAAAATTACTGTAAAAAAGTGTTATTTAGCTGTTATAATTAACAAATTTAGCATTTAGGATTTGTACATAAAATTTCAATAAAAAAATTAGTTAATGTACACAGTGTGTTACATTAGTAAATAGAAATAATTCAATTTACTTATTTTTTAACAAAAAAAATCAGAAAAAAGCAACGACTTTTTTTGCACGAACCAAGAACATTTGGTTTCTATGCATCCACCATTGCCCATTCATTACTCCGAGAGAGTTTGGTTGGAGATTTATTAGGCACATTGGCATCTGTGGCCACCGAGAGAGAGAGAGAGAGAGAGAGAGAGAGAGAGAGAGAGAGAGAGAGAGAGAGAGAGAGAGAGAGAGAGATTCCACCAAGAGAAAAGAAATGGAAAGAAGAAAGAAGATACTAGGGAAGGTAGTACAAAACAATGCATGAAAATATCACAGAACCTTCATTTGAGACAAAAATGCCTAGAATTTATTCCAGGAAACCTGGTAAATTTGCATAAACATTCAGCTTTGTATTAACGTTGCATTATTATTTTATATGATTCACCTTAATTTTGTATAATTTATTTTTATTTAATTTATCCAAATTGTTATTTGGATAAATTAAATTATAATTAAAAAATAAGGAAACGTGTTTTCCTCATTCTTGGAAAATCTGTATAACAAGATCAAAAATATTACAACTAATGTGGAAGGCATGCAGGAACTGTTATGCAATGGGATTTAATAACATACCTAGTAGGCTTTTTGATTAACTTTTAATTTGAACATACTATATTTAAAAACTCCATATTGCAAGTAACTTTGTATATTAGTATTGCGTCGTGTTCTTCCTCACTGGTTTATGCTGCATTCAGCACACATCTACCTAGCTTTAAAGAGTGTATTATAGTTAAACAATAATACATTGTTTAACGGTTAAAGGAAAATAGATTACCAATTAACATTATTACTTACTATGATCCTTGTAGAGGGTAAAATAATCTGATTAGTTATTCCTTAATGAAAAGATTCATCAATTTATCATTCTATGCAGTTTGTTTACCTTCATAATGAAATGCCATTTAAGCTTTGTTGCTCAAGTACTCTGGAGGACCAGGACTGCAGCAGTTCCTGTTTGGCTACTTTAGTGCTACTAGAACTGCAGATGAGTGTAAACGAGAGAGAGTTTGGTTTGGTTTGGTTTGGTTTTATTGGCGCATTAGCATCTAAGGCTATAATGCGCCAAGACCAGGTAATATATAAAAATTTAACATCTCAGTGACCTAATTAATTAGGCCACCGTGTCCAGATCTAATTACAATGATAAATCAATAAACGAAATAATAATAACATGAATTTTAAATACGATTAAAAACGTTTATTGCTTTCAAAAAGCTAAAAATAGCAGACACATTGTCATTGTCAGATAAAATCTGACTGAGTGTATACGGCTCAGTCAGATGGTTAAAAGCGGTAAAACGGATATTGCTAAAATCTGGACAGTCAACTAAAATGTGTCTAATTGATAAAATTGTGCCACAGGACTCACACATAGGGGGGTCATCAGCCCTCAGCAAAAACGAATGAGTCAAATGACTATGTCCTATGCGGGTCCGGGCGAGAACAACTTCCTCTTTACGATTCCTGCGCAGACTAGACTGCCACGGTTCAATTAAAGGCTTTATAAGATATAATTTATTCGCAGTCTGTCTATTCCACGAATCCTGCCATTGGGAGTGTATCTTTTCGTGTATTATTCGCCTGCAGTCTGTATAAGGGACTGACAGGCAGCGATTATTATTGGGAACTGCTGATTTGGCTGCATTGTCAGCCAAATCATTTCCCTTAATCCCAATGTGGCTGGGAATCCAGCAGAAGCGGATATCATATTCACGTTCTCGGAGGAAGTGAATCTTCTGCTGAATGCTAGGAGAGAGAGAGAGAGAGAGAGAGAGAGAGAGAGAAAATTAAATGTGTGTGTGTACAGCAGTGATGCTACGTTATACTGAAAAGCCATGTTTTTCCAAACAGAACAGCAAATTTCAGTATAATGGAGCAGTCAGTAATATTTAATGAAATATAATTCAGTGGAATAAACTGTGTTGCTTAAACAGAAAAATAAATAATTTTGGCCATAAATTAGATAATGTTTATTGTTTTAAAGAAAATGGAACACAAACTATTTTGTGTGAAAAGCTCGAAAGACTGATAGATTATTAAGATGCAAGTAACTTTGTATATTAGTTTTGTGTTGTGTTCTTCCTCACTGGTTTATGCTGCGTTCAGCACACATCTACCTAGCTTTAAAGAGTGTATTATAGTTAAACAATGTATTATATATGGTTAAAGGAAAATAGATTACTAATTTCACTTGACATGAATTTCCACCTTTGTTGATATTCATGTCAAGAGGAGAGGTACCTCCCAAAATTTAAACAAGATTTACTTGGAACAAAAAGGTTTGTGTTTCTTCAGAAAAGAAACACAAATCTTTGCAAATCAGAAAAGGAGGTACAGCTAAACACGACTCTCAATAAAGGAGTTTTCTTCTTATACAATGTGTACTTGTACACAAGGCATAATGCAAATAGATTCAGACACTTGGTACTAGGACACTATAATTATTGCAATTATCAATTAAATTCTATATTTACATCAAAACATCTATCTAATTCTCTTACCATTGTCATTCTGGCAATTTCTCCCAGAATACCGAGTAGTACATTGGCAATAATATCCGTCTGTCAAAGAAGTGCATCTTCCATAGTTGAGACAAGGCATACTGAAACAATGATTGTCTAAATACCCATCTAAAAGAGAAATTGGAATGGTTTAAATTAAAAATTAAATTTATAATCATATATCAAAGTCAAATACACTTGGTCGTCAACTTACGACCTATGCAACTTACAACTGGCTGCACTTACAACCACAAAAAAAAAATATAGTAAATAAATGAATAATAAATCAGGAAGTCACTACTGAAGACACCCATAACACAGGTGAGCAGGCACATTGATAACGGGAGGCCTGAGGACACCACCAGGCACATACACTCAGTCACTTTCAAGCATCTGTTGTGTGTGGTGTATTAATGAAAATTCTACTGAAATACCTATAAAATGTTTAGTAAAAGGAAAATGCCTTCATCTACATATATGCCAGCTAAGAAGTCAAGGAAAACTATTGATTTAGTGTAAAATGAAAGTTATCCAGCAGTATGAAGGTGGAAAGAAAGTGAATACGATAGCACGTGACTTGAAGTTACCACATTCCACGGTATCAATGATACTTAAGGACAAAGAAAGAATTCGGAAAGCTGTGAAAGGTTCTGCACCTATTAAGTCTACAATTTTAACCAAACAATGACAGAGACCCATACATGAAATGGAGAAGAGAAATTGTTGTGTATGTGGATGGAAGATTTAATACAAAAAAATACACCCATGAGCCTTCACACAATGCAAGCAAAGGCTAGAAGTTTGTTTCAGAGTTTAAAATCACGCACTAGAGACAATTACGCAAAAGATTTTCAGGCTAGTACTGGATGGTTTAAGCGTTTTAAAAAAAGATTTGCTTTGCATAATGTACATGTCACAGGAGAAGCAGGAAGTGCAGATGAAGATGGAGCCAAAAAATTTGTTGATAGTTTCGACTCTTTAATCAAAGAAGAAGGTTATCTACCGGAACAAATATTCAATGTAGATGAAACTGGCTTGCAATGGAAATGCATGCCTAATCATATGTACATATACCAAGAAGCAAAAAGGATGCCAGGATTCAAAGCTTTTAAGGACCGGTTAACTTTGTTGCTTGGTGGGAATGTCGCAGGTTTTAAGGTGAAGCCTTTTCTCATTTATCATTCAGAAAACCCTCGTGCATTTAAGCACATCAAGGCACACACTGTCCATTTACTACCGTTCCTAAGGCTTGGATGACTCAAGCACTGTTCAAAGACTGGTTCATGAACTGCTTCATTCCCCAGGCTCGTGAATATTGTGTGGAGAGAGGTAGTATCCCTTTCAAGATTTTATTGAAATAAAATTTTATTTTATTGGACAATGCCCCTGGCCACCCCCCTCATCTGGACAACCTTCATCATGATGTTAGAATGGTTTTATGCCACCTAACACAACCACTCTTATTCAACCCATGGATCAGGGTGCTATTTCAGCATTCAAGGCTCACTATCTCAGAACGACATTCACACGAGCCATCGAAGCGATAGATTTTGATGCTGATTTATATTTGTGAGACTTTTGGAAGCAGTACAACATTATTCAATGTATCAAGAATATTTCGACCGCATGGGAATGTGTAACAAAGAATTGTATGTCGGGAATTTGGAAAAAGTGTCTAAAATGTTATGTGAATAATACATTTGAAGGATCTGAAAAAAGGAGAGGAGCTGGAAGTGATTACAGAAAAAATAGTTAAACTTGCAAAAAAATCTTAAATTAGAATGTGAAATAGAAGACGTAGAGGAGTTGCTAGATTGTGAGACAAAAGAACTTTCGGATGAAGAGTTGATTGAATTGGAAATACAAAGAGTGGCACAAGAAAAAGCGAGAGAGGAAGAAGAGAAAGAAGAGGAGCCAGAAAAGAAATTCACTGCAAAGGGTTTATCAGATTCTTTTTCGCAACCGAATAAAACTCTTGCCAGTTTCAAAGCAATGGACCCTAATGTCGAACAATTTACAAAGGTTGAACATATCATTCAAGATACTGTGTGTTGCTATCGTGAGATATATGAAGAAAAAAAGAAACAAACTGTTCAAACAAAGCTCAGCATGTTCCTCATCAAGAAAACATCTCCTACCTCAACCCAAGAACATGACCCTGACAATCCACAACCCAGCACAAGCAAAGATTAAAAATTTATTTTGCAAATTTCATTTGTATTAATTTTTACATTAATTTTAGATTGTATTTTTGTGTTTACAGTATATTATGTACAGTATTATTTTTCGCATTATGTACAATATAATTATAGATTGTAGTTTTGTATTTTTATAAACAGTATGAATAATAAACCAATTAAAATGTAGAGAAAGTTTGAATTTAACCTCATAGAGAGAGAGATAGCCTAGGCGTAGAAACGAAGGTATGTACCGTATTGCTAAGTAAAAGATAAAAACATTACTGTATTTAAAATGAAAAATAAAAGATGATAAAAAGATTAGAAAGGTTAAAAAATACTGTTAATAAATATATGGCCGACATATGACCAGATCGACTTACAACCTGTCAGTCAGAACAAAAGTCGGTCGTAAGTTGACAACAAACTGTATTTTAAAAAAATGACTCTCATCATATTACAATTTTCTGGTCTATAAATTACTTCCACTCATTATTCCTTTCCTTCCAACTAACTCACACCACACAGATTCTATGCTGGCAGACGTAATTGTACAGAATAATAATATGAAATTCTCTTAAGCAGTGCACACCCACAAACTGCTACGACAACTTATAGGATTCTGTCAATGATATACAGAAATTTTGCAGCAGGGATGAAGAGTTGATTATTCCACTGCACAAGACAACTGTCAGGCTGCACCTTGAATACTGCACACAGGTCTGGAAGCTTCATTTTAGGAAGGACGTGGATCTGTTGAAATGGGTGAAGGGGATATCCAAGGTCAGTAATAAGGAACACAAAAGGGTATTCTTAACGAGGGAGACTTCTGTTCTCTGAGTGAATGTGAGGAAACCTGACTGAAGTGCTTAAGTCTTTAAATGGACTGAGTAAATTAAATTCTGATAGCATCCTTGCTCCTTCTTGGATGATACACATAAGGACACATTTAAATTTAAAAAGGATGGTTACTGGCTAGATACTGTATGTGAAAATTTGCTTTCAGCCAGAGAGTAATTGACTGTTGGTACAAACTTCCAGCTAGTGTTGTGGAGGGGATAATTTGAAGAAGGATAAAATAAACTATTAGAGGTGGATGTACAAATTATGGTGTTTTTTTTTTTTTTTTTTTGCTGATAAGATTGCTAAGAACCTGAAATTGTGTGAAAACACTTAACATTAAATTTTGGTATTAGTATTTTAATATTACTGGCAAAATGAAATAAGAAAAAAATTATATAACATCACCTGCCCCCCCCCCACACACACATCTTTCCTTTCTTTGTAATAGTCTTTGTTTATTAAAGTGGGTTAAAGCATGTTTTATTTCTATGGAGAATACCTTGTTATTTTACAACTTTTCTTTCCTTTCAGAAGCTAAAGCTGCAAGCCTTGGCCTAATTTCTATAGTAAATATATATATGCACTGCTTTATCCTACACAATTTTTTCTAAATAATCTGTTTTATCTAAATGAATGAATAACTCATTTTTAGGATTGAAAAGAACATAAAGATATTAAAAAGGATATTAAGGAGGATTATACTTGATAGCTTTCTTAAAAAAGTCACGTTTTAAGAAAGAATTTTTTTTTTTTAATTAATTCCAGAATTGATTTGTCAAAGTATTTAAGTCAAAGCTATACTTGTTTCTTAGTATTTTTACTGGTAAGAAATTTTTTTTTTTTTTTTTTAACTTCTCTTGTTCACTGGGCATATCTTCTTCAAATCATCCAGTTAACATGAAATATCATTTCTGTCAAGAATAATGGATAACAGAATCACTGTTAACAGGAGCCTGATGCACCTCTTACCCACTGTTGGTTGCAGAGTTCTTTTATGAAAGAACAATACAATGAGCACATAAATGATTCTGTTGATGAGGAAATGATTTTCACAAAGGTAGATTAAATTGGTTCATTTTAATGTCCACACAGTCAAAAGTTACCTGGTAGTCTAAATATGTAATTCATATTTCAGCTCAAGCTACAAAAGCATTTAGTATTCACGACTAGCAGATTCATAACAGTTGACATTTATTTTTAATAAATTCCATAATGTATTGGGGAAATTTGGAAGTAAATTTTATTTCCATACACCATGTTTTATCACTAATTTAGACAAAATTAGTGATAAAAACAGAAAATTTTATGAAATGGAAAAGCCATTAATCATACACAGTGCATAGCTTATTTTGAGCACAGACAATACTATCATTCACATAATTGTATAACTTTTATGAAGTTTCACTCAATAAAAAATGTTTATTGTTATCAGAGCTTCAGTTTTTGTTATCATTTTTATCATTATCCTTTAACCTTTTTTTATCATCACTTACTTTTTTATCCACTTTACTGCATTTTTTGTTGTTTTTACCATATTTTTTATTGTTTTTATCATATTTTTTATTGTTTTTTACCATTATTTATCGTTTTTACCATTTTTTTTTTATTATTTTTACTGTTTTTTTTAATAATTCTGTTATTGTTTTACCATTATTTTCATCTTTTTTTTTTTTGTTTTATCATCATTTTTTATCTTCTAATCCTTGACTTTAATATTTTCTTTGTTTTATCATCATTATCTTCTAATCCTTGACTTTAATATTTTCTTTATTTGTTTTTAATGGTTTATATGGATTTCCAGAAACATTATAAAGCACTAATTTGTACGTTGTCTAAATCTCTCGCAGCCTGAGGCTAAAGCCCTTAACATATTTCAGTCTTAATTTATATTATACACCATCAAGCATCTCTCATATTGTGGAATTATACTTCATAACTGTTTTGTCATCATTGCATCACTAGGATACCTACCCACCCACCGAAGAAGGGCCAAGCCCTGAAATGGTGCCATCTGGGTGGTGGTATCCGCTGAGAATAAGTAACAAAAGTCTTCTCCTTTGGTAAAGCATTACTTATTCGAAGTAGTGCAATATCATGGCAACTCATTGTGAAGGTATTCACAATATGAGATATAACTTAAATGATGCCGCCTTTACACATTTTTGCTAATTCAGAGTTTAGCTGTGTACTAATATGATGCATTTGCACTAACTTGTGCGTTGTCTACATCTCTTGCAGCCTGAGGCTAAAGCCCTTAGCGTATTTCAGAAACGTTATTATAGTTTCATTTTTAATGATTACTAAATTTCTCAAAGAAATAGTAAAGTCAGACTAAAATATTTTTTATTCCTTGATTTTAATGTTTCTTTCAGAGACAACCCCCAAGGCAGAATGCGCTGGTCCCGAAGGAACTAGTAGTTGTTGGTGACTCTATTGTCAGGGAAACGGGGAACATGCTTTGTAAAAAAGATAGGTGGAACAGGACCAGGGTATGTCTGCCAGGGGCAAAGGTTGATGATGTTGTAGAGCGAATATCATCTTTTAAGGGCACAAAAGGTGATATAGTTGTACACGTTGGCACTAATAATATTAAGAGTAGGAGACCGGCAGAATTACAAGTACAGGTCACTGTTGAACAAAAGCCGAGAATTAGGGTTGAATTTGAAAGTGTCTGCAATTCTGCCCAGACACGATAGGAGGGAGTATATGATGAGAGCCTTGTCGATCAATTCGGCCCTGGAAAGCTTGTGCAAGGCTCAAGGGGTAGAATTTTTTTCAGCCTGGACTGTACTTGTTAACAGGAGAGATTGCTTCTACAGGGATGGGATACACTTAAATAGAAAGGGTGCAAGAATATTTGCTGATGCTATCGAGGCAGTGTTAGGTGGGTCGGAAAACTGCTAGCTTGGGGGGGAGACAAAGACCAATAGATTGACAGTAGCCACTGGCAGAGGTGAAAGAGATTCTTGCACTGCTTCTATTAGAATGAGCAGAAGCCTGAAAAACAAGATGCATGGTATTTCAGAGACTGCTGGGAGCCATTGCGGTACAAATAAACACTTGGGTTGTGTTAGGGTAGCTAAGAATAGAAACAGGTGCAGGTATACTTGCGTGTACACCAATGTTGGAGTTTAGTAAATAAATTTGATGAATTTGAGGTATTGCTCAAAACATCAAAGGCAGATATTGTTGGGATATCAGAGACGTGGTGTCACACAGATATAAGGGATGCAGAACTGCAATTTGGGGAGTACAACGTCTACAGAAAGGATAGACAGGATAGGAAGGGGGGAGGGGTTATGCTATTAGTTAAGAAACACATAAAAACTAAGGAAGTGAAGCCAGTCGACATTGCTGGACAGTGCAGTGTTGAGTCAGTTTGGTGTGACATAAGCATTGGGAGATCAAAATTGAGAGTAGGAGTGTGCTATAGGCCTAATGACTCTGATGAGTATAATAAGGAACTGTACAGGGAAATAGAGTGGGCCAGTAAATCAGAGAGTCTTATAATGGGAGATTTTAATTTCCCAGATATTGACTGGAATTTGGGGGCTGGTTACTCACACACTAGCAGGGCTTTTGTGGATTTATTGGATGATTGTTTTCTACATCAGCATGTTCAGGAGGCAACTAGAGGGAGTAATAATCTTGATTTGATTATCAGCAGTGATTCTTCATGCATTAAGAATCTGCAGATAAATGAACCACTAGGTGGCAGTGATCACAGTGTGCTGAAGTGGGATTTACTGAAAGAGGTAACTACCATTAGGGGTAAAGGGAAGGGTTATTGCTTCCGTAAAGGCGACTACGATGGACTGAGACAGTATTTAAATTCTATACAGTGGGACCAACTGATGATGTTACCAACAGCAAATTCAAAATGGGAAGCATTCAAAGAACATATCTTGGAAGCTACTAGGCTTTACATACCAACTAAGAAATATTGTTCAAGGTTTAGGCCAAAATGGATGTCAGATGAACTAATGAGGCATATGGCAGAGAAGAAAAATGCATGGGATACTTACAAATTAACACATGACACAGAAGCCTATGATAGATACAAGTTGATATGCAACCAAGTTACAAAGGAGGTTAGGAAGGCGAAGGCAGATTACGAGAAATCCTTGGCAAGGGATGCAAAGAAAAACAGCAAAGAGTTCTTTACTTATGTAAACTCTAGAAGGAAGGGGATGAATCAGATTGGTCCACTTGATATTGATGGGTCAACTGTTGATGATCCTGCTCAGGTAGCTAACAAACAAAATGAATATTTTGCATCGACATTCACACATGAGGAGTTATTCAGCAAGGGGAATGCCAGAGGTGTATTCAACTCTAGCAGTAAGCTACAGAATCTTGAAATAACTGGGAGTAAAGTGGAGGAGAAACTGTTGAAGATAAACACAAGAAAGGCACCCGGGGTGGATGGGATCTATCCAGTTATATTACAGGAGGCAGCAAAGGAAGTAAGCAAACCCTTAGCCATAATTATGAGAGCTTCCTTGGACTCAGGGGAGGTACCCATAGACTGGAAATGTGCAAATGTGACCCCAATTCACAAAGGAGGATCAAAGGCTGACACAAGTAACTATAGACCTGTGAGCTTAACTTCTGTTCCAGGAAAATTAATGGAGGCACTGGTTAAAGAAGCACTGCAGGATCATTTAGACAAGACTTCAGTTATAGCTCAGACACAGCATGGTTTTGTTAAGGGGAAGTCTTGCCTGACCAACTTGATTGGATACTATGATGCAGTCACAAAAGAACTGGATGCAGGGAATAACTTTGATATTATATACTTGGATCTTAGAAAGGCTTTTGATACTGTTGCACATGGAAGACTGCTACACAAATTGGAGCAGTGTGACATTGGAGGCAAATTGCTGCTATGGATAAAGGGGTGGTTGAGTGGGAGAAGACAGAGAGTGGTAATCAATGGACACTGCTCATCGTGGACTAATGTTATTAGTGGAATCCCTCAGGGCTCAGTGTTGGGTCCATTATTGTTTTCTGTATTTATAAATGATATTGATGATGGTATATCAAGCTTAATGTCCAAGTTTGCAGATGATACAAAGGTTGGCAGGGTTGTCAAGGACACTACTGACACTATGCTGCTGCAACAGGATCTGGAAAGGTTGAGCAGATGGGCTGAGAGGTGGCAAATGAAGTTTAACATTGACAAATGTAAAGTACTACACATGGGAAACAGCAACCCCAGGGCAACGTATCAACTCTGTGGTACTACACTGACAGTGGTAGAGAATGAAAGGGACTTGGGGGTGATTGTGCAGGCAGATATGAAGTTCTCTGAGCAGTGCAGACGGGCTGCAAGAGTAGCTCATGGAGTATTGTCAATGATATACAGGAATTTTTCCAGCAGGGATAAGGAGGTGATTATTCCATTGTATAAGGCAATGGTCAGGCCACACCTAGAGTACTGTATACAGGTCTGGAGGCCTCATTTCAAGAAGGATGTAGAGCTGCTGGAACGAGTACAGAGAAGGGCAACAAGATTAGTGAATGGAACAAAGGGGTGCTCTTACGAGGAAAGGCTTAAGTTTTGCAAATTACAGTGTCTGGAGACTAGGCACCAGCGAGGTGATCTGATAGAGGTGTATAAAGCCTTGAATGGTTTAAGCATGCTCAATGCTGATGGGATTCTTCCTCTAGCTCAGAAAAATCACCTGAGAGGGCATAAATTCAAATTGAGGAAAGACAGATGTAGGATAGACGTGCGGAAATTTGCCTTTAGCCAGCGGGTGGTTGGTTGGTGGAACAGACTGCCATCCCTTGTGGTGGAGGTTGATAGCCTAAATAAGTTTAAGGCTCAGCTGGACAGGTATTTTGAACGAACAGAGGGATGAAGTGGAAGTGGGTTTTTTTTTTTTTTTTTTTTGGCTGATGCTGCATAAGCTTGCTTTCTTGCATCAAATGCCTCTACTAATGCTAATGCTAATGCTTTCTGTCCATTTCTACTTTTTATGCACAATTTCTGTTCTGCATCAATAAACAATGCTGAACAGCTGCATTATTGTTCCATCAGCTATTGTTATCAGTTTAGCTGAGTTCTGAAGTGATCACAACAACCAGCTTCCATTGTACCTTATTTTTAATAATCAAGTACATACGTGACATTACCAATGCATACGATGGACCAGAATGGTGTCCTGGTCACTCCAAGCCACTGACAAAATATGTTATTCACAGCTTGGCATATGTTTGCTAATAGAGGCCACCCACCCAGCAGCTAATGATGAAAAGGCAAGAGCAATTAGTATCACTATACATTTAAAAAATCTCAGGCACCATGATGGTGCCTGAGTCAAGCCTAAAATCTGCCTCAGATTTTTAAATGTATTGCAATGTTGCTAATATTTTTTAAATTGTATAGCATCACTTAGGAGTGATGCTATATAATTTAAAAAGGATATTAGCAATCTGATGAGAGATCAGAAAGTCTAGAAATTGGCTTTCATAGTGGTGTCTCTCTTTTAAAGAAATAAATGCTTCATAAAATGACCTGTGGTTATTGATATTAGATCTGGCTTGCATATTCAGACCACAGTAAAAGACCAATAAAAAGATTTTAATGAATAATAAGTAGAACACTTACCACATCCTCCTGTATTTGGAAGGGGACATTTTGTCCATATAGCATCAAATGAATGAACAGAAGATGAACTAAGTACAACTCCAGCTCCTTCTAACAGACAGCCTGTGAACTGCCTTCCAACAAACACATTTGGACTGTTACTTTCTAAACTGATGTTTAAGAGTTCACTCCTAAAAAAATTATTAGAAACAATAATTTCTTGTTCATCCACACTTATGGTTATATTTCCTAAATGGTACATTAAGTCAACGTTATGCCACTGATTATTTGCTAACCCCGTTCCATGTCTGACAGATTCTTCCCTTCCTTGAACTTTCCATCGTAACTCAATTTCCCCTGAAGGTAACAATGAGAATGCTAAATAATCACCACTTGTTCCTTCTTGATAAAGAAGCTGTCCATAAGCACAAGTCCTAAAACTAAAAAATATCCTTTCACGAACAGAAAGACTACTTTGCAGTACTAGATACGAAGACCCATTAAAATAAACTTCTGAACTCCGTGCGACAACCGGACGAAGGAATAGCACTTGAGACAAGAGAAGCAGCCAAACCATGTCTGTCACTAGAAAAAAATAAATTCATAAATATATTGTAACTATTTTACATTGTTTAATTTTTTTAAAAATTTAAATTATATTTGAATAGGAAACTGGAATAAAAATGTACAAGTTCCGCATAAAAAAAAAAAATTTAACACTTTTACAATAGTCGTTAGCCTTGGCATATCAAATGTATCAACACCGTACAGTTTTAAATCTATAGATTTTCATCACCTAATTCTACATCCTGCAATTGTCAATACTTAAAGTTTATCCTTGGTTTTTTGGTTACATTTTAAGACCAAAACAACAGGCAAAATGTTAACTGTGGTTTATGTTAAACTTTGTTCTGCCTTGAAAGACTTTTGGACCTTTCCAACATACTTGGGTGCAGCAGCACACGTAAAACATTATGTACCCAAATTTAACATGTTTCTGTTAGGTAAACCTACAAATGGGTTTGCTCATTAACCACCGATTGCAGTTAAACCCATTTATGAGCCACCAGAAGTACAGGCCAAGAGGTGGGCGCATCACTGGTAAGCTACCATTTGCTTCAAAATATTTCATATCTTAGTGTTGTTGTTGTTATTGGGATTAACGACACAAGGGCTACTAAGGCCAAATTGTCTGTTCACAGTTTATTTACAGGCAACATATTGTTACAGATGTTAAATTACAGGCTCCTGTACAGGCCAATATGTTTTAAATACACGAAAAGTTCTTGTATATTGGCTTCATTTCCTAAGATATCAGATAAATTAGATGAGATGTTCAATGTTAAGAGTGACCAGAAAGTGTTAGATCGAATGGTTGAATATAAGGGACACGCCACCAGAAAATGACGAACAGTAAGTTGCATCTAACAGGATGAGCACTGAGGTGGGTTTTCTCCCAGTAGCAGGAAGAGATGGCTATGGTGAGTGTGTCCAATTCTGAGCCTTGCCAATATCACTTCTTCTCATCTGTTTCGTCGAAAGCTAGAGAGCCACAGCTTTCGATCTTCTTTTATCTAGTAAAGTTTATTGTTGATGTTACCTTTCCAGATCTGTGACCATTTATCGTAGCAGGCTTTACGAATGACAGACTTATGGTCAGTGTAAGGAACCTGAGGATATTGTGAGAGAGCGCTTTGATGATGTTTAGTGGCAAAGTCAGCACTCATTTCCAGGAATGCCAGAACGGCCAGGGATCCAGCAGAACCTGATCGACTGATTGGACACACTGCAGCAGAATAGTCAGGAATGAATCTGTTTCAAGATAAGATGAGAATACAAGAACTTCTTCTTTATGGCAGAGACAGCACTGAGGGAGTCAGTGTAAATTATGGCAAGTGAGATGGAAAGCTCAATAATCTTACTAAGTGCTAACTTAATGGTATATAATTCAGCTGTGAAGACGCTGCAAGCTAGCAGTAGTGTGGTTGAAATAGTACATGAAGGAAAAACTGCAGCAGCACCTACCATTTTGTCAGTTTTGGAACTATCTGTATAAATTTTATAGGCATGGTTGTTTATAGTAGCATGAACTGAGTGTAACTGTCTGATATTGCAGGGTGGTATAATATTTTTCCCAGACTGGAGAAAGTGCACATCATAAGAGACAGACACACAAAACCAAGGTGGAACAGGTGCAGTTGTGTCCTGAAAAATTTCATTTAAATTGACATTCCAACTCTAAACAAGCTCTTTAATCCTGAGTGAAGCAGGTCTATTTTCATTTGGCTTGCTCTCATAGAACGATTCCCACTAAGTGTTATAGAGATACTCCCAAATGGAGTGTGATGGTAGACTCTGGATCTTAGCAGCATAGTGGAGCAGTAGTGTTTTCCTACGCAGGTGTAATGGGGGATCATGCGCTTCAATATAAAGACTTTGGATCGGAGAAGTCCTGAAAGCTCCTAGGGCTGTCCTCAAAGCACCATGCTATATGACGTTCAGCCGTTCTAATGTGCTTACCCTAGCAGAGTCATGTACTGAAGAACCGCAATCTAAGGTGAGTGTGTACAGGTTTAGGGACTTGAACAGGTGTAGTAAGATATACTGATCAGCTCCCCGTAACATGGATGGGACTGATCGAAGTATATTCATATGCTTTAGACAAGTAGTTCTTAAATGAGTGATGTGAGCTTGGAAGTTTAGCTTGCTGTCCAATATCAGTCCAAGAAATCTAATGGTATTAACAAGTTGTTTGTTTGTTTGTTTGGCAGTTATTGGCACATCAGCTTCTGTGGCCATAATGCACCTCCCAAGATTTTTGCAGTACTTTGATCCAAGCCCGAGGCGGGATTCGAACCCGCGACCTTTAGGTTGCCAGGCAGGCACTTTACCCACCTGGCTAGCCCGGTTGGCGGTATTAACAAGTGAGATTGGAGTTTTATTTCTAGTTCAGGGTCAGGATGGAGAGCCTGTAACTTGCAGAAGTGAGTGGCAGTGCGTTTATTTTCTGACAGTCGATAACCATTCCGTGAAGTCCAGGATTCTATTTTGGTTATGGCTAGTTGGAGCTGCCGTTCAATGATATTCATACTTTTGGACTGACAGGAGATGGTGAGATCGTCTGCATACATGTACATTTCAACAGTTTTTGGGATATTACGTGTCATATTGCTAACTTGAACTGCGAATAGTGTTGGACTAAGTATCGAACCCTGTGATATGCCTTCCTCTTGAATGTGAGATGTAGAGATTGCATTTTTATATCGGACCTGAAAATACCGAAGTCGCAAGAAATTCTGAATTTTTTTTTTTTTTTTTTTTTTTGGTAGTTGTTGCCGCATCGGCTTCTGTGGCCGTAATAGTTTCTTATTATACTCATCAGAGTATAATAATTAAATAGTATAATAAAAGAGTATAATAATAATTTATCAAATAATTAAATAATTTAAATTTATAGCTGTAAAGACATGTTTGGTTTGGGGTTTACTCTTCCCTTCTAAATTGTGCAGTTCTATAAATATGTCATTCCTGTCACACTATTTTTTTTTTTTTAGATTATCCTTTGTTTTGACTTTTTTTTTTTTTCTGGATTACTGACTGACTGAAAGCAGTTGGTAAGTATGATGGTATTCAGCATCAAGTTAATTATGCATCATTATTATATAATAATACTAGACAGTGTGGATCTCATTTTTATGATTTGTGTTTTACAAGCACTGAAAGGAAAACCTTATCAAATTTGCTTGGCCGAATACTGAGTCTCTCCTTCAATTGTTGTGAGGGGTTCAGTCCATGTTTTTCAGCCTACCCAACACAGAAACAACTCTGCTGAGTGATACTTTGCATGAAGTACCTGGGTTAAGTGCAGAGAATGAGCCAACACCCAAAATACAAAAAAACTTAATGTTGAGATCTGTTACATTCAGGATTAAAAAGAAAGTTCTGGAATTTCAGCAGAATAAAAATTTATTGCTCAACAGCATTAAGGATAGCCTTACCACAATATGCATTCCTTTTACCCTAAATTCTGTCATCTGCATGCAGCTTGAAAGGCAGAAGGTTGTCAGCCATAGACAAGGCTTTTGCTCTTAATGTTTACCTTCAAAGCCTTGTACTTATAAGTTATTGAGAAGGAAACTCAATTTACCAAGCAGAAAAACCCTGAAGCATTTAATGTTGAACATTGTTAATAAGCCAGGATTCTTCCCTGTTTTGCTGAATTGTTTAAGGAAGCAAATAGCAGTTATGCAGGAAAAAGACAAACTGTGCATACAATGAATAAACAAAGTGCATTATCTAATTGTGAAGATGATTCTGCTGTTCTTCTTGGCCTCTCAAACCATACTGATACTTTGCTTGAACTGGTTCGCCAGGATGCTAGTGAACCAGTAAGTCTCACTGACAAAGCGAAAGAGTAAGAATCAACCAGGTACAGTGAGGTTATGGATATTTATGATGAAAATGTACTGACATATTTCTCAGGTTACCTAGCCAGAAATATTTTAAAGAGCAACAATTGTGAAACATGTAAAGATTTACTATTAGGCCCAAAATATCTTGATAGACAAATTGTTTTTGTATTTTAAAGATTTTAATGTGAGGAGTACGGATTGAAATGGCTATCAAAGAAATTGTTGAATACAATGATGTGTATCAAATATCTTCTTTTCTGAAGTTGATATGGTATTTCATAAGGAAAATTTTGTAAAAAAAACGTTTGATAAAACATGTTTTATTGACCTTGAGTGGATTGGGAACCACAAGCACAAAGATGATATGCAAAAAGTGTTTATTCAATCTTTCTTGAAAATTATGTTAAAACAAAAAGTGAAAAATGTGAACTTGGCTTACCAGTCTAGCCAAGCATCAAAATCCCTTAAAAGTTTGAAATATGTTAAACACATGTAACTGGGAAATGTTAAACGTGTGTTGTGAAAGCTAGAGAGAAAAATTGTCATGATTTTTTTTTTTTTTTTTTTTTAATTAGAGATCAGTTGTATCAAAGCAATATTAACTGACCATTCTGAACTACATAAAACGTGGCAAATCCACAAATAAGATACAACTCCATAATTTGGATGGAATTCTATTGTATGGTGAATCACTGAAGTGTTTTCTTCTGGCTTTTAGAGGCATTCCAAAGTAATCTTCCGAATGTCTCTGAAAGCCAGAGACCTGAAGATTATTGTAAATATGAAAAATACCTTTTCCTTTTCATAAAAAAAATAAAAAGTTCAGAATTGGCATCATAGTTTAAAAAAAAAGGTTCTGATACTGTTGAAGATGACAGCTCCATGTTTTAGTCTAGTGAACTGTCCACAAGAAAGTCTTCAGAATGTTTCAGAGTCTTTATCGGAATCAGTAACTTTCTTACAATCCAGTATCAAAATTATTGGAATTTTGGTGCTAGAGTTGTAAGAAAGGAAGCAAAGCTTATCTCTCAGTAACAGCATATCATAGCATCTTTACAGCTTATGAAATAAAGGATTGTATTGAAGACTGTGACACAGTGCTTTATTATTATTAATTTATGTTGCTTGTACTGGGCATATAAATCTTTAGTCATGCTTTTAATTTTATAACTTAAATCAACATGCCTTTTATTATATATTACAGCACAGTTGTATTATATATTACAGGATAGTTCATGTGATGCTATTACTATTTCAATTTACAGAAGACTACATATAATACAAATCTCTCTCATATGTAATGAGAAACTTTATAATTCAAGTTCCTTTAATTTATGAAGTGTGAAATTTGTCCTTTTTTTGTTGTAAAGCTAACTCAAATAAATAGTGATCTAAATGAAAGAATGCTAAATTTTGTTAAAGAAAATAACTAACTCAGCAATAAAACAGTCAAAATGTAGTCACAGATAATTGTATTCCAAATTTTTCATTGATTTCAGATTTTTTGTATTTTTGTGTAGTATACAAAAAAAAAAAAAAAAAAGAAGAAGAAATTTATTACTGTCTATGGTTAGCAGCTAAATGATGCAGTGGTTCATTTCATAGGATGCCATGCCAAAAGTAATAAATAAATAAATGAAAAGAATTTAAATTATAAATTATTTATAATTATTTGATAAGAAGGGAGAAAAAAAGGGGATAAAAGAAAAAGGTAGGGGAGCAAAAACAGAAGGGGAAAAGGCCTTCCTTTAGTTGACCACACAATTATCACAGCCGTTAATTTAAATTTGCTGATATCTTTACTTATGTTTATATTTGCTATTCTTCTGGGGTTTCTTTTAGTTTTTTTTTTTTTTTTTGTATTGGAACAATAATTAATTGTGAATATTTCATACTAATAATCGGTGAATCGATATATTGTCCATCACACTCTTCGCAATGTTCCGGTCCGTTTCTTAGGTCCGAAACTGGTGTCGCCACTTTCTATGCGTTTTAACATGTAACCGTAATCAACATTATCGTCTATGGGAGTGGACACTGTAGCTTTTCTGTGCCCTAGGCGAGACAAAATTTGCGCTTCAGTTATATTCTGTACCATCCATTCGCCTATCTATCCATCACCCTGCCTACCAAATCCCACCCATTCGCATATTCTCAATATTTGATAAAATATTTATATAATGTTATTTCTTTATTTAGAAATAATTATTACCTTATTTAATTTAAATAATTATTTTTTAAACCACTAAAAAAAATTACATTTTGTTAGAATGCGTCCCTAGAACCCTAGAAAAATACAGAGGTAGTCGAGGTTCGACTACCTCTGTATTTTTGGCTCTGCCAAAAATACAGAGGTAGTCTGTTATATTTTGGATAATCAATTTTAAATGCACTCTGTCTAAGATAAAACGGAAACTGGAAGAAATTTTATGAGAAAATTACAGTAATTTGCATATTATTTACACTACTGTTCGTTCTTATACAGCTTTAAAGAGAATTGCCAATGTTTGGTTGCTAAAAGATACCGGTGTTCTTTTTCTGCTGCAAGATTCTGCATTTTCATCAGACACCAATTGTTCCTTATTCAATCGGAATGGCGTTAAATGCTTCACTGGCTGTGAATAGTTTCTGTAAAATTACAATTAATGAATATAGTTTAATGAAGAGGCCTTATATCACCATAACAGCAATCGTAACTTAAAATATTGGGCAAACGAAGCAATATATGGACTGAACAATGCACGTCTTCAGAGATCCTATTTTTTTCGATAATTAATTAATCTTTATTGCACGTAAAGATACGATACAATATACCCATCACGGCATGCTGCCAGGAGTCTCACATGGGTATAAATTCTGCGATGACAGGCAAAGAAAAAGAAATGTGGATCATGTTGCAGGAATTCCTCACGTGTTTTTCATGGCACACATTATCAAAATGCATGGATTCGTTTTAGGAGCAAAACGGCGAGCTGCCACACTTCACGACCAACGGTTCCTTGATGAAAAGTTCCCAGTGCCATATGGAAAGAAAGACAAGGGACAACTGTAGAGTCAAATTCTGTGATCAAATGGCCAACCACAATCGCCAGATTTGACGCCACTTCATTCCTTCCTTTCTTTTGGAGAGATTTTAAATCGGTTGTTCACCGACATTTGGTGAACTGTAGCACAAAATCTGAATATGCAAAAAAAGTTTGAATATGCGACTATATCAACTTTTTATATATATATATATATATATATATATATATATATATATATATATATATATATATATCATACAATATTATATGTATTGTAGTGATATCACGAATTCGGACCTGGTGCCCATCGGGGGGAGGGGTTAAATTAATTTAATTGGTTTTCAAAATTCATTTCTAATTTAGAATTTCTAAATTATATTTGGAGAGTTGCTTCTACAATGCCTTTAGTCTTGGTTACCTTTCTCCCCCTCCCCACTGATTTGATTTTTTATATTTAGTTTAACCTATTTTCGCTCTATTGGTTTGCCATACTACTGGTGTAATTTTTATTTTTATATTTTTTTTTCATTTTAGTTTTATACAACTAGCAGAGGAATATACAATTATGCTGTCTCTGATGTTTGCCTTACTATTTATTATTTTCTCTCATTAATTAAATCGTTCTCTCTCTCTCTCTCTCTCTCTCAAAAAATTAGAATCTTTTATAGGCTCACATCTGGTGAGCCCATAAAGGCTTGGCTCACCCAGGGTCCTGAGCTGGATATCATCATTCTCCTCTTTCTTGGTGATTCCCTTTTGCCTCTCTCTCGCTGTTTGTTGTTGTTGTTTGTTATTTGGTTTTTAGGAGCATTAGCAACTAAGGCCATATTGCTCCGAGGATATGCGGTGGTCATTCCCTGACCTTTCCGCATCCTCCGTATTTGGTGGTGACGGGCTCGAACCCCGGTCTAATCAAGAAGCGTGTGCTGCGCACTGCTGCTCCTTCCCACCTGGCTACGGAGGCGCGCCCCCTCCCTCTCGCCTGGTACAGCATAAGCCTTCCTTGTACCATATGGCTAATAATAATATCTAGTAAGGCCACCTCCCCCCCCCCCCTCTGGAATCACCGAATTACAGCCCGTACACTTCGTGACATGGACTCCACTAGGTGTCTGAGGGAGTCTAGCCTCAGATTTGACCAGTCTTCTATCAGGATGTCAGCTGCAGTAGTGTGGTCATTAAAATGAAGCATTGAAGGGCGAAGAAGGTTCGATACGACAGAAAGCTATCCAATGGAAGTCTTAACACAACCTTCTAACGGTAGAAATCGCAATTGAGAAAACATCAAGTGTTTTCTCAATTGCGATTTCTGACGAGCTCCAACAAAAACTTTTCGAAAATAGGAAAGATCACCTGTCTTTCCCACGACCCAATCGACTAAGAAGCACCAGGAAAGCATGCAATAATTTTATGACATCAAGGAAGTTATGATCATATCATGTGACAACATATTTGCAAGCCTGTTGTTTATCTGTTGACGTCTACAGATTTTCTGACCAGTGAGTGCGTATTCATGTAAATAAAATTATAACATTAAACGATTCACTGACAAGACTCCAGTATAGTTCACGTTCAAGCCAGTACTAGAAATGTAAACTATTAACAACTAGAACGCTAATATTTGGAAACAAAAATAAGATTTTTATTTTTGGCAAAAGATTATCCAACGTATATAAAACAAAACATCAGACACCAACTGTCATCAGTTTCTGATATTCGGATGCTACCGATTAATTACAAGTGTGCTCGTACGAGTAGTTAGCTGCTAAAATTTTAACAGTGACATGTATCGTTTAATCAAAGGGAGGATAGTCCCAACGGTTGTGCAATCGCAGGTGTTTCCATTTAAAAAATTTCTGAAGTGCTAATCGGTATACAATACTTTCCAACTGTACGCGCTGCAGCCTTACATAACTACCACGGTATCGTTTGCTTCAATTACACACGCTTCCCTGCACATGCGCCTCCTGATCTTGCTATTCGACCGGATGACTTTTCACCTCCAGGTCATGGATTTGTATTACACACCGGATATGGCAACCTTTACAAGACAGATTCAGTTCTTTGGGCTTCGCACTACAATTATAAAAAATTTCACTTTTATTGTTATTTTTGTTTTTCAAAAATCAGTTTAACTCGAGCATTGCTTTGATCCTGTGAATTTTAACTTCGGTGTAATCAGAGAGAGAGAGAGAGAGAGAATGCACAGCATTCCAATCTGAGATTAGAGAGCAAATGCCATTACGCGTCATGTTTTTTCATGCCTACTAATCACACTTCTGTCGTTAAATTTAATCAAACAACACCAAAGTTCGTTCAAATAACACAAGTATGAAAAGACAACACCTTGAATAGTGACAATTTATCTGTAGATAAGATGGATCTGGTGGTAAACGGAAGTACAGTAGTTTTCACAAAACTTTCATAATGACTGTTTTAATAAAAATGACAGTAAAGTCTATGAACTCATTGAAGTTAGCGAATTAACCAGTTCTTGTTCAGAATTAGGAGTTGGGGAGGGAAAGCCTATCAGTACTTTACGGTAACAAATACGAAACTGATAATGCACTATTTAATATATATGTCATCTATTGTCTTGTTCTTTGCTATAGGCGTACACTTAATTTCTTATCTCAAACAGTTAATTCCAATAGGATGTATGCTTAACCACATCAAGAAACACAAACCCTCACGATCTTCTAATCTGGAAAAAATATATAATGGAAGATTAATGAACTTAACTAGCTGTCCATTGTGAAGCAAAATCGCGAAGTCTTCCGGTTTTTTGTGTTGCTAGTCTTTTGTTTTATATCGAATGTCTCTTGGCGAGAAAAGATGGACACCCACCAGCTAATACAAACTGAAGAGAGGCTAGCAGGCATTCAAGAGCTTTAAAAGCGCTTGAATTCGTCATACGGAAGGAATTTGGAAAGGTCAAAGTGACGAAACTTCTTCGTCATCAAATAAACCAAGTGGATAATGCATTCCTAAGGAGTCAATAACCGAAATTACGCAATGTAACTATCATATAAAATTCTTCGTAATTTTAAAAGTTACATTGTTTAATTACGTTTGGTCCCTGATTTTTATTATTATTATTATTATTATTTTGCTCATAAATTTCCTTGTATTATTCACAGAATATGCGAGATAATTTATCAAGATGTAGGTCGGTATCTACAGTCCGCAATCCTCGGGGTTGACCCATTCCTGATTCAAGATTTCGGACTGACCCAAAATGATAAAATATCATATACCTGATACCATTCTTGACTTTTATCAGCTTTCGATATATTGATCACAGATTCACCCGCTCCAAATCCTAGATACCTTTAAAATAAAAAAAAAAAAAAAGTCCTTTCTGTGATATTTTCGTCAGTGCACACTTATGAAGCTATACTTACTGACTGATCATTTTCCAGACGAAATTGTTCGACGATCTGGATACCATCTATATTGTCGTGGTAATAGCCTTTGGGTTCCCCTCAGGTAATCCCTTTCAATGAATATACTCAGTGCCACGTACAAGCCCGTGGCAATTACAATGCATCATTTCTATGCTATTCAATTATGTAATCAAATGCTTGGTGTCACCTTAATATGCCACGGTAGCACAGCTATAATCACCATTCTCACCACACCGGGTGTAAGAAACCCGTGTTCGAATCGCGTCAGTAAAGCGAGGAAATTTTATGGGTATTGCCACAACATGGCTGTTAGTCGGGCTCAGGCGAGGATAGCACGGTTTTTCATTCCGGAAAGTCGGGTTTTTCATCTAACAAACAACGGCGCAATATGGCCGAAGTTGCTGATGGGCTTACAACAACACCCTAATATTGGTAAAGCTATGTAACACTTCGAAGAGGCTGAGGGGGGGGGGTTGATTAAAAGCTGCTTGAATTATGTGAGGCAGTGTACTTGATTTGTGTAAAATCAGGCTTTCCTGATTTACACACTGCCTAGCATAATCGCACTGTCATCCGGTGCACCGGATGATAGCGATCAGCATGATAGAAGCAACTTAAATAGACAGTTAAGTATGGAGTCTTTATGGCAGGTTTGAACTTGCCACTAACTGGAAATCGGTGATATCCCACAAGTAAGTCGACCTGTGGGATAAACGGGATCGTTAATTCATTGTGCAACAATTCGGTGTACGAGACACTGTGGTGACCAGCAAAGCAAGACAGAAAATGCAAACTTTTAACAACCCGTGTTGTAAATGATAAATTTAGTGATCACGATACAGTTCTTGATATTTTATGAAGAAATAAGAGATCACTAATGGATGCCAGCTCAGTAATGGGCATCCTCTGACGTTCAGTTTACAACTCCAGCTATAGTTGTTACTAAAAGTTGGCTAATACAGTGAATAGGTTAAAGGTAGACGGATAAGCTTCCCTGGAGATTGTGCAAGGGTCGGAATTGGAGTCAGGGTCCCCCCCCTCCCCCTACATGGAAAAGCACTGGTCCAGTGAGGCGTTTTTTTTTTTACTAGGGCCAGTAGCGGATTCAACTGAGCAAGTATATTAAAAAATAATAATAATAAATAATCTTATCTGGATTAAAGGTGTTAATATGGAAGGAGTCGAGCTGAAATAAATCCATACTTTCTAATCTGACAATGAGAAGGATCGCCGTGAATACTTTTATACAAAATAAATGGATAAAAAATATTTTTATAAATTTCTGCATTCTTCCTTTCTAAGTCGTTTAAATTTCCCTTGCTGTCTAAACATTTCACTTCATTGATTTAGTTAATTTCTGATCTCTATGTGACATAGCGTATTGTCGTAGCCACCAACTGTCTTTCACCAAACTAACATAGAGCGAAATGTTATTCAGAAAACTCGCAAAACGAATTGACACAGACCCGACATAGCCGTTTGATCAACTTGATGACTGTTCTGTATCGGTTCCCTGAAAAAAGCCCTCACGAAAATTCCGCACAGAAAACCCAACTGTCATAAATGTTCACATTATTTTTAGTTTACAAAAAACAAATTATTTCATACTTCAAAACGCAACAAAACGTTGAATTTATATATTTTATTTCTACTTCTTTACGATGTATTTTAATATAACTTTTGATATAAAACTTTTGATTTTAATATAAAATAGAATATTTGGATGTAAATGTTTGTAAGGGAAATTAAAGGAAATAAAATGCTCTGGGTTTATTGCAATTAAAGCCTTTTATTTTATTTATAAAAATAAATTACTTTTTCTCTGTCTTACAAAGTGAACAGTCAACACTCTTTGGTTTTTTTTTTTTTTTTTTTTATCGACAAACAACTAATTCAGACATATTTCAGTGATTTATTTATTTGTCAAGGATTTGAATAGAATTTTCGTTACTGTAAGTTAGCCAATCTCTGCAAGTATTTGCAGTGGAATAGGGAATTAAATGCATTGTGAAATCCCTCACAGCAGTTTGTAGTTTTAGGCGACCGTTCAAGAGCTGCATCATGATGATTCCATATTCTTATTGGAAACTGGGGATCTCTACCATCAGTTGTCATTCAGTTATGAAAACAAAAGATGGCAACATAGTACAACAACCAACCGAACATTGTCATGATTCCTATCCACAAAAAAAGCAGAAACCAACGTATTGCCTCATTTTGCTTCTAGCAAAATGAGGCAATACATGAGTAGTTAGTTCTACTCCTTGCAATGTGATGGGGAATGTGTTTTTAGAGTTGAGTAACGATGACTGGCCCATATGCCCTTGGGAGAAATCTTCTCAATCACAGAAAAGACGGTCATTTGCCTAATCCAACAACAATAAATTTTGACATCCCTGAGAAGTACCGTCAATTGATACTTCATGATTTAGGTGTGGATGATCCAGACAGAATTCTGGTTTTAGGTGATAAAGAACTCTTGGTTCAATTGAACAAAGATGCAATTTATGGAGATGGCATCTTTGATAAAGTTCCAAACATGTTTTACCAACTGTATATGTGGCATGCCAAGATGGTAACTCATATCCGCCATGTATTAAAATGAAAAAGACCTGGGAGTAATTGTGCAGTCAGATATGAAGTTTACTGAGCAATGCAGACAGGCTGCCAGGGCAGATCATGGGGTTTTGTCAATGATATATAGGAATTTTGCTAGCAGGGAAAAGGAGGTGATTGTCCCTCTGTATAAGGCCAATGGTCAGGCCACGCCTTGAGAACTGCGTACAGGTCTGGAGGCCTCATTTTAGGAAGGATGTAGATTTGCTTGAGCGTGTACAGAGAAGGGCAACAAGGTTGGTGAGGGGAATGAAGGGATCCACTTACCAAGAGAGGCTTAAGTTCTGCAAATTGCAATGGCTGGAGACTAGGCGCCTGCGCGGTGATCTGATTGAGGTGTATAAGGCCTTGAATGGGTTAGCAAGCTGAATTCTGATGAGATCCTGCCACTTGTTCAGATTACGAACCTAAGGGGACATAAATTCAAATTAAGAAAAGACAGATGTAGAATAGATGTGCGGAAATTTGCCTTTAGCCAGCGGGTGGTTAATTGCTGGAACAAACTTCCATCTGTCGTTGTGGAAATTGATAGGTTAAATAAATTGAAGGAGGAACTGGACAGGCATTTGGAGGGAATGGTGTGATTTTTTTTTTTTTTTTTTTTGGCTGATGATGCATAAGCTCATACACTTGCTTTCTTGCATCACATGCCACTACTACTACTATTTTGTTACAGAAAAAGAACTTGGACACTTATAATAGAATAGAAATCATGAAGCTGTCGGTTCAAAAAGGGTGCTATTTCCATCTGTGTCAGAGTCTCATCAGGAAACTCAGCAATGTTGGCTTGAAGACTGAATTTGAAACTGATAAAATATAAAACTCAGGCTGAAGTCTCTTGCTGCATTAACCTTTGTCCCAATCCATGGTGTGAGGAGGTCTTTGATGAGCTTGCCGCCCCGTTTTCAGACGAAGATAACTATAATGAGGTGCTCACTTACTTCTTTTCCACATACATTGAGGGTGCAGCAGGTAGAGATCCCCAGTTTCCAATAAAAATATGGAATCATCATGATACAGCTCTTAAACGATCTACTAAAACTACAAACTGCTGTGAGGGATTTCACAATGCACTTAATTCCCTATTCCACTGCGGTCATCCCAGCATGTGGTTTTTGTTTTATGGACTGAAGAGGACCTAGATTGACACTGGCTAATGCACAGGCAGGTCGTCTAGAGGTGAAAAAGAGAAGATATGACGCACCGCATGACTTGGTTGCCACTTCGGGCAGGCATATGAGCAGGTAGAAGAAAACAAATACTTGCAGAGATTGGCTAACTTACAGTAATGAAAATTCTATTCAAATCCTTGACAAATAAATAAATCACTGAAATATGTCTAAATTAGTTGTTTGTTGATAAAAAAACCAAAAAAAAAAAAAAAAGCGTTGACTGTTCACTTTGTAAGAGAGAAAAAATAATTTATTTTTATAAATAAAATAAAAGGTTTTAGTTAAAAGTTTTTTTTTTTAGTTGCAATAAAACCAGAGCATTTTATTTCCTGTAATTTCCCTTACAAACATTTACATTCAAATATTCTATTTTATATTAAAATCAAAGTTTTATATCAAAAGTTATATTAAAATACATCGTATAGAAGTAGAAATAAAATATATAAATTCAACATTTTGAAATATGAAATAATTTGTTTTTTTGTAAACTAAAAATAATGTGAGCATTTATCAGTGTGGGTATTTTTCATATGAGCATTTATGACAGTGAGGTTTTTTCTGTGCGGAATTTGTGGAACGTGTGGGCTTTTTTCATGTGCGCATTTATCTGGTCACCATCTGTATCACCACGTCATGGAAAGCATACGCGGCATAAGAGTAATATCACAAATATTATGACAGAGGGGCCTTTAGTGGTGGGTACCCAGCGTCCAGGGCCACTGCTGACATGAGATTACTGTGGACTAAGGAAGCTTTAAAAAAAAAAAAAAGAAGCTTACTGAGTTCTATTAATTGGTTCGAAATATAAAAGAGAAAGTACAATTGAATTAAAGGAAACTTTTAAGGCATTCATTCCATTTAAGAAATACCGCACAAGGACAATGCCAACATAAATTAAAATGAATTTAGCGGGCTTGATAAAATAGAAGAACGCAGCACACGAGAGAATTACTGAGTAGCAAGGACGAGAATTACAGAGGAGCAAGATTCGTATAATAATTCTAAGTTAATTTTTATAACAAAATCACAGACGGAGTTATGAGGGGAAATTCTAACTATACAAAATCACTAGCCAAGGATGGGGACAAGGAGTTTTATTCATATGGAAATCCAAAAAAGGAAAAGAGTAAATCTGATAGGACTTTTTAGCAACTACGCATAGGTACAATAAAAGATAAACCAGACGATGTGGCTGGTGAACCGAATAGATATTTCGTATCGACTTTCATAGTAGAAAGTCCTTTTTGGCTGGAAATAATATTGTAAAATTGTATTAGTACTCGTATATCATAGCACTACAGGTTAAGTGATACTGATATGACAAAAGAGAGCCTTATAGAAAAACCACTGCACTATTCAAAATTAGATATGGCCCTAGACACTCAAACCATTAAGGTTAATCATTTCATCACTCAACTCAGCGGTAATCGACCTCGCCCCTTTGACTGAAGAAGTGTTATTGTCTCGCATCTCCATAAAATGGAGAAGGGAAGAATAAGAATGGTACGTATACTTATTAAGATTGCATCATGAGAGAGAATATTCTAAATTGATCACAACACAGCTTTTTAAAGGAAAAGTCCTGCTTATCCAAAGTGATAAACTGCTATGTGGTCACAGAGGAGTTCGAGGCAAGAAACAATACACCAACAGGTGCTGGTGTATGGGGAGGATCTTAAAGTAGACTAAAAATGATGATTGAAGGCTTGAGACCGATTAACTTGGCCATGGTCTGAAAAAAAAGCACATAAAAATTCCACCCATCTCGACGAGATTCGAACCCATGTCTCTTCCACGTGAGATAGAAGAACAGCGATTATAACACTGAAACCACTGCGAGGGTCGGAATCTTCCTTCTGAGTTCCTATCTCGCAAAAACCGTGCATACTGAAAAATCAGAAGTAAATTTCGTGCTAAAAATGTATCACGGTCACATACACCAAAATATTTTTGTTTATACTTCAGCACGACACAAAGTCAAGAGTGTACAAATAATCACTTTGACAATACTATAAATCATTATTTACGACCAACTCAGTTGACAATGGTTCGAGCCAAGTGGATTCGAACGGTGGACAACAAACGCGTATGGTATTGTATTTACGCGCTGACCTCGGCTAGGTCAGGCCTAAAAAAAATAAATTTTCTGTTTTCAGAGGGGTTTACGGGGTAGAGAACACACCGCATTATTCCGGTCACGTGAGCTCAAACCACGGTCAATTTAGGCGCGTGTAGTACTGTACTCATCATCGACTACTCCTCAAGTGATTGTATCTTGAAGTCTAACCTTCACGCGTGAAGACTTGAATGCACTACATTTCGTACTCCGAAATTACATATACTGTACCCAACTATTTCCATTCGAGGGTGTATCAGCTTTGGTGTTTTTTGTGTGTATGGAGGGTGTGAAATGGCACAGGAAAACAAGATTGAAATCCTGGGAAGGGAAAGGAGGTAGTTATCCCCTCCCTCCTAGATCTGCTTGACCCTTTTTATAAAAACCACAGCACAAGGAATTTATTATTGTTTTTCTCTCCTTTTTATTTCCCTTTTTTTTCTATTGGGATTGAAGAAAACTAGACAAAATAATGTTTATACGGCCTTACTGGGCTGGAAGACTTTCCCCGAATTCACATTTATATTCCTGACCAGGGAGAAGCTTACTTCCATATTTCACCCAAGCTCCTAAGCATGTACAAAGCGAATGCATGGATGTCGATAATGAAGCACAGTAATAGAAAACTTCAGTACAGCGATTGCATAGTAGCGCAAGAGTTGGCTATTTGGATATGGTTTGCTATAATAGCTATCTGCTGTTCACTCGTTTGGAAGGGTCTGGATTTAAATCTATTATCGACTTGCGAAACTTTGAAAGGCTTGTCCATTTGAACACTGAATTATCTGATCTTAGTAGAAGATATAAATTTTTATCGAAGATTTATTCCCAGTTTTCCATCTCGCATTTACAAATACACTGCAAGCAAATAGAAATCTCCTAAACCAGTTTATTTATGCAAAAAAACCCTTTACATACACTGTATATATAAATCACATAAAAACCAATATATAAATGGAAGGTTTGGTTTTTGTTCGTTAAATGTCCCAACTGGGGGGATAGTAGTGCAAAACACGCCTCCCCACGGGAATTCTTCACAGGTAAGAAATAAAACAGAAAATGAACGCTAATTTTCTAGATTATAATATTTTGTTTATATCCATCTCCTATAACAAAAGCACATCATTTCAAGTTTTTTTTTTTTTTTTTAATTTTGATTTTATCCACAATCTTCAGTTCCGTATAAGCACATAACGTTTGAAGTAATATCTTAATTATTTACTGGTCAATAACACGAACTTTATGAATGACTCATATACCGGTACATGTTAAAATTACGACGTAATCTCAAGGAACGGAAATCAAGATGGTTGACCAGTTAGGGTCGACCAGAAAATTACCTAGTATTGTTTCCACTCCTGGTTAGCGTGTCTCTCACATCCGTTTTTATAATTGACAATGCCGACAAAACACGGCCCTTTCCAAAGGAGAAAGTCACGAAAAATAGCATTCCCGTACCCACTATTATTAACAAGGTAAAAAAAAATAAAAAATACAGTGCAAGTCAAAATGAAAATCCTGAAAATATTTATTCAGAAAACTAATTTTCTGTTTGTTGCAGGAAGAAAATCATAGCTGAAATAACAACCAGCAGAGATAGAATTCTTGTAGTAAAAGTTCAATACAGTCTGACATCATTTCAAGAGAGAAATACCAAACCTATTACTCTCCATAAACCTCAAAATATGCTATATATATATATATATAAGCATTTTGAGGAAACAGGAAGTTTTGTTAATCCAACCCCCTCCGCCAGAAGCAGAAAAACCATATTCGGCCCAAACAGGAGATAATGCTACAACGAGTTAAGTAAGCTCAAGATCAAATTCCCCAAAAATCCAAAATACTCAAGTTAAAAATACCTCAAACTTCAGTAAGAATTTTAAAAAAACTTGCGATGCGAGGTTCACATTTTAAAATTGCGTCACGCTCACTTCAAAATTGGAACATTATCCAGGAAGGGTCCAGTTCGCAGAACAATTTCTCCAGGTGTACAAGAATAATGAAAATTTGTCCGACGATCTTGTTGTGGTCTGATAAGGCAATTTACGATCACTGAATATTTTAACATCAACAAATTATGTATATTGGGCCACTGGGAACAATAATATTTAAACTGAAAAGGAATTAAAACTCTCAAGGTGGTCGACCTAAAGTAAAATACATGTACCTCTTTTTCATGCAAGATGGCGCTCCAGGACATTATTCCCCCAAAGTTAGAAAATTACTAAAGATAAAATTAGCAAACAAGTAGATTGGGCTCGTGGTCCTATTGAGTGGCCACCCAGGGGTCACTGCCACTGTAAATATGCTGATAGGACGTATTTGTGCTCCTGATCTGTGGGATACTGTTCACTGGAGGATGCCACTCTGTATTCTTCGACCGTCTCCTTCTCTAACCACCAGAAAAAACAGGTTGCACATGGCTGAAAGTTGCACAGTCACTAAAGCAGATCTTTGTAAATTCGCTACCAACAGGAAGTATCGGGTAAATCCCCTGGCCAGCTTTCCGGCCGTGAAGAGAACTTTGCCTTTGTACTTTCTGTCTGTATGTATATACTTACCAATATAGATTTATTTAAATCCCACAGATAGGGCTATAAGGGCCATGCCCCTTCGGCAGGACTATTTAAAAGGCCTTATGTAAACCGCAGAGAACCTAAAAACAACGATAACCGAAGATTTCGCCAAAAATTTTCACAACTTTCCCGCATTGTAACTAAAGGACACCATTTTGAAGTTTAATATTCCTTCCCATATAACCACATCGTAACCCTACTTTTGGCCTATCCTATACTCTGGTACAACCATCAGTGACACAAAGTGTTTACTACTCTAACCCAGTCGCTCTTTATAATAAAGATCAAAGGTGCAGCCAGTTCAAGAGAGTGGTAGATTTTTGGCGGAGGTAGGGAGAAGAACCACAGGTCGACGTACAAGGCCCCGTTCAGTGACATCTCTCGGAGCCACTTAAGGTTACACTATACCCGATTCAGGAAATTCTAAATCGCACTCCTTCGCAATTATTAAGATGGGAAAAACAATTGGTGGCTCAAGTTTTGATCATTCACGGATTAAACTTGACCTTTAAAAGAGTCATTAACAGCTGCCTTGACTACATCATCATCGTCTAAAAATATGCTTCCAGGACAGATCCAAGATTTCAGAAAAGACAGATAACGGTCACGGAGGGTTTAATCTGGATGAGGATGGGTCGAACATGCATGCAGATGTTCATGAGTATGTAGGAAAAAATAAAATAAATAAATAAATCCAGCTTGGCAATGTATTTTACAGATGCGTATAGCAGTTGTGAGGTTGAGCAGCCAGTCCTTTGTTTTACGATTTTGTAATGGACTGGCACGACTTTCGACAAGGCACAGTACGGTGCCTTGCCTCTTAGTACAGATGCTGCACTATCAACAGCATTATTTTACAAAACGAACCTTACTGGTTGAAGGTATGTAACAAAGAATAAGAGTCCAACCGATCTCATTCGGCATCTGTCGTTAGGACAACGAAAATTAAACATATCTGGAGATAATTTTGTAATAATTTCTTATTCAACAGGGAAACAGCAAACTTCATTCCCTTGTTTTTTAATTTTTCAGGGAGAAAAAGTAGATGTTCAAAGGTTGTTCATCAGTGAAAACATACTCTACCTTCTACGAGTAGAATTTTGTTGGCGTGATGGACCATGTGTGTTGCTTCGATACAATTTTAATAGTGAATGCACCATTTTTAATTAATATAACATACGGACAAGAGGTGATCATTTTTAAAGTTTTTTAATTATCACTGTCCAATACCATTGCATGAGACTGATATCGGCTAATTTTGGGAGTTAGTATTATTTTTAGTGTAATCTAATAAAAGCAAAGTAAAAACATTGGTATTTTCACCTTATCGCAATACTCGAATTCACTAGGCAATGCAGCAATTTGTACACCACTTCCACCCCTTCCCTCTACTGATGGCTCTACTAACAGAGATCTGGCTCTACTAACAGAGCCCACCCAGCAAGAAGTGTTGAACACCATTCAGATCACAAAACAACAGCTGATCGTCGCCATCAATTCTCTACCTGCCTCGTCAACCACTGGTGATGGAGTTCCCCAATTCATGCTCAAATGCCTAAGTCCGTATATTATTCAGCCACTTTTAATTATCTTCAACCAGTTACTCTCGAACCAGATTTTCCCACAGCAATGGGAAAACTATCTTATCAAACCTTTAGCCAAAGTTCAGTCGCCATCGAAACCTAAACATTTCCGACCCATCTCCAACTCCTCCAGCCTGCTGAAGCTCCTGGAGAAGACCTTACTCCCGATCCTCACCAAGCAGATCATGCCCAGTAATCCAGCCCAAATTCACTATTCCCTTCCAAACAGATCAACGATCACAAATCTGCTAGCCACAACGAATACTATCTTGTCAGCATTCGAGAAAAGGCACGAACTAGCTGTTACTTACTTAGACATTGAGGCTGCATTTGATGCCGTCCAAGTAAACCAACTACTCACTCTCCTGGAATGCCACTTCCAGATCACAGGGAACATATTATGCTTTCTCTCCTCTCTTCTGAATAACAGAGTTATAAAGCTTCATACAGGAGATCGCACCCTTACTAGATCCGTCACCGCAGGAGTCCCACAAGGAGGGGTCCTTTCCGGCCTTCTGTTCTCATCTATTATCTTTCCACTGGTTGCACATTCTCGATGTCTACTGAGCTATGTAGATGATATCAAGATACTTACTCCCATCATCCCTGGTCAAGACCTTGATCTGGTAAAAACGGAAATTAACAACACTCTCACTGCAGTCACATCTTACCTCTGCCAGTTCGGGCTCAAGATCAATCCTGCTAAGTCCGAATTCATGGTGTATTCATTGAAGCAAACTCCTTCTTCTCTCCAGCCTTCGGTCGGCAACACCCTCATCCCAATTGCATCCAGCCATCGTGATCTAGGCGTTGTATTCGACTCCAAACTTCGATTCAACGCCCACATAGACATGCTCCTCACACGTGCTTCAAGACTCCGGTGGATAGCAAAACAGCATCTCCTTCATATCAGAGATAAAAAGACAACCGTGAGGTACATAAGAGCAATCATCTTTCCACCTTTACTCTATGCTGCTGAAATTTGGGCGTCAGTGGCACCATCAATAAAGAAACCACTCTTTGCCACAGAATTCTGGCTCCTAAAGTGGGCCAACAGGAAGCACAACCTTCCAGCTCTGATTCATACCACGCAGCTTGCCAACTCTCTCGGGATTCCACGGCTTCCCACCTTAGTCGAAGACCAACGCCTCCTAGCAACAGTCAAGATGATAACAGGCATAATCGCAACACCTTCATTCTGGGATACCTGTGGCTGGAGGATCCCCTCTGCTGCCCTTAGGGCCAATCCCGAGCTCTACTCGCATTCAGCGCGACTCCATCTCTCGGACAGGTTCCTCCCTCAGCAGATGTTCAAGCAAACCCAGGCACTTGACGCCGACCTGAACAAATTCGCTGTTGACCGGACTTACAGGAAAAAAATTATGTCTAGTAGGACTAATCAGCATTGACATGTGTGCCTTGCATCTGTTCCTGTCTGATTGAGCTGCTGCTCTTATCTCGATGTTAAGTCAGCTCAATCAGACCTAACTCTCGTAAGGAGTTCTCTCCTTTGTATAAAATATGTTTTCTTTTGTAAAATTACCTGTTTTTGTAAATTAATTGTTCTATTTTCCCGGAAGTTTCGGGAGGTTGTAAAAATGTAAACCCCTGGCTTTTTGGCCGTGAAGGGCATTAAAGATTATCTCTCTCTCTCTCTGATGACTGGATCTTGAACAAATTTGTTGAGAACTGCTAATGAATGATTTTTTCAATGCTACTAACAGATAGCACCTCTCTAACAATTGCTGAAACTTTTATAGCTTGATCATTCATTTTTCTACATAAAATTTTCTACAGCAGCATCTGTTTCCCTATAAACATTACGTGGTCTTCGATACCTGGAACACCTTCAACAGATTTCTGTTCATTTGTATTCGTTGTACCACATGGTTATTGTGGTATAATGAGGGATATTTTTCTTATAAACATTTATCATTCGTTCACAAATTTGTTCTGGGCACCATCTTTTCCAGACACAAAAACAGATGAATGTAAACGCTTTGAGATTTCCATTACTCTGTTACCAAGACAAAAATAAAATTAATAATAATAATAATTAAATATTTGTAAATTGAAACTTTTCTGCATATATAAAGAAATGCAGCTATATTATTCATACATTTAAAATGTTTGTAACTAATGTATTTTATTTATATCCGAGTTTCAAAACCTTTTTGAATTCCATCTCCAACACAGTACAGTGCCTCTTTTTTTTCTTTTTCTTTTTTAAATCTGTTAATGCCGATGCCTTCTCGCCACGCCTTTTACACTGAACCGAAGCCCTAGAGGTGCAGTTAATCCTTTTAGGCGTATTTCAGAACAATGCAGGAACTCCCAATGGCTCTGTCTCATCCAGCGAGACAGAGCCCTTTAACAACTCCGCTATGGTTGAATGATTTCCAAGAAATTTCGTATTGTAGACCTTTAGTTTAAATACTTCCCTTTTAACTAATCTCAGTCTCTAATCTTGAGTTTACATTGTGAAAAAATATTTTCACATATCCTCATTTCTCTTATAAGGAATCAACTCTAGCTTTTCGATGACTGTCCTGATATTGCACTACTTCAAATAATTAGAACATTCCACAAAAGAAGTAATTATCTCTCTTTTGGGAATGTGAAACAGTTGAAAAGGTGATCGAATTATCGGGAAGGCTGACTTTTCCTTCCTACTCTCGCGATGGAAGAATGGTGGTTTCGTCCTTAGGCCTAAAGCTAAAACAGCTAATTTGTTAATAAAATTCCGAGCAGATTCCGTTTCAACCATGCTGAACAATATGGTCTACAACTTCTAGTATACGTAGTCAACAGTACAGTCAACGCACTTATAATACACAGGTCACCTTTCTTGTTCCTGTTTAACACACTCCTGGTTCAGAGGCTAGTCTGAACTAGAGAAAGTGCACGACTTCCGCACTATGAAAGGTGGCCTAAATGTTACCTTTCGCTATTTCACATACATTTGTATGCACGACACGCCAAGCGACTGAAGTAATTCTGTCTGAACAGCGGAAGTGATGCCTGAAAACAAACTACAATCTTACATTATCGAACTGCTCTTGAATATGTTTTTTTCATAATATTGGCCTAGTGTTTTGAATCTACAAAGATAAATCATGTATTTTTCGGGAAGTTTCAACCGGGAATCGATTATAATAACTACAATTTAATGTTTTGTTTTATACGAAATTACGTAATTGACGCATTTGTGCAAACGACCATTATAAATTTGGTAAAGTAAAATGGCTACTTTGCCTGTATTGTAGAAGTATACTAATCATTTCCATGAAATTTCCATCAAATATGTAATCACAGTACTAATTCTTAACATTTGACAAGCATTCTCAAATATCTTTGAATACAGTCGACTTTTCAAAAACATTTTTATTACCAAATTAAATTATCACAAGGCACCTTTAAATCTTTGGGCGGTACGCACAGTTAGGTCAACTTATATAAGTACTTTACATTAATTGTTTATATCAACATAGCATTCGAATTACGATGATCAAACATCCACGATTTCACCAGATATTTTTCTTTTAATCAGATTTTATCTTTGAATTTCGTGTCAAGTATCTACGAGGCCATTTACAATGTCTGATATAATCGAAATCGATTTTAAGGAAGCCTTTATAGTTTCTGGCAGAATACATGTTGTTTAGCCTACGCTAGCACAATCCCCTCCATCCTAAAAAAAAAAAAAAAAAAACCGGAAGCGATCGATAATATAAAAGAAATTTCCGCCTGCTCACGTAGTCCCGTTTACAACGGAAACAGACGATTTCCCTAACTCCGTAAATGATTAAACTGTGCCGTCTGCAACTTGTATGTAGGTCAACAGCTATCTCGTAGAACTCTCGGGGAACCAAGAGATCACTCGCGCGCTTCTCCAAAAATCGATTCCTGTAGTTGAGGGGAGGGGGCCTTTATGCCTCCCAAAAAATAATAAAATACTTTCTGAAATTTCTTAATTCAGAAAGCGGAAGTTTGCCTGTATCTCCTACCTCCCCCAGAGAGAGAGAGAGACCTTTTGTCTCCGCCATTGTTTCGTCTGATTATAAAACTGCAGTCAAACAAACAAGATCGCAAATACCAAAGAGGATGCATGATAAAAGTCCATTATCTAAGTTGCTACGCTTGGCGATAAGACGGGCAGGAAGAGAGGGGGTTTTGTGTATAACCCAGAACACTTCTAAATACCTTTTTAATCAGGAAATGATATACAAGAAAGAAGGAGAAAAAAAAAAAAATCAAATTCTGAATTCGATTATCAAAAACTTCCACACACTCAAAAAGATTTTACTAAAATTTCACCATATGGTTGGTATGAGTTTTTGCGCAGTAGTACTTCTGTTTCGTAGCCGAGTGGTCATGAGCGGGAGTGCGGTAGAATACGCTCTTTAGGTTCAAGCCCTTAACTGCTAAATACGATCGATCTGCCAACCCGCACTGTGCCAACATGGCAGATTATGGTCCATTTTCCTTAACATGAATCTTTGATGAGGCTTCCATCCTGCAGTGGATTGATAATAGCTGCAGTTACTCCCTTTTTTTCTTTTTTTTTTTTTTTGTTTACTTCTGTTTTTGAGCGGCCTCCGTAGCGAGTGATCATGAGCGGGAGTGCAATGCAATAGCACACTCTCTTTGAGTAGACCGGGGTTCAAGCCCCTGACTGTTAAATACGGTCAATCTGCCAACCCGCACTGGACCAGCGTGGCAGATTATGGTCCATTTCCCTCAACGCGAATGGTTGAGGAGGCTTCCATCCCGCAGTGGATTGATAATGGCTGCCGTTTTACTTCTGTTTATACGGCACGACCAGAGGAATTTACAATTAATCACTTCGACAACTGAGTAAAAACAGATGGAGAAGCAAATCTTCAATATGTTTAATGCAAAGGTCTTACGGATATTCCAAATCATCCTAAAATTTTGATAAGGATCAGAGATGCTGTTACAAATTTATAACAATATTTCTGTGAAATGGGAGGGGCTGGAATTAGATACTACTAAATACTGAATTGTTTGTAGAGTAAGGCAGCCATCGCATTGAGGGTGGTCCTGTCCTCGAGAAAATTAAGTGCATTCTGTTGGAACTTGTTTTGTGATCATGTGCATCTGAAAAAAAATTGCTGCAGCTCCAACCCTGTCATCTGATTTGGAGCCATATGTGTAAAATGAAACCAGGAACAGACCTAAAACCTCCCAAAACATGCGCTGAAATTTTGTAAAAATTATTTTTCTTAAATGTTTAAAAGCCTTTTTAAAACATTTTTCTTAAATGTTTTCACCGTATCTGTACGCCCACATAATAACACTGAACTTTCGGTGAATAGATTTTCTTCAAAAAATTTTATGTGGGTCATTTATAAAGATTTGTCAATCCATACTGCCGGGTGTCAGCAATGTAAGCTGGTGGTGGCGATAAAATGGTGTGGGGTATTTAGCTGGTGCACATTAGATCCCATTCATGTTAGCTGGTGGTCATAATTCACTGATCACTGAGTGTGTATATATTCCTGAAGCCAGTTCTGTACAATTCGGCATTTTTCTGTTACAAGAACACACAATGGGAGATGAATACACTGCAGCCATGAAGAAATGCACTTGGTTGGTAAATAATTCCAAATAATCTTTTGGCATTCAAGTGTTTCTCAACCAACACGAAGGGAATCCAATATGCACCAAGAAAATATATCTCCACCATCAGCATGCATTGTTGACACTGGTAGGATGGGTCTGTGGTCTCCCTTCAGCGTGAAACAGTAAGAACCGGTATTCGTCAGACCAAACAACGTTTTTCCAATTCTCCGCTGTCCAGTATTGGCGTCCCAAAGCCACTATAACTGTACCTCTTGTTTTTCACTGACAGGTGTGGAACCGGGTTTGATCAGTAGTGATGTATATCAGGTAGAAGGAAGTTTTCTTGGCGATATGCATTCGCTGTACAACAAACTTTCTTGAAAACCTGGAAAGCATGCTAGACCAGAAAGAGCTAAACTCCTCGAACAAAGACGGCTAACTTGTTAGTATTTTGTAAAACACAAGAAACATGGGTAACATGTAAAACGATGAGGATTAATATCAGTCCTCTAGACAAATCAGGTCATTTGGAAATGTAGGAAAACCTCTGTTTTTAAACTTTTCTAAAAGATAATTTCTCTAAACAGTGGAAGTCCAATGGCAGGTGGCTGTGTATCTGTAAATCGAATGAGCATTTTGAGTGCAGTAGTGAGTTTTTCTTTGGTGAAACTTCCAATACAGCGATTACAAACAGCATATATTCCCAGGAAGAAATGTCACCTTAGATACTGAGATTGACATTTTGTGAAATCAAGCCATTAAATTTTTAAATTTGTACAAAAAGCCTATCTACAAGAAACAAAATATCGACTTTTTCTATGCAAACACGTTTTCAAACATTCTTGTGTCGAATTTATACATAACTGAAAAATCTCTGAATGTCCTAAAATCAATATGAAAACAAATTATGCAACTAATTTACTCAACCGTTATATGCAAGATTGTGACAAAAATTAAATTAGGTAACGTACTCATTACATTTTAAGCGTGTTCGATTATCATAAACCTCTATACTGCACTCGTTTTCCAAACTTTCAGGTGACGAGTAGCCATTCGGTCGGTCGGATTTGCATGGCAGTACTTCCTGAGGAGGGGGGGGGAGGGCAAGTTGGTTAATCTGCTGACATGAGATTTGATAAAGTTCCTTACAAATATTCTAAATAACTTGAAATTTTAAAAAGGTTGAAGCTGATGTTCCAAGTGTATGTGTGTGCGTGGAGAGAGGGAACTGGGTTACTGGAGAATATGGAATCAGATCTTCTAAAACCTCTAGAACGAAACATGATGTATACATCAAGGGGGCCACTTTATTAGGCATTTAACATCGTTTTTTTCATATGGAAGTCCTTTCACTCATTCAACACCTAAGAGAATAATGTCCTTAATTAAGATCCGACCAAACGTTCAGTTGGGTCTTAATCATCAAAGTTTCATTCTGTTTCGATTACCCTATGTGATAGCCTGTTTCTTGTAACCCACATCTTGATAATGGGATGCCATAGTAGAAAAGAGGAGTATAGCTAGGGGACTTTCTGTGATCCTAGGGTAACAAATTCATGAGCATGGAACACATACTTAGAACACCCTATTCTCCGTATTCACGAAAGGTATGTTCCAGGAATGGTCGCGAATAGCGAAACTTGCAAGGTCGGGGACTACAACAACAATTGCTAATATACAGTGGTGGCGAACCTACGACGAATTTCTTTCAAAATAAATGTGATTTTTAAAGAGGATCACCGTTTGCCAATACAATGATAAATAAACCCCCCTAATGATATTCGGGCCCTACCGACTTCATTAAGTAAGGAACTTAAACTTCTTTTCAGTGGTTCATCATCATTTTGTATTTGCTCTGTGAGCAAGATTAACGACTGACTAATTTTACTGTTCCTCTTTCCACAGTTTCTTGGTTACCCCGTTCGTAGCATTAAGCCGACATAATGTATTTCCTACACACAAGATAACTTTGATAGCTTTCGCAGTACAGTGCAGTGCAGTTTGTAAGCAACATTAAAGCAAGGACTTTCATCCATTTGTGTGAGCTGTGAAGATTGTCCAGTCATTTCGCGGCCATCAGGATTTGAACTGCTTAGTCAACGCAAAATGGACTTATCGTAATAGCAGAACAAACTTTTGTCTTCACAATGAGTTGCCTTGATATTGTACGATTTTCAAACAAAAGGCATCGTCAAAAAGGTTAACTCACATTTATTTAAAATTAACCACCCATTAAAGTAGTATGGGCAACTCGTTGTGAAGGCAAAATTTGTACTGCTATGAGCAATAACTATTGCGTTTACTACAGTTTAAATCCGGCTGGCCAGAAAAAGGTATGAAAGCACAAGATAGTCCTCCCAACTTCTTATAATTTCATTAAGACCACACAGCCTGAGAGGTTTGCAGCGCGAGACAGGTTATGGCTCTATGAACAGAAATCGAATTCCCGTATTTAAATTTGTAATTCAGAGCAACTTTGTGATTCGCGAATAAGGGGGGTATGTATACTCTACGATCATGTGCGATGTTCACAGGTTTGCAGCTATTTACCACAAGCTATTTATTTCTGTACGAATTCAATACAAAACCATGGTTTCACTCGCTATTTGTCTTTTCAACATTTTGGAAGCCCGTGATTTGCAACATCCTCCATTTAACTTTTCGACATTTTGCCAAATATCCAACTGCCTATGACTAAAATAACAAGATTTCACAAAATTCTTAGCGTGCTTTTATGATTATTATTATTTTTAAATCAAATGAATTCGATTCTGATCACTGGAAGATCTTATTCCCACTAAAGACCGAAGGCCGAGCATTCTACTTTTAACGCTTGAGCTATGTTCAACTTGGATAACCATTTGGTTATCCACGGTTCTGCCTAACTCGGTAATCTTTTAAATTGTATAACACTACTAGAGAGAGAGAAAACGAACCACTAAACGTTTAAAAATTTCAGACACCGCTTTGACATAAAATCCTATAGCATTGCGCTGAGTATAGCACATCAAATTTTAGTATTAAAAGGTACATATAACTATCATGGAGAGTTTAAATCAGTGATAAGCATAATCGATTCATTCGATTATACTGATTAAACGAATGTGTAATAACTACTAATACGCTATTTGGGTGGCGGGTACTCACAGAAATTAAGTAACAATTGGGAAAGTTCCTTATACGACATATAGGAGACAGGCAACTCGTTATCAAGGATATCATATGACATTTTTTTTTTATAATGATTCCCTTAGTACGACTTAGGTTGTTGTAACTGCATACAGAAATGATGTACTGCGCGAACTTGTATATCAGTTTGGTTACTAACTACTAATCATTAGATTATGGAAAATCATTTCATTATGACAAATTATTGGATTATACTCACATTTGAATAATTAAATTTTATATTTGTGGATCTTTTAAAAAAGATTTGTTGCGTCTTCCTAAATTTCCTTAAGATCAGCCAATTTTTCGGATAAAAAACTTGGGCAATTTTTTTTTTTTTTTTTTTCGTTCCCGTAAAATTTCAAGTGTTACGCGATAAAATGTCAGATTGAACACCAAATTTCCAGCACGTTTCGTTTGTCTCTGGGAGGGTTCAATCAATTTCGATTTGATTCAACCTTACCAGGCAAATCGCATGATTTCCATAAAAGCCTCTATTAGTTTCAGACGTTCGAGCATTACTCGAGAAGGTCGGATCGATACCATTTTTCAGCGCGTTTCGTTGGTCCTTGGAAAGCTTTTAACACGATTACGATTCCAGTCCTCTTTCCGGTTCCTCCCTCCAAAGAAATTTATATAAATGAAAGTATGTTGGGGCATTACTCAAAAACAAAAGCCAGACAGACAGTAAATTTTCATAGCATGGTTTGTTGATCCCTGTGGAGGTTTTAGCCAGAACTCTGTTTTCATAACCAAACAATCTCCCTCTTTTACTGATAGAAAATAGTTCATGAAAACCCTGTATATATAAAAAAAAAATAATAATAATAAATAACAGAGTAATGGCCTATAGAGGTCCCTTGAGGAACAAACATATTTTTAAGAAAGTTTTTCATAACAATTCGTTAGGGCTTTTTTTTTTTTTTTTTTTTTTTTGTACCTAAGGAAGTTTTAGAAGCACTGCTTGTTGCACTACAATTTACAGAATTAGGTCCATAAAATAAAAGCCAGAGTAGATTAACAAGCTGGCACTCGTCAAAGAATCCAATCGGTCTGATTCAAAGATTGATGGGTGGTAGTTCTCCCTTTTAAAGTCTATGCTGAGTATTATTATAGTCTTTTTTTATGAAAAAAAAAAAAAAAGCGTTATCAGAGCCGCCATGTAACCTAATCCTTGATATAACTGATACCTATACACAGTAATAAATTAACAAATTCTTGATGTTTGTCTCACTTTTCTTCTCCCCAGGGACCCTATAACTTCAGTTTTATCAAGAATAAGAATTACCTAACACATTCCTGATAACAGCGAAGAAATTTCCAGTGTAAAAAAAAAAGATTTTTTAAAATTATTATTTACGCTAATTAAATGCCTAGGAAGTTAATGATATACTAGACTGTTGGAGTTGTTGTTGGACACTCTATGCTAAGTCATTTGTCCCATCATTGCACAACGCATTTATATCTATGTTGCTATGTAACGCTTGAAAGATCGCAAACACAAAGTAAATAAAACCAGACCTCTATTTCGTGAGGCTTTCTGTGTACCGGAGCTCAAAATACTGCAGATACATATAATCTTTGAATTCCAATCTGAAGAAACTGGCGTTTCTAGAACAGCAATATTAAAGTTTTTCAGAATATGGTCCGATGAATATTGCGTTCAAATATGCCAATAACCCAAATGTTATGATTTGTATTAGAAGAAACTGTTGAAACAAAAATTACATGGGAGGGAAGGGAAAAGTTGATCAGACGCGGGTAATATCTGCTGAATACAGAAAACATAAGGGCAGTATATACATATAGGAAGGCAAACATACCTTTCAAAACAATTTTCACTTGGTAATTACTGACCTCAATTTTGGGGGAGGGGAATTTGTTTCTCACGTGCTGGTGTTGGAGATTTTTGTACAAGAAAGCACTGATTAAAATCACGCTACCCGCATCAACACACCAAGGCTATCCGAAAAGGGACCTTAATGGCGTACCACATACAGTACCGAGGTCAACTCGAAATGTAATGTAGGCTTTATTGCGTAAAATACAACTGCATCCGCTCTGATTCATATTTCTCTTTATCATGAATATTTATTACCTAGGTAGTGCGCTTATTTCTCCTACCTCCTTCAAAAGAACTTTCATTTTGTCTCTCCGACACAATCATATGCAGGATCATGAAAATGCAAACGTCCATGGTGATTCCATTATGCACAGGTAGTATACGATTTTCACAGTGGAAAGACAAAAGCTGATTAAGTAGGTTATTAGGTTTAGCGATAAGGCAAGTGGGAAGGTGGGATTTATTTATATAACCTAGCGCGGAGTTTCAAATGTAGACACCTTTTAACCAGGATAAGTAAGAGGGGAAATAAATAACTATAAAATATGCAAGCCTAACTTCTAAATCTACTACCTGTAGAATTTGGCAAGGTTGATTCTGTTGTGGATGGCCTTAAATGAAAGGTTTAATTGTGCAGGTTGAACAAAAACCCCACAGTCCCCAAAAAAGTTCAACAGAAATTGTACATAGCGAAATTTGAATAAACCTTAGTTTAAACACAGGTGCCAATTCCAATTCGGGTTCATCACTCTGGTGACCACCGTCGTAACCACCGAGCTAATTGTACCCCTTTGTTATTATTATCTGCATCGGGTTCGAAACTAATTGGAATGTTACGTGTTTTTTTTTTTATATATTACTTTTTGACGAAGAAAAAATGATCACTGAACATTACAACTGTTGCGATATTTACATACACACGATGAGCAACTGACCTAAAAAAAAATTTTTTTTTTTTCAGATGTGATGCACACTGAAAAAAAAAAGAAAATAATAATATAAAAATTCCAACTAAGCTGTCAAAATACCTGAATGTGAAAGACCGTTTCCTTATCTCTGTTTTTCAGATTTAGTACCCTAGAACTTCTTTTTGATCAAATTAATATTTGTTAAATGACACAAGAAAGGCCACTTTCAATTTCTCTCCCCCTAGTTTATCAGTAACTATCAATTTTTGTTTTCTGAGTGAAAAACTGTAGGATTTAAAAGAACTGAAAATGCAGTAGAATTATTTTAAATCCAAAGGCTCAATGGTATGGCTTAGGACAGTTGGTGGTTGTACAGGAACCACTGAATTACCCGACAAGTTGGGTAATTCAATGCTTCAATGACGCGGCAGTTTTTTTGTTTTCTTTTTAATTATTATCACCTGATAATAAACAAGATAATCGACCAGCATCAACAGCTCAACTGGCCAATATTCATTCTGCAGAACAGTGACCGGCATAGTCCTCCATTCCTCCTGCATGAGGAATGGAGTACTATACCAGCTGTAATCTATCGTTCGTTGGTGAAAGGCCTATCCACGAGAGTGGATTGTGTCAAAGGAGGTCAAACACGCTACTGAAGTGAGTGGCAATGACCTCAATATGAAATTGATTGTGTCCAGATACTTTTTGGAAAGCAGTATACATGTCAATGAAAAACCGAAGGGGGGAGACTAGGGATTTGTGACAAACCCAGAGGGACACCTGTCGTACTAAGCAAGACTTACTGTATTAATCAGTCATTAGCAATCTGTTGTACCCAACAACACCTGTATAAAATCTTTTATAGGTGGTGTAATTAGATAAAATGTAATATTTCTTATTGACAGCATGCTTTTTATCAGGAATGCATATTGTTGAGGACACAATTCACACATCGGAAAAGTGAATTGAAGTCTTAAAAAAAAACCGTTAGCAAAATTATTGCTGCCGTAATAATTTTACTAATGGAATTTTTCCTCAATCATTTTAAGTATACCCTACATCCTTTTGAAGTACCCCTGGGGTTATTTTAAAAGGATGGAAGAGACTATTTAATGACTGCGATGTATGATGTTATATGAAATAAAAGTTCAAATAATGACACTGTGACCGGTAATTGAACTTGGTTCCATATATTATTCGCTCATGCAGTAAGTATAGCTATTATCGTAGCAAACATACGTAGGCATCGTCATATTTGTCTTGCAAAATAAACAACCCTTTCCACAAGATAAAAACTAAGATTCCTAAAATGACATTTTTAATGTTTTGCTCACACTGGTCGAAGGCGACAATGCCATGTTAAGACACTTTTCAATACCAGTCAACCAACAAGTGAGACAAGGGTGTAGTCCTGAAAAACCACAGGATATGTCTGCTTAAGTGTTCCGCCCTGTAACGTACAGCAAGCACACACACCTGTACAACAAAGCAGCTACAACATGTGCCTTGCCTTAGATGAATAATTTTTGTGTTTTTATATTCACAGATAAATACGAAAATGTTTTTTTGGAGGTTTTGTCGAATTGATTATTTGACAATCCATTGGCGGGACTCCATGGTCGACAATACACAATAACAGCAACAAAAAAAAAAAAGTTAATGTACGCAGTACATTTACATTTTAGGGGGCCTTTCCCCCAAAAGAAACGCACTGCGTACATTACCTAACTTGTACAAGTATGATAACAGAGGTATCAAATATTTCTTATTACTTAATAAGAAAAAGTTCAATGGATATCACATTTGCACCATAATGTTTCTTTGGTTTCCGGTTTGCTACCAAATTTCAGACGGGCGTATCACGATTGGACACCAAATCCTTTTTGTCCTCGTATGTAGCACAGTTGGTAGGATCGCCGTCCTCCACACACACTGGGTGGAAAAGGCCTGAATTAGAATCTGGTCGATGAAGTGAGGAATTTTTATGGACTTTTTTCACAACGTGGCTGAGTTAGTCGGTCTCACGCGTGGGTAGCATGTTTTTTTTTTCTCCCGGAAACTCATATTTTTCGTCCAGCAAACAGAAAATCGACCTCAGAACACACGCAATTTACAGACAGTATACACGGAGAAATATGGCTTCAGTCGCTGATGCTCCTAAAACCCTACAACAACAAAATCCTTTTTAAGACCTAGTAAGTCATTACAAAATTGGGCGCTACTTCCTTTTTACTACCAGTCATAAAACGGTTGAACTGTGCCCTGGGGAACAGAGCACAATGTCTAAATGTTGTGCGAGTTGTCGAAGCAAACAGTACACGCTTTCTCTGTTCCAAGTTAAGTTGTTTTCCATTTGTATCAACGTTGACGGCAATCTATCACAATCGTACTTAGTATGGAAGTTAAAACTGACATGTTTGAAACAGAAAGAAGTAAATATTGCATTCTGACCGAAAGTGAAACAAAAACATCACAACATGGAAGATTAATTTTTTGGTACACTAACAGGGAAAGTGCAAATGTAATGTTATTGTTGGTAAAGAAAAGAACGGCATAACTTCGTATCTCTTGAACACAAGCCACCATGTTCTCTCCAATAATTTAATAAACCGTAAAAAAAAATCAGTTCGACCCTTAAGCAAAAAGAACAGGATATATATTTTAGAGGGTAAGCAATTTGATTAGGAGAGAACTTTAAAGCAATCTTCTTCTTCAGGTCACATAGTTCCCTGAGGAGCTGTTGTGGCCACCAACAAAATCCTCCAACTGCATCGATCATATGCTATACGAGCGGCATCGCAAAATGTCACGCCCAAAAGTTCACTGATCCCATCCTTCCACCTAGTTGCAGGTCTTCCTTTAACAGCAGTTTTTGGAGTTGATTTTGTTATGGTCTCTGTGGCATCAGATAATGTGGTGGTATGCCATTGCCTACCACATGGCCATTTTGAAAGGGGCCGGATTTAATCATAGGAAGAGTCATCATGCATCCCAAGAGATGCTCTTGAAGAGGAAAGGTGACTACAGCAGAGCCCCACTAAAGCAATACCTCTTCTAATATTGTCCATTCTGATCTTCATCTCCTAAGAATAGCAATACGATGCAATAAGTAAAAAAATGCTTACCATAAAAATAACAAAAATTTAAATAATGCTTTAAACACTATACTGTATGACACTCAAACTTCTCACCAGTAGATTACTGGTCATTACATGTTCCATACGGCGGAAAGTTGTCACCTAAATTGTAACCAGATAGCTTTGCAAATGGGCAAGTTTTCTTATCCCCCCCCCTTTTCCCCAGTTGTACACTATCCTCGTATGGAAGAACGGTTTTTACTTGGTGTAGCCTACTGTTTGATGAAATCAAAATCAAATGACACTTACACTAACGTGGACCTTACCGATCACAAGTTAAAACTTACTAAAATTCATTTGGACTTCGAGAAGTGCTCATTCAGCAGTATTCCATCTTAGGCAGAGTTGGTACTCGAAAAACAGGAGGACAAAATCCTCAGGAATCACTATAGTCAAAATGCAGAAATTGGACAATGATTGAAATATTTTTTACACTCAGTTTTTAACCTTTTCAAGAAGTAGGTGACCGGTTTGGCCACACTAACTACTACTGCTCGACAAAAGATATTAGCATTAGTAGAAGCATATGATGCAAAAAAGCAAGCTTATATAGCATCAGCCAAAAAAAACTTTCCGGTTTCACCCATCCATTCACTGCAAAAGTTTGTCTAGTTCAGCCTTGAATTTAAGCTGTCAACTTCCACGACAGATGGAAGTTTGTTTCAGCAATCAACCATCCACTGGCTAAAGGCAATTTCGCACATCTATTCTACAACTGTCTTTCCTCAATTTGAATTTATGTCCCCTCAGGTGCGGAATCTGAACAAGAGGAAGAATCCCATCAGCACTGAGGCGCCTCCGTAGCCAGGTGGGCAGGAGCAGCAGTGCGTAGCACACGCTTCTGGAATTAGACCGGGGTTCGAGCCCGTCACCACCAAATACGGAGGATGCGTAAAGGTCAGGAAATGACCACCGCATATCCCGGAGCAATATGGCCTTAGTTGCTAATGCTCTTAAAAAACAAATAACAAACAACCCATCAGCACTGAGCTTGCTCAAACCATTCAAGGCCTTATACAACTCAATCAGATCACCTCGCAGGTGCCTAGTCTCCAGCCGCTGCAATTTGCAGAACTTAAGCCTTTCTTGGTAAGAGGACCCCCCCCCCCTTCGTTTCCCTCATCAATCTTGTTGCCCTTTTTTGTACACACTCAAGCAACTCTACATCCTAAAATGAGGCCCCCAGACCTGCACGCAGTACTCAAGGCGTGGCCTGACCATTGCCTTATACAAGGGGATTTCACCTCCTTATCTCTGCTAGCAAAATTCCTATATATCATTGACAAAACCCCGTGAGCTACTCTTGCAGTCTGTCTGCACTGCACAATCATTCCCAGGTCTTTTTCATTTTCTGCTTCATTTGACCTGAAATTTTCAATTTCCCAGGTCATTTTCATTTCCTAGGTGTAGTACCACACAGTTGGTACGTTCCTCTGGGATTACTTCTACCAATATGCAGTACTTTACATTTGTCAGCCCATCTGCTCAACTTTTCCTAATAACATTCTGGACAACCATGTGGCAAAAGACTTCCTTTATCCTCCAGATCTACTGTCAGAAAGACTGTCATGTGAAACCCTCATCTCAATAAACATGTTCGTAATGAACTTCTGGATATTGACTGGAACAGTTTAAAGAAAAACTTGAAGAAAGAAACCAAAGATCGAAATGAATTATCCTGAATTTAAGTCCAATTCCGATTTCATGGCATTCCCTCTCCAGTTTTCCGTACAGAAATGTTACTATAAATTTGAAACAGGAGTTCTAATCATTTCAAAATTCAATCAATGCTTACTTAAAATATACTGTATAAGGAATCTTTGTAAAAAATTTCATGTCAATGGGTTGACATATTTTGTTATAAATCAAACTGCTATTCGCTAGATAGCCTGAAATGCAACGCACTGCATACATCAACTAACTTGTTTCATTTATACTTGGTTTGTTTCTTCGTTAAAAGTATATATCGTTTTATACTTTATTTTATAAATAAATACCTTGCTTAAAAAAAAAATAAAAAAATAAATATTCCTACCACTTTCCTTCCACGCCAAATTTCTCAGTGTAAATATGCATTTCATCACATGTCTTAAGACTGATAATCATTCGCCAGGCTCATTTTATATTTCCTGATTAAACTCAGTTTTTCCCATTTTCAGTTAACATGAAATGAAACATTAATATGAAAAACAAGCAATGTACTTAGCTTAGCAACATACATACAACATACATACAGCTAATTATACATTGTGGTTAAAAAAAAAATAATAATAATTGCATATGGTCAGCAATTCACCTGTTGACGGAAAATGTCATTCATTTCTCCCCTCCCCACACAAGACCAGATAGAAAATTATGCCCAAAAGAAAATGTTGCCGCCCTGGATACTGGAAAATCCTTTCCCCTATTTCAGGGAAAAGGATTATGTAGCGATTAACGGATTAACGGACGAGACTACGTGTGTCCGTTGTTTTACTCACAGAGTAGTAACATACTTCTCTGTGGTTTTACTTCTAATCTTTAAAATCAATTCTTGGAGAGGATTATAGGCAGTCGAATTAGAGGGCCATGGGAAAGTTCTTAAAATACCATGTGGCTATTGACTTCGCAATGCATCAGCTCATAGCACACGACCTCCATTATCCGACGTAAATGGGATAAAACGTCTCGGATAATAGTTTGGGTTATTTTATTATTGAACAGCATTTAAAATTATGTAACAGCAATAAAAATATTTACGTGCGGAGTAAATTTGAGAGATTTTAAATCAATATTAAGCAGCACGCAATAAATTAATAAAGTTGCAATTTTAATTTTTTACGGTATTTAATTAAAGTGTCTAAGCTTATGATTGTCATTCCATATTAGAAGTTCGAGCACAGTTGCAATTACTCGTGGCATCCGAATGTCAGAACCAATGAGAAGTGCAGTGCAGTGCGTTTGAACGTATTAGATCATGTTCTGTTGCCAAATACTAACGTTCCGGTTGTTAATATTTAGCAGTTTAGTAAATCTTTCACTTGATATTATTATTATTATAACTTTGAATTTCAGAAGCTGTGCAAGGACAAAACATACAGGTGGTCCTCTCTAGCAGATATGTATGCCCTCGTCAAGCTCCAGGTGATATAATTTTGGTGATGCTACATTATCCTAGTATCTACAATTATGTATTTTTGTTATCAGATGTACTGTATTAACTCATTTGAGTACTCTGTACATAAATTGTAAATAGTGTGGCAATATTTATTCAATATTATCATGTAACCCATGTCCTCTAGCTGGATAGATGTAAAGGGACATTTCTTTGGAAATAAACTGATATTAATAATAATAATTTTCCCCCACCCAGTGGTGGATACTGGTACCAAACATGATTGGTTGGGTAGGTAGTTGGTTCTGTCCTGTAACTATTATTTTTATTATTGTTGGTCGAGGAACTTTTTGACCTACAGGTGTTCAGGATCGCACTTTCTGAAGTTACATGTAAGGAATCTGCGAAATACGCTTATAACAAATGTAGGGCGATGCCCGGTTGGTAGCGACGTGGTGGGGGTGTGATAGTAATGTCCCCGCCTCGAGAACAAATGGTCGAGATAAATATGTCATGTGATTTGAGTTGATCAGTTGGTCTTGTATTTTTGTTTAAAATAACCTACTGATTGTAGAAGAAATAGAAATACGAATGAGAACTTAGTCGCTTATGCGTGTTGTTGTTATTTGGTTTTTAGGAGCATTACCAACTAAGGCCATATTGCTCCGGGGATATGCGGTGGTCATTCCCTGACCTTTCCGCATCCTCCGTATTTGGTGGCTCACGGGCTCGAACCCCGATCTAATCAAGAAGCATGTGCTACGCACTGCTGCTCCTGCCCACCTGGCTATGGAGGCGCCCGCATATGCGTGAAGATCCAGGAGGAGACTTGGGATAGAATGACACTCATATGACAAATGACCCCGTGGTGGATACTGGTACCAAACATGATTGGTTAGGTAGGTAGTTAGTTATTTTTATTATTGTTGGTTGAGGAGCTCTCTGACCGGTGTTCAGGATCGCCACTTTCTGAAGTTCTATGCAAGCGTTCTCTGAGAGGCCTATTGCTACTAGGTTCTTATGGAGGCTCTTTGGCACCATGCCAGTGGTTGACACAGGATCGAAATGGTCATTACATGTTCCATATGCCACACTTCTTTGACTTCCTGTCTTAGGTCTGTGTACTTAAACTAACAGGGAGCTTAATGATTTTGCAATAACTGAGAGCAAAGTGGAGGAGAAATTGTTGATGTTAAACATAAGACACCTCGGGTGGATGGGATCTATCCAGTTATATTAAAGGGGGCAGTAAAGGAGGAAAGCAAACCCTTAGCCATAATTATGAGAGCATCCTTGGGCTCAGGGGAAGTCCCCACGGACTGGAGATATGAAAACGTATCCCCAATTCACAAAGGGAAATCAAAGAGTGACACGAGGAATGAAGGGGATGCGCTTACCAAGGCTGCTGCGAGATGATCTGATTGAGGTGTATAAGGTCTTGAATGGGTTGAGCAGGCTCAATTCTTCCTCTTGCTCAGATTACGAACACGATCGGGAATAAATCCAAATTGAGGAAAGACAGCTGTAGAATAGATGTGCGGAAATTTGCCTTTAGCCAGCGGTTGTTGATTTCTGGAATAAACTTCCATCTGTCGTTGTGGAAGTTGATAGCTTAAATAAATTCAAGGAGGAACTGGACAAACTTTTAGCGGGAATGGATGTGTGAAATGTTTTTTTTTTTGTTTTTTTTTTTTGCTGATGCTACATAAGCTAGTTTTCTTGCATCACATGCCTCTACCACTACTTTAACTAGGTTTTCTGGATTGCTGGTGTTGGGCACTGGTATGTTGATCAGGTAGGCAGTCATTTCCTTCTTGTCGATGAGGGTTATCTTGTCTGTTGTGCAAATAGTCTTGTCCGTTATTATGGCGCAGCCCCTGTATAAATAGATACATCTATTTCCATCACGGCAAGTTGTACAAAGTAAATGGATGCTACAAAGAAAAAAAATTGCCTGATGAAGCGAGTTTCGCAATTTTTTTCACTTATTATTAATTTTTTTGTGGTGGGATTCGAACTCTGATCAATCACACTGTTGGTCCGGATTATTATTATTATTTATTTATTTATTTATGCTTTGGCCAGCACGATTAAACATACCTCCGTTAATAGAAGCTTGAATAACAGTGGTCGTTAATTTTTTTTTTTTATATCTGTTAAAATTCAGGGTGATTTTTGTAGATTTGACGTTGCTTAATTCAAACATGGCAACCATATTGCTGCATCACCCACCTATTTTAAGGGAGAAGGGATTAAAATCAAAAACTAGGTTTCTATTAAAAAAAGATTTCATATATTTTTAGAAATGTTACATACAGTGCTAAATATTGAATAATGGGTCTATTAACCTTATTCTATTTACAAAAATGTTTATCTGATAACAAAACACTTATTTTGTCGCTTTTTTTTGCCTTTTTTATAATCGTCCATTGGTGTCTCCAGTACGAGATTCCAACATATTTGGACTCTTTCATTTTCCCATGTATTTTTTTTTTTTCTATTTGAGAAAACTTGGTAAAACTTTCCACCTGTTCATTGGAGACAGCTTCCAAGTTTTCAGGAAAAAAAGTTTAGATGGCAATGTAGGATATGAAGCTTTAACGACAAGTTTTAGTTTTCGGTCATTAACCAACGATATTTGAAAACTGAAGGTGTGAGAATTTTTTAAACTATGTTTTTGTTTTTTAATTTGCTTCTGAACATATTTCCTGATATCTGCAGTTAACAATTCTCTTCAGGAAAACTAGAAAAGTCAAAATTAAATACCTTATTGCAAGTAGCCTATTTTATCTGAGAGGGCTGCATGCAACCCACATGTTCGAAATCCCTACCATCCCCTCAAACAAATTCCATTTAATGACGAATCTATGGTAACCGTACAAGCTTGAGAAAATGTGAAAGATTTCGACTGCAAAGTGACTTTATTCAACGTATTTTCTAAAACCGGTGTACACGCTAACATTTATTTAAAAATATATGTGCCGCATCTCTCAAAGAATACAATATTCTATTTTTAAATCTCTTACGCATCAAGCTTTTGTCCTTCAGCATTTTCAGACAAGCCCAGATTCCAAAAAAGACACGCAAGAAGCTTTTCAAAGGTCTCTTGCCTCTTTTTTTTTTTTTTTTTTTTTATACTCTCCCGCGAGAGGTCAAGTGCCACAGACCACTTACGGTGGCTAGGAAATCTTCGAGGACATAATGTCTCTAAAGGAAGCTTCCCATCTCTTACAAAGCAACAGCTCCATTGTGTATCAAAGCAGCGATGCATTACGAATTGTCCTGTGCCTAATTAACTGAATCAGCGAAGCGTTTACAGATTAAATGTGTGCTGAGTTACCGTACGGAATAATGCTGAATGTTTGCATTTCTCCCACCAACGGTATCAAGAACCTTTCGCCAGGTAAGATGTGGAAAGAGAAAGGTACAGGATGTTAGGAAAAGAATGATTTGTTTTTAGCCGCGAGTTCTCATACTACACCCATGGGTATATTCGAACTGCGCTGGAAGTAATCACCCGTATTCTATATATTAGTACGTTAGCTATTTCGAAGTTACATGTATTATGAAAAGGAGAAAATAATCAATTTTTATAAACTTGACCGAAAAATGACATCGTCTTCTCCAATTCGCCTAAAAACTGGCACTATCATCATTTTATCCACCAAATAATCAGAGATCTCTACTCGAACATCAGTCATCTGAAGCGGAACCAGATGCTTCAGCAGACTCTTTTCTTGTAGTATTTCTGCAAAATCCAAAATAGGCAGATCAAACCTCCACGTTCTATTGGAATGATCTGTGCTAATGAAACTCTACTTTAACAAATCTAACTTGCCTAACAGTAAAATAATTTTTCTTGATGGTTTTAATTTAATGTTCAACTCCAATCGGCTTCAGTTTTCTAGTTACACAGACCCAGCTGGTCAAGATGCTGAGGTTTTTGCCATACTAATTACCTAACACAACTTGTACATTTACGTACCGCGCCCTTATGGGTAGCACATTTGATATCATCACCGATAACACCAACTGTTCTTCACAATGTGGCTGAGTTAGTCTCAGGCGAGGGTAGCATGGTTTTTTCCTCCCGGAAACTTGGGATTTTTGTCCAGCAATCCAACCACAGAACACATGGTTGGTTGGTTGTAAGATTTTAGGTGTATCAGCAACTTAGGACATACTGCGCCAGAACACACCCAATTTACCGACATATTATATATGGCCCTTAGAAAATTTCGAGATAGCGTACTAATTCTCAATTTCCTGTTTGTGAACGTAGTCTGCTTCAACTTCTCGAATATCCACCACCAATTTCTTAAATTTCGATCTCCAATCAATTTTCCAATGGGACGATGAAAACATTTAAATCCTTCAAAAACAGTCGGTCTTATTTCTCTCTCTCAAAAAAAAAAAAAAAAAACTTAATTGACACTGGGTGGGATCACTTATTTCTCTTGGCTTAACACATTACCAATATTGTTCTCCTGCATAAAAAAAAAAAAAAACTATTTTCCGATCCTAAAACTACTCACGCTATACAAATCTACGTTTCATTTTACAACGGATTGTTTCTACATAATGAGGTGGTGTCACCAAAACTTCTCTTAAGTTTCTAGATTATTCAAAAGAGGACAGTCAGATTAATTAATGACCTGTTTCTTACAAAGTCTCTCCACTCTGTTTAGTGTTAAGTTTCTGTTTCATGCCTTTTCTATAGATACATCCATGGGCACTGCTCTTCTGAATTGGCATCTGTTATTCCCTCATTTTCTTCCAAATTAGCCCAAACACGTGCTGCAACTGGTAAGCATTCATTCACTGTACAACTCCAAACTCACAGAACCAACACATGCATTTCCGTACACTGAAAAAGCCACTATCTGCAGTTAAATTACGTAAATGACTAACTTATTATCTATTAATTAATTTATATATACAGTAACAATAATTCTTTTCGTTTCACTATACATACCTCAACACAATATTCACTCAACATCTTTTTAAAGTACTTTACATTTTTTTTTCTCCTGAATGTTAATAAAAATTAAAATACAACACACATTTATCTACCTAAATCAATCACCTATACCGATTCTTTAAACTCTATCAACTCAATGCAGAATGCAAATGAGATCAAGCTACAAGACAAATATACAGTAGTATTCTGCTGGATCCCAGCTAATTGTGGTATACTGGGAAATGAAAACGCAGTTCAGGCAGCAAAACAACCAATAAATTCAAATGTAATTGATATGAAGATTCCTGTGCAAGAACATAGCAACAATAAACTTATAGAAATTAAGACACGGCCATCCTTCTGGATCTCCAAGCAAAAGGAAAGTAAGAAAAGGGGAAATGGTTCTTGCAAGAGTAAGCATTGGACACACTCGTATGACTCATCTTTACCGACTCAGCAACGAAGGCCCTCCACGGTGTACTCACTGCCATAATGTTCTCCCAGTAAACATTTTACTTGACTGCTCCTATTATCAGCAGGAAAGGCTAGAATAATTCCTATCTCACAGAAGTTTAGAAGCCTATAACAATGAAGCACATCTTTCTAAAGATAAGGATGTCCTTTCACCTCTAAAAACTTAAACTTGAAACTATTATATTAATTTGAAAGGCACAATATGGTCGCTGTAGCCCTACAGCGACCATATTATGCCTTTCAAATATATTTACTATATCTGATTCAGAGGATGTTTACTATCCTCTAAATCAGATATAGTAAACAAACAATGATAATTCATTATTTATTGTTTAACGAGCTCTTCAAAAACAAGTTACTTGATGTTCTGGCGTGTTAGAAAATAATTATTCATGATTTATGAAAAAAAAAAAAAAGATATGCGCAAACGATAACATTTCATTTCCATTTATCAGCCATACTGCCCATCATTTCTCCAATCAGCGCATGGTAACAATTAATATCGGATTCTTCAGCTACAATATACGGTATATGGATAATCTTTGTGACTATGTATGAAAATAATAATAGCCGAATTTCTACTGGAATTTAGAAAATGTGAACAAATCTTTAAAAAGCCAAATATAAAATTTCATGAAAATCCATCCACTGAGAATCAAGTTATTACATGTGGACGGGCAGATAAGGTGAACACAATAGGAACTTTAGGCATAATTGTGAACTTTTGTGAAGTGAAGTTTTTCGGCTTCTCAATCCATTCACGATACTAGAATAGACTGCTTTAAGCAAAAAATTATGAATATACGCTCTTTAGAGACAATGCTGCCTCTACATGCTAACTCCCAAAGGTATAGTACACCACGAAGTTCAATTTCTGCTCATGTCTTTTCTCATTTCAAGAAGGATGTAGAACTGCTGGAACGGGTACAGAGAAGGGCAACAAGATTAGTGAATGGAACAAAGGGTTGCTCTTACTAAGAAAGGCTTAAGTTTTGCAAATTACAGAGTCTGGAGACTAGGCACCGGCGAGGTGATCTGATAGAGGTGTATAAGGCTTTGAATGGTTTGAGCATGCTCAATGCCAATGGGATTCTTCATCTTGCTCAGAATAATCACCTCAGAGGGCATAAATTCAAATTGAGGAAGGACGGATGTCGGATAGATGTGCGGAAATTTGCCTTTGGCCAGCGGGTGGTTGGTTGGTGGAACCGACTTCCATCACTTGTTGTACAAGTTGATAGCCTAAACAAATTTAAAGCTCAACTGGACAGGTATTTCGAACGAACAGAGGGGTGAAATGGGAGTGGGGTGTTTTTTTTATTTTTTTTTTGGCTGATGCTGAATAAGCTTGCTTTCTTGCATCATATGCCTCTACTAATGCTAATGCTATGGCTATTTCCACGAGCTTTGTTCTTATTGGGGTGGCATGTGCAATTCCACATCCTCCTATCTAACCAGTCCGAACACGCGTATAAACTAACAAGTATATTTTCACTGGATTCAACAATTGAAACTACCTTAAGGGGAAAAAATAATAATAAAAAAGAGACTAAAATAGACTTTGCTTTTTTTAAAATTTAATAAATCGATTTAATTTTCTGTCCGCTGTAATTAACGCTAAGGCACTTTAGACATGAGGTGTCTTGAACTGTTAATAGCACGTTTGTATGCAGCAGGGAGAAACAAGCGGAAACTCTATCCACTCACTGAAACGGCTAACTCAACCCCATCGAAAGAGCGTCAAATTCCACGCGTCATCGAGAATTCGAACTCGACCTTTCCAAATGTGACAGCCACTATTCTGCTAAGCGTAATCTTGCTGAACTAGAATAGCCAATGCAGACCTGATTCGAAAGTAATTTTTGTAATGGCTGAGTGATGATTTCTTTTTGTTTCCAGCAGATAGCACTGTGAAGAAAAGACGATAAAATTTGATGTTTATTTAGTGATGATACAAAAAGGTACATGAAGAAAATGAATGAACTGGCTAAATTCGAGGAGTAAAATTGTTTAGCAGGGGCATCAATAACAAAAATTTCGGATTTGTTTATTTAATGTATCCAGAGTAACTGTATCGAAAGTGATGCCTGCATTCACCAAGCATGGAAAAACAAAATCTGGTAGGACACACTGTGGCAGAAAAATCAAAGTTGACCGAAAGAGACGGCTAGACGCGGAAAATGATTGCATCATGAAAACATAAAACTACTGCCTCAAAAACAACTGCAGAACTTTCAGAGAAAAGTTCCTAATCTAAAAATTATGGCAGAGCCGCTAGTGCCAAGCCACTCCTTACTGATGGTAATGATAGAAAAGAATGCAAAGTGAAAAGTGTGTTAAATGTCTAACGGCACCAGGGGTTTCCCCCATCTTCGCGTTGCTTTCATTGTGAGTGTACCAGTTCACTGGGAAGGCCAGAGATTTAAAAGTGTGTGGATCATGTGAGTGTGTATGTTATGTACCGTTGTTCTTCTGGCCATTTAGCCGCTGTACCCCAGCTGAGGTCCAACGTTGCCCGCACTTCGCCCCGTGGAGGCAGACCAGGTAACCACTAGTTTAAATTTGCACTCTGGCAGGTCCCGCCACCTAGTTTCCTGAGATTTCAGTGGCTAGGACCTTAAAAAAAAAAAAAAAAAAAAAAAATTGAAAAGAATGCAATGGTTTAAGAACAAAAAAAAGACAGTTGACGATTTTCAGGAATCATTATTCGAATGTCAAAAGAAGCGCATCGTCCTGTCTTGCGCCAACAGTCAAACATGGAGCTGGATCAACAATGAGGTGGGTAGCAATATCTTGGTATTCTTTAGGTTCTATTTTCGCCCTGAATTATTACTATGGATGACCTTGATATTCTGAGTGATCAAGTTCATTCCATGGTACAAACATTTTTTTTCTCACAAACGATGCCGTCTTTCAAGGTGATAATGCTCAAATACTGTACACAGTCAGATGTGTCCAATCTTCGTTTGAGGAAAATGAAATTGAGGCTAAGCATCTCCCACGGCCTGCACAATCTCTAGACCTAAACGTTATTGTGGCACTGTGGTCACATTTAGAAAGGAGAGTGAGAAGCAAATTCCTTCACCTTTGTCGCTCGAGGAGACTAAAACGTTCCTCGATGAAGAATGGTCCAGTATTCCTCTTAAGACAGTTCAAGATTTATTTGAATCTATTCCACGTAGAATAAAGCAAGGGATAACCGAACACCATATTAGTGCATATCTGTAACTCTTCACACGTGTTTCCATTATATTGTTCACCCACTGTATTTTTTTCCCGAAAAAGTGAAACAAATTCGCTTCCGCTTTGTATTCTTATGGTAGAAATCACTGGAACTTGAGTGTAATTTTATAAAGGCCTATATTGTGGGTTAGGTCTCTAGTTCGTAAACAAAGCTCGACATGTTAAAGTATGTGGTAATAAAAAAAAAAAAAAAAACTGAACGCAACTAACCTAATACCACCTTTTGTTTTAAGTTTGAAGGTATTGTTTATAAATATACTAGCAGGCCCACGCAGTCACATGTCACAATAGAGGTTATGTAAGCTTTGGATTTTTTAGATTATGACACAGGCCTAACTCTAAAATTGCGAACAAGTTTATTGTGTGGATAAGCCACTTAAAAAATGAACACACAAATCTCTATAATAAAAAGCTACTGATTTCTTGAATTGAGGCATGGTTTTATTAGAAAAACAATAAGTAAAGTTAATGGAGTAAAACTAGCCACAACATGGTGAGTAATGATGCAGATTTAAATTTAATTTCAAGATATTTTAAAATTTTTTTTTAACACTGGATATTCTGACTAGCAATAAATGACAACCCAAATTGTGCAAGATGTAAAATCTGCATGCCAGATTTAGCGTAAAATATGATAGGATCAAAGCAGTAAATCATTATGCCAACAGCAAGAAGGAGAAAGCCCCTTTACAAACTTGCTTGTAAACACGTCAGATACTGTAAGTTTTTTTTTTTTTGTTGTTGTTTTTTTAAGATACAAAATAAGACAGATTGGCATTCGTTAATATTAATGCTAAAATTAGTACTAAGTATACAAAAATATAAAATATGCTGATACCGATAATACAACAAGGATTTTTATAGTTTTATTTATTTATATATTTCGTAGTTCATAAGTTTCATCTGTTTTAAAAACTTTTTTTCTCTCCTCTCCTGAAAACTGGCAACCCTAATCCTGAAGCGGGCCAGCTGGAAGAGCCATCTCCTTCCATAGCAGCACATGACCAAATATGGCAAAATCATTGAAACCGCGAAACTACAGGCAACAAAGTCTTACAGTAAAAAAGTTAACTGAAAGAATGTCGGCTTCCATGTACTGGAGGGTCCCCTAACCTGCCTTCAATTTTACTCCGAACTTTGCGCGAACAGATGTTGGCTTCATTTATCAGTTCGTTTCCTTCCCACTGAAAAGGTCCACCCTCCCCCACCTCAGTATTAGTGCAATTCTTAGATCGTGGATTAAAACAAATTTACAAAGATAAACTACAGGGGCAACAGTATATAACACGGTACTTCTACAAAACCATTCTTTTAATAAATCGGCAGGTACCCAAATTATGCCTAAGCAACTTAGGCATAATTTGGGTATCTGCCGATTTATTAAAAGAATGGTTTCTAAATTGTTTTGTGCCAGCTATGGAAAAATATTTAAAGCGGAAAAATCTAGTAAAAGTTTTATAACTATTGGGATGACGCTCCAGGTATCCAAAAAATTTAAGTAATCGAAAATGCTGAAGTACTGTTCCTACCCATCTAATACAACTTTTTTAATTCAGCCATTACATCAAGGCATTATAAAATAATAAATTTTCTATATATACTCCGGGACGACCAAACGGTCAGAGGAGTTCACAAGAGAGACAGAATACAAGAAACAGTACCGTATTTAGCAGTCACGGCCTTGAACCCCGGTCACTCAAGGCACGTGTACTTATGTACCCGCGCGTCTGACCACTCGGCTACGGACTGCCGTTAAAACTCATTACATCAGAAAATTTACAATGGATTTTGGAAAAAATTTGATTCCGAATCTATTGAAATGATGGAGGCATGGAAATATTTCTCAATTGCAGACTGTATCGGAATCATAACTTTATCGCTCAAAGAAATAAAACCGTCAACATTAAAACCGTGTTGGAAAAAATGTATGGCCAGAGTCAGTTCATTCAGGAAATATGGTCGAACCGCCAGAAAACGGACTCGGTACGATAGTAGATTTGCCAAGTCGGTAGAAGGTTTGATGATATGACTACTGAAGACGTTCAATAATTACTGGTAGAAAAAGAGGCTGGCGAAGCGGATTTGGTGGAAATGGCATGGGAGGTAAACCAAGTAAATTCAGAGGATGATAGCGCAGATGAAAACTCTGAAGTTCCAAATTTTACACTAAAAAGCATAGAAGAAAGCGTAAATAATCTGACACTGATTCTATTTTATTGTTGGCTCTGGGGGATGAGCCCGAACTTCGATGTGGGCCCCGTTCCCCCAAGGCTATTGTCCACCAACCAATGTAAAACCACTGGCATTGCTGCTGTGAAGGGTCTATTGTATATACCATGTTTGTATACAATAAAGATTAAACTTAGCCGAGCAATTAGAATCTTATTTTTTGAATGCAGATCCTTCGACTGAAAGGAGCACAAAATTCAAAAGAAAGCTTCAAACGTGCTTTGCTCCATACCACGAAATTTTCAAAGATCCATAAAGCAAACAAATCCAGATTGCTGATTTTTTAAAGAGAGCAGAAGATACACGAAATCTAGGCGCTCTAGAAGAAAGTTCAGAGGGTGAAGATATTCTGCAAAAGAGAAAACGATTTCGTTTGATTGTGCTTAGCAGCGATGAAGAGGAAAAAATTAAATGAATATACATTATCTGACATATACACTAAACTGTAATACTGTATATATTACAGTTTGTTCAGTTATTACTATTTTTAATAAAAATTAAGTTTCCCATAGTTATAATATTATGTATTTTTGTTAGCTTTTGGAACATAACCCCCCCCCCTTTTTTTGTACTGGTTCTTAGTCCCGTATAACATGGTTTCGCACTACACGAGATTTTATGGGAACCTAACTACCGTGTTATCCGGGGGTTACCCGTACAGACGTTACCATGTGTTTCATCTTGCGAAACTTTTCTTGATATTCTACCTGATGCTATGTCTATATGGTCTTCCCATGCTCCCCTGCATATAATCGAATAATTAACATTAGTAGATGCATATGATGCAAGACCTCCGTAGCCGAGTGGTCAAGAGCGAGAGTGCAGTAGCACGCGCTCTTTGAGTGGACCGGGGTTCAAGCCCCTGACTGCTGAATACGGTCGATCTGCCAACCCGCACTGGACCAGCGTGGCAGATTATGGTCCATTTCCCTCAGCATGAATTGTTGAGGAGGCTTCCATCCTGCAGTGGGTTGATAATGGCTACACTTTACCTTTTTTTTTATGATGCAAGAAAGCAAGATTATACAGCATCAGCCAAAAAAAAAAAAAAACTTCCCATTTCACACATCCATTCACTCTAAAAGTTTATCCAATTCTTCCTTGAATTTATTTCAGCTATCAAAGCTTAAATTATTTATTTAAGGTGTCAGGCAGGCTGTATTTTGTCACCTCACCTTTTTAATCTTTATGACAAAGATATCATGCGTGAAGCACTGGAGGATTTAGAGACTGGCATCAAAATTGGAGGACTAAAGGTAAACCTTCGTTATGCAGATGATAACTGTGCTAATTTATAATTCCAAGAATCATCTTAAAGAAACTCTGAGGAGAGTATGTGAAGCAAGTAAGAAAAAAGGATTGTTTCTGAATGCGTGTAAAACTAAAATTATGGTGATTGGCGATAACCTCGATTCCGGTAAAGTGAAGGCTAATGGGCAAGATATCGAAGAAGTTATTATTATCCGTTTATTAACCACAAGAAACTGTGGGTCACCCTGGGACGGCAGTGTGCCGGAGGGTGAGAGATTTACATACTGAGGTGCGAGGTTGATGAATTTGATGATCTGATAAAATTATGGAGAGATCATGATCTGCTCCTAAAGACGAAACTGAGAATCACTGATTCGCTAATTTTTCCAGTTGCCACTTATGGATGTGAAGGATGGAATCTGAAAAGAGTTGAGAGGAAGAAAACTGAGGCATTTGATACAAAAGAAAAGTTTTTTGGTCATATAATAAATAAAAATAAATTTTCTGTTTATACTCCAGGACGACCAAATGGTCAGAGGAGTTCACAAGATTGACATAATACAAGGAACAGCACCGTATTCAGCAGTCACGGGCACGAACCCTGGACACTCAATGCATGTGTACTTATGCACCGGCGCGCCTGACCACTAGGCTATAGAGTAAGATGGGAAAACTTTCTGTTGAAGAATATAATGGAAGGAAAAACCGAGGGGAACAGGTGCAGAGGAAGACCTGCAACTAGGTCGAAGGATGGAATCAGTGAACTTCTGGGCAATTTGTTGGTGGCCACAACAGCTCCTCAGGGAGCTATGTGACTGGAAGAAGATCAACTTCCACAACAACAGATGGAAATTTGTTCCAGCAATCAACTACCCGCTGGCTAAGAGAAAATTTCCGCAAATCTATTCTACAACTGTCTTTCCTCAATTTCGATTTATGCCCCTCTCAGATCCGTAATTTGAGCACGAGGAAAAATCCCGTCAGAATTGAGCCTGCTCAACCCATTCAAGGTCTCAATACACACCTCAATCAGATCACCTCGAAGGTGCATAAGTCTCTAGATGCTGCAATTTGCAGAATTTAAACCTTTCTTGGTAAGAGGACCACTCCGTTCTCATCAACGATGTTGTTGCCCTTATCTGTACTCGTTCTAGCAACTCTACATCCTTCCTAAAATGAGGCTTCCAGAACTGTACGCAGCACTCAAGGTGTGGCCTGGCCATTGCCTTATACAAGGGGACAATCACCTCCTTATCCTTACTCGCGAAATTCCTATATATCACTGACAAAAACCCATGATCTACTCTGGCAGCTTGTATGCACTGCTCAGAAAACTCCATATCTGACTGCACAATTACCCCAGGTCTTTTTAATTCTCTACCACTCTGTGTAGTACCACACAGTTGGTACGTTTCAATTGAGTTACTTCTACCCATGTGCATACTTTTCATTTCTCAATGTTAAACTTCAGTTGCCACCTCTCAGCCCATCTGCTCAACTTTTCTATACCCTGTTGCAGTAGCATACTGTGATTACTATCATTAACAACCCTGCCAACCTTTGTATCACCTGCAAACTTGGACATTAAGCCTGATATACCTTCATCAATATCACTGACAAATATACAAGACAACAATGGGTCCAAAACCGAACCCTGGGGGACTCAACTGACAGCATTAGTCCACGAAGAGCAGTGTCTATTGATTACCACAAAGGAGTTCGACAAGGAGACATTATCTCCGAAGCTGTTTACTGCTGCCCTTGAGGAAGCTTAGCTTTCAGAAGATTAGACTGGTCGCAGAAAGGAGTCAATGTGAACGGAGAGTATCTAAAACCATTTACGATTTGCAGATGGCATTGTGGTCATAAGCCACGATCCCAAAGAATTAGAAGGAAATCTTAATCATCATCATCAGCCATTTTCAATCCACTGCAATCTTAATCAGTTATGCACAATTAGTAAGGAATTTGGACTAAAGATGAATATGGCTAAAACAAAAGTAATGATGAACAAGTATGCCACAGAAAGGGAAATAATGATTGAAGGAGCAGTAATTGAAAAGGTGGAGTCATATACTTATCTGGGACAAGTTATTAGCTGTAATAATGATAAATGGCTGGAAGTCAAGAGAAGAATAAATTTTGGATGGATAACATTCAGGAAATATAGTCACATACTGAAGAGCAATATCCCAGTTTGTCTGAAACGTAAAATAATGAACCAATGTATACTCCCCACCATGACTTATGGAAGTGAAACTTGGGCACTCACCAAAAGAATGGAAGAGAAGCTGAGAACTACACAGCGAAGAATGGAACGAATTATATTGGGAATCAGACTGTTAGATAAGAAGAGAAACACATGGATCAGGCAGCAAACTCAAGTAAAGGACATTCTTATCAAAACTAAAGAACTAAAATGGTCTTGGGCAGGACACAATGCTCGAAGACATGATGACAGATGGACTAAGAAAATAACAGAATGGTACCCAAAAGGAGCTAGAAGAAAACCTGGAAGACAAAGGTGGTGATGGATAGATGAAATTCATGAGTTTGTGGGTAGTAAATGGATGGCCAATGTTCAAAACAGAAGGAACTGGAAAGTTGCTGGAGAGGCCTTCATCCTGCAGTGGATTGAAAATGGCTGATGATGACAAGGCCAGGTTGTACAGAAGTGGTTCAACTTACTGCAGCGTCCCCTCCTCCCAAGTCGCCAAACTTGTAGGATGAGGACCTGTAAGATGAGGTGGAAAAAAAAAACTCGAAGCAGAGCTCAACTATCCAATTTGCACCTGTTGATTGGATTACTTCCCACAGGTGCAACTATCCAATTTGCACCTGTGGGAAGTAATTCAGTCAGCACTGGGAGGGGGGGAAGCGCTGTTGCGTAGGTGTATAGAATAAAAGTAGTTAATCAGAATATGGTGGTATTTAAATAACAACAGTAAAGGTTGATATTGTCAGCATTTTAATATTGCAATCAGGGTGTCGAGACATAAGTGCTGGATGCAAAGTAAAAATGCCGCTCCTCCTCCAAAACATGGAAAGGCTTCAATGCTCATTTTTGTCGACTCTCTCCTACCAGAAGATAAAAAGAAGGTATATCTTCGTTTTGCCGCCCCTGCGAGTTGTTGGATCTAACACCTTCCGTCTAACTGGGAAATAACTCTAATGGCGAATTTATGAAATTTTGATAATGAAAAAAAATATAATAATAATAAATACGTTGTTATACTCCATGGACATTCACGTTTATTTTATTTTATTTTATTATATATATATTTATTTATTTTATTATTATTATTATTTTTTTTTTTTTTTGCTAAGTACCAAAGTATAAGGTAGTATACGAAAGGCACCATTTTAAAAGGAAAGTATCGATTATCTGAGTATGCTTTTATTTAGTCTTTCAACAAAAGGGTTTTAATGTTATTCATTATCCAAAATATGACTCATACACTAATACTGAAAGCCATTTCTTGAAAAACAAACCCCCTATCCGTTATTCCCAGTATCAGGTAGGTACACCCATGGGAAAAATTATCTCATTAAAGCTGCCATAATGTTGTCGGAAAACAGTATTTATCTCTTCTGCAAAAGATAAGGGACCTTTCCTTTCCGAGCCAGCAATGGAATGCTGTCCGCGAGGTATGCCTACCTAGGAATGTGGCCCCAAAGTGGTTAAGTACTCTTCACACAGCGGACTTACTGCTAATAGTTTCCTTGGGGGAGAAATCGTCACAAAGAAAAGGATCGGAGCGATTTATCTCCCTCTGTCTAAACAGAGAGCAGAGAGAAAATAGTGTTCTGAAGCCAACAACATTGCTTAACACACTTTTTTTTCAATCATTAAATTTTACAAAGGAATACTTTTAATTAATAGCTGGTTGGACATCATACTAATTTTAATAATTGTGGTTGGCAAGGAACACTTTCAACTTTATTAAAAACCAGTCACTTAAAAACAATTCCTACAAATAATGACTAAAAAACTGATGTTAATGTTTAGAATATGTGCCAAGAAAGCATTAAGGGGGGAAAAATTAACAAGATTTTCTCTGCACGTAGCTGTGGAACTGGTAAATACGAGCGGGATGTCAATTATCCACACGTTGATCACACGAATCATTAATTATTCAACCCAGTCAAGGAACTGGCAGCTAAAATGACGAATTGATATATTCTCTGCCCACACACACATGGATGCACATATATAGTTTAATTTATGTGTAATAATAAAACAAATTTCGCCTCCAGTCAATGAGGAAGCTGGAATTTTTACACATCGGGTGGCATTACCCAAATGTGAAGTGTTTTTATTAAAGTCTACCAGCGTTGCTGTTATGAAACACTGCCCAATTAAGTTGTTTGCTGTTTCTGTTTATTAAACGAGGATAAGGAGATGCATATATTTTTTAAACAATTTGAACCTTTATATGAACACATGCGAAGTTTAAAACTTTGCAATGGTTTTTTTCTCCCCTTAGGCATAAGTCCGAGCCTCCATAAATATAAAAAATTGAACATCGAGCCGTAATAGGTCTTTACAAAACAGGTTATTCGAGCAAGGACATTCGTGAAGTGTAATAGTAAAAACATTAGGAGAATCTGCTCCATCATTTGCAAATATCAAAAGTGGGTGGATAGATTTAAACGTGGCAGAACCAGCATCGAATATTAATAGCGCCGTGGACATCCGCCAAAGCAACCACTCCAGAACACATCAACAAAGTTCATGACATGATGGATGGTTAGAAAAACAGCTGAGGGTACAAGCATTCCTACTGAACGATCGGTGCAAAACATTCTGTGAATCCTTTCAACAGTGTTGTATGGATCTTGTTGTGGCAGTGTGTAAACCTAATGGTAGCTCGTTTGAACTCTGATCTGGGTAATACATTCCTGATCAGAAACTTTTTTAATGACTTTTATTTGAAGGATTTTGTATATACGCGTTGGAGTTGCCAAAGGTTGGCAGGCACCGCCTAATACAATAAGAAAACACTTCTGTACGATGAGCTCCTTCGCTTTTGACACCTGACAAAAAAACGACTTGGATATGTAATTCAAAACTTCAAAGAAACCTTCTGTACGTTTGACTGGATATGTAACTATTGATGAAACACGGCTTTGTCACTAACAACCAGAGTCAAAACTGCAATGAAAACATACTAATTCATCATCCCAAAGAAGACCACGGGAAGGGAAGGTCAGAGTGTCTTCTAGGATTCAAAAAGATAATGGTAAATTATCTTCCAAAGGGTGAAGAAAACAGACAATAGTATGCGAACTTAGTAACTAAATGCAAAAATAAATGCTAAATGCATAAATAAAAACATGCATACAAGCCAAAAATGTCAGAAAAGCTGATCAAAGGGGTTTTGTTTCATCAAGAAAATGCACCAGCCATATTCGCAAGGTCTGATTTTCACCTGTTATCGAAACTAAAAATCAACTTCGAGAAAGCGACTACAATTGTGAATTGTCAACTTCTATGCTAGCTACCAACTTATTATACAATCACAATAATGTAGTTTATCATTCGTCCCTTTACTAACAGAGGCACTATCCCAAAAATTAAATATTTTACAGTATTCTATAACGCTTATTAAATAAACGTTTCAGTGTTTTTGTAATCTCAATTATTTGGCTCTCCAGGTAACCTAGTTTTGATACGGTTCGAGACTTTTCGGCTCGCCGATTTGCTTATTCCGACGCCCCCCCCCCCCCTTGCAATCTATTTTGCAGATAGCAGACAACTGCACTCATTATGCTGTACTTCGTCTAACTTTCTTGGTAATTGTCAGTTATAAGAACCACAGGGAAATATCTAATAACAAATACGACTGGAAACGTCTAATCTTATTTGTCATCAGTATTTTTTAAAGTTGGATTTGATAATGGAACCTCAGTGGCGCATTTACGCACAGGAGTACACAAGGGACCCCAACGTTTGTGGGCTCCAAAAAGTTGTATTTCAACTTTTTGAGGTCCGAATACAATCTGTTTTTTTTTTTAGCAGCAGGGACTCAAATCCCATAACACTTTTGAGGAAGGGAGGGAAGCAAGTGATCTAAACGCACTACTGGTGAAGCTCTAAAAGAATGCTTATTAATGAACAATTTTGAAAGAATGCAGGTTTACTGGTGAACCTTCAAATTACCGAACAAGCTAATTATCTGCTTCATAATTATTTCTCTTTTCACATATGAAATTAAAATGTACAGATAGCAGCACGCCCATTTCCCACCCGATTCCCAACTGAAACATAAATAACTGGCTAAACTAGTCTCAACCTGTACTGTACTCTACTGTATATAATTTTTTGTCGCCGCAGCCCAAGATCAAGGATTCACATATATAAAAAAGCCTCGCGATTATGAAGACCAGCCCATCTGAAATCTTCAGGTCTCCGACGGCTCAGGTCCTGAGAGAGTCACCAAAGGAAGAGAAGAATGATATCCAGCTCAAGACCCTGGGTATGCCAAGCCCATGCTCACCAGGGGTTTCATCAAAGTACTTTTAGGTTTCTTTACATATTTAACTGTTGATCAAAATTTGGAACACTGTCAATTTTCCTGCGGTTGATCATATGCAGTGTCTAACTTTCGTTATAGCCACTTTTCGGGTGTGTATAGTTTATATCTCTACAAGAAGACCTCTAGATTTTTACCGAGTACATATCTCGAAGAATCAAAGCCCAATCAGTGAATATAAAATAAGGGTGGTTATAGTCTTTTCCCACTTTTAAAAATTAACTCTAAAACTATAGATTAGTTTGAAATGTGGCTACTCATGACGTAATTAAAAGTGTCAGATTTACCTCTTCATTCGTAGATTGGTCTTTAGGAGACATTTTAGGGAATGTATTATATTATTAAACAGTACTACTTGGTAAAAGCTTAAAATTTTAATAATCTACTTATGTATTTAAATAACATTTTACGTTTATAGTTCGGAACGGTCAGTAGAGCCAGAAAAGTTTACAAGCGGAGTTGACAACCTCGGCTAATTCTGAACCAAAAAGAAAAAAAAAAATTAAAGATCACTTGCGGAAGTTTAGCTTCCTTTTTCTAACCGTCATGTGCACAGTGTGTAACAAAGAGAAACACCCCTCTCTTCGTCGTCCTAATTGCTTCCCGTCGAAAGTTGTGGAGTTAAAATCTAACTTGAGTGACAGCATTTTTTTATGCCAATGGCGTAGCCGCGAGTTGAAACCTTCCAGTGAGGTGCACTGAATAAGGTATTTTTGCAGGGCTACTCGCTAAAAATATTTTTATGACTGTTTTTAATATAAAGCTGACCGAAAATAATACCCTTCTCCCCACCCCCTTCCTCCTCAGTTACACCAATTTCCCAAACCTCTTGTTCCGCATTCTTCAACGCTTCTGAATTAGATATCAGCTGCTATTCGCCTAGGCATTGACACCACTAGATGTCTAAAGACGTCCATAAAGATCTGCAGCCATGCTGCCTGCAGGGTTTCCCAATGTCAGGGTTTCTCAGTTCCAAACATCCCACAGGTGTTCAATTGGATTGAAGTCGGACGAATTTGGAGGCCAAATAAGATGGGGTGATGTTTTCACTGTGTTCCTCGAACTACTCGTGTACAGTGCGAATCCGATGACACGCCTTATCATCTTGGAAGATCCAGTTTCTTTAAGGGAAAAAATGCAACGTGGCACAGTGCACATGGTCTCCTAAGAGCTGGCGGGAGACCTCATCAGTGAAACGTTGGTCCATACGTACCAGGGGTTATAGTTCTTTCCAGAAATAAATACCCCATATTAAGCAACCACCGCCACCTGCCTGAAATGAGCACCATGCACAATGGGTCGGCCTCGGGTTGCTTGCGCCACACACGAAGGCATCCTTCGGCGTGTTACAACAAGTATTGTGACTCATCTGATCTCGGTGATCTGTGTACGAGATATATTTGCCTCTCGTTTCCAGTCCTTCAGTGTCCAACCAGCGTGTTGTTAACACCGATGCATTCGCCGTCGCGCCTCCGTAGCCAGGTGGGAAGGAGCAGCAGTGCGTAGCACACGCTTCTTGATTAGACCGGGGTTCGAGCCCGTCACCACCAAATACGGAGGATGCGGAAAGGTCAGGGAATGACTACCGCATATTCCCGGAGCAATATGGCCTTAGTTGCTAATGCTCCTAAAAACCAAATAACAATAACAAGCATTCGCCGTCGACAATGATAAGCGGTGAGGAGAGACTGAATCTTCGGTCGTCTGTTTGTGGAATCCCATACATCTAAGAGTGCGGAGCATCGTCATTTGGGATACTGTTCTTGCATTCCCCATACTGTATTGCAATATTAACTGCAGCACAGTGACCTGTCGTCGAGCCAATACAACACGCATCTCCCCCTTCGTTCACCACGAACATCCACATTGGACAATCCTTTACAGTTCTGTCGGCGGGAGGTGGTTTGACCGGTTCGACACTATTCTTTGCACAACTTACCGTATCAGCTATCATCCTACATACAGACGAATTACTGTCGCAAAACTTTGGACGGTTTTCTTGCGCAAGAAAAAAAAAACGCTTGTAAATATTTTGAAATTTTTAATAAAATAAAACCGACTGCTTGGTGTCAACAACGTAATAATCGGGTTTTTGAATGAGTCATGTTATTTGAGAATTTTGTTCTAAAGAAGAAAATTCTTTAAATTACAAAGTTCAATAAACTAGTAATGAAAATAACACTGAGCAAGATCAGGGGGTTCCACCATAACGCAGTTGTCTGTTCACATGAAATTCCACCTTTTAGTCCCCAGGAGAGTGCTCTGCAGGATGGCACAGCGGGTGCACTCGGAATGTGAACCACTAATACCGCTTATACACAGAAGAAAAGATCTGTTGTCATTCTTGGCTTCTTAGAATTGGCTCTTGATTTACATAGGCGCTTTTCCAGCACCACAAAAAGAATGCTTTTTTAAAAAATTAGGGCCCGTATAAGTGTTAAAACCGCTTGATCAAGTACAAGTTTTAAATCGGGTACGACTGTCTTCGCAACTAGAAGTTCTCTGTATATAAAGCAGTGTGTTGTAATAATTTTTGAATTGTGTCATGACAAAATGTTTTCTTCTTTTTTGACGTTGATCGTTTGTTTTTGTCATTTTCTTCAAGCTCGTTATCAAGTAGGCTCTTCTGATTTTCTTTCACTAAATATTTATCCATCGCTAATAATTTCTAAAAAAAAAAAAATTCAAGTTACTTCTAGAAACTGATACAGCACAGTTAATTGAAAATACCTGTTCTATACAAATTAATTGAATATTAAATAAATAAATAAATTCTGTTTATACTCCGGGACGACCAAACGGTCAGAGGAGTTGTTATATGACGTTATAGAGATAAAAACACAAAGGAAATTTCTTACTATGCTGCTTACAAGTTGCACTTAATTCATAGTCCTATGCTTTACGCACATATATACAACTGCAAAATACACTGCGGGGGTGCCTGGGAAAGACCCTCAAGAGATAAGAATGGCCGAATAAAGGTGAACAATTGTAGTACTGTACTAGGAATCAAAAGGTGAATAAACGTAAACAGATCTAGTACTAAGAATTAACAGGTGAATAAAGGTGAACAGATCTAGTACTAGGAATGAAACGTGACGTCACATTGAACGCCGGAAGGAACTCCCGATTTTAATTTTTATTATAAATCGGATTTATTAATTTTTTTTTTATCTGTATTTTCCGCTGCACACAGGTTGAGAACACTGCACTAATCTATTGCATATAGCAAAGAGCTCATGTCGTATAATACATTGGCATATAAAAATCTGGTTAGCATAAGCTTTAACAGGTGGTATGAACAAGTAGGGCATCTTGACACCGTTCAGCAATTAATTTCTTGTGCTCCGGGGTAGCGGATCTTACAGCTGCTTCAGCATGGTTTCCTCCAGTTTTTCGGTTCTGTACGCTTTTCTTGACAGTACGTGTCCAGGTTAATTGCTAATTTGCTTGACAGGTTTAACTATGTTCCCCGGAAACACGCTTGGCAGACAACCTAGGTTGTTTAGATCACTGTATCTCAATCTTTAGTAGGTGGTGGAATACCACAAAGTATTCCCTAATTTAGGCTGAGCACCAGAACAAATATATACTGTACATGTATATATACATTTTACTGTAAATAAATATTACATGCTATTGCATCCAAGTCTAGATTAAAGAAGGGCTCTAAAAATGGTGTTCCGTTTCGCAGTTATTCTGTTTAGCCATTTAAGGAGCCAATACTCAAAGACAAAACCAAAGGAATTTATTGAAGTGGGTTTTGGGAACGGTGGACAAAATGATTGAGGAATATAATAGTATGAGATAAAGGTAGCACTAACATATCGGATAACCATGTGATGGTGTTGAGATAATGAACATCAGCAGGCCGAAGACCTATGCGGCACTGCAGAAGGTACACCAAGAGATGCTGATGACAGGAGAGCCCTTCATCCCACATTAGGCTTATGACTCATCCTACTGGAGCATCAGCAATGTAAATTTCGATGCTATTCTTTGCCGTTTGTAATAGTGGAGGATAATGTCCATGCACCTATGGTAGCAGTCCTGTGAGCCGTGATTCTGCTGATATTATTTAAGGATGTGCCGTGACAGTAAAGTTTTACTGTTGATCAAGGCGGCCGCCTTTGAAAGCCACGGTTGTTTTTATCGCTTTTAACTTTATAGTCAGCGTATTTTATTTTTACTACAAATTTTATCGTGTTTATTTTATTATTATTTTAATCAGTCATAGACGGTTTAGTATTATTATTAGTCATATGGTGCAAGGAAGCCGAAGGCTTATGCTGCACCAGCCAAAAAAAAAAAAATAAATAATAATAATAAATAAATAAAATTCCAGAGTTACCATGAGAGAGAGAGAGAGAGAGAGATATCACCAAGAAAGAGAAGGATGATATCCAGCTCAGGACCCTGGGTGTGCGAAGCCCATACTCACCAAATATGAGCCCCTGGGGTTAAATATGTTTAATCGCAATTATTGAGTTCTGTTTACTTCACATGAGTACAAATTTCGCAGTTGTGGGAACCACCGGTTGCGCCTATCCCTATAAACTATGTCACTATAGAAGCAGTTTCAGGAGGCAGGAAGCATTACAGTACAAGAAAAACTGGCCAAAGTCGCCCGAGGGCTACGTCATCAGCTGTCTCTTGAGGTTGCTGCGGCCACGGATGAAAACATTTCCAATCGGACTGTGTTAAGACGACTCAATTCAAGTAGACTACGCAAGGAAGCCAGTGGTTTGTATTCCATTAACCCCAAACCACCGCAGAGCTCGTCTCTGATAAGTCCCTTTTAGCCAACAAACGAATTCTAGACGTTATTTCATCTGGAGACAAGGTGGAATGCAGTACCACCCTTCCAACTTCACAGAAAGAGGCACTTACGGTGGAAGCGGTGTTCTCGTGTGGGGCGGAATAATGAAGCAGATCCTCGAACCCTATGTGCGACTTTTTGGAGGTGCAGTTGGCCCAGATTTTATTTTCGTGCACGAGAACGCCAATGCACATAGAGCTCGAGTGGTGGGGGAATATCTTGAAAGTGCAGATATCCGACGACTGCAGTGGCCATCACGATCACAGACTTAAATCTGATCAAACATGTGTGGAATGCCCTTTGGAGTAGCATTACATGCCGACAGTCAACTCGGTCACTTGGTGAGCTAAGGTCTGTGCTGGTGGAAGAATAGGATTTGTTGCCGGAGAATCTTATAGACACCTTTATATCGAGCATGGTTCACCGCTGGTCAGGCCTGTTTAGCCATTGGAGGGGATCATACACCGTACTGATGTCGTATGACATCAGTACGGTGTATGATCATATTTTCGAGCATCTTGTATCGACTTCAATATGATCTTTTTAGTAATTCTTATACAACCCCTATAATGTCCCTTATACGTGTCCGAAGTTTCTCGCTGTCTCTCATTTCAATGTTATTCTATAATACACTACCATACCAAATCTTGTCCCCTCCCCCCATCGCCAGCCGCACGAGCACCACGTTTTCAACGTGCTGTGTTAATTTTGTCGAGCAGTGTAGTTATAAGAAAAGGGGGAAATAATTTATACCAGTTCATTCTTTGATGCAATAGCTCGAGTTTCGAAGTGACACATGAAACCAATTGTGTTAAAAAAAAAAAAAAAAAAAAAAAAACTTTAGTTCTCAGTCAGTGACAAAACTTTTAGTCCTATTATATAATTTTTTTTTTTTTTTATGTTCAGATTCCACTTATTTGTTACGTTATCTGAACAGAAAGCCAAACAAATGCAAGCAATCATCTTGCAAAAGGTGTTTCATAACAATTCTCTTTTTTGCTTTCTTGGTGATTCCCTTTCTCTCTCTCTCTTTCAGGATAACGCGGGAATTTATTTTTTGACTGGTGCAGCATAAGCCTCATTCTTCCTTCCACCATATGGCTAATAATAATACTTATTTAGCGTTTGGAGTTTACTACCCACTTAGGCCCTTCTCTCTCTTATAGTTCACCTTTGAAAATATTAAAAAACTATTTTTTAAGATGGACCGAAGGCCCTTGTAATGTGAGGCCTAAGCTAAGCTACCAGGACTATTACAGCTGGAGTCCCACAAGGCAGGGTCCTGTCCGGAATCTTGTTCTCGCGCCATTTGTGACAGGCCGAACTGACATCCTCACCTTTGCCGATGACATAAAACTGCTTTTACTCCCATCAGCCCTGGAGACATTGCTGAATACATCAATACCTTAATCCTTCAGAAAATCCGGAACCTTGAGGCCTTCCTCTCCGGTTTCGGACTTCAAATCAATCCTGAGAAGTCAAAACAGTTGACTTTCTCTCTCAAACGGAGCCCAACAATAGTACAACCCATTTTAAGAGGATCCGCGATTTCTGCGTCCAACAACATACAGATCTGGGCGTTCCTTTTGATCAAAAGCTCTCCTTTCTACTGCACATAGACCACTTGCAAATAAAGTTCTGTCGACTCCGGTGGATGCATAGTGTGCATAGTGTTAGGGTCAGGCGCCACCTGTGATTTCTCACATCTGCGCCATATGTACACTGTGAAGAATACAGAACTACTGTAAATGCCAGAAAAGTGTTGTCTGTTGTATATGACATATTGCGTTAGGTTCTGTTGGGTGTCCTGGCATTTGGCCGCAGGGCCCCTGGTGGGACCTCACGTTGCCCGCACACACCGCTAGGAGGTAGCCAGGCTGCCCATTATTCTCTGGCTAGTCTCCGCCAGGGTCGCCTGAGCGTCCTGGACGAAGACCAAGTTAAAAAAAAAAAAAAAAAAAAAAAAAGGAAAGAGAAGAGAAGGCCTGGGGAACAAGAGGAAGGGGGGTCTGAATGTGAGGAACAAGCTAAAGTGGACAGATAGATAAGGCAGTCCACCCGAGTAAGGAGAAATAGGGGATGGGTAGAGGGATCAAAAGTCACAGGGGCAGGCGCCACTGTGCGAGTGCCAAAGGCCAAGCACTCTCTGGGAGTCAGCTTTTCAAGTAGTGCCAACCATGATGATGCCAGCATAGTATTTTAATCTTCAGTCTTACTCTTTTATCAGTTGGGAAAATGCTATCCGACCCCAGTTTGTGTTTGTACATGAGGGTCGTTGTTCTGAGCAGCTCTAAGTTCAGCAAACTTTGCCCGTCTGATGGTAAAGACAGCTTGTGCGTAACTCGTTAAAGGCTTTGTATGTTGTTTCATTCTGAAGCAGGTATGTTTCATGGTTACGAGGGTTCTCCTGGATTTCAGTAAAAAATTTGAGCCTACAATCATCGTAAGCAGGGCACTCATACATGAGATGCCCCCATGACTCCTCTTCGCCACAGTGGCAGAATGGATTGCTTTCAATTCCCATTGCTGTCAATTTTTGTTGAAAGGGCCCATGTCCTGTGATCAGGAATGTAACTTGCAGACCAGGTGAAAACCAGGAAGGAGACTTCGGGAAAGTCATGTCAATGGATGGGAGGAATCTTCTGGTAATTTCTCCTTTGGGCGTGGTTTCCCATGAATGCTGCCAAATTCCTTGAAGGTGTGTGAAGATACGTTTTCTTTCTTGTTTCAGGTCATTGGTAAGCTGCAGTTGAAGATTTAACAACTGTGTCGGAATTCCCTTCTTTAATCGATGGTAAAGTCCCCTTTTAATCACCTCAAGATAGAGTGGCAAGCATCCAGTAATAACCTGTAGGGCAGGGGTGCTGACAGTGCAACATGCCCTGCAGATAGATAACATCATGAATCTTTGTATTGAGTCAAGTTTACGCTTGTTCTTTTCCAGGATAGCCTTTGTACACCAAACTGAGGCTCCATAACACACAATTGGGAGAAACGCCGCTTTATAGATGAGAGACAAAGCTTTATGCTTCAAACCCCAGTCCGCTCTGCTGACTCTTCTTATCATAGCCGTATACTTTCGGATTTTTGTGGATAAGTACTTCAGATGAGAGTGAAAGGTAAGACCGGTGTCAATGTAGATTCCCAGGTATTTGACTTCTGTGTAGAGACGTATAGGGATGTTATTTAACTTCATTGTTGGAGGCCTGCGTATTTGTAGCTTTCCTTTGAGGAGAATCGATTTTGTTTTCTCACCAGAAATTGAGAGGTTGTGGAGTGCTGCCCAGTTTTGGAGCTTTTCTAGAGCTGTATTTTCTTTTGCTTCCAGTGCCGCTCTTGTGTCACCTTGCACCACCAGAACAAGATCATCAGCGAAGGCTAAGGGTCTGGCTCCACCCAGGTCAAACCCCAGGAACTCGTCCAGAACAATGGACCAGAGGAATGGCCCAAGCACAGAGCCCTGGGGGCAACCCCGGTGAACGCATCTTGTCATAGTCTGGTATTTGTTTACAACTTGTAATTTTCTATTGCTGAGATAGGATTTTAGACTATTGTATAGGTTTTTGGACGTGTTTGCCTGCCGAAGCCTCCGAAGGACACTGGGCCACCACAGTCGATCGAAGGCACCAGCAAAGTCCACCATGATGGCTAGAGTATACTTTGAAGTTGTATGTGTGGCCTGGGTAATCAAGTTGTGTATAGCGTCTTCAGTGCTAGAGCCTGTCTTGAATCCAAACTGACATGGTGAGGTGAGTTGCTTATCGGTATAGCAGATGGAAAGGCGATACAGCAGAAGTCGTTCTAGAAGCTTGGCCAAAACGGAGAGCAGTGCAATTGGTCGGTAGGAAGCAGGAAGTTGGGGCGGTTTATCTGGATTTTTCAGGATCAGCTTGAGAGTAGCAGTCTTCCAGGGTACAGGGAAAGTTCCTTCAGCAAGGCACCTGTTGAGGAGGCTCAAGAGTGTGGTGGGATAGACTTCAGCGAATTTCTTAACTACGTCGACTTCGAGTAAGTCAGCACCTGGCGTTTTGCCATCTTTCATTTTAGCCAGAGCCATATTCATCTCTAACATAGTGAAGGGCGGTTCCGTAGCCACTGGCTGATAAGCTTGATTACTGTCGATGAACTGCTGTTGCTCCAGTGACATCGCTGTAAATTCAGTAGGGTAAATGGAATCAAGAATATTGTTTATTGAGTCAGACCAGGTAAAGGTTGAAGAGCCATCCGGTTTGAGAGTTGTACTAAGAACCTCACCTCTAGGCAGCCTATTGGTGACGATACGGAACACGATGCCCCATGGGTCTTCATTGCCAATAGTAGAGACCAGGGTGTGCCATGATTCCTTCTTACACTTACGAATTTCCTTGGTGTACATGTTTCTAACTACCCGATATGCCTCCCGGGCAGCTTCAACCTCATGTGGGGGAAGATGGGCACGTGCACGTTGGTAAGTTTTCCTGGCTTGTTGTGCCCTCTTTCTTAAGTCCCGAAGGTCTGTATTCCACCAGGGGACAGCATAGCGGTATGGCCTCCTACGCGGAATGGACAGATCACAGGCACTTTTGATGATGGCAGTAATATTGCGTACACAGTGATCTGGGGAGAGTGAAGCCGGTAGAGGAACATCATCCGGTAGCCTTCTGGACAGTTCCACAAAGAAGCGTTGCCAATCCGCTTTTTTGGTGTTATAACGCACAATGTCCTTTGGAATCGATGCGACGCGTTCCACCGAGCGAACAAGGGAGAATGTGATCGCTCTGTGGTCTGAAGTGGTCCAGGACTCCTGGACCGTCCAGCCGGAAAATTTGTTGGCTAAGTCAGGCGTAGCCATTGTGATATCAATTTCGCTCTCCCAGAGTGGGCCACTGTAAGTGGGTAGATGTCCTGGGCGGTTTAAGATTTGTAAGCCTGATGTGAGGATAAGGTCCTCCAGTCTTGAGCCATTTCCTAGGGCATTCCTATCTGGTGCCTGACTGTGCCAGAGTGGCGAGCGACAGTTTGAGTCCATGCCTATCAGTAGATGCCCACCCGGGAGGAGCTGGAGTGCCATTTCAATCAGAGAGATAGCAGCAGTGATGTCTTCACCTGGATGGCTGTAGAGAGAGAGGATGAACAGTGATCCAAGAGATGTCATGATTTGGGCACAGGCACTGATAGAAGTGCATAGTGGTGTGATCTTGGTTGCTGTGATATCAGGGTTTCTGATGACAATCGCAGCCCATGGTTGGTCATTTGTACAGTGGATAATTTTATATGATGAGGGGTAGCCCATAACCACCCCAGAGCGAACATAGGGCTCCTGGAGCAGGATTAGATCTATTTGTTTTTCCTCAGCCTTTATCTTCAGCTGGTCTGCAACAACTCTTGCTCTCTGTGCATTTAATTGTACAATTCTTATCTCTAGTTGGTAATTGGGAGAAAGAATTCTATCCATAATTTATTCGCATTTGGTAAAGACTCTTTACTTTTAGATAGACAGGGCAGTTGGTATCTCGGATGGAATGTTGGTGTGGAGCCTTTGCAGCCTTGCAATTTGCGCAGCTTGGCGGCTGATCTCTGACAGGACAATCCTTATAGCCGTGTCCCTTTTGGGCACAGTGGCCACATGTGGATTCACGCTGATTGCAAGTATGTGAGGTATGGCCAAAGCGGAGACACCTGTAACATCTGCGGACAGGAATATATTCTTTGAATCTATGGCTGCCCCATCCAATGAATATTCTGTTTTGAGCTCCCAGAATTTGCCATGCTCTGGTTGATAGTTCGATTACCCAGTTTACGTTTGTAGGTGACTTGGTCTTCGTTTTGTATTTCGGAATAATATCATCCACGCTAGCCTCATCTTGCAGGTATATACTCAGATTTTTATTAAAGATCTCGGCTTTGAGCTCCTCTGGTGTTAAGCTCTCGTCCACATCAAAGATCACAACTGAAGGCCCTTTTTTCTTTGGGGCTTCTGCCCTAAGCCCGAAATTTGTCATGTCGGCATCATTCAGGATGGTTTGTGCCTCCTCCCTGGTGTCTGTTTCTATTAAGACTCCTGGATGCCTGGTCTTTCTAATACTCTTTATTTTTACAGTTTTCATCTGCTCCTTGAAGTTTTTTGTGAGTGCTTCCTTGACCGCTTCACTGGTATCTAAATGTGCGTCTTCCACTGGTTTAACCAAAATAACATGTGATTCAGGCTTTCTTACCGCCTTTCGGTTTTGTACTTTTCCTGGTTGGTTAGGCACATATTGAGCTGCATTCCTCAACGCCTCTGAAAAGGAGTGGGGGCGTTGTTGCATTTGTTTTTCCCCCTCCTGTGTGAGAACTTCGATTTTTGCTTTCAGCCTCTCGTGGTCGACGTGCAATTTTTGGACCACTGTCTCCATTTTACTGAAGATCTCTATCACGTCAGTTCTAATGGCAGCAGTAATTCTACTTGATTGCCTAGCCATGTATTTTTCTAGGGTTCCTCTAACGGCAATAATCTGTTCCACTGGAGTCCCAGTCAACGGGGGTTCCTGACTCTTTTTTCCTTCATGCTCAGTTTCCTGACTCTTTTGTTCTTCATGGTCAGATTCGCTGAATGATTCAGTGGCAGCCTCTTCAGAGACTTCCTTCGTTGTTGGGACGTCTGTAGCAGACCTTCTTCTACCCTTCTCTTTCTTCTTGGCCTTTGTAGGTTTATTCATACCTTCCCCAGTTGCCGGGGCCTCATTCCTTGAGCGGATTGGGTAATCCGTCTGTCCCTTAACTATCAGTTCAACTTCAGCGTCGCTCATGTTGTTTTAGTGGGTATCTGGATTAACGAGAGGAATACGGATAAACGATTTTCTACTCGTAGTAAGTTGAAGCAGAGCTCGTTGTAATTGCCAAAAAACCACAAGTAAGTGGTCAAATAGGGGCTGAACTAAGTTGGCGATTTTTTGGAGGCTGACTTCAATGTTTTAGAAAAATATATTTACATACATTGAAAATAAATGATCAAGTAGGGTAAATTTGTAAGCTCTGTAGATAAATTACCTTATTGTATAGCTTGCCCTTCTTAAGTTCAAACAAGTAAACAAGAAACACGGTGCACTATTAGCTACTTTCTATTTCCTGAGAAACAAAAGGCAGAGGGTTGGAGCCTTGTTGCTCGAGGCAGGGATTAGCCTAATTGCGAGTACGTGCAGCAGGGTGGCATTCGCTCTAAGTGCTATGATACACGTGCATCCGGTCACTACTGCTAAAGCATATAATTATGTCTATCTAAAATTATCAAAAGTAAGTTTACCTCAAAAATTCGGGGCCGATAGTTGGAACTTTTGTATAGATGACATCTTTAGCTTTCAGGATATCCGAAATAATCTACAATTGGTTGCATAATTGCACTTGAAATTAAAGGAAATGTAAGAGCACAAAATCACTAGACTGACACACTCACCGCCCGATTGGGAATCCGGTGGATGATTAAACAACAACTAATGCACGTCCATGACCAGGCTGTTGGGTGCAGATATATTAAGACGTGTTTATCCGGTCATATTCTATGGCGCCGAAGTCTGGACTTCAACTGCTACGACCGATCTTAGACGGATTTTCGCGGGGGAATTCTGGCTACTGAAGTGGGCCATATGGAAATTTCGGCTTCCCCTTACACCAAGGACCACCAAGATGGCGGCAGCTCTCAACATCAGACGTCTTCCTGCCATCATTCACGAGAGAAGACTCGTCTTTGCCATCAAAATGATGGTCGGCATTATTTCAGTACAAGATTTCTGGGCTAACTGCGGATGGAGGATCCCGATCCCAAGCCTTAGGGCTAATCCAATCCCACAGGCCATTCCAAACCGGTTAAAGCTAACTGATCGGTTCCTACCCATGCAAATGCTGCAAGACATACAGTCCTTGGACGGCGACTTCTACAAATTCGCAGTCGACAAGGAATATAGGCAGAAAGTACTCGGTCGACTTCCTTCCCAGGACCACGTCAGAGGACATTAGAACCTGCTCCCGGAGACCTATTCATCACTGCCTTGAATCTATCATCCCAGTGTTCAAACCTTTCAAGAGTCATGCTTTTTTGCTTTTTTTTTTTCTTATTATGTTGTGTGATTTCTTTTATGTAAACCCCTGGCTTGCAGCCGTGAAGGGAGTTGTATACAGCAATGTGCTTTCTGTATATAATAAAGAGTTCTTCTTCAACTTATATGTAAATCCGGCCCTGCGTGTATGGTTTACGTATGAGGTATATTGAAGGTCTATCGGCTCCTGGGATTTCTCCCATTTCCGCGAATGTTCTATCGATGACAGTACTCTGTCAAAGCCAGAGATTTAGAAGTGTGTGGGTCATGAGTAGTGTTATATGTTGTGCCCATTGTTTATCCCGCTTACTGGCCAGCAGGCCCCTAATGGAACCCGACGTTGCCCATACCTCGCCACGTGGAGGCTAGCCGGGTGTTACCAGTAAGTCAGTTGTACTCTGGCAGGTCCTGTCACTTACTTTCCTAGGATTTTAGTAGCTAGGATCTAAAATAAAATTGGAACGAGTGCGGTTGATTTTAGTTCAGTTACATTAAAGCGCTAATATGTATGTATGGTTTCCGTGTGCCATTTTCCTCTGAACAAAAGTGAACTTTCTATTCAAGATGATGGCAGTTTCTGAATGATGCATTCAAAATCTCCACCTCCGCCAAAAATAAATAAACATTTTCTCATGGGAAAGTAACGTTATATAGCAAAAGAAAAATGCTTCGGCAGTTTATCACACAATCGCTGAGAAAGGAACACAATTCACAATGAGATTCAATCCTGTTTGGCGATGGGCTCACAATACAAAGTTCATGGCCAACCTGTTAAAATAAGCGATACAAACAAGAAGGTTTATCTTTTGACCATCGTGAAACCTTTTTAAATGAAACGACGCTTACAGGTTTTCTAAACTGGTTTAGTTATGGTGTCACTTCATTTGCAATTACTGTATTTGTACAGAGATCTTTCAAAAATGTAAGCAAACACTGCTATTAGGATCGATCCGCCTCAACCCGCAATTCTACAACAAAAATTTTGTATACTTCACGTTTGTGTATAAGAAAGAACATGAAAATTACATTTTTACTACGAATGCACATACTTAATTTAGTAATTAACTTACATAAAAATGAACAGTACAATAAAATTAACAAAAGTTTACTTTTCTGGTTTTGCAGAAGAAAACACTATTTTATCTACATAAATTTCATCTAATACGTCGTGAGTGCCCTATCCTGCATGGTGACAGCGTGCAGTACACATACGCCTTGACCGACCCTGTGTGCTATCATGTCTCGCCTCAAAAAAAAAAAGAAAAAAAAAAAAGAAAAAAAAAAGTCGTTATTCTTATTTAGTTCTTGTTATTTCCGATATATTCAATCTATTTTTTAGCAGCATTTGCATATAGGAGTATAGTGCGTATTGTCTCCGCCATGTCCTATAGTCCGCATTTAACAACGCGAGTTGCAATGGCAAATTTTCATGAAATTTCATATTTAGCTTTAAAAAAAAAAAATGCTTTGTCCAGCCATTGCGCATTTCATTAAAATATTACAAATTGACGTCCGAAAATTAATATTTCTTAATTATTATTTTTTTTTTTTTTTTGTCTCTCCCATGCATATCACACAGGCTGTCCATATACCCTATATTGGTAAGAGTACCATTTTTTGCCTCTTGATTAACCTTGTTGCTCTTCTCTGCACCTGTTTTAACAGATTAAAGATCAACAGATTTAAAATGAGGCTTCTAGGCCTGCATGCAGTTACTAAAGATGCAAACTAACAATTGCCTTATACAACTCCTTGTATAATGCAATGGTTAATCACCTCCTGCAAGCAAAATTCGTATATATCATTACAGAACCACATGAATGGTTCTAGCAGCCTGTCTACACTGTTCAGAGAACTTCGTGTCAGACTGTACAATTAACCCATAGGTCTTTTCTGTTCTCAACTACCCTGAGTGTGGTACTACACAATTAGTACATTAATTTGAGTTTACTGCTATCCATATGCAGTACTTTGCATTTATCAATGTTAAACCTCAATTGCCACTTCACAGCCCATCTGCCCAATTTATCTAGTTCCTGCTATATTAGCATATGCTGATTGCTATTAAGACCACCCTGATAATCTTTGCATCATCAGCAAACTTAGATATTAAACATGATTTGACTTCATCAATATCGTTAATAAATATTGAAAACAATAAGGAATCCATCCAAAATAGCAACTTTCCCTTAATGTCATATACTCCAGTAGCATTGCAATTTTTATTAGCAATCCAGAAGTAGTACAAAATTGAGTGAATATGTTGAGGCACATGCAGTGAAGTTAAAACAATTACTTTTAATTACTAGTTAATTAGTAATTAATTGGTAAAAAGATAACTATTTACCTTTCACTTCTATTAATAGAAAAAACAAAAAATGAAAACATAAGAAAACATAAAATAACATAAGAAATAAAAACCAGATGTAACTGAAATATAACACACTGCATACATTACCTAACTTGTATCTATAATACACCAGCTTTAATCAGATACAGGTATGTATCTCTCAAGTTATGCAATAATTGTGTTCCAGGAAATCATCACATGGAAAAAGGACAAAGTTTAAGACAGTTCATCTCTACAGGAATAATTTTACTGCAATCACTGCTGCTGCTGCTGTAGCAGATGGTGTGGCATAAAATGCACACTCATCCACCAGTACCAGCACAATGTGGCAGCCAGATATTCCACGGGAAAACACTCTGCAAGTGCTTAAAACCCTCCTGCAATGTTTTCCTTACAAGGTCCACATGGTGCACCAATAACACCATGTGACTTGCAAAAACATATACTTCGCTCTGTGGTTTCTGGGTAGGATGGAGGAGGAGGATGACACTCGTTCTTCATATATTTTATGGACTAACAAGGCTCATTTCTGTCTAAGCAGCAGCAGTAGAATACCATTAATTCTTGAGTGTGGGAACATCATCTCCACATGGTATGGATAGAGTTCCTTTATAATGTCACACATTACTTTTTGGTATTACTTGACAGCAAACTACATAATTCAACCAGTCTTCTTCCAAAAGGTTCAAATAAGTACCATTATAGATGAAATCTTCTCCAACTATACAATCACTCCAGATAGTGCAGGGTTGGCAGACCCATGGCATGCATACAAAAATTTTTTTGGGCAAGAAATTCAGAGCATCCCAAAAAAATTTCAAACTATGAAACAACAACACTCCAGGAGTAGTGGCCTGTGCACACTTGTTCTCTGTGCCAGACATATGGTAACCACACCATTCAGTAAATAGCTGTATTCATGCAGTGATTTGTTTGAAGTCGGAGTGCTAAGATGTACTGACGAAATCGTTTGATTAAATGTCTTGAATATCGCCTTCTGAGGGACACCTGAAAAATTCTGAGGGGCATGCGAGGGCAGTTTTTTAAAAAAGATTTAGCCAATTTTGGCATTTTTTTTTTTTTTTATGAAAACCCCAAACACGAAAGGTATCAAAACCTATAGTACTTAGTACCGTGCATGGGTTGAAGGAGAAGTATGGGGGGGGGGGTGCCGGAAACTTTGCTCTAGAGACTAAACATGGGTTTTGCCACTTCAAGCCTCCAATAAGCAAAGTGGTGGAATTTCACCGGTTGATGAAAGTCATCTACCATGCAACCTTAAAGAAGGTTCGCCACCACTGGGATAGTGCTTCAGCACACACACTGCTTAGCATGTAGAAACATGCTGCTTTTTTTGCTACATTTGACAATGACCATGTCATTTCCAGATATTAATCCTTGTGATCTCTAGTTACGGGGATATCTCAGGGAGAGTTCATCAGAGCAATATTCAGTCTGGCTAATCTGAAGGAAACCACAAGATAACTGAAATTTCCTTGTGACATGCTTTGAGATCAGTGGTTCCAATCCAAAGTGTGCCACCACTCTTGGTGTGCACAGATTAGGGAAACCTCAACTGGTTCAATAGCAATCACACACACATTAGGCTGCAATTACACTGAAAGCAGCTTTGGATGGATATTTCTAATCACAAAGTTGAGGCAGTAATATTGTAAGCAATCAACTGCTATTTTAGTTGCAACTGTAGGTGAATGTCCTTGAGCTGGTAGCTGTTTTAGCCAATAATGAAAGCAAAGTACATGTATTGAAGGGACATTCACTGAATCAAAGTTTTACAAATCCTTGGAAAACGAATCACTAAAATTATCACCAAATGCAAAGTTTCCTCACACCAACTGTTAAAAAAAAAAATTGTGACTTCTCTACGTATACAGATACATGCACAGTTTGTTTATTTAATGAATTCTACTTATAATCCTAAATTTCATACTTGAACGTTAACATGCAGACAAAAAAAAAAAAAAAAAAAACCTTTATGTCAGATGACCAAGTACATGCTATAGGGAGTTGCATTTCTGCACAACTGCCTAATAAGGAAATTTTTTCATACATACAATGGCATCCAATATTCATATTTAACACTATAAGAAAAGAAAGGAGAACTAATCTTTGGCAGGGGGTGGACAGTTCACTAAGGATGTCAAGTAGTCAAGCATGAGGCTATAGACGGCACACAAATGACCTTATGTGATTGTCCTGGAGTATAAACAAAATATCATACTTTTTCATTCAATTATCAAAAATCCATAATCAATTATCCAATTATGATTTTCAATTCTACCCATCACTACAGTCCATGTGTCAGGAACAGATATAAAGGCAACCACATTCATGCCAGAAGAAAGCAGATAAATAGAAATACAGATAAGTTGAGGAACTAAGCATTGCAAGATCATCAATGAATGACACCTATTAGTAATAGTGTTATTGCAGCAAAACTACAACACTAATCCCATTAATAATGAGACTCCTATTAATACTCATTGAATAATAATGCTATCAACCAGGAGTTCAGGGAGATCACAGAAACTGATAGTGGCACAAGGTGATATATACCCAACTTCATGGAAGAGCTGCAGCCCAGAAAACCAACCATTATGAATGTAACAGAGCACCAACTTACCTACTGCATAGGGCTTACAATACCAAGATCCTGGTCATTTTTTCCCAGTTTTCAAATACCAGTACTAATTTAAAAAAAAAAATAGTTTATAATTTAATCACAAAGGTTATAAAATCACCTTTATGTGATTATGACGCCCTTGTCTCTACTAGCAAATGTTCGATAAATCATCGATAGGACACCATGCAACATTGCAACCTGTCCACACTTCTCGGATAACTTCATATCGTAACTCCCAAGTCCTGTTCCTCCACTATTAACTTTAGTTCAACTCCACCAAGTGTATAAGTTATTTTGGGGTTGCTGTTCCCCAGGTGTAAGACCTTGCATTTTGCTGAATTAAAGCATATAGCTGCCACTTTTCTGACCATCCCAGAAGTCTATCTAGGTCACTCTGAAGAAGCTCTGCTTGGCAGTGATCATTAACTACTCTACTGATCTTTACATCATCTGCAAGTTTAGACACCACACCCTATATCCCTTCATAGATGTCATTTAAGATAGTCAAAAACAAAAGTGGTCCCAATACTGATCCTTGCTTCTTGCATTAATCCAATCCAAGGAATAACCATTTATCATAACCCCCTGCCCGGTACCCTCAAGCCATCGTGCTATCCATCTAAGGATTTTCCCTATGATTCCAGCCTGCTCCAATTTATAAAGTAACTGCTCATGTGGAACTGAGTCAAATGCTTTGCTGAAATCTAAATAAACAATGTCGAAATTATTTTCTAAATCCAGCTCATGAGTGACCTGTCAAAATGGCTAACTAGATTTGTTAAACATTATTTTTCCTTTACAAAACCATGCTATGTATCCTACAGAATTCCATTTCCATCTAAATGATCCTGAATTCCACCCTTCTTCATTGCCTCCATGATTTTCCCTACTACTGAAGTTAGACTGGCCGGTCAGTAATTTCCCGTTACACTCCTAGAACTTGTTTGTTATTTGGTTTTTAGGAGCATTAGCAACTAAGGCCATACTGCTCCGGGAATATGCGGTGGTCATTCCCTGACCTTTCCGCATCCTCCGTATTTGGTGGTGACGGGATCAAACCCCAGTCTAATCAAGAAGCGTGTGTTATGCACTGCTGCTCCTTCCCACCTGGCTACGGAGGCGCCCTCCTAGAACTGCCTTTATGTTCCAATTTACACCAATCCAACGGAATCTCTCCTTATCCTGAGTCCAGTGATGCTCTCATAACTAGCCTTAATGGTTCAATGCTCTCACATGCCTCCTCCTTTAAGATTATAGGGTATATGCCATCAACCACAGGAGCCTTCTTGCCTATGGGCACGAAGGTTTTCTCATTAAATCAAAGTGTGAAATTTCAACATCATTAATTACATTTTTTTCAACTTCACTCCCATAATTTCTCATTGACGTGAAGGGTTTTTCTTCTGTAAATATCGATGAAAAGTAACTGTCGAGTTCATCTGCAACATCAGTTGGGGTATCTAATACTATCCCACACAATTACATATGCATCCGATCTGATCTGTCCTCTTCTTTGCATTTATATATGTGAAGAATTCCTCTTTGCTCTCTCCCAGACTCAGTAAAGATACTATAGTGAAAATTATACTTCACTGAATAAAACATCTTTCTCCTTTAAAAAATGATGAACATAATTCAACCATGGAAGACCAACATGGAACAGTACATCAGTGTTCTACAAATACTTTTCAAAATAAGAAATTGTCCGACTCCAATGAGATTTTAAAAGATGAACTTGAGTCGGAAATGAAATATTTTAACTATTTTTGCTAAAAAAGTTCAAAGTCTAGAAAATATGGACTGAGATCGTTTACAATTATCTCAGCACAATAGTACCAGAAAAGAATCCGAAAGGGTGTTTTCTGCCCATAATCAAATATGCACCAAAATTAGATTCATTTTAAACGATCATACTATTGATTGCTTATGTTTCTTAAGAGCTCAATTTATTCAGACAGGTAGTGTGGATGCTTAAACATAACTAAACTTTGCAGTAACAATATGTATTTTTTTTTTTAGAATAACTGTATTTTTAATGATTTTTTTCAGAATATTTATTATTGCAATAAATGTTTATTTAAAACTTGAATAAGTAATTAACAGTACTTGTTTTTTCCTTACTTTATTAACTGTAATCAAAATTTATTGAGAAAAATGTTTGTTTTTGGAATACAGGTATTCTGGTTTCATAAATTAAGAATACCGAAATACTGGTATTAAGATTTTGACCGATATTGTAAGCCCTACTACTGCATAACCCACCATAATTAGTCCCAGTAAGTTGTGGTATGGAGTGATAAATCACAATGCATGGTTGTTTTAATGTGATGGGCATGTTTGTGTGTGGTAGATGCCCAAAGAATGTTTTTACCAGAGTGTTTCATTCCAACTGTGAACTTTGGCAGAAGTGCTGTCACCATCTGGGGTTGTTTCTTGTGGTTTGGGTTTGGACCATTAATAGTCTTTCCTGTAATGAATGCTGTGCAGTACATGGAATGCTCTTCCTACACCACGGCAGTATCGTGTGGAGAGCCTTTTTTGGTTCAACATGACAATGGTCCATGTCATGCCTATAGTAACTTTGCTTGAAGACATAGGCATTCAAAAGCTTCAATTTACCTGCCCACATCCTTAAATTTTTGGAATGAAATGGAATGGAACATAGGTTTTGGGTCAGCTCAGCATGTCCACATGATCTCTTTGTTGTGGAGGAAGGGACCAACACATTTTTTTTTTTTTTTTAATCAAAAACTGCTTTGGAGTCTACTTTATTGTAGTGTAGACAAGGGTAGACTCCAAAGGCTAAAATTTGGACCAATATATAAATTAAATACTGTACCAATGTAAGGGTCTTTGAAATGTGTTCTATTATTTTTGGCAAAATAGTGTATAGGGTTAATCATCCCCCTCGCCACTAGAGTTTAGTGTTGAGTTTCTTTTCAAAGAAGATATTTTTCTATCAAGGTTTCCATATTGTGGTCTTATCAAGATCATAATTCTATGTGAAAAATTTCAGTTCAAAAAGTCTTTCTTTCCCCAGCCCCCCAACATTTTGTATACATATATCAAAACCAGGATGCCCAATTTGTTCCGCAAGTTCTCATTGGAATAAATAGTTCTAATATAGCATCAAATGTCCTAAGTTTACTAAGTGATGCGAATAACATGTGATGGCCTACAGCTGTTCAAACAACAAATTACATAATCTCCAAAGGAGATTATTACATCCTGAAAACACAAAACGTGTAAAAGGAGCCCTGTGAGACAAGCAGTTATCACCAAGAAGGGTTAGAAAGGGCCATTCTAATTTCGGTAATATAACTGATGAATAAAACCCATATTAAAAAAAAAAAAAAAAAAAAAAAATCACTCAATCTGTTAATGGCCATTCCCCAACTGCATGAAAATCAAATTATTTCAATCAAAAAGAATCTTAACTCCTCTCCAATTATTTATATAGAATAAATATTTATATGCAATAATATTTAAGGATGCTTTTAAATAATTATCTATATTCTGATTATTGAGAAAAATATATTTAATTATTTTACAACCACAAATGGAAGCCACTGCTCTCTTTACATGACTAAACAAGCGCAATTCCTTATTCACATGGCTGATCTTCTACATTAAATTGCATTTATCTGCTTCACAGGCATGTTAATTTCAAAACTGAAAGCACTCAGTGATCCAACTATTTTCATGCTTTGTTGAACCACGGCACAAGCAGCAGTATTTTAAAAGTGACCTATATATGTACTTCAATTGATGCATATTAAATAAATGTATCCCGGCCAGATTTTGCATAATTTAAAACAAAACCGACAGAAAATATCTATAATCAATACTGCTGACAACCAAAAAGTGTGAAATACGATTGATTAAAAAAAAAAAAATTGCAAAAATCAATTTTTTTTTTAATCAATCCACAAAAATTGCACATCTTATTGTTAACTGAGTGTATTACCTGTCTTAAAAATGAAATTGTAAACCCTTGGCCTCGTGACCAAGAATTGTTTTTTTTGTTTTTTTTTAAATCACATGGAAATTCTTATTATTTAAATCCATGGACAGTTGCTTTAATGATATGCTTTTTTGTTTTGTTTCATTGCTGTTTCAGTTCCCCAAAAGTTCAGTTATTTTTGTCTTTTTCTGGTATATAAAAAAAAAGAAAGAAAGAAAACAGTGTTGTTATAGTTTTATCAAAGATCTGGTTTCATTAACCAGATCTTTGATAAAACCAGTTTCGTGGAATTCTTCCATCTGCTGAAATACACACGAGGGGGCATAAATTCAAGTTGAGGAAGGATCTAGAACAGGCTTCCATCTGTTGTGGAAATGGATGGGTTGAATAAATTCAAGGGAGAATTAGACAAATTCTTGGTGGGTATGGACGGGTGAAGAGCATTTTTTTTTTTTTTTTTGGCTTCTCATTGGCTACTACAAGGTAATTAGCCAATAAGCTTCAAAACAGTGATGTCTGGGTAGTGGTATCCACAAAAAATAAGTAACATTAGTCTTTTCCATAGGTGAAGCATTACTTATTTGAGGTAGTGCACTACCATGGAAACTCGTTGGGAAGGTATTCACAATATGATATAATTAAAATTATGTTAATTATGAGTGTGCATTATCCATGCATAAACAAACTCCTTCATACTCTTAGGCATTTAGCCAAGAAATATCTTTTAGAATATTAAAATCAAAATGAAGCATTCAAAATCAAAACAAAGCATTCACAGCTGTAATTTAGTAATTTCATCTACAGATGCTTAGTAATTAGCAGATTATTACTTTTTTTGATTGGGGGACTAGCTGTGGCCATGTATAACACGGTACTTCTACAACATAGTTTTGCTCTAACATGATTGATAAAGTTCGGCAATCCTCGCACAACACGGTACTTATATAACATGGTTAGAGAATTGTGGCAACCTTGCATAACATGGTATTTTTCAGCTTTTGTGTGGGGAAAACCCTGCTATTATGTTGGATGTAATTTTTCAACATTTCTATTCTTTTTTGTGAATCCCTGCTTTTGGCTCGCTAATTGTTATGCAAAGAAAAAAAAAATTGGGAAATCCCTGTGTTAGGTTCTGCGTTACTGAAGTTGTAGAAAAATCTAGATTTCAAAGTTTTATTACTATTGGATAACGTGCCAGGCCATTCAAAAGATTTAAGGTAGATTATCTACCTTTGAAACTCATTACATCAGAAAATTGTTACAATGGATTTTGGAAAAAAATTGATTCCGAATTGAACTGATGGAAAGTTGAAGTGATCGAGGCATGGAAACATTTTTCCATTATGGACTGTATCAGAATCATAGCTTTATCACTGAAAGAAGTAAAACTGTCAACATTAAATGCACGTTGGAGAATGTATGGCCAGAGTCAGTTCATTCAGGAAATAAGGTCGAACCAACAGAAAACAGAATCCGTGCGATAGTAGAACTTGCTAAGTCGGTAGGAGGGGAAAGTTTTGATGGACTACTGAAAGACTACAGTACTGAAGCCCTCTTGAATAGCACAGTTGGTAGAATCACCATCACCCCCACACTGGGTGGAAAAAACCCAAGTTCGAATCCCATCGATGACAGGAGGAATTTTTATGGGTCTTTTTCACAACGTGGCTGAGTTAGTTGGTCTCAGACAAGGATTTTGTGGTTTTTTTATCCCGGAAACTCTGGTTTTTCATAGAAGAAAAACCTCAGAACATACACAGTTTGAACACACAGAGCAACATAGTCTTAGTTGGCAATGCTCCAAAAAAAAAAAAAAAAAAGAGACACGATTACTGAAGACGTTCAAGAATTACTGGTAGAAAAAGACTGGTGAAGCAGATTTGGTGGAAATAGCATCGGAGGCAAATAAAATCAATTCAGAGGATGATAGCACATTCTGAACTTTGATATTTTACAATAAAAAGTATACGGAACGGCATAAAGTTAGCTGAGAAATTAGAATCTTATTTTTTGAATTCAGATTCTTCGACTGAAAGGAGGCCAAAGTTCAAAAGGGAGCTTTAAAAATGCTTCGTTCCATATGTTGAAGTTACAAAAATCTATCAAGCAGAAGCAAATAATACCAGATTAATGGTTTTTTAAAGAGAGCAGAAGATACACAAAATAAAAATGGTGTATTTTGTCAGTTCTGTTAAAGAAATGGCATATTTTTTGTTAACTCTTAGAACACAACCCCCCTTTTTGTATTGATTTTTAGTGCCGCTACTGTGCTATAGGAGGGTTACCTGTACATTATGTTAGTTGCAGTAAAACAGTTAAAATGAAGTAGTAACCTCACCTGGCACTCACTATACAGAATGTAAATGGATTATTTTCTGCAGAGATTGTTTGAGATAGGTAATTGTTTTCATATTTATGAAGTTATGTATCGAATCAGAAATTGGAGTCTAAAATAAATATATCAAACTGCAAATTGTTAAAATTATTTTGAAAGCAATACTCTTTCTAGGACAAGTGCCGCTTTCACAAATAAAATAAAAATTAAATTTTAGGCCCATCATCTCTACTGGAACATAAAAAATTTCAAGCCATTTCTGAATGTGATTATGAATGATCTCGAGAAAGTCTTGGTTTAATATTTTGGCACAAGTACAATGATATAATGGGAGGTTTCTTCTGCAGCAGACATTCAAAAAAAGCACATTTTTGTCATAAAAATTTAATTATAATAGTAAATTAATATGTAAATAGCCAGCAAAAAGAAAAAAAAATTGAAAGCCCTCATTAATCAGTAAGTTAGAAAAACTGATCACAACTGATCAGTTCTGTTGTTAGGTCTCAGGACCATTAAACTGATTGTTTAATGGTCCTGAGATACAGAACATTTAAGATCTAAATAAGATTTGATGACTTAAAATGCTTACATAATGGTGCAAATGCTATCTTCAAAGACTGAACAAATCTTATACACAAATAATTAAGAACCTTTAAGAGGACATCTCCCCAAACTCATGCTCACTAATATTGTTCAAATTTAAACTATAAATAAAAAAATTAAATTTAAAAAAATTTTTCAATCAGTATTAGCAAAATAATGCAAGGACGCAAAGCTTATACAGCATCTACAACACACGTGTCTTCTTAGAGGAAAATACCTGAATGATACTTATATTCACTACTGGAATCTGAATGCGCAAAACTACATTTCACTGATATATGCAAATCATATACACAAACTTCCCTTTTCTTTAATCGCCATGAACTTTCCATCCCTTTTCCTGTTATATCATATGATAATGAATGTATTCTGCCACTATTTCCTTCCTTCCGTGTGATAATTTGAACAGAACTGAAAAGTTTTTGTCCAGGCCAACTTACTTCCTGACTTACGAAGTTGAAGGAAATTTACTTGGGGGTCATATTCAAGGAAAGGTTATTTCCTGGTTGGATATGAAAGAACTTTAACACAGTGCATTACACTGATTTATCAATTAAAAATTCTGGAAACAATGTCTATAATGCATTAGTGGATCATAAATCTATTTTTTTTTTTTTTTTTTTGGTAGTTGTTGGCGCATTGGCTTCTGTGGTCATAATGCACCTCCCAAGGTTTTTGCAGTACTTTGATCCAAGCCTGAGGCGTGATTCGAACCTGCGACCTCAAATCTATTGATATTGCACATTTGTATTGTTCTTTCCTTTCCCCTTTTTATTTATTATTTTTTTATATGATTCCATTATAAATAGTGATGAAAAAAACAAAAACTTCCTGCTGACTGTTTAAACTGAAATATTAATAAAATTCCTTTAATTAAAATCCTTTTAAATTAAATTCCTTTTATCAAAAAACTGGCCAATATCTGATAACAGAACTGAGAAGGGGTTTAAAGAGTGAGGTTAATATGCACAACACAAAAAGTAATAGCATCTTCTGCACATAAAGCTATAAATCCAAACGATACAGCTGACAAACACAAGCATGTGTTTTTCAGCTATATCATCAGCAATCATTTGAGTTCACCATGGTTTCAGCCCATGTATCTACTAAATATGTATTTTCTACCTGGTAAACTCTTCTGACTCTATGGGCATCATGGAGAAAATTATTTATCAATATTAAATTAATAAAGTGAGAGGCATTACACAGTTAATTAGAAGCAGAACCATAGTTGTCACTTATTATTTTGAGATCCTATTTTATTTTATCTATTTATTTTTTTCCCATACTCCATGCTAGCCATAAAAAAAAATAAAAAATAAAAAAAAAAAATGTCTGCAGTTGACCAAAGTTCTTTATTCTTCTGAATGGTAGTATATTTTATCTATTAAATTTGTACATGCTGTGCTATGTTATCATAAGCAAAATCCCTTGCCCTTATAGAATTTTGAAGTAGAGTTGTTTCCCAGATGTTTAATGCATTCATCTCGCCTGTTATTACCGTTTGTGAATATTCTGAGTATTGTATTATTTATGTAATTTTTATTTTGTCCAATGGAATACCTAGTCCACACTCTTTCTCTGACAAGGAGGTGCAAACTCCAAATAAAGTCATGAACCATATTGATATATTATATCTGTAAGTTGTGTTTTAGTCTGCCCAAAAACAGATACCTAACCCACTTTTGAAAATGTCTTAAGTCTTTAGCAACAACAAGGATGTGAACCCCAAAAAATTACAATTTTTACAAAAAAAACAACATTTTACATTCCAAAAACATTAAGAAAGAAATCTGGCACTCATACCAAAAATCACACTTGTCTTGTAGAATCCCTGTTAAAAAAAAAAAAAAAAAAAAAAAAAAGGTGACAGGAGAGGTCCATTTTCAGACATATCTGTTTCTGCTATAGCAGGATTTAAAGTGCATAGACAATGCAGTAGTCTTAATCCTCACAACATAACTAGCCTAACAATTAATTAGCCTGGTATTGCACTATTTGCAAACAAATGGCATTGCCAAAAGATTAACTGGCTATTTGTTTAAAAGTTGAGATACTGCCTGTATCTCAACTGATCCACCTCATCAAAATGTCAGCATCCTAGTGACAACATTCAGGAAAAACAGTTGCAAAGAAGTTGTTAGATACAAAAGTGGTACAAAAATCAGGGCTTCAATGTAATACAGTTAAATTTGTTTTTTTCTGAGCATTGTCACTAGATATAACCTACTATTTGATGAAATACTGGTTAGTCCTAAAGTAGTCTATCACAACAGCGCCTTATCTTTTAAACAAATGCCCAAGTTTGGCATCACTTGAGGCCAGCTGAGAGCAGAGGGATTGAAAATGCCTGTTGGAGTACAGCTGGATAAATTACGCTTAATTAAATTTATGGTCAATATCTTCCATAAACAGTAACTTACTGACATGCACAACAGAATTAATTCCACACAACCAAAGTTTTTTTCCGCTATGATAACCAGTCATATACCTTATCAGCTGCATGACTCGGGTAGGGGAAAAGTAACATGCTGCTCAAGGTCACTTACTGGGCTTCTGTCACCTCCCTAAAATCAGATGAAACTGAAAACCCGGCCCACCCAATCCCCTAGGGTGCCATATTTTAGAGAGTTTACTGTATACTCATATCATAAATATAGTTACATATACCAACGGCGGATTCGGACTGCTTTCCTAGGAGTGGCTGATACGACATTGATGATATACATAACTGAAAATTAGGCTGGAATTTATCTCCAATTTTTACCAGCCTTCATACATTATACAGAGAACACGAATAGTTAAAGTAATAACAACTTAATATAAACACAGTATTTGTTTGAATTTACTCTAGCTCTGGGGACAGTTGATCGTCCCCTCCAGATAATGCAAACCCGCGTAGCATTGTACTCATAATTTGGAGTTCAGCCTAGTCAACAATAAATATTGCACAGGCTGTCAATATAGTATCATTTCTGTATATCAAATTAATCAGGCAAAATGAGTGTAAAACCTACAAGCCAAATGTTTATTTTATCGCCTTCTAAATGAAGGTGTAGATTAAGTCACATTAATGAAAATTAAAAGTAATTACACAAAACCCAGAGCATACCATAATTTCGGAACTAACGCAGTTTAATTAGTACTCACCTGCTATACCAACTCGTTGTTTCCATATATCCATGGGCTAAATTTGTAAGTTATGGGCATTATCTACTTAACGTAGCACCCACTGATCTGTTCACTACATCAACAATTTAATAGAGATGCGCAGAATGTAAATTTTAAAAACTATTTAAAAATGTGTAAAGAGAAAAACAAAGAGGACGGATTAATACAAACGCCAATGCATCGCGTTTCCTTCCACCTACTATTTGACGATTTCATTGACTGTGCAGGTGTCATAGGACAATAGCACCGGAAGTACAAATCACGTGGTATAACATTGCTTGCCACTAGATGTCGGTAGATATTTCATTACTGAACTGATACTTGTCGCCGATCACTAATGAAAGTTGTATAGGCGAAGGTGATGAATTTGTAACAGCAGGAAGATTTTCCACATTTGTACAACATCCACTAAGCAGATTATGAAAAGGTTTCAGTTTAGTAACGTAACCTTAGTAAAATTTCTCGCAAAATATTGACTTACACGCTATGATTTCACTACCGATTGCAAAATCTTACTCTGGTAGACGTTTCGAGGTGTCTTGGTCTTACACGTTGCAACAACCTCTTTACATTATTATTAATGGCCATATGGTGCAAGGAAGCCTGAGGCTTATGCAGCACTAGGGAAAAAAAGTTTCTGAGTTACCCTCAGAGAGAGAGAGAGAGAGAGTCAAAAGTAGAAGGGAATCGCCAAGAAAGAGAAGACTGATGATATCCATCTCGGGAACCTGGGTGTGCCAAGCCCATACTCACTAGATGTGATCCTTCGGGATTATTTATCGTAATACCACGAATATAACATTAGCATTAGCATCAATATAGGCACATGATGCAAGCTTATACAGCATCAGTCAAAAAAAAAATCCTTCCCATTTCACCCATCCACTCGTTCCAAAACTTCGTCTAGTTCTTCCTTGAATTCATTTAAGCTATCAACTTCTACGACAGATAGAAGTTTGTTCCAGCAATTAACTACCAGCTGGCTAGAAGCAAATTCCGGCATCTATTCTACAACTGACTTTTCTCGAATTAAATTTTTGCTCTCAGGTTCGTAATCTGAGCAAAAGGAAGAATCCAATCAGCATTGAGCCTGCTCAAACCATTCAAGGCCTTATACAACTCAATCAGATCACCTCACAGGTACCTAGTCTCCAGATGCTGCAGTTTGCAGAACTTACGCCTTTCTTGGTAAGAGCATCCCTTTGTTCCCCGTACCAATCTTGTTACCCTTTTTCTGTAATCATCCCAGCAGCATTACATCCTTCCTAAAATGAGGCCTCCAGACCTGTACGCAGTACTCAAAGTGTGGCCTGACCGTTGCCTTATACAAGGGGGTAATCAGCTCCTTTTCCGTACTAACAAAATTGCTGTATATTGTTGACAAAACCCAATGACCTGCTCTTGCAGCCTGTTTGCACTGTCAGAAAACTTCATATCTGATTGCACAGTTACCCCCAGGTCATTTCCATTCTCTACCACCGTCAGTTGATACGTTACTTTGGCGTTACTGCTTCCACATGCAGTGCTTTACATTTGCCAATGTTAAACTTCAGTTGCCATCTGCTCAACTTTTCTAGATCCTGTTGCAGTAGTGTACTGTCATTAGTGTCATTAACAAACCTGCCAACCTTTGTATCATCTGCGAACTTAGATATTAAGCCTGATATACCATCAGCAATATCATCAATAAACACAGAAAACAACAATGGACCCCAACACTGAACCCTTGGGCGACTCCACTAATAACATCGACCCGTGAAGAGCAGTGTCCACTGATTATCACTCTCTGTCTTCTCCCACTCAACCATCCCTTTATCCATAGCAACAATTTGCCTCCAGTGCCACACTGCTCCAATTTGTGCAGCAGTCTTCCATGTGCAACAGTATCAAAAACCTTTCTAAAATCCAAATATATAATACCACAGTTATTCCCTGCATCCAGTTCTTTTGTGACTGAATCATAATATCCAATCAAATTGGTCAGGCAAGACTTTCCCCTTAACAAAACCATGTTGTGTTCGAGCTATAACTGAAGTCTTGCTAGATGATCCTACAGTGCTTCTTTAACCAATGCCTTGATTAATTTTCCTGGAACAGAAGTTAAACTAATAGGTCTGTAATTACTTGTGTCACCCTGTGATCTCCCTTTGTGAATTGGGGATACATTCACACATCTCCAGTCTATGGAAGACCCTGAGTTCGAGGATGCTCTGGTAATTATGGATAAGAGTTCGCCTTATTTCCTTTGCCCACCTCCTTTAATATAACTGAATAAATTCCATCGACCCCAGGTGCCTTTCGTTTATTTATCTTCAACAATTTCTCCTCCACTTTGCTCTCAGTTATTACAAAATCATTCAGCTTACTGCCAGAGTTTAATACACCTCAGGCAAATTCCCCTCCCTGAATGACTCCTCATGTGTATGAATGTAGTCGGAAAATACTCGTTGTGTTTGTCAGCTATCTGAGCAGGATCATCAACAGTAGAACCATCAATATGAAGTGGACAATCTCATTCATCCCCCCTTCCTTCTAGAGTTCGTATAAGTATTTGCTGTTTTTCTTTGCATCCTTTGCCAAAGAGTTTTCATAATCTGCCTTTGCTTGCCTAACTTCCTTTGTGATTTGATTACAGACTAGCTTATACCTGTCATAATCTTCTGTGTCGCCTGATAATTTATATGCATCCCATGCATGTTTCTTCTCTGCCATGAGTCTCATTAATTCGTCTGACATCCATTTAGGTCTAAACTTTGAATGATATTTCTTAGTTAGTATGAAAAGCCTAGCAGTTTCCAAGATTAATTCCTTGAATGCTTCCCATTTAGAATTTGCCATTGGTAACATCATCAGTTGGTCCCACTGTATGAAATAAAAAACTGTCTGAGACCACTGTGGTCACCTTTATGAAAGCAAAGTTCCTTCCCTTTACCCCCGATGGTAGTGACATCTTTAAGTAAATTCACTCATCAGTACACTGTTGATAATCAGATCAAGAGTATTACTCCCTCTGGTTGCCTCTCGAACATACTGCTGTAGAAAATAATCATCCAATAAATCCACAAAAGCCTTGCTAGTGTGCAAGTGACCAACCCACAAGTTCCAGTCAATATCTGGAAAGTTAAATTATCCCATTATAAGACATTCTGATTTACTGGACCATTCTTATTTCTCTGTACATTAGTGGAAAAGTTTGAAGGCAGAGACCCATCTACCATCATCCACTGTGAGCAGTCATACCCAATTACAGAAAACAGTCACCAATCCATAAAATGGAAGCTGATTTAGAAAACTTTTATGCCAAACATGATCGAAAACATTTGAAATATTAAGATCATCTCTGTGAGTTTCGCCAGACCTTTCCAATGAAAATGTCCATAGATGGGTAACATAATGGTTCGAGATGTATTCCTTCACCACACAAATTCGCCAATTTCATTTTTGTTCCTTCCATGCGAAGTTTCAATTTTTTTGTAAGAGCACTGAATATATATGTGTGTAAGACCATGATAGTAATTAAATGTCACTTTTTATTATAATCGAATAATTGCCTTACAAAGTGCTTTAAGAACAATCATTTCATTTTATTTAAAGCACTAGTTATATTTTAAATCTTGTCTCTATTTCAGACTCACCCATACATGAAGTGAGCAGAACTTGAAGAACAAGCGAAATTTTGTTCGTATATTATTATTATTGTTGCTCTTATATTATTTCTCCCCGATTGGCGGATTCCACTCCGTGACGGGTACTGCTACCAAGTACACAGGGTGGTTGTAATCTCTGGTGTTACTGTCGGGCGAGGAAATCTCTGACTATCCTACAGGTGTTCAGGATTGCGAAATTCTGGAATTCCTTCTAGGTGTTCTCTGGGAGACCTATTGCTGCTAGGCTGCTATGTAGAGTCTTTGGTACCATATCGGTGGTTGACACGATGATTGAGATGGTTGATACTTCTTCCATATGCCACATCTCCTTGATCTCATGTCTCAGGTTTATGTATTTCCTAATTTTTTCCTCATGGGTTTTCTGTACATTGCTAGTGTTGGGCACCGCTATGTCAATAAGGTAGGTAGCATTTTCCATCTTGTCGACAAGGGTTATCTCCGGTCTGTTGTGCGGGATGGTCTTATCCGTTATTATGGCGCGGCCCAGTACAGCTTGTGGGTTCGGATCTCTAGTACTGCCTGGGGTTCGTACTTGTAGTATGGTACACTTTCTTTGGTCAACTGGTAAGGTGTAAGGTATATTGTTGTCATGCGGCCCCAGGGGTTTCCCCCATCTCCGCGTTGCTTTCTTTGTGGGTGTACCAATTTCCTGGGAATGCCAGAGGTTTAAAAGTGTGTGGGTATTGTACCTGTGTAATGTCGTGTACCGTTGTTCATCTGGTCATTTAGCCGCTGGACCCCTGCTGGAGCCCAGCGTTGTCCCACCTTCGCCCCGTGGAGGCAGACCAGGAAACACCAGTAGACTAAGATTTACTCTGGCAGGTCCTGCCGCTTAATTTCCTGAGATTTCGGCAGCTAGGACCTAAAAAAAAACTTATGTACACATACACATATATGCACATATACACAACAGTGATACATAATATATACGCATCCATGCAATCGTAATTACTTTGGATGTTTGCATACAGCACGTGTGCATGCATTCATATGGCAGGAGTAGGGCATTGCGTAGGATAATTAGGCCGAGACTGGGCGAAGATTATTTTTTTGCTAAATTAAATTTAGTGTGTAGGGCGCTCGCGTTGTGTATAGATAGAGTGGGGGAGGGGAGGAAGAAGGTTGGGGGAAAAGGCAGAAGTATGGGGGACACAGAAGAGATTCCCCCAGGTGGTCAGTGAGGCATGCCCATGCCTCACCAGAAGGAAAGGTGGGGTAGCAGGGGGCGAGGCGACTGGTCATCTCGTCCTCCTGCCAGGAAGGGATATTAAAGGAGAGCCAGGCTAGTGCTTGGCTCAGGCCGCCAGAACAGCTGCTATTCATCCTTCATTCAGATTTTTTGTCTATCTTCATGGTTGCTTAGTAGTCCATCTTTGGTGTTATGCACATTTTGGCTTCTAGCCATTATGTGGCTAATGTGCATTCAGGTCCCGTCTTCTTCTGTACAGGGCTTCAGCGAACTTTGAGAAGGCAATATATTCCTGTCTCCCATCCAGGAGGTGTTGTTCTCTATCTCTGGGCAAAAAAGTGATCCGAGTGATGAGTTGGCAGCGGAGGTCATCATAAAGCTGGCATTCATGCATGAGGTGGTGCCAGCTCTCCAGCTCTCCACAGCAGCAAGTAGGGTCATCTGTAATGCCCAGGGCTGTAAGTTTAGCCTTAAAGGCACCATGTCCTGTTAGCAGGAAGGTCGCGTGGAGTCCCGGCGTGAACCATGCTGGAGCCATTGGATAGAGTTTTCCAACGTTGGGGAAGAATCGTTTGGTGACTTCTCCCTTTGGGGAATTCTCCCATCTGGTTTGCCAGGTTTGCATGAGATGATTTGCAAGTCTCTTTTTCTCAGTCAAACGATTTGTGGTAGGATCTGCGTCGAAGCCGGCGAAGGTGCAGGCTCTTCCCTTGGAGAGTTCATATAATACTCCACATTTAGCTACTTCGAGGTCTAAAGGTAGGGTTCCCGCCAGCACCTGCAGCGCGTGGGTGCTAACTGTTCTGCAGGCCCGGGTTATAGCGAGCAGCATGGCTCTATGGATAGAGTCGAGGATTCTGCGATTTACAGCCATGGTGACTTTGGGGTACCAAGCTCCGGAAGCATAGGTAGCTATCGGCAGGAAGGCGGCTTTGTAAAACAGCTTGAGGGTCTTCTTTTTCAATCCCCAATCCCTTTTTGCGACTCTGGTAACAAGGGCTGTATAGCCCCGTATCTTCTTACGGATGTATTTCAAGTGTGCCTGGAAGCAGAGAGTGGGGTTCAGTATTACTCCCAGGTATCTAAGTTCCTTGGACAGTCGTAATGTGATACCATCAATCTTAATCTGTGGGGGTCTCCTGTAATCTAGGGCACCCTTGAGGAGAATGGAGTCCGTTTTGGTTGCTGAGATCCTAAGGAAGTGGATATTGGTCCATTCTTGTAGGATTTTAAGGGCATGATTTGCCTTTCTTTCCAGCTGGATTCTGCTGTTTCCCTCTATCATCAGGATGAGGTCGTCCTGATGATAGAGGGAAACAGCAAAGGCTTGTGAAGACGCCTCTCCAATATCGGTATTTAGGAATTCATCCAAAACGATGTTCCATAACGTAGGTCCTAAAACGGAGCCTTGTGGACAGCCTCTGTTGATTTTTCTGGTGAGTATTTTATATGGAGCATTCACCATGATGAGTCTACTGGAGAGGTAGCTTTTGATTACTCGATAGAGGTTGCCTGGCATCCCAGTCCCCCGGAGCCGGGCCAGGATGCTCGACCACCAAAGGGTGTCGAACGCCCCAGCAAAGTCGATAGAGATAGCCAGGAAATATTTGTTTTCTATGGCAGCTGCACGTGCAAGGACGTTCTTCAGGGCATCTACAGTCGACGTTCCCGGTCTAAAGCCGTACTGGTTTGGGGACATTAGGTTTGCCTGTAGGTAGTGAGCCTGTATTCTGGTTAACAGGAGTCGTTCCAAGAGTTTACTGCAGCCTGTTAGTAGGGCTATTGGTCTGTAGGAAGTTGGTTGGTCTGGTGGTTTTGTCGGGTTTTTAATTATGGGTTTAATATTTGCTTTTTTCCAGTCCTTCGGATAGGTTCCAGTTTGGAGACATAGATTGAAGAGGTTCAGTAGCATGTCAGGGGCTATCTCCACCACCTTCCTGATGATTTCGGGCTCCACGAGGTCCGGACCCGGACATTTCTTACTTTTAATAAGGTGCGCAGCCGCTTGTAGTTCCTCTATTGTGAAATCCGGTTCCCTGTCTTCTGTTCGGTAGTCGTCATTCTCTGTGCACATCTTGATTTGTTGGGGTGTCTGTGGGTCTACATGAGGGTGGAAGGTTGCATCCAAAATATTGTTAACAGATGCCTCCCAAGAATTGGTAGCATCCCCCTGTGGTGTTATGGTGGTTGAAATTACCTCTCCCCTGGGAAGTTTATTAGTGGTTACTTTGTAGACCACCCCCCAGGGGTCAGTGTTGCCAGTGGTTGCGACCAGATTTTCCCACGAGAGTTGTTTACTTTTGCGTATGAGCGAGGTGTACTGGTTTCTGGCCTCTTTGTAGATTTCCCGTAGTGCATCCGCTTCAGGGGCAGGCCAGGAGCGTCTGGCTCTCTGGAATGCTTTTCGTTTGTCCTGGACTTCTCTTCGGAGCCTCTGGAGCTCCGGACTCCACCATGGTACAGCACCTGAGGCAGGTTTTCTTCGTTTTATGGCAGCATTCGCTGCTTTAGTAATGATCGCTGTGACTATTTTTTGGAGTTGGTCAGGGTCTTGGATTGTTTGAATTGCAGCTTGCTGTGTATCTTTTTCTGCTATTAGGGTGTCTCTGAATTGGTTCCAGTTTGCAGTGTTCACCGCATATCTCTGCAGAATTTTTCTCTCAGGATATTGTCTCTGATGGTCTCTGTTGAGTTGGAAGGTCAGGACCCTGTGGTCGGACGTTGTCCAGTCTGTTATATTGCCAGCAATGTTTCTAGTGGCTAGGGAGACATCAATGGTTGATTCCCATCGTAGGTTGCAGTAAGTCGGTAGTTGATTAGGTTGGTTTAGCACTGTTATCGTTGATGTTGCTAGGAATTCCTCCAGGCGCTGCCCATTCCTTGTCCCCTGCCTGTCCGGGGTATGGCTGTACCAAGCTGGTGACCTGCAGTTCACGTCCGCTCCTATTGTTTCTGGTCAGGGAGGATATTTGTTACATGTTCTAGGTACCTTGTAGCCATCGTTATGTCCTCTCCAGGGCGGCAATAAAGGGCTACGACGTAGAAGGCTCCCAGTGCTGAGATAAGATGCGCACAGACTGCCCAGGCCGTGCAGAGGTGAGTGATCCTGGTAGCTGTTATATCTGGGTTTCTGGAGATTTCATTTTCAGGTTGTATGATCTTGTATTGTAGGGGGTATCCCCTTACTTGATTGGCGGCTGCGTATGGTTCTTGGAGTATGATGATATCTATATTTTCGTCGTCGGCTTTCATCCTGACCTGGTCGGCCACTGCCCTGGTTCTATGAGCGTTTAGCTGGAAGAATTTGATTACTTTAGTGTTGAATTGTTTATGGTGTGGTGCCATAATCTGTTCTGGATTGGGTCAAGCTCTTGTATTTTTGGTATATGGGACACATGCTGTCTCTGAGGGAATGGGAGGCATCCATTTTCTGACTTTTGTAGTTTGCACAAACGGCGTCTGTGCTCTTATTTGGGCAGTCGGTGAAGTTGTAGCCCTTGCCAGCGCAGTGGCCGCAGGTTCGCACAGCCTGGGAGCATGTGTGCGATGTGTGTCCGAACTTGCAGCAGTTGTAGCATTTGATGATAGCCACATGTTCGCGGAATCGGTGGCCGCTCCAATATATATAAACTCTAGTCTGATTTATAAGTATTTGCCAAGCCAGCGGGCTCAGTTCTACCGACCAGTTGACTGTGCTCGAGGACTTGGTCTTGATGGTGTGCTTGGGTATCACATGATCATTTAGATTTGGATCTGGCAAATGTTTGGACAGATTTCTATCAAACAATTCTCTTGCGACCTCCTCGGGTTTGATATCCTTATCAAGGTCGTATATAAGGATGGAGGGCCCCTTCCTTCTTGGGGGTTCCGCTTTGAGTCCCAGGGTTGCTATCTTGGGGTTGGCTATTATTTCGTTTATTTCCTCTGTGGTCTCTGTTTCGATGACTACACCTGGATTCCCTGTCTTTCGTACCGATTTTATTTTCGTGGTCCTTAGGTCATCGGAGAGTTTATTAATTATTGCCTGCTTAATGCCTTCACTAGAATGTTTGTCCACTTTATTAAGGGGTCTCAACACTACAATGTTAGGTCGCCGAGTGGTGGATTTCTCCTTGGCTTGTGTTGGTTGGGTGGCTGTGTGGTCACACTGAGCCGGTATCCTCAGCGCATCTGCATAGGAGGGAGTGCGCTGTGGCATATTTTTTGCTCCTCCTTCTTTATAAGCCTGCAGTTTAGCTGTGGCTATTTCAGATTCTAAGTATGTTTGGAATAAAACGGACTCCATTTTATTCCATAAAGTAGCAATTTGGCCTCTGAGACCTGCTGAGATTCTGTTGCTCTGGTCCCTAAATAGGTCTTCTAGGGCTGTCTTGAGAGTGCGTGCTTGATCCAAGGGGGATCCCTCTGGGAGTGCAGAGTCCAGGGGGGAATCCTTCGGCTTGGTTTCAACTTGTTTTCCTGGTTGTAGGGAGCCAGGATCATCATGAGCGTCCTTTGGTTGGCTCTGGCTTCTAGTTGCTCTGTCCGAATTAGAGACTATTTGATTTTTATTTTTTCTTTTAGCCAAAGGTGTCGGTTTAACTTATTCAGTATGGAATTGGTGTTCAGGGTTAACTTGTTCACAGTCAGAGTCACAATCTTTTTCGTGTGTTTCTCCCATCATGTTTGTATCCATTTCGGATTTTCGAAGTTATCCGGATTAGTGAGGTCTAGACGCGTTATTTTGTTTGAGGGCTCTGAGAGCTGTTGGAGGATATAAACCACTAGTCCGTGGGTATATTTGTTGCCGTGTGATCTGCAGGCGAAGATTCGGGCTCTCCCCCACTGGCAGTATAGGGGGGGGGGGGGGAACAGCCGAGTATATAAGTGGCCCTAGGAAAACGGGGTTAATTTCTCTGGGGGGTTTTTCTTGGCGCCAATAACAGTGGTGACATCAGTTTTTGCACTACACGTATATTTGCTAAGATCCATTCTGTTCACGGTATGTCTATTGCAGAGGGGGGGAGGGGGAGACAAAAAATACATGTTTCACTAGCACAGTAACGGTAATTCAGCACAGATGATGGAACGCTCTTGCAGCTCGGGTTTAGCACAAGTTGGGGCACCTCCCCAGTCAAATGCAGGGTATTTACGTGGCCGCCGCTTTATATTGGCGCCTCTCTATATCCTTGCTACCAGCCACATGGTGACCACTGCGGTCTCGCAAACAAAGGATATACAGGGTGTTTCAGTTAAACGTTTCAGAACTTCTAAGAGGGGTAGGGTACATCCTGACAACTCGAAATCATATAGCAATGTGGGGTCGGAAATGCTTTCCTGAAGCGGTGTTGTACACAGAAGCACCATAAAGAAAAGAGACCGTAAGTGAGAAATCGTTTTAATAATACATGAAAAGAAGCAAAAGGTACATGGATTAAAGTAATTGTTCGAAGTTTCTTCCACGGGCTACAATGCACGCCTCACATCTCCGACGCATGGACATCCGAACATTCTGGAATACTCCAGGCGAATTTCGAATTTCTTCGGCAGCTACTGCGATTCTTGCAACCAGCTCCTCAGCATTGTCAACAGGGGTGTCATAAACTAGCGATTTCATATGACCCCAGAAATAAAAATCAAGACATGATAGGTCGGGTGACCGAGCAGGCCAACGCACGGGACCACCACGTCCGATCCACTGTTGACCAAATGTGACATCCAGGTAGTTACGAACATCTCCGCTATAATGGGCAGGGGCTCCATCGTGTTGGAACCACATTGTCTGTTGCGTCGATGCAGAAATCTGTTCATCTCTCAAAAGTTGTGGCAATACTTGCTGCAGAAAGATCAAGTAGATAGGTCCGGTTAGACGACACGGTAACAGGTAAGGTCCGATGAGGTGATCTCCCATAATACCGGCCCATACATTGACCGAAAATCGAATCTGTGCTGCACGACATCGTATTGCATGCGGGTTCTCGACCGCCCAGATATGGTCGTTATGCGTGTTGAAAATTCCTTCCCTTGTGAAGGATGCCTCATCGGAAAACAACACTTCAGCAGGAAAAAGGGGCTTTGTAGCACATTTTCCAAGGTACCACTGTGCGAAAGCAATACGAGGTGCATAATCCTCCGGTTGCTGTGTCTGGACACGCTGCACGTGAAACGGATGCATGTCTTGTTCTCGGAGAATCCTCCAGATGCTGCAATGGGAAACCCCGACTGCGTTTGCTAGACTTCGTGTACTCGTTCTTGGATTCCCCTGTACATGCTGCAGCACATTCTGTTCGACGGCTGGAGTCCGTGCTGTTCTTACCCTGTCCCTGTCAGCTCTTTCAAATGAACCTCTCTCAGCTAACCTCTGGTGCAGTCTTGCAAAGAAATTATGACTGGGAATACGCTTCGTCGGATATCGTTCCGCGTACAAACGCTGTGCGGCTGGCCCACTACAATTTGCAGCCCCGTACGCCAAATGCATATCGGCTAACTCTGCGTTCGTGTAATCATCCATCCTACTAACTTGGCGTTCTTGTTCAAGAAATTCGAAATTCGCCTGGAGTATTCCAGAATGTTCGGATGTCCATGCGTCGGAGATGTGAGGCGTGCATTGTAACCCGTGGAAGAAACTTCGAACACTTACTTTAATCCATGTACCTTTTGCTTCTTTTCATGTATTATTAAAACGATTTCTCACTTACGGTCTCTTTTCTTTATGGTGCTTCTGTGTACAACACCGCTTCAGGAAAGCATTTCCGACCCCACATTGCTATATGATTTCGAGTTGTCAGGATGTACCCTACCCCTCTTAGAAGTTCTGAAACGTTTAACTGAAACACCCTGTAGATGAAAACGCAAATAGCCTGCTAAATTCCCAGTTGAAATTTAAAAAATTTCTTACCGTGAGAGTCCACTAGTTGACTTCTTTAGTTGAGAACACTTTTTATGGCAATAACTATAATTAAAACGCATATTTAAGCACATTTTTCTTTAGCGTTGATCAGCACGTCCGACTAGTAAGGCAGCCCTCTGGCGGTCAACTGGTATTACCTTGCTAGCTTCTGATGTATTATCCTGACTGCCTAGTCGTGTCTATGAGTGTACTCAGTCTGGGTGATCACCTTGCACCCCGCGGTGATGTGTTGCATCGTTTCTGAGGCCAGGTGGAATCGTCGACATGTGTCACCTGATATTCCAGGTTCCTTTGCGATGTATTTTCTATAGTTTCTGGTGTTGATTACCTGGTCTTGGATGGCCAGCACGAATCATTCAGTCTCGGGGAAGAGCGTTCCGCTTGTGAGCCATGCATTGGAAGCAATGTTATCGATGTGATCTTGATGGAGGTCATTGTAGTGTCTTCCATGGAGTGTTTTCTTTGCTCATCTTTCAAACTTCGTTTCTTGTACCGTCTGGGCGGGAGGGGTTTCCTCACTTAGGTTGAGTGGGGTATACTAGTTATTTATCTTCCTTATGGCCTGGTGGAGTGGTGCTGTGTTGTTCTCGAAGTATCGTTCAGGTTAACTATCGCTGTTTTCTGTTGTTCTATCATGTCTATCAGACCCCTTCCTCCCTCTTTCCGAGGTATTGTTATTCTCTTCACTGCTGACTTCGGGTGGTGTTGGCGACTCTTGGTCATCGAGACTTATTATTATTATTATTATTAGCCATATGGTGCAAGGAAGCCTGAGGCAGGCTTATGCTACACTAGTCAAAAAAATTTTGAGTTACCCTGCTGAAAGAGAGAAAGAGAGAGAGAGAAGGAATCACCAAGAAAGAGAAGAATGATGATAACCAGCTCAGGACCCTGAGCTGGTTATCACCTGGGTGTGTGCCAAGCCCATACTCACCAGATATAAGCCATGGGGTTATGACAAAAGAGTTAATTATGACATTTCTAAAGCAGTGCATTACTCATCTACACCGAGCAGCCACTTTATTAGGTAAACCTAACTAAAGGAATAGATTCCTCTTTATCCCTCAGAACAGCCTCGATTCGTCATGGCATGGAGCTCTTGAATGGTGATGGAGGTGGGAGGAAATGTTCTTACTAGGTATCGAAAGCACGCCACGAGGATCTGATCCATGTAAACTCAATTATTTCTATAGTTGCCGTATTCCATGATAAAAAATCTATAGTCCAAAAAGCTTGTTTCACCTCAAAAAACAAGTGTTCAATTAGGTTAAGATGTACTGAGGCGACTACAGTAGACTGAATTCTATAAATATTCCCGGACCCATTTCTACACTTTTAATTGTGTGGCACAGCACATTATCCTATTGGGAAAATCGGATCGAGATACACTACACCTGAAAGGATGCGCCTGGTCGGAACAAAATTTCCAAATAATCTGTGGCATCAAAATGTTGTTTCATTTGAATAAAGGCACACCAGCTTGCAGCATGAAAACACTGTGCATACCAATGCACTGCCACCACTTGCCTACATTCTTGGAATTTATATATTGTTATATTTAGGCTACCCGAATAATTAAATTCATCTGACGTGCATTATGTCCGTAAATTGAGTGTGTTCTATGGTCGTTTTGTCTGTTTTTCTGGACGAAAAACCCCAGTTTCTGTGAAGAAAAACCTTGCTATCTACGCTTGAGACTGACTAATTCAGCCACAGAGTGAAAAATGCCCAATAAAGTACCCCACGTTCGACGAGATTCCACGCAGACACATTCTTGGAATCTGGCAAAATGGGTCATGATATTTTCCCAATATCCTTGTCTGTCTACCAGGAAAGAGCAGGAAGTTAAATTCGTCAGACCAAACCACCGAAACTTTTCCAATCCTCCATTGTCTAGTGTTGATGACCACTGAACCACTCAAAATTTCCATATTTTTTTCTGCAATTTAGAGTGTTTGTACTTTTTCTTAGGTGCATTAGCGACTAAGGCTGAATTGATACATGTATATGTGTGTAATTGTGTGTTTGTTCTGATGCCGATTTTCTGTTTACTGGACAAATAACCCGAGTTTCGGGGAGAAAAAACTATGTTACCCCCGCCTGAGACGAATTAACTGAGCCACATTGTCAAAAAGGCCGAAAAAATTCTTCTCGTCATCGACGAGATTTGAACTCACGACTTTTTTACTCGGTGTGGGGGAGAACGGGGACACCTACAACTGTGCTGGACATTAGGACAGTGTTTGTACTATGTCACAGAAGAGATTGCAGAGTTGGATGGAGCACCCAGAGCCAAAGGATCCCCACAACGGGTGGAAAAGGCCCGGGTTCGAATCCTGACGATGACGCCAGGAACTTTAATGGGCTTTTTTCACTCTGTGGCAGAGTTACTCGGTCTCAGGCGTTTGGTCCCTGAGGTTGTCGCAGACCAATCATTCTCTCAGATACGCCACACAAGCTGTAATTGCTACGTGGGACTCTAAAACCCTGATGGAACTGATATTCGGGTGACACTCAAGTCAAGTGAACCCAATTTCGGCAACGTCCGGACGGTCTATGACAGCCAAATCCTCTGCTTGCACCTTCACGATGGTTGGACTTTTAGTAATCTTGGGTATAACCTCCATGCACAAGTACATGGTGGGTGACCACCCAGGTGTGAACCAACGTAAGCAGGGGGAAGTGGTGGAACCCATGTTTAGTCTCTAGAGCTAAGTTCAGGTCAACCCTTCCCCATCTCGTATTCATGCAGAATGATTGATGACTTTTGAGGTAACGATGAACATCGTGGCGAGATCCAATATTTTTTACATTTCGATGGTACAGCTCTAAAACGGTGTTCGCAGGCCGGCCGCTAGTAAGTACACCTGACCGAACCTACTGGTAACTCTCTAGAAGGCTTCTGGATCAGTTAGTGTATAATCTTACTACTTCTTCTCTGCCAGACAGTGACTGGAGGGAGTCCGAGTAGTGTGTATGCGGGGAGCATTGTCGAGGCCACGTTATGTCAAGGATCTGGGTATATTCTTACCATCTGTACGCCATATCCAAAAATTTCATTACTTCATACAGCATGTCCCACTCACTTTTTCTTATTATTGAATACACCATGAACTATCAAGGTAATAGAGCAAACCTATCTGCGAAAAGATCTAAACCTCCCAAGCACTTCCTAATTTGTTTCACAAATATACGTGGTCTGAATTCTAATCTCAAGGATGTCAATTTCCACTTGCAGTCTGCCAAACCCCATATACGTTTTCTGACAGAATCTCAGTTATCGGTTGATTCAACTACTGCTCATCTCAGATGCCCAAATTACTCTCTGTATGATTCCTTTCGCCTCAAAGGTGGTACTTGTGCATATGTTCGTTGTGATGTTCCCTGTCAGAGATTTGGCAATTTGGAATCTGATTTTATTGTTCACAACTCCAGCTGGCTTCCGTTTTCTAGTCACACCCACCCAGCTGGTCGAGATGCTGAGGCTTTTGCAATTACTAATGACGTTGCACAGATTATTCATTTACCTACAAGAATAAGGGACAATCCTAATCATACAGCCAACAAGTGTGATCTTTTTCTCACAAACAATCCTTCTAAGTACACGGTCGAAATGAGAGGTTCTTTAGGCAGTTCAGATCACAACTTGGTGATTGTTTCTTCTCCAATAGAGCCTTTATCTCATGGCTATTCCCAACCTCGTGTTGTTTGGCATTACAAGAATGCAAAATAGGATGACCTGCGAGATTTCTTTTCTTCTTTTCCTTGGTCGGCTTATTGTTTCAAAACTTTTGATTTCAACGTTTCCTCAGATCGTGTCAGTGAGATTATTCTTGCAGGAATGGAATCCTTTATCCCACACTCTACTTTAAAATCTCGTCCTTTATCTAAACCTTGGTTTTCCAATAAATGTGCTAAGGCTGTTCAAGAGAACAACATTGCATATCATAATTGGCTTGTTTCTAATTCTTCAGTTTCATTTTCGCAACAAAGCTCGCAATTGTAAAGCTTTACAATTGCAAAGCTTTACAATTGTAACAATTGTAAAGCCGTTATTAATCAATTCAAACTAGAGTTTGAACAGTCTAAGAGTAGAAAACTTGCTTCTTGCCCTAATGGTAGCCGAACATTCTGGTATCTTGCTAAAGCTATTGGCCGCAACTTTTGCCCATCTCTGCTCCCACCTCTGTCCAAACCAGATGGTTCTGTTCTCACTTCAGCTAAGGATAAAGCTGACCTGTTAGCATTTCATTTTTTTCAAACTCATGTATCAATGATCTTGGTAAAACACCTCCCACCATTCCCAAAACGCTCCATTCAATGCCTCTTGTGGTCTTCCGTCCAAAGAATGGCAGAAGGATTTTGAAGAATCTTGATACTAAGAAAGCTCCAGGTCCCAATGGTATTTCTTCACTGCAAAAAGGATAGGTGGAACAGGACCAGGGTATGTCTGCCAGGGGCAAAAGTTGATGACGTTGTAGAGCGGATATCATCTTTTAAGGGAACAAAAGGTGATATAGTTGTACACGTTGGAACTAATGACATTAAGAGTAAGAGATCTGCGGATTTACTCAAAAAGTACAGCTCAATGTTGAAAAAGAGTTGCGAGTTAGGGTTGAATGTTAACGTGTCTGCAATTCTGAACAGACACGATAGGAAGAAGTATATGATGATCGCCGCCTTTTCGATGAATTCAGCCGTGGAGAGATTGTGCAAGGCTCAAGGGGTAGAATTTTTCCCAACCTGGTCTGTGCTTGTTAACAGGAGAGACTGCATCTATAGGGATGGGATACACTTATACAGGATACAGAAGGGTGTAAGAATATTTGCTGATGCTATCGAGGCAGTGTTAGGTGAGTCGGAAAACTGCTGTCTTGGGGGGAGATATAAGGACTAATAGATTAACAGTAGCCACTGACAGAGGTAAAAGTGATTCTTGCACTGCTTCTATTGCAATGAACAGCACCCTGGAAAACAAGGTGCGGGAGATTTTAAAGACTGCTGGGAGTCATTACGGAACAAGTAACACATGGGCTATGATAGGTTAGCTAAGAATAGGAACAGCTGCATGTATATTTATGTGTACACCAGTGCTAGCAGTTTGGTAAATAAATTTGATGAATTTTAGGTGTTGGTCAACACATCAAAGGCAGATATGGTTGTGATATCGGAGACGTGGTGTCACACAGATAAAAGGAAATCAGAAATGGAATTGGGGGGGAGGGTTTTTTTTTTTTTTTTTTTTGATTTGGTAGTTGTTGGCGCATCGGCTTCTGTGGCCATATTGCACCTCCCAAGGTTTTTGCAGTACTTTGATCCAAGCCCGAGGCGGGAATCGAACCCGCGACCTTTGGGTTGCCGGGCAGGTACTTTACCCACTCGGCTAGCCCGGTCGGCCATTGGGGGGGGGGGAAAGGGGTACAATGAGTACAGGAAGGATAGACAGGATAGGAAGAGTTATGCTCGTAGTTAACAAAACATAAAAACCAAGGAAGTGAAGCCAGTCGACATCGCTGGACAGTGCAGTGTCGAGTCAGTTTGGTGTGACACTGGGGAAAATCAAAATTGAGAGTGGGAGGTGTTATAGGACTAATGGCTCTTATGAGTATAATAAACAACTGTACATAGAAATAGAGTAGGCCAGTAAATCAGAGAGTCTTATAACGGGGGATTTTAATTTCCATATATTGACTGGAATTCGTGGGTTGGTCACTTACACACTAGCAAGGCTTTTGTGGATTTAGTGGATGATAGTTTTCTACAGCAACATGTTCGTGAGGCAACTAGAGGGAGAAATACTTTTGATTTGATTATCAGTAGTGATTTTTCATGCATTAGTTTAACTTCTGTTCCAGGAAAATTAATCAAGGCATTGGTTAAAGAAGCACGGTAGGATCATCTAGCAAGACTTCAGTTATAGCTCGAACACAACATGGTTTTGTTAAGGAGAAAGTCTTGCCTGACCAATTTGATTGGATACTATGATGCAGTTACAAAAGAACTGGATGCAGGGAATAACTGTGATATTATATATTTGGACCTTAGAAAGGATTTTGATACTGTTGCACATGGAAGCCTGCTGCACAAATTGGAGCAGTGTGGCATTGGAGGCAAATTGCTGCTGTGGATAAATGGATGGTTGAGTGGGAAAACACAAAGAGTGTCAATCAATGGACACTGCTCATCGTGGACTAATGTTATTAGTGGAGTCCCTAAGGGTTCAGTGTTGGGTTTATTATTGTTTTCTGTATTTATAAATGATATTGATGAATGATGGTATATCAAGCTTAATGTCCAAGTTTACAGACGATACAAAGGTTGGCAGGGTTTTTAAGGAGACTACTGACGCTATGCTGCTGCAACAGGATGTGGAAAGGTTGAGCAGATGGGCTGAGAGGTGGAAAATGAAGTTTAACATTGACAAATGTAAAGTACTACCTATGGGAAACAGCAACCCCAGGGCAACGTATCAACTCTGTGGTACTACACTGACAGTGGTAGAGAATGAAAAGGACCTGGGGGTAATTGTGCAGGCAGATATGAAATTCTCTGAGCAGTGCAGACGGGCGGCACGAGTAGCTCATGGTGTCTTTTCAATGATATACAGGAATATTTCTTGCAGGGATAAGGAGGTGATTATTCCCTTGTATAAAGCAATGGTCAGGCCACACCTTCAGTACTGTATACAGATCTGGAGGCCTCATTTCAAGAAGGATGTAGAGCTGCTGGAACGAGTACAGAGAAGTGTAACAAGATTAGTGAATGAAACAAAGTGTTACTCTTGCGAAGAAAGGCTTAAGTTTTGCAAATTACCGTGTCTGGAGACTAGACATCGGCGAGGTGATCTGATGGAGGTGTATAAAGCCTTTAATGGTTTGAGCATGCTCAATGCCGATAGGATTCACCATCTTGCTCAGAATAATCACCTGACAGCGCATAAATTGAGATTGAGGAAAGACAGATGTAGGATAGATGTGCGGAAATTTGCCTTTATCTAGCGGGTAATTGGTTGGCGGAACAGACTTTCATCCCTTGTCGTGGAAGTTGATAGCCTAAATAAATTTAAGGCTCAGCTGGACAGGTATTTCGAACGAACGGAGGGGTGAAATGGAAGTGTTTTTTTTTTTTTTTTTTGGCTGATGCTGCATATGCTCGCTTTCTTGCCTCATATGCCTCTATTAATGCTGATGCTAATGCATTAAAGAATTTGATTTGCAATTAAAGGAACCACCAGGTGGCAGTGATCATAGTGTGCTGAAGTGTGATTTACCCAAAGAAGTAACTACCATCAGGGATAAAGGGAAGGGTTTTTTCCTTTCGTAAACTACGGAGGTCTGAGAAACTATTTAAATTGTATACGGTGTGACCTATTGATGTAACCAATAGCAAATTCAAAATGGGAAGCATTGAAAGAATTATTCTTGGAAGCTACTAGGCTTTTCATACTAACTAAGAAATATTGTTCAAGGTTTAGGACTAAATGGATGTCAGATGAACTAATGAGACATGTGGCAGAGAGAAAAATGCATGGGATACATATAAATTAATGTATGACACGGAAGCCTATGATAGATATGAGCTGGTTGTGACCAAGTTGCAAAGGAGGTTAGGCAGGCAGAAGGAGATTACAAGAAATCTATTGCCAAGGACACAAAGAAAAACAGCAAACATTTCTTTACTTATGGAAACTCTAGAAGTAAGGAGATGAATAGATCATATTGGTTCACTGGATATTGATAGTTCAACTGTTGACGGTCCTGCTCAGGGAGCGAACAAACTAATTGAGTATTTTGCATCTCCATTCATACATGACGAGTTAGTCAGGGAGGGGAATGCCAGTGGTGAATTAAATTCTGGCAGTGAACTAGAGGAATTTGTAATAACTGAGAGCAAAGGGGAGTAGAAATTGTTTGAAGATAAACATACGATAGGCATCTGGGGGTGGATACGTTCTATCCAGTTATTAAAGGAGGCAGCAACGGAAGTGAGCAAACCCTTAGACATAATTATGACACTTTCCTTGGACTCAGGGGAGGTGCCCATGGACTGTAGATGTGAAAATGTGACCTCAATTCACTAAAGAGGATAAAAGGGCAACACAAGTAATTACAGACTTGTTAGTTTAACTTCTGTTCCAGGGAAATTAATGGAGGCTCTGGTTAAAGAAGCACTGCAGGATCATCTAGACAAAACTTCAGTTATAGCTCGGACACAGCATGTTTTTGTTAAGGGGATGTCTTATCTGACCAATTTGATTGGATACAATGATATGGTCACAAAGGAACTCGATACAGAGAATAACTATTCATATCATATATTTGGATCTTTGGAATGCTTTTGATGCTGTTGCACTTGGAAGACTGCTGTACAAATTGGAGTAGTTTGGAATTGGAAGCAAATTGCTGCAATGGATATTGGAATGGGTTGAATGGGAGAAGCCGGATAGTGGAAAGCAATGGACATTGCTCTTCGTGGACTAATGTATTAGTGGAGTCCCCCAGGGTTCAGTGTTGGGTCCAGTGTTGTATTCTGCATTTATAAATGATATTTATGATGGTATATGAAGCTTAATGTCCAAGTTTGCAGACGATACAAAGGTTGGCAGGGTTGTTAAGGGCACTACTGACGCTATGCTGCTGCAAAAGGATCTGGAAAGGTTGAGCAGATGGGCTGAGAGGTGGCAAATGAAGTGACATTAACAAATGTAAAGTATTGTATATGGGGAAACAGTAACCCCAGAGTAATGTATAAACTGTGTGGTACTACACTGACAATGGTAGAGAATGAAAAGAACCTGGGGATATTTGTGCAGGCAGATATGAATTTTTCTGAGCAGTACAGATGGTCTGCAAGCGTAGCGCGTGGAGTCTTTTCAATGGTATAGAGGAATTTTTTTAGCAGGGATAAGGAGGTGATTATCCCCTTGTATAAGGCAATGATCAGGCCTCACCTGTAGTACTGTATACAGGTCTGGAAGCCTCATTTTAGGAAGGATGTAGAGCTGTTGGAACGAGTACAGAGAAGGGCAACAAGGTTAGTGAATGGAACAAAGGGTTGCTCTTACGAAGAAAGGCTTAAGTTTTGAAAATTACAATGTGCACTAGGCTCCTGCGAGGTGATCTGATAGAGATGTATAATGCCTTGAATGGTTTGAGCATGCTCAGTGCTGATGGGATTCTTCCTCTTGCTCCGAATAATTGCCTGATAGAGCATAAATTCAAATTGAGGAAAGATAGTTGCAGGAGAGATGTGCGGAAGTTTGCCTTTAGCCACCGTGTGATTGATTTCTTGAACAGGCTTCCATCAGTCGTTGTGGAAGTTGATAGCTTAAATGGATTCAAGGCAGAACCAGACAAGGGACCATTGTTGTTTTGTATATTTATCAATGATATTGATGAAGGTATATCAGGTTTAATGTTCAAGTTTTCAGACGATATGTAGGTTATTAGGTTTTTTAATGACAGCAAGGATGGTGCGCTTCTGCAACAGGATCTAGAACAGTTGAAAAATGGGCTTAGAGGTGGCAATTGAAATTTAAAATTGACAAATGGAAAAACTGTATAGGGGTAGCAGTATCCCCAGAGTAACATATCCACTATGTGGTACTACACTCAGGGTAGTTGGAATGAAAAAGTCCTTGGGGTAATTGTGCTCTCAGATGTGTAATTTTCTGAGCAATGCGGACAGTCTGCAAGATTTGTTTATGGTGTCTTCTCAGTGATAAATCGGAATTTTGCTAGCAGGGATAAGGAGGTGATTATCTCCTTGTATAAGGCCACACCTAGAGTTCTGCATACAGATCTGGAGTCCTCATGTTAGAAAAGATGTAGAACTGCTTGACGGAG